>NW_027521410.1:0-621213 GCF_052094955.1 Ictidomys tridecemlineatus
AGGATGACCACATTCTCCAGCGCAGCCATGAGGTAGATCATCAAGAAAAGCGTAGCCTGCAGCCACAGCACCCAGCCTTCAGCCAGCCTCAGGAGCAGGAACTCCACCACCAGCGTCCGGTTCTTCATAACTTGAGTCAGGAGCCAGTGTCAAGAAAAAAGTAGGTAAAGCAACACATCAGCTAGAAACATCACTTGCTCCTTAATTTCTAAGAAGAGTAGAGGTGAGCATAGTGAGGGAGAAAGCTTTAAAATGCCAAGGTATTCATATATCTAGTGGACCCATGAGTCAGTCAACAAAAACCTGAAATATACCTGGACTCAAGTTGATTAAAAAAAATTAAGAATTACAGTTCCTTCCCTGATAACACAAAATGATTTGGGGTAATTTTTTCCCACCAATAATTGCAGGTTTGGCTACATAATTGTAATTGTAACAGGGTAATACCTTTTTATATGAATAACATCCTACTTGTTTAAATTTTTGTGTGGTTGAGAAGTCTTGAATAAAACTTGTGCTTCTTGTGCACTGCAATCTTTTAAATAGTTGCTAATTTGACCTAAGTCAAGACCAGCAGTTGACTGAAGCTGTTGGTTTCAAGCAGGATCCTAAAGAAATGTTGGGCTGGGGTGTGGCCCAGTGATGGAGCACTTGGCCAGCATCTGCAAGGCCCTGGTTCAATCCCCAGCACCACAAAAGTAAAAGAGGAAAGGAGAGGAGTGAGGAAGGAAGGAGGGAGGGAAGAAGGAAGGAGGAAAGAAAGACAGGAAGCTCTTTCTATAGTTGGCCATTTCATATCTTGAGAAATGTAGCAGTCAATTCAGTAGAAACTTGACATCTGAGAAAGAGAAAGAGTAAAATAAAAATAAACTAAAAAAGGAAATATTCATTATTATTAAGTGATGCTGTTGTTTATTGTTTACTTCTTTTCTTTTTGAAGGACATTGAGAAATTAAATTTAAAAATTCCAAGACTCAAACAAGAATAGTAGTGATACAACATACCTGAGCCTCTGGTACTCTCTGAGGGTGGTTCTTAGAGGAAAGCTTACAGCGTCAAGTGCCTGTGTTAAAAACAGCAAGATCCCAAGTAAGCAACCTAAAGTCGCACATCAAGGCCCAGAAAAGCAGGAACAAACTAGTTCCAAACATGCAGAAGACAGGAAAAGATCATCACAGTCCAAATTAATGAAATTGAGAATAAAATGTGGTAATTGGCATCCAAACAGACAGGAAGACCAATGGAATAGAATAGAAGGCACAGGGAAAAACCCACATAGATACCACCACATGACACTCACCAAAGGTCCCCAAAGCATAATGTGGAGAAAGGACAGTAGGGCTGGGAAAACTGGATACTCACATGAGCAAGAATGAAACTCGATCCCTGCCTCTCACCCTGCATGAAAATCAACTCAAAGAGAAGCTGCTAGAGACAAACCAAGACCCAACGCTCCAACACGTTGGCACAGCACCAGCTTCCTCAACACAACCCCTGAGCTAAGGAAACAAAACCAGGAACTGGGGAGTAAAGCCAACCAGATTCTGCCTGCGCATGTACGAGCGTATCACATGCATTCCCATCTTATACATAACTATGATGCACAAATTTAAATAAATAAATAGAAGAAAGATCTGTAGATAGAGGAGGAATGGGGTTAGGGTGGAGGAGAGGGAAGGGGCTAGTACTGGGACTGAAATGCAGAAAACTGTGTCATGTGCATTTATGAATATGCCAAAATGAACTCCAATGTCATGCAAAACTGCAATGCACTAGAAATAAAAAAAGTAAGTTAAAATGTGAAATCTTCCTTGCTGTAAAGTGATCTTACATTTATTATTTGCTTCTCTTTTATTTTGAAGGACCTTGATTCCTCCCCCCATACTTTCGTTAAATAGTGTAATTCTTTGGTGCAAGTGCTATTTTAGTGTCTATTTTGCTTCTTTAATGTGGATATTAGCATAGTTTAAAAAAATTAGAAAACCATACAAATTAATTTAAAAAAAATATTGGTTTTCCAAAACACAGTGACATTTTTCATGACAACAGCAACTCCTAAGACTAAGCCAGGTGATGGTCATAACATTCTAGGCCTGATGTGATTAGCATCAGGACCAGCATGTGTTAGACATGTTCTCTGCACCCAGTAGAGCAGCAGGCGTGCTGCTACCAGGACCAGGGGCCTCTCTAGAGACCACTCACACATACAGGCTAGGGAGGCCTGTATCTGTTCTTGCCCCTCAATCGATCATCCTTAGCCCAGAGCCCTGGATTCTGCTTTAGCATTGCCTCAGGAACACATTTTCTCAATGTCAGAGGCTGCTCCCATGCACCCTGGTGCGAGAGAAGTGGACTTTGCCCTCCAGGCTCCTGGTTTGGATTCCTCCCACCCAAGGCTTCCTCAGCCTTGTCCTGCTCCTGGGCCTTCTGACAGGTGCCTATCCCCATCACTGCTGTTCACCCCAGATAGACAGCTTCAGCCGTGATGCTGTTCAGAACGGGGTTCCTAACTGCTGTCCTGGTTGGCCTGGTCTGTGTTGGCAAGGCTTTCCAGCTGAGCTGAGGGACGTGCTCTCTGAGTTCTCCAGGATGGCGGGCACTCTCCATGGAGGACGCTGACCCGGGAGGCTTCTCCATCCCTAGCCTCTGTTCTTCCGCTCCACCTGGAGAGACAGCTCAGAGTCTCACCTGTTCTTTTTTCCTTTTTCGTTTTTTTTTTTTTTTTTTTTTTTTTTTGCAGGGGGAGGGTGTGGGTAACCAGGAATTGAACTCAGGGACACTCCACCACTGAGCCACACCCACAGCCTTATTTTGTATTTTATATAGAGACAGAGTCTCACCGAGTTGCTTAGTGCCTCCCTTTTCCTGAGGCTGGCTTTGAACTCCTGTTCCTCCTGCCTCAGCCTCCTGAGACTCTGGGATTACAGGCATGTGTCTGTCTTCTCTGTTCTTTATCTGGCTTCTGCACCCGCCAGTGCCAGTGTGGTCACTCCTCACCTTAGACAAGTAGTGCAATCTGAGCAGCGCAGTTTCTCTTACAGCCAAGAATCAAACCCCTGCTTTCACAATAAAACAAAATGAAATTTTAAATGAGAAGTTCTGTAGTGTAATATTAGGATGTTATTTGGAAGAGTAACATTTTAAAAATCCAAAAAAATTAATAATTCTATTTCCACTATGCAAAAAAATGCTTTGAAGTTGTTTTGTTTTAACAAATTAGGGTGTTGATGAGGAATAGTCATACTTTGATGTTAAAAATATGCACATAAAAAAATGAGCCACAAAGCACTCAACAGTGTGGGGCTTTCTCTCGCTCCCTTGGATGTACCTGGGCTTCCAGCAGGATGCTACAAGACGGCTTTCTTTCGTGTGTTCTTTTTCTGGTGCTGGGATCACAGGGCTTCGCAAGCTACATCCCCAGCCCCCAGGCCCTCTGCTCAAATGCTCTTGGTTCACATTTGTTTTCAAGGATAATGAATCAATAGGAGAAAACTAAATAGGTGGTGGAGGAAAGAGCAATTGGTAAAATTGGGCATCAAAGAATGAGAAAGTAAACTGAAATGTGATGGGGCTCTTGTTTGATTGGTGTGGAATCAGGGATTGAGCCCAGGGTGCTCTGTCACTGAGCCAGGGTCTTGCTATGTTACCAGGCTGAACTCAGACTTGCCATCCTCCTGCCTTAGCCTCCAGAGCAGCTGGGATGACACGGCACCTGGCTCATATGAGGTGCTTTTGAGAGGCTAGAAGGTGAGAAGCTGTGTTGAAACAACAACCAAGACACCCAGAACTACAGACAATACTATCCCACACCCGAAAACACATATAGGCACAGTGCACATACAGCATGCATGTTACAACTGTGCACACACATATACACATGCTCACACACAAGCACACGCAAAAACACATGCATGCACACCTGTAAACACACATGCACAAAAGCACACACATGTACATAAGCACACATGTGTACACACAAGTATGCACAGAAGCACATGCACATATGCACACACGTACACACATGCACACAAACATGCACACATGTGCACACAGGTACATATGCACACACTTTTCCACACTGCTCTCCAGAAGGTGTGCTTTGAAAATCAGCCTAGGCTTTCAGAGTCTTCATATCAAGAGAAAGAAGTCCTTTCAGTTTCAATAGTAATGACATTGTCTACTTAAATTCTCCAAGAATGCATTTCTCTTCCAACTTAAAAGTTGGAAGACCTATCCGCAAAGGAAACCTCTGGCTACCATATACACTCCAGTGTGCTTGCTGTGGGAAGGCAGCACTGGCCCCAGCGTAGGCAGCAGTGGGGAGCCTGACTCAGGTTGCAGCTCAACCCCACACTCTCCTCTCTCCTCTGGCCAATGCCAAGCTTGGAGCAACTCTGAAGGCAGGTTCCCAGCCAGCCAGCTTCCCTCATGTCACCTCCCTGTGCTTCCAGGGTCTAGAACGAGCAGCAAAGTCTCTGGAGTCTTCCCACACCACATTTGGCTTCAATGGCAAATCTCCACCCTGGAGGGCTCCACCCTGGAGGTCCAATCTTCACCCTAGAGCTCACTTTGATTGCTTGAACCACACTCCTCATGACCATGTAGGAAGTGAGCGCTGGAAAGCCTGCTGAAGCCTCTGTGGGCTCTGCTTCACAGAGGACATGGCACAGCAAGGTTGTGCCCCTCTGTGCCAAGACACTCATGGGTCCAGAGAAGCTCCACGCGATGGGGCAAATGTGCAGGTGTCCCATCCAGCTCTACAGAACCCGGGCACGGAACAGCCCTGCATCCCCGGGGGTCTGCTGCACCCACAGAGCTGGGGTAGGGCCAGGTACAGACACCACTCTACTGTTCATATACAACGTTAAAGTAAACTCCCACTCTGGGCAGGAAGAGCAGGTGAGGGACAGACAGGATGGAGGAGAGAAGTGAGGGCGGAAGACTGGAGGGCCCTGGTTGCTCCTGTGGAGCCTGAGCTTCCTGGAAATGCTTTCAGTGCCCAGAAGGGTCCATGGGAACTTCCCATGTAGAGCCCAGCTCCAAGTCTCACCCTCCCTTCCGCCCCGCCCCTCAACTTACTGTGGCCCCGAGACCGTCCTCCACATGCAAAGTGTGCTCCCACTGTCAGGCTCCCAGTTCTAGGGCAGGAGAACTGTGCTTAGTGGCCTTGGTCTCGAGCACTTGTCCAGGAGGGTCAAGTCTTAAAAGCTGTAGCAAGCAGGCCTGTGTGACTTCCCGGGCTGCTCCCCAAGGCGCTTCTGGCTGCGCTGAGATCACTGCTCACACCCCAAGCCCAGGAGGCCAGGCCTTCACCATCCCCAGACTGAGCCCAGCCCACTGCCCTTTCCTCCAGCCTGCAGAAGGGGAGCTCCCTCTGGGTCTCATTAGGGTAACTCTTAGTAGTTCCTTACCTATTTGCTGCGTGTAGGTGACAATCATGTCCTAAGACGCTCATTAGCTTCTAAGCATGTAACAACTAATTTATATCTGCATGCCCACTTTCTTCCCATTGGCTGCCCTAACTCAGCTCAGTTCTTGTGGAGAGGGACACTGACCCACAGTCCTTGGAGGTGGGGGTCTGTCGTGTGGGCTGTGTTAAGTCCCATGGCCACTGAGCTTCTCTTTTCCTCTCTCCCTTCATGCCCATCAGCTTTGTCCTTCCTCATGGCTGACTAATACTCCATTGTGTAGATGTGCCACATTTCCTCACACATCCATCTGTTGATGGCACCTGGGCTGATGCCGTAACTTGGCTGGTGTGAATTGTGCGGCTATGACCACCAAGTGCCTGTGGAGCTGACTTTAGTTCTTTTGGATAAACACCAAGGAGTGGCACAGCTGGGTCATCAGATGTCTCCATTTCCAGTTTTCTGAGGGACCTCCCTACTTCTTTTCAGAGCATTCGTACTCATTTTCAGTCCTGCCAACAAGGTGGGAACTTACCTTTCCCCACGTTCTCAGCAACATTTATTATTATCTGTATTCCTAATAATTGCCTCTCTAACTAGAGTGAGATGGAATCTCAAAGTATTTTTAAAGTTGTAAATGGACACCCAGAATCTTTATTTATTTTTATGTGGTGCTGAGGATGGAATCCAGTGCCTCACACACACTTTACACTAGCCCCAGCCCAGGCCTTCAACATACTTTTGATCTGCATTTCCTGTTGGCTAGGGATGGTGAACATGTTTCATGTATTTGTTGGCCATTTGTATTTCTTCTTTCGAGAAGTGTCTTTTTAGGTCTTTGCCCAGGTATTAACTCAATTGTTTGGTTTTGGTGGCGGTTATTGCTGTTGTTGTTTTTGGTGTTTTTTTTCCTTTCTAAGTTGTGCATATTAATACTCTGCTAGAGGAACAGCTGGCAAAGATCTTCTTTCCAATCTCTTCATGCCCTTAATTGGGTGAAGAATTTGTGGTATAGATACTCAGCCCCAAAGAAGAATAAAGTTCTGGCATTTGCTGGCAAATGGATGGAGCTGGAGAGCATTGTGCTGAGTGAAAGAAGCCAGACCCAGAACGTCAAGGGTGGAATGTTTTCTATCATATGCAGAAGCTGGATAGAAATAGGAGAATAAGGGAATGGGGAAATCTCTTGAAAATAAAAGGAGATCAGAGGAGCACAGGGGGGAAAACTGTGACTTTCACCTTTTGTATACCTATAAAGCATGCATTAAAAAATAACTACAGACAGAAGGAAGCCTGGTAACAGAGGAAGGGCAGGGATGGGGGAGGGTCAGGGAAGGTACTGGTGCTACAGTGGGACAAATTCTATTTACTGCTGCATGATTGCCTTACACGACTCCCAATATCATGTATAAATCACTAAAAAAAAAAAAAAACATAAAATTCCTGAATTTGTTAGTCAGAACTCCAAAATAATTCAAAAAATATGTTGGCATAAGAAATGGCTTAAACAAACCCCAAAAGCAAAAGCCTAGGAGGAAAATATTGGTAAGTGTGACTGAGTAAGAGTTGAACTTGTTTTTTAACAACAAATACATGATGTTGAAACATAGCCTCAGACAATATTTCAACAATGTGTAACCATCAGTTTGCAGGATTCATAGATAAGATAAAATAATTTTAAAACACAAATGAATTAATAATAAAGCACATACATGTGCAATTTAGAGAAGATACCCTGAAGGCAAAGAAACATTAAAATTTGGTCAAATTCAGGAATGAAAAAGAAGAGCCACAGTAAAGTCCAAATTAGACACTCCACTATAGTTATTAGAAAAAGTTTTCAAGTTCTAGCAATACTAAGTGCCACCAGCATCGTGGGCAAAGGACAGTGACTGGCGTGGGTCCTTGTGGATTCTGGAGAGCAAGGGCACTCTGAGATCATGGGGTCTGTGCTCCTGCAGGATACTGGGTGTGGGGCGGCCAGGCATGGGGCAGCCAGGCCTGGGGCTGTAAGACAGACCATGATGACTCCTAGGTTGAACCTAGAACTTACAAGGGTTACGGAGAGAGCAGGAATAGCAACCTCCAGACATGCACCATGAGGCATCACTGCAGGTAGTAATTGTACTCCTGGAGCAATCGGCACTAACAAGGAATCTGGCAGTAGAGAAAACTCCCATTTCCCATTCTTGACACTGCTGATTCTTGTGAACTGTTGAGTTTGACAAATTCATGAAATGTTGGTGCTCCCAGACATGCCACTCACCTGGCGCCTTTTAATGTGGGGAGGGGAGCTCTGAGCTCTGAGCCAACTGTCCCATAATTTTTATAAAAAAAAAAATTTCTTCCTAACAAGGATAGTTTAATTCTTATCCCACCAATAATGTTTTGTAACATGAAGTTCTATTTTTTTTCACTGTTGAACAATCAACTCTATTTCAGTAGTAGGAGATTTAATAAAAATACAATGAGGACATTATAGGTGGTGCTTTGGGACAATATCTGGGCATGAAATATTACTAATTTGTCTCTTAGTTCAAACTTCCTGTCTGATTTATTTTAGGGGATAGAGCCCAGGGCCTCACCCATGTCAAGCCCAGTCCCCCACCTTTGATTTTGAGATGTGCTTAGGTTTCCTTTACACTTTAATTTGGATTATTCATTCTAAAAACAAACAAACCAAAACAAAACAAAACAAAAACACTACTCTCTGTTTTTTCAGATTTTATGAATGATTAACATATAAAGCCAGAGAAATACCCTTTTCTTTCTTTGGTAACTTTGCCATTTAGATTTCTCTCTCAAGTGACAGGAAAGGTTCTGAAGCCTTGCTCTGGGAAGATTTAGTAGAAGGCCATGTCTTGGTGAACTGACCCCAAGTACCTGAGGGAGAGACGGAGCCTCCTCCCCTAGGGCTCCCCACACCTAATTACTCAACAGCAAAGCATTTCCCTGGGAGGCTCTGAATTCTTATGAGGCAGAGAAAACACAAGATAGTAGGAGGCAGGTTGGCTGTAAGGGGACGCGGCAGGATGGGACCAAAGGAACAAGGAACAGCCTGAGAGGTCTGAGGACCAAGGAAGATCCCGCCAAAGCATCCTGCATGCCAGGAAAAGCACCCATGGAATAATGAGAGGCAGGGAGGGAAGAGGGTGATCTAAGTCAGGAGGGAGGGGAGAGGGTGATCAAAGTCAGGGAGAAAACCATGGATGGGAAGAGCAGGGACAGGTGAGTGTGGAGCGGCTCTGGGTGGGAAGACGCTGCATGCCCCAGGGTTGTGGGAGGGCCACTGTCTGCGCACTCCACACAACTCTACTCCCCACACTGAGCTCTGTGGCCAGCCGCCAGGGGCCTCCTGTCTGCCTGCAACAGAAACAACCTGAGTGCAGTCATTTTTAATGACACGTTGCTTTGGGTATGAGAACAGTTATTATCTCTATTCATTTAAACTTTCTGGGTATTTAAATTACATATCATATCTAGTCAGTAAATCATCATGCATTTTTTTATAAAATGAACAATCCTGGTAATTAATTTTAAAAATAAAATGAAAATTTATTCAAAAGTAATAATCAAACCATATCTTTCTCTGATTTTTAAAAACTCTTCAATCATGTGCCAAGAACATCTTAGAATGAGTTCAAAAACCATTCAACTATAGGGCGATAGACACATAGATTTTTAGAGATGACATAGTCACAGCTTTAAATGAATCTTCCTATGTTAAAAGCTGTGCTCTGCCGTGGGACCCCAGGGCTGGAGAGCACCTCTCCACCTTGGGCAGGTTCTTTACACCTGTGCTTGTTCCTTGTCTATAAGAGTCTGTGCTGTGCCTCCAGAGTCCTCAGGATTCAGACCCAGAGCTGGAGATCTGAGGGCTTGTGGGCAACCACCAGGTGCCTAGAGGACAAGGGGACGTGATCTGAGGGTGATGAACAGGAGGACATGGCCGGGCACTTGTTCTCTGTGCAGCATCTCTTCCCTCTGGGAGCAAAGCAGGCACCTGCCACCCGGGGTTACCAGAGGAAGAGGAGGAAGAGGAGGAAGAGGAGGACAGGGGAGGATGGGGAAGGGTCTGTACCTCTGCCTGTGCTCGGCTGCCTAGTTCATCTGCACCCTCTGCCTGTGCTCGGCTGCCTAGTTCATCTGCACCCCGAGGTCCATGCTTGGGGCATGGGTATCGAGCCCCAGCTGTGCCACAGGCTGGCCTGGGTTTACAGTCCAGGTGCTCCTGGGCTCCTGTTTCCCAGGAGAACAGAACTTGTGGGCTCAGTGCTAGAAGGAAAAGTAGTCATTACTGTTGCAGACTAACTTTTCCTGTGAATGACACAGGCACTGAAACGTGTTAGCTTTGGGAAATTAGGGAAAGACATTATTTAGCACATTTTGCTAAAGAGTATCTTTCCTCTGTATTTCTTCTTGTCTGAGTCACCCTTGATATATAGATCAATTTTCTCTTCATTAGGATAATTAATAATCTAGGTGTTTTTTGTTTTTTGCTTTTAACTACAGTGAGCATGAAAGAAATCTTTCCCCCTCCACTTATCTTAGACTCACTGGCTAGAGCCCTGCCAATTAGAGAAAAGACAAATTTATAAAAGAAAAGCACCCTTCAGTCTATTAAAAAGATCCACGCACGTGGGAGCACTTAGGTGAGTAGCTCAGAGGAGGGGTCTAAACATGGACTCAGGCAGCGTCTTTACAAAGAGTGAGTGTTCAGAGCAGAGGCAGGCAGAGGGAAAGCCCAGCTTCTGGGGGTGGTGACTGGGGGAACTGCTGGAAGGCCAGGGTCATTTCTGCATGGCTCGACATCGGGGCTCCTCTGTGTCCCTGGGCTGACAGTCATAGCCTTGGGGACAGGTCACCCTGTCCTGGTGGAGCCAGCAGCCAGGGAGGTTTCCTTATAGCTCCTATTTATTTCCAGCTGCCTTCAGCTCAAAAAATAATCCTATCACCAGAGGAGCATATCTGGGGGTGACATGCTCTGTACCCTCCCTTCCGCCAAGCAAACCTGGGCAAAACACGTCACTCTCTGAGCTTCAGGGTATTTGCCTTCGACTTTAATTGGTCTATAACAACTGTACAAGTCCAGATACAATGGGATGGCTTTATAAAGGAGAAGGCTGCTAGACCATTCCTTGGGTGTGGTCCAGCCAGTGTCCACTTCCAGAAGCTGTGTAAGTGCAGACCCACAGACAACTCCCACCCCAGAGGATGAACTACACCTGCCCTGGACTCCACCCTCAAGTGCCCATTAAGGCCTGAGAAGCACTGCCTGGAGGAGGTCAGAGGCCCCTTCTGCGGGACGTTAGGTAGACCCATGCTGTGGATGCATCAGCCCGCTCAGCCTGGGTTCTTCATGTGCTTGTTGACACAGGACATGTGCAAGAAATTCTAGTTTCCTGGAGGAAGTGTGGCACGGGGTGGTGAGGAGAGTGGTACAGAGGAGGGAAAGCTCCTGCTCTCTAGAGAGCTCCTGGAGTGAAGCCACCCCAATCCTGTGGTCTCTGCTCAAGAGTCTGCCCCCAAGTGCAGGCTCTGGTCACCTGCATGCCTGACAGGAACAGCTTACCAACGCATGTAAAGTGGTGTCCAGGGTGCACTAGAGAATGGGAATGACACTCAGAATGACATCCTGTTCTTAACCGGCTCCCTGCTCTCTCTTCCCCGTGAGGGTCAGGATGTCCCCTTTGTGTTAAGTGCTTTGTTCAATATGGACTTTTGCTTCTTTTTTGTGAGAAGAATGCATTGCCTTAATAAATTTAAATAAAAAAAAACAGATCAGAAATCTTATACTTGACCTCTGAATGTTCTTTATGGGGACAGAGCTTATAACGTAGAGAATCAGCTGAGAAGCCAAGCCTACCACGGGTGATTAAGGTCAGCACTTATGTCTGGGGGCTGCCCTGAACCTGTGCCTTTATTCCAGGGTCACAGAGTGCTGATGGGCCCAGCTAGCGTGGCAGGAGGCCCAGACGGGTGTGATTCGTGAATGTGGAGTTTCCTGGGCTGTTGGTCAACTGGAGTGATGCTTTCCTCTGTGCTTTACTATCATGTTCACCACATCTGGCTTCAACCTGAAGCCAGTGGTCAGCAGACACCAGCTTTCATGAGTGCTTCTTTGTGAGTCCTTCCAAGGTGTGGTCAAGGCTGAGTGGCCCTCTGCCTCCTGGTCTGCAGGTCCCTGCCATGGATGCTGGCAATGAGACAGAGGGCAGGGGCTTTCTGCTGCTGGGCTTCCCAGGGCCCCAGGCCCTGCAGCTCTCACTCTTTCTGCTCTTCCTGGTGATGTACATCCTCACAGTGGGCGGCAATGTGGCCATCTTGCTGCTAGTGAGCACCTCCCGCCAGCTGCACACCCCCATGTACTTCTTCCTGAGCAACCTGTCCTTCCTGGAGGTCTGGTACACCACGGCCGCAGTGCCCAAAGCCCTGGCCATCCTGCTGGGGAGGAGCCAGAGCATCTCCTTCATCAGCTGCCTCCTGCAGATGTACCTGGTTTTCTCGCTGGGCTGCACGGAGTACTTCCTCCTGGCCGCCATGGCCTACGACCGCTACCTTGCCATCTGCTACCCCCTGCACTACGGGGCCATCATGAGTGGCCTGCTCTCTGTGCAACTAGCCCTGGGCTCCTGGGTCTGTGGCTTCCTGTCCATTGCAGTGCCCACGGCCCTCATCAGCGGCCTGTCCTTCTGTGGCCCCCGAGCCATCAACCACTTCTTCTGTGACATTGCGCCCTGGATCGCCCTGGCCTGCACCAGCACGCAGGTGGTGGAGCTGGTGGCCTTTGTGATTGCTGCCGTGGTCATTCTGAGCTCCTGCCTCATCACTCTGGTCTCCTACATCTACATCATCCGCACCATCCTCAGCATCCCCTCGGCCAGTGGCCGCAGCAAGGCCTTCTCCACCTGCTCCTCCCACCTCACCGTGGTGCTCATTTGGTACGGCTCCACCATCTTCCTCCACGTGCGCACCTCCATCAAGGACGCCTTGGACCTGACCAAAGCCGTGCACGTCCTAAACACTGTGGTGACCCCAGTTCTCAACCCCTTCATCTACACCCTCCGCAACCAGGAGGTCAGGGAGACTCTACGGAAGAAGTGGAAGAGAAAATAGCTCTGCAGCTTAACTGCGCCCTGTCAAGGCCCCCGCCACCTGCCCGGGGCAACAAGTGGGAATGCGGAGGCTTGAAGGAAAGCAGCCGTTGATTCATGGAGAGAGAGGAAAACAGGGGACACAGAGACAGAAACCCTGAAGAACCAAACCAAAGCACACAAAGCGGGCGTGTTGGTCATACATCCATACACAACGGGAACAGCAGCTTTTAAGACTTTAAAACAGAACTTAAATCTCATACATTAAATTAGCTCTCCCCCTGGCTTTTCTTTATAAACTTGGGGGCAATTATTACAGAGGGAAGGGGGCCTTGCCAAAGCTCAGGGCCCATCAAAGCAGGCCAGGTGACCCCTGCCACTCAGGAGGCATCCCTCCCAGGCTGCTTCCCCCTTCTCCATGCCCAGCACTGCCATTGAGGGCAGAGCTACGAGGCTCTGCTCTCTGCCTGCTCTGTATTTCTGCCAAATGCCACTGATGGCAGCTGACCCCCTCACTGTGACGAACTCTGATTGAAGTGCTGACATGGCCGACTGTCTGATGTGGGTCATGGAGGCTTGGCATCCTGTTTCATAGGTGTGAGTCACAGTCCCACTGTCACATATGGTCTGGCTGTTGTCACTGTGAAGCCGGGCTGTTGTTATGGTGTGGAAGTGTGGTGTCTCCCCAGGCTCTTGCTAATGCAGGGGCAGCAGAGGGGAAATGGCTGGATGGTGGGAGCTTAACCTAAGCAGCCCATCCTAGATGGAAAGGACCAACTAGGTGGTAGCTGCGGGCAGGTGGGCGAGGCTGAAGGAGGGGTCACCCAGGCCTGGAGGGTGCATCTTCCTGGGCCCCTTCTCTCCCGTCTCTGCTTCCTTTCTGCTGGGATGAGCTACCTCACCCAGGCACCAGACCAGTGGAGTCGGCCATCGACTGCTGGGAACTCTGAAACCATGAACCCAAATAAACTTCCCTGCTCTAGGTTGTTCTTGTCTGGTGTTTTGGTCACAGCAATGGAATGTGACTAACACAGCTGCCAGGCTCAGCCTTGTCAGAAGGCATGCGGGGCTCACAGAGGTCTGAAGTCCCCAGAGGTCAGGGGAGCATGGACTGGGTTCCAGGAGACCTGCAGGTGACTGCCTGCCTGTAAGCCAAGCCCCTGAGTGTAAACCTGTCACCGTAGAGGACTGAGTACTTCCAGTCCAGCGTCATGTGCAGGCCTGGAGTCTGAGCTTATGCCACCTGCACAGAAGACAAGTTCAAGACCCAAATCACCATTAAAGCAGGATTAAGAACCCGACACCCCATGATTACACAGACACAAGCAATAACTGATCCACAAGATTTCTCAACACAAGGTTGGTGGCCGCCCTCTTCTGCCTGGACGGCAAGGGGGCAACAGTGGGAAGGTTGCAGATGACAAAGTGGAGCCCAGAAAATCACGGACACCACAGAGGTCAGAAGGCACAAAAATACATAAAGGAATTGAAATTTTTTTCAAAAATGACAAACATAGTTTACTTATAAATCAATATATTTAACAGTTAAACTAAGTAAGAGATGATCAGCAAAAGGTACATTCATAGAAAACTGAGACGACATTTTACGTTTGTTTGACTGGGAAAAGAATCTTTTGGTGATGCCACGTATCAGCCTCACAGAGGGGAACCTGGTAGCACCTAGTCAAGATCATAGTGCCGTCCTCACCATCTGGAGGTCAGCCTAAGCAAATACCCCCAGGTGATTTCTATGGATATAATGTTATTTACAATATTAAAAATCAGAAAGCATTCAAATAAACCTCGATACAAAATGGATAAATGAATTCTGAACCATGCAGAAAATACAATATCCCAAAATAGTGTGCAAATACAACAAGTGCAGAGCATCTTCTCTGTTGCTGGCATGCACTTAGGACATGTGAGTGAATAAGATGGAGAAAAATGTACCCTTACACTCTGCTGGGAGGAGACAGAACATAACTAAAGAATGAGAGATTGTGAATGTGTTCAAAGATGATAAGTGCCCTGGAACAGATGCATTGGTAGGACACAATTTGTGAGTGTGTGTGTGTGTGTGTGTGTGTGTGTGTGTGTGAGAGAGAGAGAGAGAGAGAGAGAGAGAGCGAAAGAGAGAGAGAGAGAGAGAGAGAGAGAGAGAGAGAGAGAGAGAGAGAGAGAGAGAGAGAGAGAAGATATGCTGTGCCCCTCCCCTGACTCAGGCAATGGCAAGGCCCTACTGAGGTGGATGGCGCAAGGCGTCCATCCTCTGGAGGAGCGCAGTATGTTTCTGGGAATGGGCTGGTTTGCTTTTGTATTCCTTTAATAAGTATAGATTTGATTTCTCATATGACCATTAAGTATGAAGGAAAAATCATGACTTTCCCAATTAATGCAACTACTTCTAAAGCATAGATCTGTTTGTTCTAAATGCAATGATTCAGCTGTGGAGTGTAAATTGTTAATCTAATGAAAAACTCCCTGTATTCCTGTCAAGGAAGTTTTTGAGAAATTAAATTAAAATCTAGAGAAGAAAAATTAATGTTAAGAAGATAGATTAGTGCTTAGTACTGGGCAACTTGTTCTTGTTCCTGTGCACAATGGTTTGTGCTCTTACTCCTGTTTGAATAAAATTAATAACAAGTCAACTACTTGCCGTAACCATGGCACTGGTTCCAGTCAGTAAGTCAAGAAAGAATAGTCAAGGTATAGGCCAATAGTTTGGGACATTTGTAACTATTATTAAAAGTTAACTAAGCAGAAACTGCTCAAAGCAAAACTCGAACTGAAAGTACAAATGCTTGCTTATGCATAAGCCAAGATACATTCTTCTATTCTAATTGTAGCTACGTAATATTTTCTTTCTTTGAATAATGATTCCTGTTTTGTAACTACAAAGTACTGTAAGCCTGCCAAAATGAAAAGTATATATGATCATCTTCACAAGTAAAGATTGGGGTCATCACCTTCACTTTGGTGTCCGTGTTGTTTCTCCACCCCCTCTTTCGCCGACTCCTCATCATCCGTTTGTCTCCTGAGACCCCCTGTTGGAGCTGGTCTCAGAGAGAGAGAGAGAGAGAGAGAGAGAGAGAGAGAGAGAGAGAACCTGAGAACCCAGGGGTACTTAACCACCGTACCACATCCCCAGCCCTTTTCATTTTTTATTTTGATACAGGGTCTTGCTAAATTGCTTAAGCCCTCACTAAACTGCTGAGGCTGACTTTGAATTTGTGATCCCCCTGCCTCAGTTTCCCCAGCTTCTGAGATTATAGGTGTGTACCACCATGCCTAGTCCAGGAAATGTTTTGAAGTCAGTCATTTGAATTAATTAAAAAAAATTAGGAGGGCTGGGGATGTGGCTCAAGCGGTAGCGCGCTCGCCTGGCATGCGTGCGGCCCGGGTTCGATCCTCAGCACCACATACCAACAAAGATGTTGTGTCCACCGAGAACTAAAAAATAAATATTAAAAATTCTCTCTCTCTCTCTCTCTCTCTCTCTCTCTCTCTCTCTCTCTCTCTCTCTCTCTCACTCTATCTTTAAAAAAAAAAATAAATAAATAAATAAAATCTTTAAAAAAAAAAATTAGGAGACAAAACAAAAATCCAAACAAACAAACAAAAACCACTATGATATTTAAGAGTACATTTGAATATAGAAAACATGCAAATATGACTGAATGCAAACCGGATTCATGGAACTCTGGCTGTGCTGAGGGAGGGGAAAGTGGAAGATTGGATTTGGAGAACATAAAATTTTTCATCTGCAACTTGCTTCTAATGAAAAAAAATCTGAAGCAAATCATTTGAGTCAAATATGATGAATTTATTCTGAACACAGTGGAGAAATAAAGGAGGAAGGGACATGAGCAGCATGAGGGGCATCGTGAGAGTCTTCAGAAGTGGAGGTGGCAAGCTGGGGAAACACAGGAGGGTCTGTCCCACCCCTGAGAGCAGTGGGGTCTATGGGAGGCCCCGAGAGCACACTGGCTGGCGGGTGGTGAGGGCTCTGCTCTATGTGGTGCCCTCCTCTACTGCTTAGCTTCATGGCTTTGAACAGGGAGATCTTGGGCATCTTCCAGGTGAACTGCACAAGACTCACCCAGGAGGAACCCGCCCGGCACCTTCTGCTCCACCCCCTCTATCTTTGGTGGCCCATTAATTTTTTGAAACACTTCTTATCTCTTTTCCTGATGCAGGATCCATCTCCCTATTACCCTGCTTTGTCTTAGGGGTGTGCCCTGCTTGACTTCCATGCCTGACTTTCCCACTTAGTGGTATTTTTTGCCAGCACCAGTGGGACACCCACCTCCTGGTCTCCTTCACATCTGCACAGCATTCCCCGGGTGCACATATCAAGACTTTATTCAGTCTCTTCTGCTGGATACTGTGGCAGTTCCCACCACCTACCATTGCAGTGGTGCTGTGATGGATCAATTTGCCCAGCTGTGGAATTTCTGCATTCTCAGGCTAGAAATGCACACCAGGTGGAGGCACTAGGAGCTTAGTTGCCATGTGCCACATTTCCCACTGGGCTGTGGGCTGGGGGTCTGAGAGCCCTGCAGCCCAGGATCACCACTGTGCAGCAGGATTGCAGCATCTATAGCTTTGCAAGGAGGAAGGCACAGGAGACCCTTTCAACCTGCCTCTGTGTTACTAATGTGGAGCTCACCGTGAGAGACGCACCCGAGAAGTGTGGGTATTTCTCTCCATGTGAGCTGCTGAGGGGTTTTGCCTCTTTTCCTAGGCTTTTTGCTATTTCTTTAGTCATTTTTTACTATTTTTATAATTATGGACATTAACTCCTTATGATATTCATTAATTTTTTTTTCAGTTAATTTGGACCTTTTGAATGTATTCATTGTGTTTTCCCCCACAGATTTGAAACACATTCTCCTTGGCCAAATTTACCAATTCAGTAGAATAGAAACTATTCTATTGTTTGGAGTCGCCCCAGCTCCAAAGGCTAACTTCCCCATCCCCCCAAGAAGAGCCCTCCAATGGTGAGCCCTGCTGGCTCACATGATCCTGCTGTCCAATGGTGAGCCCTGCTGGCTCACATGATCCTTACCCACCAATTAGAACGCACCCCAAGCCAGCTGCCAAAAAACCACCCCGGGCTCTATAAATATGCAGAACTGCCTCAATAAAGGGGCATTTTTTCTCCTACTGCAAGCCTTGATTGTTCTTTCAGAAGCAGTGAGGAAGTTCACCTGCGATGTGGCCCTCCACTCATGCCTCACTACTGATTTGGAGAGTCTATTAGAAGGCCAGTCCTTCCTCCTGGGTGATAGGCAACATTTCCCACTTTTCCATCTAGAGTAGTTATTGGTAGCATTTCAACTGTTACATTGTAATCTCAGAGTCACTTTTTCCATTTACTAGCACAAGGAATGGATGTAGTGTTATTTTTGCCAAATGGCTGTAGAATTATTTTAACCCCATATACTTAAAAGACTGCATTTTCCTCAGTGAATTTATCATCTGTTAGATCCCTTCCTTTCTTCTTTTCTCTTTTTTTTCCAGATGGCTAGATACCATCACAAATGTACTAAATGGCACTACAGTCCATTGGTGTCCAGAGAAAAATGAGAACAGGAAAATATCTTTATTAACTTTTACAATAAGTTGCGGGGGGGGGAGGCTCTCCCACTGAGCAGCACCCAGCCAGGCCTCATTCAATGGCTTTATTTATCACTTTGGTTATTTCCACACTAATCAGTTATGGCTTTGCTTCAGGAAAGGGTCCGATTTCCTAGAAGCTGTGTGAGGCACAAGTCCTTCACATGGCCACTGTCTCCATCAAAAGACAGAGGAGTCAAGGCTGACTTTTGGGCCAGGCACACCAACAACATGAAGATCATGAACCATCTAGTGAGATGTTGGGATGTGCTATCACAGATGCCCATAACTTCCCCATGTCCCCCTGCATATCTCACGGGAGTTGGCAGAAGTCGTGCCAATGAGGTTAGAAAACAAAGGATACAAAACCATCTCTGCACATTACACACACAGGGAAGAATCTTGAGAGAAAGGATGCTGAGCAACACTTTGCAAATTGATAGGGTGTGAAACTAAACTTCAGAGAACCTGTACGGTAACCCGGCACGCTAGCTGATGAAACTGCATGCCGTGTGGGTAAGGTTGATGATCCAGACCCTGCTGTGTGTGCTGAAGCTGCATCATGAAGTCAGTGGGTGAAGGAAGATGGCAGCTGGCCCCTCACTCCCCATGGGAATTTACCACCATTCACAGCAGAGACGGGAGTCACCTGCATGTCCCAGAGGAGAGCCTGCCAGTTGAGTGAGCACTCGTGTGAACCTAGTGCAGACGTGGATGATTCTACTCATAAATGTGCAGACACGAGCTCTCAAGGTGAGGATACACACGTGCCCTCCTCTGACTCCCGAGATGATCCACCCAGCCGCACAGGCACCCAGAGAGCACCCAGAGCACCTAGCTCCCAGCCATGTGGTCTGACACCACCCTCCAGGAGGGTGCAAAGGGACCCTTGGAGAGGTGGCTTCTAGGACTGGATTATAAAAGAGAAGGACAGAGCTTCCTAAAGTATCAGAAAGTAAGGAATTGGAAAAACAAACAAACATACTTATCTAGACTTGTCAAGGTGATTAGATGGAATAATAATCTGCTGTATTTTTCAAAATGACTAAAAGACTAAATCTCACTGTAAAAAAGATAAAGTGCAGCAAAGTATATTTCTTGCACATTGATTCTGTCAAAAACCCCCAAGATTATGTATAACTATAATACACCAGCAAACACATAACAATGTTATTTACAGTTTTTAAAAAATGACAGATGAGGTGAGGGCTATGTTAACTAGATTGATTTAACTGCTCTGCACTGTATGCGTATATCAAAATATCGCATTCACGCCCTTACACAGCTGTGATTTGCCAACTAAAACAGTGCTGATAATATTAACTATAGTAATGATGAGAAACTTTCTGTGCCTAGACTAGAATGGTTCGTCACAGGTGGCAAAGTGTCCCGTTCTGCAACCACAGTGTGGAACACAGGTCCCCAGGTGCGCTGAGATCAATAAAGACCCAGGGAGAACCGGCAGGAGACATGTCTGCACCTGAATGTGCCAAGTGCTCCAGACACCCTGTCCCCAGGACGTGGGTGCTTTCCTCCCCACTGAGACCTGCTCATCGTCCTCCTGTGGAGACGGCAGCAGGGGACAGTACTGAGAGGCCAGGAGCCCTGGGGGATGCCACTCTGCCCCTGAGCAAGGCCAGTGCTATGGGCGCTAGGACACTCGGGCGTCCCCTGCAATGTTGTGGGAAGGCTGTTCCCTCTTGTGCTATAGACAGTGTCCCTCTCACATTCTCATACCCTGCGGTGGGGGTGTTCTGCTTCTGTGGTTTTCACTGAAGAAATAGGCCTTCGTCTAACTGGGGGACCAACTGGCAAATCCCACTTGAGGGACTTTCTAAGTACTGCCCTCAAGACTATCATGGACATCAAAACCAAGGAAAATCTGATAAGGTGACCATCCGAAATATGATGTGGTCACAGAAAATACAGAGGATGCTGGAGAGAGCAGCTCCCCCCCCCCCCGTCCGGCAGCTTGTTTGCAGGTGTGTTTGTCTTTTCTGTGTCGCTGACCACCAAACCCAGGGCCTCTCACCCATGGTAGTAGTGGGGGCCTCTCCCATTGAGCAGCACCCAGCCAGGCCTCATTCAATGCCTTCATTTATCACTTTGCTCATTTCCACACTAATCAGATATGACTAATGGGGTTACAGAACTTGAACTTGGGGTGAAAGGGAATTCAATGTTTTATCTTTCCATTTTTTCTGAAAATCAGAAACTCTTCTAAAAAATATATTTTAAGTAAAAAGCTAAGTGTCCCAACCAAGAAGATTTTTCTTAGCTCATAAATTTATTTTTCCCAATAGCAGGTTGTTGCATTGCAAAATGTATGACATTTCCAGATTCCGGGGTGTTGTTTGGACTCGTGCTTCTTCCGCTGTGCATTTACCAAGGAGATGTGTTTAAGAGGCAGTCGGTTCTTTCCTTGGTGAATAAACATAAGTGACTCCGTGACGAAGCCTCCATACTGACGTCCGCACAGGACCATCCTGCACGTCTGACCCTGGAGTATTCAGATGTTTATTTGTATAATTAATTCAATGTTGTTGCTTTTTTTTTTCCTGTTTGGTCATTAAAAGGTGAGAAAATACCTTCAAAACATTCTCGGATCAACACTGAAATTTCTGCCATTCCACATAAAAGTGCATTTTTGTTGTACTTTCACTTGTTTTTAAAAATATTTTTGTCAAACACTTAACATACGGTGATGTCACAAAAAACGGGCCTGTGGCACAGGGAGCTCCAGGGACCTGTCCTACACAGAAGACCACTCTGTTGTTAAGACTGTCAAAAGGAACGTGGAGGGACTGGGATCTAAACTGTGACAGTGACATCACTGCTTAGTGAAGTGGCAGGCAGGTCAACCCCGAGGGAGCAGTGTCTGCTTCACCCCAGGCCCAGCCCAGGGGCAGCTGTGGGTTGGCCACACCCTGCACGTCCCTCCTTCTCAACAGAATGAGATCTTGGTGTTTTGAGCCAGCTGGCAGTGCCGTAGGGGACAGGCCAGAGGCTGGTTGGTCACCTCCTGCCCTTGAAAGCATCTGGATACACACCACCTGCAGCACACTAAGCCTGGGACAGTGAGTGGGGCGCAGGGGACAGGGCAAGGGCCCGAGAAGGAGGCTGTGGAGAGGAGGATGCCCCGGGGAAGGAGGTCTTCCAGGGGCTTCCGGATATTATCATGGGTAGGGGAGGTTGCACGTCTGTGGCTAGAAGGATACTCAGGAAGTGACCACAGGTCCTAGGCAAGCCCCCAGGCTGGCGCTTGGGCTCTGCCAAAGGAGACGGAGGGCATAAGGGCTGTGCCAAGGGCCCCACTGTGCACTGAAGGAGCACCCAGCTAGGAACCACTCTGCAAAGCCCGGGGTTCTTCTTCCTATCTGGATGCTTAGATTTAGGGAGACGTCAATTAGCTCACTGGCCAGCTGATGGAACTTCGGTGACCACACACAGGAATGTAGTAATTGCAGAAATAGTTTGGAAAAATCTCTAAACAAAAGATAGAGAAAAGGCACTCAATAAAATTGTTTCTTTTTTTTTTTTTTTCAGAGTAGAAATTAGAAATTTATTAAAGGACAGAAGAAAAAGACTTCTTCCAGAGGAAGAAGGGGACCCAAAAGGTGGAATTCAATAAAATTGTTTCAATATTCTTCCATTTGAAAACTCAGAAAACTAGAGAAAGAATGTCCTTAACACAATTGAGGCATGAATCCCACGATGCTGGAGGCTGGGTTGTCGGAGGCTTTCCTCTGCACCTGGAACAAGACTTGCAGGCCAACTCGCCATTCCTGTTCCTCATGTTCCCGGCAGCCCTAGCCGGGCATGAGGCAGGGGAGGCAAGGAAGGTCCCGAGGACAGGGCAAAGCCCCCCTGTCTTCATGCTCAGATGACAATCTGGAGTGGAAAGCCACACAGAACACACAGAAACTCCAAGAAGTAGTGAACCAATGCAGGAAAGCGGCAGGTTGCAAAGTCAATGTACAAAGTCCCATAATCTTCCTTTAAAAAGCAGACAGACAAGAGGACAGACAGAAGGGCAAGAGGTCAAGGAGAGGAGGAAGGGCTGGGGAGCAGATTAGGGCACAGCACATCCCATCCCCGTGTGGCCACGTTAGACTCCACAGGTCATGCATGGCTAAAAAGAAATTAAAACGTACAAAAAATCAGTTGATTACCAAACACTAACAACTAGCTATCCCTCCTCTAAAAAAAAAAAAAAAAACATAAATGTGATTCCAGCTATGATAGCCAAAAATAAATACATAAAGATAAATACTTAGGAATAGATTTAACCAATCAAATGAAAGACTTACACACTGAAAACCACCCTTTACCTCCTAATTTTTCATTCTTTGCCCCTACCCCCACCCCGGGGCTGGGGATTGAACCCAGGGCCCTGCACTTGCTAGGAAAATGCTCTGCAACTGAGCTCCTCTCTAATTTCTACTGGGACAGGGAGGAGACCCCACAGAAGTAATTGCTTTCCTAACGATGTCCACCTACTCATTCCTTGAGTCCCCTGCCAGCATTCCCAGGGTCTCTCATTATTCAGGCTCCCACTCCATGAGGATATCTCCCTGGGAGGCTTCTAGTCTTCATGGCAGGTGATGACACCGAGGCCAAGTCCTCTGGTAATTGGTGATCAGTGCAGGCAGCTGATTGCTCCTCAGAGAGTCCTGGGGCTGCCCTTCCCCAGTGCTGGATCAGGGCCGTGGGCATGAGGGAGCTGGGACCACCCCTGAGGCAGGTACTTAGCCCCGCTGTCTTCATGCTAGTGTCCCAGAGCACGTAGAGTCTCTGTCTGAATCCTGCTGCCATGGCGGTGCGCTGCACAGAGCCACGGTGAGTGTGTGTGGACGTGCTGTCTGACGGTCATGGTCACATGAAATGGCCTGAGCAGGAATGGCAAGGACTAGCAACACTTCACTCAGTTTTTCACCTGCAGCATGAGATAAAATCCATCCACAGGTTGTAATATAACCCAAAGCTTATTTATCCCTCTGCCTGGGGGTTCGCTCCGAGGCTGGGCTCCATGCCCACATCCAGCACAGGTTGGGCCTGGCAGTAAGCCAGGTGAGGGGAGCACACTGCTGCAGGAGCAGCTGGGGAACCATGGGGGAGAGCCGCCTGTTTAGACTGGTCAGCGCCTGTGGCTGGGTGGGCTATGTGGGCCTCCAAGCTCCAGGGATGGCCTGTACCAGTGCTCCACATGACCTGGGTGAACTCCCCTCTGTGTACCCAAGTATGTGGCTTGCTCTGCGGCATAGCCAATGGGGAGTCACAGTTGAATGATTGTCTCTGCCAAGCCTGGGAGACCAGAGTGCTATAGAGCTCACGTGTGGCCGGAATTCAGGGACTGAGGGGCTCCCTGGGACGTAGGATGCTCGGTAGTCCAGATGGTGCATCTGGACTGTTCCTAGGCTGTTGCTTGGGTAGAGCCTGGACCTGTGTGCAGGCGCTGGCACCCTCCCTTGGCACTCACACATCTTCTTTCTGCAATTCCCTTGCCTTCCCGAGTGCTCTGATCTCCAATGCCTTCCTCTCCTTGATCAATTTGAACCTTTATAAAACAGTACTTGAGCTGCAAGGGAAGCCAAGCTGGAGAGAAGGTAACACGTTTGTTAGACCAAGCCTCAACTAACTGACTTCACATCACCTCTGAGAGCTGCCCAGGGGCAGGCTGTCCAGAGTCATTCAGGAGTCTGGGGGACAGCTTAGTGGGCACCCACCTGTCCCTGGAACCCAGTGGCTGCTGTGGTGTGCTATTATCTCTGTACCTGCACCATGCAGTCCTTCACGAGAGTCCCTCTATTGTTCACAGAGATGGCACAGGTAAACACATCTGATAGCAGTCGATGACAATGGTGATGGTGCTGAAGGTGATGATGGTGGAGATGTGCTACCACTGATGGTGTTGGTAGTGATGGTGCTGATGGTGCTGACGATGGTGGTGATGATAGTGATGGTGCCGATGGTGGTGATGTAGCTGATGGTGATAGTGCTGATCGTGATGGTGGTGATGGTGCTGATGGTGGTGATGGTGCTGATGATGGTGGTGCTAATAGTGATGGTGCTGATGGTGCTGATAGAGATGGTGCTGATGGTGGTATGGTAGTGAGTGCTGGTGATGGTGGTTCTGATAGTGATGGTGGTAATGGTGGTGCTGATGGTGCTGATGGTGGTATTGGTGGTGCTGATAGTGATGGTGGGGATGATAGTGATGGTGCTGCTGATGGTGGTGCTGATGGTGATGGTACTCATGGTGATGCTGATAGTGATGGTGGTGATGGTAGTGATGATAGTGATGTGGTGATGATAGTGATGGTGGTGATGATAGTGATGGTGGTGATGATCATCATGGTGGTGATGATCATGATGGTGGTGATGATCATGATGGATGATGATGGTGATGTTAGTGGTGATGATAGTGATGGTGGTGATGAGGATGATAATGGTGGTGGTGATGCTGCTCCTCATGGTGATAAAGATGGAGCTAGTTCTGAGCTCTAGCAGTTGGTGGTGGCTGTAAGATCACAGCATGAGGAAATTGTCTTTAGCTTCCATGGCTTTAGGTTTCCCTTTTGCCTGTGTGGGTGACAGTGAGTGCGTCTGTCAAACCTCAGCCCTCAGCTCATGTGGAGGATAAATGTTAACTGTCCTGGTGTTCAGCCCTGGCCTCAGGATTGAGCGAGGCAGCCGGTGCAGGGAGGCCCTGCTGCTTGGTGTGTGTCTTCTATGTTGGTGTGCATGCTGGGCCTCGGTCCCCTCCTCTGCAGAGTGGCTAATGATTACTGGCAAGGAATTCAGATCAGTCTTTACATTTCTCTGTCTGTAGTTTTATGTGATATAAGATACTTATTTTATTCCAGCAGGTAGTAATTATAAATAAATCTTAATATTAAATTTAATTGGATGGATATTGTTCCACAAACTGAAGGCTCAGTCTTGTCTGGACCCCATTGTCTCCCCTGAGCCCATCCGCTATGCTGCTCTCAGGGCTGTCTTCCTAAACTGGGCACGCAGCCTGCCTCCTCCTCCTCAGAGACTGGTACTTCTCTCCGTCATCCGCCTGTCCACAGCCAAGGTCTCAGCTCGTCATCGTCTGGGCCAGTCCTATGCTGTCACACCTCTGCTGTCACACTGCACAGGCACCCCAGCCCAGGAGCTGACCCATCCTCTGAGGAAGCTGAAGGCCATGTCCTACTCCAGGCTTCGCACCTGTCAGCACTGTTCCCAGAGTGGTCCCTGCATTCTCTGCCCTCTCCCCTCACACTCCTCAAATGCTGCACACAGGTGAGCACAGGTGAGCACAGGTGCCCATAGGTGAGCGCAGGTAAGCACAGGTGAGAACGATGTACACAGGTGAGCACAGGTGAGCACAGGTGAATACAGGTAAGCACAGGTGCACACAGTGCCACCTTGAGGAGCAGGAGAGAGGGAAAACAATGGGGAGTCAGGGACAAGGAGCACTGAGGGACCCAGGCTGGCGGAGCAGGAGGCCCCAGGTGGCTGGCACACCACACTGAGTCACGCAGTCCTGGACCCCACCCTCACCCCTCAGCGATGAGCACAAATATGACCTGTGAATACTTGTTGAATGAAAACACCTTTATAACTAGAGTTAATTAAATCATATGTTATCAACCAAACCTGCTCTGCTTATTATTTTATTAACATATTTATTTGGTATTCTGGGAAAAAAATTGGGAAAAATATTCCACAAAATCATGAGACTGCCTGATTGTCTCTCCACACTGCCCACTGTGTCCTCTGCCCTGTGGAGCTCTGTGCTCTTAGGGATCCACACTCCTCTGTCTGGCCCTGAGCCTGAGCTTTGGCATCCTCTCCAAACACACCCAGTCGGTGGCCCAGACCCCAGAGGCTGGGTTCCAGAGGCTCCCCTATTCCAAGTCCCACCTCATCCACTTCTGAGTAGGGCTTCAGTAGTGTCCAGCTCCATCCTTCACATGGTCACACAGACTGCCTTCCCCGGGACATACCTTGACACCCTGAGAAGTGAGCTGACTATTGGTACTTGGGTTTATTGCTGGGCTTTCTGCCCTGTGCGGTTGGTGGATGTGTTGTTCTTTATTAAAGTGAAACAGGCAGGCCAAGACCTCCTCACATCACTTGAAAGCATTCAGCTCTCGATATCTTAAGTATTAATTGTCATCATTTCCATTACATATCCTTGTAATATCCAAATATTTGAATTAAATGCCAAGTACAAACTGCCTTTCTGCATTTTCCTGCTCAGGATCCCCCTCTCATGCTTAACATAGCACCCCTCTGCCTTCAGACTTCTGCATAATTAGGTTTTGTGTGCGTTTGTCACCCTGTTTGAGGTTTTGCCTGAAAGCGTCTAACAGAGGTCAAGAGCAACTTCTTTGGATTCAGACAACCCAGGCGCCCATCTCGGCTCTTCCACTGGAGACTGGTGCTCCCAGTCATGGTTACTGTCTCTCTCTTGCAGTGTTTCTGAGTTCACTATACAGAGACAGGAGATTTAAAGTCTCATTAGGTTGTGAGAACAAAAGGATAGCATGTCTGGAGTGGCCCCTATAGCTCATCACACCATGACTAGTGATTGGCAGAGGGGCAGGTTCCCAGGGCTTTACCTGTGCATTCCAGTCTGAGGAGCTATACACGGAGCCTCGGCACTCTGGGTTTATTTAACACAGGTGACTGCGGGCTTGAGGCAGCAACCACACAGGTGGGGTTCTTGCAAGGATGACTTTATTTAAGCCTTTTTAAATAAGATATCAGAGATACAGCCCAATCTCTGAAAAGATCAAGGACATTGGTAAAACAAGAAAAGAATGAATCTACAATTGCTTGTACACTCTTCCCAGTTTCCCTGGATTGCTCTAGTGCTGAAAGATGGGAGCTCATGTCAGTGACTGTCAGTGCATAAAAAGAAACGTATACAACAGGCTAAGGGCAGACAGGAGGCAGAATGCTGGAGATGTTTGGATAGCACGGAACCAGGTCGTCCGGAGTCCTCATGACTGGTTTCAGGAAGAGTCTGCAGCTGCCCCTATCCTTCAGGTGTCCTTCAGAAGATCACCTACGTCATGTGGAATATCATATAAATTTATGCAGTTTTTAGAAAGATGCAGCTGAAGCTTACAGAGGTGAAATGGCTAATTTACAGCTGTAATGACAAACACACAAATCTAGGTCTTAACACTTTTAAGGATAATTCCTTTAACATGATATGACAGCAAAACACATAATCAGTTCATTCAATATTAGTAATTTACTTATCAAACTGGAGAAAAATGCCAACCCAAACATTTGATTGAATTGCTTATCATTTGGATTACAATAGATTTGCCCGTGATTCCATGAATATACAGCCTCAAAATATTATACTGGGCATTTTTCCCTGAAAAGGCTGCCAGTTTGATTGGCCTGCCAGCTTCCACTGTTGCAGATACTCCAACTCAGGTGTGTTTCAGGTAAGACCTGAATTGCGTGCAGTCAGCGGGATGACCGAGGTGCATGTTTTTGGCTTTCATTGCACAGGACGTGTGTATTAGGACATAAGTGGAAATCATTCTCAGACGTGTGGCAGGCCACAAAACCACAGTACTGGAGCATATTAAGTCATTTATTTCTCTTGTATTTTCTCTCCAACCTCTGCCTTTAGTTTATTCCAGTCTTCCATGGAAGACCACGCACCAGAGAGTGGAACCTGCCTGGAGAGTAGAGGACCCTGCCTGGACACCAGCGCTCCGTCCTAAGGGATTCGGGCTGTGGCATTCACCAACTCATATTCATATCGCAAGGCACAACCCCTTCCCCAGTGTGCCCTGGCAACACCCCCGGGTCCTTTACCCCTGTGGTGCACCGAGCAGCCCCTGGCACCTGTCCCAGGCAGGATGAACCACACCGTGGTCACTCAGTTCATCATGCTGGGGCTCACCCAGAACCCCGAGTTGCAGGGCATACTCTTCTGTGTCCTCCTCCTCATCTACATGGTTGCGTTCCTGGGCAACATGCTCATTGTGGTCGCCATCATCTGCAATGCCACGCTGCACACGCCCATGTACATACTCCTGCTGGGGCTGGCCATCGTGGACATCGTCTGCACCACCAGCATCATCCCCGAGGTGCTGTGGACCATGCTGTCTGTGGAGAGCACCATCTCCTATAGCAGCTGCATGTCCCAGCTCTTCTTCTTCACCTGGTCCCTGGGGGCCGAGATGGTGCTCTTTACCACCATGGCCTACGACCGCTACGTGGCCATCTGCTTCCCCCTTCATTACAGCACCATCATGAACCCCTGCACGTGCGTGGCCTTGCTCAGCCTTGTCATGGCCATCGCCGTCACCAACTCCTGGGTGCACACGGGTCTCATCCTGAGGCTCACCTTCTGTGGGCCGAATACCATTGACCACTTCTTCTGTGAGATTCCCCCGCTGCTGGCCCTGTCCTGCAGCCCTGTGAGGATCAACGAGGTGATGGTGTACGTAGCTGACATCACCCTGGCCGTGGGGGACTTCATGCTGACCTGCATCTCCTACGGCTTCATCATCAGGGCCATCCTGCGCATCCGCTCCACGGAGGGCAAAAAGAAGGCCTTCTCCACCTGCTCGTCCCACCTCATTGTGGTGTCCCTCTACTACTGTCCCGTGATCTACACCTACATACGCCCCGCCTCCAGCTACACCTTTGAGAAGGACAAGGTAGTGGCCGCACTCTACACTCTGGTGACGCCCACGCTGAACCCCATTGTGTACAGCTTCCGCAACAAGGAGATGCAGGCGGGGGTCAGGAAGGTGCTTTTGAAGCATTAGCAGGTTCAGGGGGCATGACCTCTCTCCTCCGGAGTCGGCGTCACATGTCTCAGGCTTGAGGGGCTTTCATAGCTCCGTCCCCAGTTTCACTTTCTGATGCTTCTTCCTGTCCCTGGTCTTCTCCACAACTCCGTTCTCCTCTTGTGAACATGTTTATGATGCCACACGCACAGCACACTCACAAACACACCTCACTGCACTCTCCCAGTGTGTGTAAAATGCACACCTACGATTCTCCTGTGTGCATGGACACAGTGACTTACAGCAGCCTGCGTGTCCCACGTGCATACATGATGAATGTCACTGCTGATGTGAAAGAATGCACTAGTCTGTGAGTCAACCCCAATTTACACAGCAGAGAGATATATTTTGTCACTGTGGAAAATATTTGTCACAGGAACAGCACAGTTTTCCCTCCTTGAAATCCATGTAACAGTCAAGGTTTTGAGGCAGTAATTTTTAAATCTATGCAAATGAATTTTCCACAGTTATTAAAATAATACCATAATTTCATTGCTGCCTGCTTTAGAATTTTTACTCCATGGATACAAGAACTATAAATCATCATTAAAAATGCTTTGTGTACTTAACATCAATTCTTAGTAAGCCTGCACCTAATGGCGAGAGGGTGAATCGCATGGTACCCTGCATTGAAGGCCACCGTGAAGGCTCATGGGGCCACCAGCCAGGCTTCTGTGGGAGGCCACAACCAGCCTATGGGACACAGTGGCTGTGAAGAGGACTTACTTGGGATTGTGTGGGTTGAATTGGTGAAGGGCCATGGAAATGGGGGTTTTTCCTGAGATTGAGTGGCTATGACAAGGTGATTGATTTGACACAGGTGGAGGAAGGTCACTAAGCAGTAATAGGTGAAGACACAGCGGTTCTCGTCTCTGCCAAGGGACCCTGCTGGCTCCTGAGGAGTGGGAAACCCGCTAACATCTGTGCTCATGGTGTCTATGGAGGGTCTTGCTTCTCTTTCCCTCCACATCAGTGGCTGGCTCTGCTCCCATTGTCCTCTGACCCAACATGAGCAGGACAACAGCACTTCTGATCTTTTCAGGGTGACAGCTGTCCCTCAGTCCATCACAGGCACCCTCTTCCACTGCGCTATCCTCCCAAACAGACAAGTCAGACTGATAGGCCCATCTTTGCAGGAAAGAACAGACTAGATAATCGCATCAATGCGCGCCCCTTGTCTCTAGTGAAGAGCCGTGAGTGCGGTTATTTTGTCTAGCGCACCAGCACCTATTCCCAGCACCTGTTCCCAGCATGTTCCCAGCCCTGCTGCAGCAAACTGAAGCCACCTCAGCTGTGGTGAGCAGCCTGAGGCTTTGCACGCTCACATGGGGAAGTGGTCACACCCAGCTGGGCAGTGTGTGTGGCTCCTCACACTCACCATCTAACTGAACATTCAGTATCTGCTCTCAGCTACTTTCAGTCACCAAAGCTATTGTCACCCATAGTCGCCACACCCACCCCACCCCAAACCACATCACCCCTCACCTCACCTCACCTCACCTCACTATACCTCACCTTATCACACCTCACTTCACCCCACCTCACCTCACCACACCTCACCACACCTCATCTCACCTCACCTCACCACACCTTACCTGACCACACCTCACCTCACCTCACTATAACTCACCTTATCACATCTCACCTCACCCCACCTCACCACACCACACCTCACCATACCTCACCTCACCTTACCACACTTTACCTCATTTCACCACACCTCATCTCACCAAACCTCACCTCACCTCACCCCACCCCACACCACTCCACATCACCCCACACCTCACCTCACCTCACCACACCTTACCTCACCTCACCTCACCACACCTCACCTCACCTCACCTCACCTTACCTCATCTCCTCACCTCACCTTACCTCATCTCACCACACCTCATCTCACCAAACCTCACCTCACCTCACCTCACCCCACCCCACACCACTCCACATCACCCCACACCTCACCTCACCTCACCACACCTTACCTCATCTCACCTCACCTCACTTCACTACACAGCACCTCACCTCACCCCACCACACCTCACCTCATCTCACCACACCTCACCTCACCTCACCACACCTCACCTCACCTCATCTCACCTCATCTCACCTCACCTCACCTCACCACACCTCACCACTCCTCACCTCACCTCACCTCACCACACTTTACCATACCTCACCTCACCTCACCTCACCATACCTTACTACACCACACCTCACCATACCTCACCTCACCCCACCACATCTCCCATCATCTCACCACACCTCACCTCACCTCACCACACCTCACCACACCACACCTCACCTCATCACCTCACCTCACCATACCTCACCTTATCACCTCACCTTACCTCACCTCACCTCACCACACCTCACCTCACCTCAACTCACCACACCTCACCTCACCTCATCTCACCTCACTTCACTTCACCTCACCTCACCTCACCACACTTCACCACACTTCTCCACACCTCACCTCACCTTACCACACCTTACCACACCTCACCTCACCTCATCTCACCACACCTCACCAAACCACACCTCACCTCATAACCTCACCACACCACACCTCACCTCATCACCTCACATCACCTCACCACACCTCACCTCACCTCACCACAGATCTCCAAACACTCTTTTTTTTCCCTTAGTGTTTGAACACCTCAGTGGGGATGGGGAGCGGTTCGCGCAGTGCAGGCTTACCAAGAACAAGGCCCTGGGTTCACTACCAGCTCCTCTCAGAAAACACTGAGGTGGAAAATTTTCAAACAGGATGTTTTCTTAACTCTCAGAACTTTTTACTGTTGCTTCCATGTTATTTTCTGTCAGTGTCACAGAGGGCACTGAGTCATGTGCTATGTGATATGTAAATACAGATATGGCAACTCCTTGTATTTAGGCTCTTATGTGATTCTCAGCTGCCCGTCACACCCAACATGCATTGGGGAAGCCCAGGAGGAGGCTGATCGCTGCTATCTACCTGCCCAAGGTCCTGGGTGTGCAGCTTCGGGTGTGTCGGCTCTGCTCAGGGTCCTGGGTGTGCACCTACAGGCTGTGTCGGCTGGGTGGAGTTGGAGCTCCATCTTTACTCCCTCTATACACAATGGCTAACATCTTAAACTGCACAAACATCCATCTTTACTGTGGGCTCAGGGGTCATTTCAACTTTCAACAGCGTGGTTTGAGTGCTTTGTGCCATTTGTTTGTGGCTATGTGAACGGGAATAGAGAGGATCAGTGTGTACGGTGGATTTGTTTCTCCACAAAGAGTTGCATTAATTCACTTGGAAGGCTGGGTGTGGGGTGCATACCTTCAGTTCCAGCTACTGGAGGGACTGAGGTAGGAGGACCACAAGTTCAAGGCCAGCCTGGCAACTTAATGAATCTGTCTCAAAAATGATGACAAGTTACTTGAGTGATACTTTAATTAGTCACTTCAATTATTATGACTTGTTTAAAATCATCTGAATCCATGATGTTCTTTAAATATTCACCCTCAGGGCCTTATTAAGGGAAGTCTTTGTAGTAACCAAAAAGACTTCCAACATTCACTGTCTCAGTACAATGGCGGTTCACTGAGTTTCTCAGCTTCCCATTGCTATGACAGAACACCTGAGAGGATGACCTTGAAGTGGGCAGGGAAAGGGTTATGGTTTCATAGGTTTCAGTCCATGCTTGTTGGCTTCCGTGCTGCAGGGCCTGGGTTGAGGCAGATCATGATGGCGGGGAGGCTGAGCTAGAGGAGGCTGCTTGCCTCATGGTGGGTGGGAGACAAAGGAGGGAGACCAAAGAAAAACTTAAGACTCACAGACAAGCAAGGTGCAGGAGCAGAGTAAAAGGGGCTGCTCATCTGAGCTGCCAGCTTTACTCATATCCATAGGTTACATCAGGTCATTGACATCATCCATTCGTTTTGCTCATTGTATGACGTTACTGTTGTGTGGGCAGGTTTAGGTGCAGTGACACAGTGGTGTCTAAGAAAGTTCCTGTATTCCCAGCTGAGTGTCTGAGATCAAGGTCAAAGCTGATAAGACTCTAGCACAGAGCCCCCTCTCCAAGGACATTGCCATAGCAGCTAGCATTGAGCATGTATTAGTCATCTTACTAGTTCCAGGGAGAAACTGTAGAATATTCCTAAGTGGATAACAGAGCACCTGTTACCCTCTGGTAGTTTGCCCACCAGAGGAAGGCGCCTTGTACATTTCCACAGCCAGAATCCTTACAGCTCGCCTTTCTTGTTTTGTATAGCCTTTTGGATGAATAACATTTGTTTTCTCTTTAATATTGGCAGAGGCAGAAAAAATATGGTAGGTATTAACAGTAACAAGCCTAACATAACAATCCCAGTATTGGGAAACATCCACTTATGAAAAAGGAGTCTGATTTTTTTTTTTGGATTTCCCATAGCTGAGGTACATCAGCACAACAACATTATCATAAGGATCAAAACATTGACAGAGTTTTGTGTGTAAGTTTGACAAACAAAGCAGTGACCAAATTTTCTGCAGTGTGTTTTAACCCCTTTTTAGCCAACAGCCGTTGATGATTTTTTATCTCCCCAAATCACTGGAGGTTGAATATCACAGGGCCCTCTTGTTCTTTCTTTTTTGAGGACAGTGGTTGTCTTTTGGTTCAGTGGAATCTCCTCATCCAAATGGAACTTGGGGATCGGGTTGTGAAGTCCCAACTCATGATTGACAAGTCTCACCCACCGAGTTGGAGTCCACAAAGAACCTGCTGGTGTGGGCACAGCAGTCCATCCTTCCCCATGTGATGATAGGCATGGGCTTTTCTGGAATCCTATATTTTACATAAATTTTTTGGCAATGGATGTTTGGGAATAAAATGTCTATCTAAGGCAGATGAGCATTTGTGAGTAATAACTTTGAATTGCATGTTGAGTGCTTTAACTGTAAATAAAGCAATATTCAAGGCATTATTAACATGAGAGAGTCTAGATCCCTTTTTTGTTTTTGTTTTTGTTTTAAGAGATATGTCTTCAGGGCAAAACATATTTACTTAATTAGATCTTGTCAGGAATTTTATAGGTTAAATTATATTTTAGTGGGTATAAGTTTGTGCAAAAACACAGGATATGTATGCAGGGGCATTATCCATTTTTTAGGCTTTCCCACAGTGGCAAAGTAGAGTAATAAATAAGAAAAGTAAGTAGATACTTTTTTTAGACCTGTGGGCACTACCCTAATAAACCCAGAGTGATTATCAATAAAAACATGAAGAAAGGTACAAGTATGAAAAGGAGGGAAACAGGTCATATTCACTTGTCAAAGTGCACTAGAACACAGGCCCATGATTTACACACTCCCACACAGGAGACTGGAAAGTGGGGGAACAGTTACTGACCACAGATGAGCCTGTTGAGAAGAAAAGGAAACATCTTTACTAGTGAGCAAGGGTTTGGATGAAGAAATGCATGAGATTTTACAGCATCTGGAAATGAAGGGAAAGGGAATCTCATGCTTTGTCCGTGTGAGTGTTACCCTCTGTCAGTGTGTGACAGAGGTGTGGCTGTGTATATGAGCAAGGAAGAGAGGAGATGTACGGTGCTATAAAGGAGTTTAAAGGGTAAAATAAAAGAGATGGTAAATTGGAATCCAAATGAGGGCATAACACAACTATAAAAATATGAGGAACAAGTTTAGCTATGTATTGAGAATCTGTGATAATGTTTCAAGTAGTAGAAAATAACCTCAGCATCAGGATAAATGTGACTAATTCAGCTTGCTGTGGAGAGGTTTGAGGCAGGGTATGATAGTTATTTTTCATTAATAAAAATAGATATTACTCCCCTTTGTTTAGTTCCGTCTGTATTTGTTAACCCATGTATAAGAGGAATGATAAAAATTAAGGAAGAGGGGAAATGTATAACCTGATATAACAAAGAGAATTGGCCATCAAGAGGTGAAAAGCAATTGGTGCTAAAAAAAAATCTGTTAATACAGCTTGATAGTAGAGGAAAACTGTAAGTTTTAGAGAAGTAAAGTTTTTCCATAAGTTAGGTATAAAATGTGAATGTCCTTGCTTGTTAAGGATAAAATATTAATATGATCATCAGCAATTAATTGAGCATACATATTAGCAAAAGGCAAAATATTGTAGCCTAAAAAATGAGGAGAATATAATCATTTTCATATATATATATATATATATATATATATAATTTTGTATTATAATTAGCAACTACTGCTATAAAAATCATAAGGTGTTTTAACAAAGATTATTAATAACAATGACACATTAGATACAATGACACATAAGAAAAGTAAGTAGATACTTTTTTAGACCTGTGGGCACTACCCTAATAAACCCAGAATGATTATCAATAAAAACATGAAGAAAGGTACAAGTATGAAAAGGAGGGAAACAGGTCATATTCACTTGTCAAAGTGCACTAGAACACAGGCCCATGATTAGTCAATCCACCATTACTGTTAATAACTTTTTATTAATTATTTTTGGTAAAGCCTGTTTTAAAGAAGGAGTTAAATAAAGAAAGGAGGCAGGGTCTTGTTTCTTTCACAACTGGGAAGAAGGAGAGATCCATTGGGCATAAGCGGTAATTTTTAATTTATTTATTTAAGAAACAATATTTATGAAGATTAGTCCCATTTATGTTGAATTTAATATACTCATTTTAATTGTTAAAAAATTAAAATATCAGAAAAATGTAATTAACAGTATTAATCATCTCTTTCCCATTGAAGAAAAATTTTAGAAGCAATGAATATTACATTGCATCTTAGAGATTTATAGAAATTAACACTTTATTAATTGTCTAACCACCTAGAAAACATTTATGAGTTGGAATTTTAAAGATATCCATATTTTTATTTGATTACTTGATTTGAATTAAATTATTTGTATCCATTTTTTGTTTAAATTTTCATTTATGAGTGCTCATTTGTCTAAATGGCAATTTTGATATTAAGTACCTAATACATAGATATAGGGCAGGTCTGTACAACTGGAAATGTCAGGTATAAAATCCAACAGCCATGATGAACACTGAAGGTTTCAGATAGGCAGATATTTTTGTCCTTGATGGTTATCAGATTCATCCCCAACATCACCATGTCTATATCCTCCTAAGGATTTTACTAAAAGAAATTTTTGAATGTATTTGAGAACTAACCCTGGAGAAATTGGCCTCTGGACAAGGACAGAATGTAGAAACCTTTATAGTTAGGTAAAAACAAGACTGATCAGAAAAATACATTAACTTATGCAGAGTATTAAAACACTTACGTGGCCTCAATACTAAGTTCTTCATCAGATCAGAGTGCACCTTTAGCTCAGATAAGAGTCAGGTGGAAGTCTGTGAAATTCTCAGGAAAAAAAATACTTTTTGAAAAAGAAAACTTGTACATTTGGAATCTTTCTACTTTCCTCTTTCTGAGCTGTCACATTAGGGAGGACCTGGTTAAGAAAGCTGGCTGAACAGAGATAAGAGCCAGCCAAGTGGCTTGGACTTAAAAGGGACACTTTTTGTCTTTTGTCTAAACTGGTTTTTCATAAGCCTGGTAAATCTTGTAGGCCTGTAATTCACATTTTAAATATAAGGCTAGGAGAGCCAGAGATCCAGCAGAAGACAGGAAGTAAGGAAAACTGCTGTGACCATTTTTTCTTTTGTAAGATTATTCTCTTAAAGCATGGTGTTGCAATTTATATAATTTTTCTTGGAGAGTTACTATTTTTTTCTTTTTCTTTTTTAAAAAAATTGTTCATGCTTTAATTGGTGTGAGTGGAATCCAACCTAATAGGACAAACAGCTTTATGAGACATTTATGAGACTTTCTTTCCTCCTGTATTTGCTGTGAACTTTTAGTTAAATCGGCATTTAGAGGGGTGAGGTAATGGATGCTGCCTACAGCAGTGGGAGCATCGGTGATGATTTAAAGGGGCCATGCACCCAGGAGGCTCTGCCTGTGGCAGGGGGCAGCGGTTTGGGCATGGGAGGGAAAGAGAGCAAGGACTGAGAATTATAAAGCTTAAGTTTAGATATGGCATCTTGACAAAGAAACCAAGCTTGCAGCACAAGCACAGGAGCTTGTGGTTCCTCATGAAGCCTTTTACCCTTATATTCCCAATCTTTTGAATGTAAAGAACCACTTCCTGGGTATCAAAGGCAAAAAGAATCTATTTCTGCCAGCAAAGCAGCGAGGTTAGCATTACTTATAGTATGTGCAGCCTTGCAGAGTAAATCAGAAAGTTCAGCCTGATGATGATGACAACATTGAGTGTCAGATAGGGAATCTCCCATAGCTTACTGATTAGGGGCCAGTACCAGCCCATGAAAGATGCACATCAAAAGCGAGTTCCAGGCGGTAAGCTACTCCCTTCCCCATTAACATGTCTGTTTGGAATTGTCCCTGTTCGGGCACCAACTGTAAAGAAAAACAAAGAGAGACACAAAGAAAGTAGAGCCCAGGGTCCCAATAGCTCCTTCAAGGGATGCCCCTGAATATGTCAATTCCTTCCACAAGGCTCCACCTCCTGAAGGCTCTACCACCTCCCACCAGCACCACAGCCTGGGCACCAAGCCTTCAACACAGAGCCCAGCGGGGACATTTATCCACACCATGACATTCTGCCTTCCACCCCAAAGGTGCATGTCCATCTCATAATGCAAAGCACACTCGGTCCATCTCCAAGAGTCCCCAAAGTCCTGACAGTCCCAGCATTGCTCACAGACTTCTTCTGAGGCTCAAAAAAAAAACTGCTGTACACCACAGTAAAAATAAAAAGTAAAAACACGAGTTACGAATTTCCAGGATACAATGGCAGAGTTCACCTTCCCATCTCAGGTGGAGGAACAGGGATGTACAAGGAAGGACTGCCGTGAGTCTCCGTGCCTGACCACTGGGCATGCAGGGCAAGACATGAGCTCCTGAGGGCTTGGCAGCCCTGCCCTGTGGCTGTTCTGGCTGCAGCCACATGTCTTCTCTTTGGGGTGCCTCGGCTCACTGCCTGTGGCTTCCCTCAGCAGGCTTTCCCAACTGCTGCCACAGCCTCACCTGATCATTGCTGCCCTGGCCTCTGAGCACCTTGCTGGCCAAACACATGGACATGGATCCCAGGGGAACATTCCCAAGGCAGCTTTGTGCTAGCAGGGTGCTCTGGGTTTTCTTCTTAAGAAAAGGCAAAAGGAGTTTATACTTTAACCCTGTTGAACCTCTGGTGTGTGTGGAGGCCGTGATGTAACACGGATGGCCTCTAGAACATTCCCCAGCAGGATCCCCATTACAGAAACCTCGAGCACACAGCCTCTGCTGTCTGCATTGCCATCAGTTGCCTGGTCTTCTAAACCCTCACCAGAATCACAGATTAAGATCTGCTTGTAACAGTCCAGCTTTTTCTAGACTGTTACTCTCAGATTTCCTAAATCCTCCCATAATACAGTTCCAAAGGCTCTGGACCACTTTATCAGGTGTACTCAAAGCAACAACCTGGCTTCTCAGTACTAGTTTTCTGTGTTGTTATGTTGTCCATCACTGTGACAAAAATCCTAAAGTAATCAACTTAAAAGAAGGAAAGGTTAATTAATTAATTAATTTTCTTATGAATGAAATTTTTATTTACATATTGTATCTATGAGCAGATACATAAATTCTTATATAATTAATTTCCAAAAATGTGCAAGAAATTACTATAATTTGTTTACAAACCAAAACACATATTAAAATCAATGGACTTTGGATAGTTCATTCTGTGGTGTTCTTAGTACAAATGGTACACACCTGATGTGAAACATACAGAAAAAGTATAAACTACAGCAATCTGGATTTGCAAGTATTAATTTCATGGCACTCCAACAACTATGAAATTTCTTTAACCCAACATATATACTATTACAAAATTCTGTAAGAATTTCTCATTATCTCTGGATGTGGCATTTGAGTAACTTTTCAGGAACAGTGACTACACATTTTGCCATGTTATGGTTGATCAATAAAAACGATGTTTATAAAAGCCATTCTTTACAAGATTAAAAGAGTATTAAAAGAAACCAAATCTGTGATTACTAGTATACCCATATTCTTAGAATTTTAAAGTTATTTATGGAACTGGCTATTGTTCCTTATTAGAGTATTCAATAAACTGTCTATTGCTGGTAGTGGGATTTCACTTTCAAATTAATATTTCACATTCAATGAAAAGCAATTAAGATTTAAATCAAAATATACTATTTTGAATCATTCATAAACAATATCTCTCATATACTATGTGACACGTACAGTAATTAAAGTTGGCATTCCTAAAAGCATTGTTGGAAAGATAGACCTGAGGCACTAGCAGAGACATTGCCTCGTGGTTTCAGCCCATGGTCTGTTGGCATCAGTGCTCCTGGGCCTGTGGTGTGGCAGGGCATCTTGTCAGGGAGCACTTGGTGGAGGAGCCTCATCACCTCATGGAAGCCAGGAAGTGAGAGAGAAAAGGGGGGGCCTTGCTTGCACCACCCCTCCAAGGGCACACCTCCCACCATCCCCACCCCTCACAGCAGTGCACAGGCAGGTGACCAGGGGCCTCTGGGGACACATCCATATAGGTCTATAGCCCTGCCTCTATAGCAGGGCTGGTATTTCAGGTTTCAATACAAAATGGTGTGTTTCTCGCACCTGCTTAGTTCCGTCCTTGACTCTGCCAAGTGTTTATCTCAGAGTGCGTAACTTTATATACCATCTCCATTTTAGTCGCTGAAGGTAGAGAGTTTATCATGCACGGATGTTCATGTTTTTAAAATGTTCAGATTAGACACATAGGAACTGTAGGTGATCCTGGGGTGGAAAATGAATAATGCTGTGTTTTCTTCTCTGAAAAACTGTTGTCATTGCCAAGAGATAAATATGGGTTCGGGGAACACGTAAGGAAGCTGCTTGGATACTTCTGGAGTGTCATGGGCCTCCCTTGCTCTATGGCCTGTTGGTCAAGGTGTCTTTGGCTGCTGTTGGGTCCTATGTCTCTGTGCTGTTCACACAGTTGCAGAGACAGCCAGCTTCTGGTCTGACAGAGGCTCCTTGGCAGGCTGGACCTGCACTGTGAAGGCTTCCCGTGGTTCTGGGTGGACCAGCTGTAAACGACCCTGAGCAACCCCACCTGTCTTCCATTTTCTGGGAGGCTGGGCTGCTGCCCTCACTCTGAGTTCTGGCAGAGCTGTGGGCCAGGCTCTGCTGCCCAGCAGAACTGGTGAGCTCTGCACTCTGGCCGAGCTACTGGTGGGTACTGCAGTCACCTGATTTAACTCACAGGTGGAGTCCCTGTGTAGACGATGCAAACACCACACCAGTATGTGTTTTCTGTTTTTTGTTTTTTTTTAAAGGCCCACATGCTGTAACCACATACTGCTTACAAGAGACTCTCCTTGCCTGTAAGGACGTGCTCAGACTGAAAGGGAAGCCAGGGGAAAAGACAGTCCACACAAAGGGGAAACAAAAAGAAGCAGGAGGAGCCACACACATACCAGATTAAAAAAAATCTATAAAAACAGGTGAACTCTAAAACAGGAGAGGACCAAGTTAAATAGATAAACTGTCAAACCAGCAAGAGGACAAAACAACTGTAAATGCATTATTCCTCTAAAATCAGAAAACAAACAAAGCAAATATTAACAGGTCTGGAGGGAGTAGTAAAAACTAACTATAGATTTTTAACATCTACTTTTGGCGTGTAAAAATCATCCAGATAGCAAATAAATGAGGAAACATTCCACTTAATCTATATCAAAATCTTCTACATATTCAATGTACTCATTATCAAAATGTTGATTGTATTAGTATTCAAGAGCTGGGAAAAACCTAAACTCCATGTCTAAACTCCAAGGCAAGTATAATCTTGTGAAAAAAAAAAACAACAAAGCTGAAAGCATAACATTTCCTGACTTCAAAACACGTTTCAAAGCTGTGCTAACCCACACAGCAGGATACCGGGAAAAAAAATCAGGCACATGGACCAATGGACAGAACAGAGAATCCAGAAGTGAATCCACACATTTACAGCAACTGGTATTTGATAAAGTTGTCAAGGGCTCACAGAGAAAAAGGGCTAGTGTAGAAAAGGTATTAAAGTACTCAGTAGCAAGAAAGTACAGCACCTGACTAAAAATGAGCAAGACCTGCTTAGACGTTTCCCACAAGGAGTCAGATGAATGGCAAATAGGTCAATGTAAAGGTCTCCAGCAGCATTGACCATCAAGGAAATGCAAATCAAAACCCAAATGAATATCTCTTCACTTCTGTTAGAGCAGCTGCTATTTACAGACAGCCAGGGCAGCGGTTGTGTTGAGGGAGGGGCCCTTGCACACTGTCCGTGGGAAGATGGCATGGCTCTTCTTCCTAAAGTGGAAGTCAGGCTCCTGTGAGCCCACAAGCCCAGCGCTGATACAAGATGAATAAAATCTTACCAGTCCCAGACAATATCATAACCAGGAAGCTACGAAGGGGGCAATTTATGGCTGCCTATCTGAAATGAATACTTTCTCAAAGATTTTTTCCAACCCCCTGAGAAATAAGTCCTGCAGATACCAAAATCAGCAGTCGCATGGGGGAAATAGGCTCATCTTAGAAGACAATATTTATTGCAACAGAAAAAAAAAATCATGAGCTGATGAGCCCCATGAAGCACAAACACAGGGATTAAGTGAGCCCTATCAAGGGACTCCACATCAGAAGCCCCATGTCCATCCTGATTCCAGCTAATGAGCCCCCCACTGCCTCCTTTCTCAGCCCAACAGACAGAACAGTGCTGGATAATCAGCAAGGCTCCTGTGCTGTGTTTGGAATTGCACCAGGCCCAGGGAAACCCGAGTTCCTCTTTGATTTCACTGTCCCCAAGCTCCCCTGGAGTGAACTTGGGCTTCATTACTGTCCACAATGCTGGGGGGAGCTAACTGGAACCCCAGAGATGCAACCGTAGTCCTTCTCCTGAGATCCGTGCAGATGCAAGCGCTCGCAATTCCTTCTATTCAATTATAAGTTTTTAATTGCTACATTGTAACACTCTAACAAGTCCCCTGTCGCCTGCAGCAGAAGTGGAACTGGCAGGGATCCCAGACCCTGAAGTTGCCAAGTGAGGAAAACAAAGGCTGTCAGGTCACCCAACTCCTCTGTGTTCTACGAGGGACCATGTACCAGATCGCTCCTCCCCACATTTTTAATAAGCCCCAATCTTTGTTAAAAAAAAAAAAAAGTTCTGTCTGGGAGGCCCCTTGATGCTCCAGGTAGAGAAATGAGGCTGCTTGGGAACGGCGCTGTGGCCATGGTGTCCCCAGAACAAAGCAGTAGGTGGCACACCAGTTAGAACCCGTGGGGACACTGCTGCTTGGCCCTGTCTCCCTTTGGGAATGAGAACAAGACGAGACTGCCACATTACTTTCATATTATAAGATCATACAAATAATAAGATAGCATCCTGGAAAGACCAGCCCAGCCCCCCACCCTGCCATCTTTGATATGGGCATAGAGTACAAGCTATGTAAATCATGAATGTGTGGCTTTTCTGGAGTCTGTTCAAGTGGTCTGTGTGTCTACACAGCAATAATTTTGTTAGTGGCTTCTGGGTCATGAATGGAGAGCAAGAGGACAGTGCAGGGCCACTGAGAGCCATAGGGAGCCTCATCTGACAGGCAGGCATCTGGTGGACGGGCCTGGTGTGTCAGACCTCCCCAGCCTTAATGGAGTCAAACCACGTTTCCAGGACCATGTCAGGACCCTCCCTTTTCACCAAAACTATGTCACAGCCAAAACACCAAAATCCTCAATAAGAAAGCCCAATGGGGTTCTTCAAAGGGCTATGACTAAGGAGGCAGGAAATTGAGGCAAAAGAGGGGGAATGGATTTTCTTAAAAACTCCAGCTCTGGGGCCACACCGCCCTCTCCTGGAGGAGGTCCATGCAGTGCCATGCTGTCAGCCAAGAGTCAAGAGGTGGACAGGGCAGGACTCCGGAGACTTTCAAGGCCCCAGTGAAACTGGAAGCACTCTCCTTGAGAGTGTCCTCTTTTCTCTGTCCCTTCAAAAAACTCGTGCCTGTCACTTTGAGCGACAGGTCTGAAGTCTGTCTGGGGGCCTTGGCCTGCCTCAGCAGTGCAGAAGCCCAGCCTGTAGCAAGTCCCGAGAGCTAGTCTTCAGTGCAGTTTACCCCCTGCTTAGTTCTTCCTAACTGGACTCTCTAAGCACTGCTCCTTTCTTTGAGGATCTGGCTCTCAATGCAGAAAAACAAACGTAAGGAGTTTCAGCTAGATCTGCAGCTACGGAAAACTGTGAATTCCTCTGACCCACCACGTGGTCTATTCTTCTATTTATCTAAGTCACCTTAAATTTCTCTCCATAATATTTTCCAGTTTTCCTAATACAGTTTTTATGTATCACTTGTTGGATTTCTTACAATTTTTGAAGGAATTCTAAATTATATCTCAAACTAAATTTTGTTTTCTCTTTATTTTTCTCAAATAATAATTTTACATTTTTCATAGTTATACATTGATGATTTCTCAAGTATATTTTAAACTACATTTTATTTCATTTCTTTCTCATATGACTATCTTAGTTTCTTCTCATAGTTATCTGTAGATTCATTTAGCAGTTCTACATTAAAAGTCATGTTGTCTATGAATAATGATGATTTTTTTTCCCTTCTGTTCTGCATCTTTAACGCTTTTATTTCTCATTTTTGCTTTACTGAAATTATTTTAACTTCCAACAAAATGCTGAATAGAAATAGAGACCAGGGGTGTCTTCATTGATTTCTCAAACTCTGGAGGAAGATGCTGCAATATGTCACCATTGTGTAAGTTCACTAAAGTTTTTAAAAATATTCCTTATTACGCTCTCAAGATTTCTAAGGATCTGTGTCATTAATAAGCACTCGGATTTTGCATTTTGAAGAGATGCTGACATAAATGAAATTCCATGCTGAGGTATAGTTTCACTGTCTTAAATATCTTTAAGTTTAGGTAGGGGTTATTTTGGCTTCAGAAGAGAAGTGGAAGTATTTTCTCATTTTTTATTCCATCTGTGAAAGATTGGAGTAATTTCTTGAACAATTCATTAAGGGTTTATAATTTAAACAGTGCGTTCACATTTTACATAGCCATCAGAGGACACAACTTTGCTACATTTTTTTTTTTTTTGCAATTTTGATACTTTCTGTTACTTGAAAAGTTGATCCACATTGTCTGGGATGTAAAGTCTATTGTCATAGGATTTTAATTTAAAAAAATTTTTTTTAGTTGTAGGTGGCACAGTACCTTTATTTTTGTTTTATTTGTATGTGAGTTCAGGGCCCTACCTGTGCTAGGCAAGTGCTCTGCCACTGAGCCTCGCTCCGCCCTTCACCACAGGTTTTAACAACATCTTTTCATCAACTTTTTGATGACTAAAGTTTCCATTTTTGGTTGTGTTATTTGCTATTTGTTGGTTTTCTCTGTCTTTTTAATCTTCATGATTGGTTTTATCAATTTTATTAATGTTCTAAAGGAGCCCAGCTTTTGTTCTATTGATATTATTTATTGTGATTTTGTGATTTTACTTGGTTTTCTTTCTTTCTCTATGTTTTTGTGTTCTTCATGTGTTGTTGCTATTTTTTGGTATAATTTCTGCAGCATTTGCCACTTTAGATACCTAACATTCTTATAATTTGAGTAAATATATTTATAATTTATGCATTTTTGATTCAGTGACCATGTAAAAGTATATTAATTTCCCAGCAGGTGAGAATTTTGTTTTTAAATTACTGATTTCTGGATGAATTCCATTTGGGTCATTAAAACATGCTCTCCCAATCTCTCACCCTTTGAAAGCATTGGGGGGTGTTACCATCCGTGGCTCGTGTCGAAGGCCCGTTCTATGTGTGGATCAACCTACTTTCTGGAGCATGGTGCGCGTTCTCCTCACCCTTGGGATCTCGACTGGCTCGTTCCTGTGACCCACCACAGGGCGTTCAGGTCCCACCTTAGGTGTGGGTTTGCTCGTCCACTTCTCCTCTCTCTGCTCGTGGACACAGTTGGGGCTGTGTTGGGCTGTGCTGACCCTGTAGGCCCATCTGTTCTTGTCCAGCTCACTCATCTGCCCCTGCGCCTTCTTGGTCACACAGTAACCAACCCTGTGGGATTTTCCGCACGGTGTCTCCATGGCTTGTCTTTTCCCATCCTTTTCCAACCAACCCTCTGTGTCTTTATTCTGTGTAATTAAGAAAGGTCTCTTGTGAGAGGAGTGCAGTTGAGATTGACGCTCTCAACATGCTCTAGTAACCATGGACGCTTACGTGACAGGGTGGCTATCCCATGGTGTCTGTGTGTGTGTGCATGAGTGTGCGTGTGCATGTGCGTGTGTGTGTGTGTGTGTGTGTGTGTGTACTATTTCCCTGCCTTATTTTGGGAAGCTCACGTTTACACTGTTTGATTGTGATCAATTCGTTCCTTTTACATCATCTGACGTAATTCTAGAAAGTCTGCCATTCACATTCTGGGGACAGGAAACATCGTCAGTTCCACTTGTATAACAGAATCAAAACTCATCTATTCAGCACTTAAAGACTCAAAGTTAGGCTGAAACAAAAGCCCTGTTTGGAAAAAGCTTGAACATAAAATCAGAGTAGAGCCAAAACCTTTCTCTGTGCATTAAAAACGTGTATGAATAAGAGCAAGAAGTCTGACATGTTGAACCCGAGGCTCTGTCCTGAAACGGAGCACCACAGACCTCCACGTGTCAACAGTGCCTGGTATTTGCACCACGTGCTGTGTTGAGGAGCTGACTTCAAATTCACAAGTTTGCACATACATAAGGACTAGTGTGATGGTGTGACGCGTGGACACTGGGTGAGAGAACCCCATCCATCCCCTCCAGCGGGCATCAGGTTTTTGTGAGGAGGACATCGAATTCTTTCTTCCCACAGTACTGCACCATGGACGGTGCCGTGGAACCCCGGGGCCCATCCCTCCCAACCACAGCGTTGTTGATTGACCGACCCCACCTTCCCCAGCCTCAGATTCGCCATTCCATTCTGTGAGATGACCTCATATAGAACGAGAGTGTGCGGTGTCTGTCCCTCTGTCTCTGCACAGTGCATTTTGCATACCATCCATAGGCCTATCCATCATCCAATCGACAGGATTTGACTCCTTTTGATGGCTGACCGGCATCCCACTGCGTGCACACAGCAGAACTTTAAAAGTTCCACGTCTGTCGGCTTCAGGGTGCGGGTGCAGTCGTTCTGCTCTGGGGTTGCGCAGCTTTCTAGCTCTCAGAACATCGCGGTGCCCTCCTGGTTAGCTGCTTTGTTACCACCTCTTCTAAAGTAGGTTAGGAGGATCACAGTTTCTGAAAATACATCAGCTCTGTGAGCGGAATGATGTGTCACTCAACACAGTACTCCAGGTTCAAATTCTTATCATCATTCTTCACAACACTTCTCTAATGTTACTGATATGGTTGACCTGGTTTGTTTGAAAGTGTTTGGAAAATTCTCTCAATTTCTGAAATTCTGTGGTTGTGTGTGTGTGTGGCATGGTCTACTGCCAAGGTCTCGGCTTGGCACCAGAATCACGAGCCACCACACACCTTTGTAAGTTCAAATAGCAATTCTTTATTCCCGCTCTCACACCGCCTCCACACAGGTCCAGGGGGCAATCGAGTTCTGCCATCTGCCCGCACAATTCACCTACTCCACGAGGCTATCTCCAAATCCCATTTTAATCTCACGAGAACTCAATGGGAACAAGCAGCAGGAACACCCTAATCCCAGCAATAATCTTCAACTTCTAACTTCCCTAAAACCCATTATCTTAAACTGGCAATGCCTTAAACTCAAGGAGCCGGTTACTTCCTCAAACCTGATCAGCTCTAAACCCGGATCCGCCTTGGTCCTTGAGCAAGGTCACCTTATTAAAGCATGCATGCAATGTCCCATCGAATGTCCTCTAAGCAGCATGGGGTACGCTTGGCAAGGAAATTTCGATGCATCATTCCTACTTGGTAATGGCCCTCAGCAGTCTACTGATATATTTTGACACTTTAAAGAATCTTTTAAGTCAGCCACGTGTCTACTGTTGTTTCTGAGTTAGGCCTGTTTTCAGATCTTTAAATATTTCCCCGTTTGCTTCCATGGATTCCTGAGGGACAGATGTTACTATTTCCATTTCTGCACCAATGCTTCATGTTTTCCCCTGTGGTGCTGGAGATGGAACTCAGGGCCTCACATATGCCAGGCAAATGCTCTGACTCTGAGCCCCATCCAAGCCCCCAAAGCTTAAACACACAAAAAAAATCCTTTTTGTACTTGGTGCACCAAGAGCAGCCAGCACAGCATGGTGACAATTGCCGGTGACAGATGCCAGTCCTTGTGCCTGTCCCCGTGACTCCGTGCCACCGTTCACTCAATAGGCCTTCCTGCTCCCTGTGAGCTTGTGCTCTGGGGCTGAGAGCCCTCTCCTCACCTGGAATTCTAGCCCAACACTGGCATGTTTACTTCTGGCCATTCAGGCTTGATTCTGTTCACTGGTCTTTAAGTGTTTCTGTGTTGCTAGTTTGTTCTGGTGCATTGTAATCCTGCACAGCAGGGGACTTCACTGAGACACCTTCATGCATATCGCATATCACATGATCTGCTCCATTCACTGTGGTGCTTCTGTTTTGATGCTGCAGAAAGTAGAATTCTGAAATGTCCTCCATTAAGTTACAGGAGGGAGGAAAGAGACAAGAGAAGTTCCTTGGGTTAACCACAGCTTCAAGCTAAATCGATTTAAAAAAAAAAAAAGAGAGAGGAAAAAAGAAAAACTGTTCACATTCCTCTTCTGTATGCTGAAGATCACCATCAAGGCCACACTGCATTCTGGTTTTGCAGACAAATCTCCAAGAAGTGGCAGAAATGTCTCTGGGGACTGAACCCTATCCCAGGACGTCACCCCTTTGGCTGGAGTGTGTGGGATCACTGAACTTTGGGACTTTCCAGTTCCCTGTAGGTTTTTTGGAATGTTGCAAAGCAGGAACAAGACCTCAAGACGTCCTGAGGAAGGAGACTGAGCAGATGACGTTAAGTGCATGTAGGAATAAGGCATAGGAACCACACTATTAGGTCAAATTTTAATACACGAATAAATAGTTATAAAGTGTGGAAAGAAAAACAAAGAGAATGAGACCATTAACCTCCTGATCATAAGGCCTCCCATTTGATTGGTCCATGACCCCCTGGCTCAGTCGCCAGCTGGACCACCCCACCCCTGGACACAGACAGAGCCTACATACCAGACCAGGGTCCTGAGACTGAGAAGGCACGGCCTGGCTTAGAATGCCCATCCCCTTGGGATCACACATGTCCTACCTCGTGTGCACCATAAGAAACCCAAGCCCAGCCTTCTTCCTGGCCACTGAGACCTGAATCTTCCTTAAATTTTTTTCTGCAGTGAGTTAAGGACCTGAAAAGTCCAAGTACAGTCTTCTCTGCCTCTAGAGAGACCTCCTACCCCTGGAGGGTGATAAGAGGAACTAAGTTCTTCCAACTTTGGACAACTGCTTATAGAAACCAGAGTCACTACGAAAGAACAGCTGCCCAGCAGCCAGGATTTTAAAGAGCTGAGCACAGACGTTACATGGCCAGTGTCTCTACTCTAACCTGCTAGAGTCTCAGCCATCCTCATTGCCCACCACGCTGGAGAGGTTGTGTGGCAGAGGGGACAGCCGCTCGCTGTCACAGCAAAGGAAGCCGCGAGTGTTCTTAGTCAGGCTTTCTACTGTCCAGTGCTCGAAGCTTTGTGACAGACGCACTTGCCCTCAGAGCTGATGTAGAAGAGAAGTCAACAGTGAATTTTGTAGCCTCAACAGAACAGAAAAGGTGAAGCATTTTCCACACAACAGTAAGGAATGAGCAGTTCTTGTTCCATAGAGGACAGAAACTCTATGGAAACATCCTCTGCAGGCTGGGATGATGCCCAGAGATAGAGGCTGGCATGGCGTGATGAGGCTAGACCCGAGGGGTGCCCTTGGGACACCTTTGCATTCCAAAATGAGGTCACAAAACATTTTATGGTTTTCTCTTAAATTACTAAGAAGCTGGGACCCATTAATCTGTCTTCCAGAAAACCTCAATATAACGCTGAATGAATGGTGCAAGCTGTCAGGGGGTGAGTGATCAGCTAACAGCTTTGCTAGCAATTGACTCATTGATCCCCAATGGAGTCGCACAAACCCATGGGTGAGCTTCCTGGATTAACTAGCACAGGAAACAAGCTTTAGTAAATTCCAAACTGCTGGGACGTGATCCGTAGTTTCACATCTAGAAAAAGTGAATATTTGCCATGTTCAGTTAACGTGCACGGGACTGTCACAGGCTGACCAATTGCTTGCCCTGGTTCATGCAGAATTAACAACCTATTGGAATAGTGTAGCTTCAATACGGTCGGTGCAGGTGATCCTGGCAGCCCAGCAGTTAAAAGATGGACTTGGGACTCAGCAGTCTTGAAATGTGGATGGGGTTTAAGAAATTTGCTTTTAGGAGCAACCCCATCTAACTTAAATTTCTACCACTTGGTACTTGGGCAACTAAAATTTAAAAAAAAAAAGAAGAAGTAAAGAAAGAAAGGGAAGAAAACAATGAGTCAAAATTTATAAAATAAAGCACTTTTGATGTGGAGATTGTCATGGTGAGGCTATTGATGTGACCTAACTACGTGGGATACAGAGCATCCATTGGGATTGATCAAATCATCCGTTCACATTACAGTACATTTATATGCAACAGATATTTTAGGTGATGAACATGATAAGTGAATAAAGTCAGTGTAGCTTGATTTAAATAAAGGAATGATAGAACAGAGACAATGAAACTCCTGTCCTGCAGGGCAGAGCTGAGGGGTGTACCTGGGTGGATTCTGGGTTGAGGCATTTGGGTCCAGGCACCTGCATTTCAAGAAGGAAGGGGACCTGGACACTTGGGGAGTCTCTTTACTGCCACGGTGCTGAGTTAGGGGCACCTCCTGAGAAGAAGGGAGGATGGTGGGCTTCTATTTCCAAACCCTGGTCACAGGGAAGTTGACTTTCCTCTTGTGTTGCCGGAAGCAGGGCTGGCAAGGGGTGGACCAGTGCATGCTGTGAAGCACTTGGGCAGACCCCGTCTCTGATCCAGATGCCTTATTACCTGACGGGTAGCAGGACCAAAGTTGAAACTGCCACTTGGCTGCATGGAATCACTTCCTCCTGTGCCCTGGAAGAAGCCTGAAGCCTGCGTTGGGTTGGCATGGTCCCATTCACCTTCAAACCTCCCAATTTTTCCTGATTTTTTTCTTTTAACTTTGTGTTTTTGGATTTAAATCAAGATTCTCAGACTTCTCCATTCTTGCTTATTCATTTTACTGAATATTTGAAATTGTGCCTGTCATCTCATTTTGTGACTTAAATGTTTTCTGTTTCTTTCTCTTCCTTGCTCCCGTCTGGGCTTGGTCCAGCATCATTTTCTTCACCCTGATGTTCCCGAGGGCTTTACTGTGACGTAGTTGCCCTGTGTGCTTCTTGTCTAGCTCAGCTGTGGAGTCCTGCACCTCTACCACAGTCAAGTTCAGAACTTTGTGTGACTTGCCGGAGAAACTCCACACCCAAGTCACCACCAGCTGGGTCCAGTGCTGATCCGATGCGGAGCAGAAGTTCTCTTGCCTTGCTGGTGAAGGAGGGAGGCCGCAGGCTGATGCTGCCCGAGGCTGCCCCCTAGCTGCTGTTTTCCGGGAACTGTGAGAGGATGTACTCAGGGATGGTCCTCATCCTCAAGAGAGCAGTTGCCCATTTCCAGGTCTGCAGCTGGGCAGTAGGGTGGGCAGTGAGGGAAAGAACAGGCAGCTTGGCTCAGGACAGACAGAGGCTCATCTGCTCTCCCTGCAGCCATGAAGTGGGAAAGAGAGAACAGGAAGGGGCAATGTCCCCATGGGCAAGCAGCAAGGTTGACACTCAGACACAAAGTGGTGCCTGTTACACCCCTGGGCCAGTACTCTCAAGCCCTGGAGCCCACGTTCTCCCAGTCCTGAGGCACGCTGGCCACACTGACCCTGAATGATCCCTCATGCCCAGTCGCTGGTGCTCTTTGTTTCTGTTTGTTTATTTTTTTGTATTTTGGTATCAGGGATTGAGTCCAGGGGGCACTTTACCACTGAGCCACATCCCAGAACTTCTTATTTTTTTTTTTATTTTGAGACAGGCACTCACTGAATTGTTTAGGTCCTCATGGAATTGCTGAGACTGGCCTTGAGACCCTCCTGCCTTAGCCTCCTGAGCCTCTGTGATGACAAGCGTGCAACGTCATGCCCAGCGTTTGCTGGGGCTGTCTTGCAGCCACAGCTACTGCTCTCATCAGCTCAGGTCAGCTGACCTTGCCTGGCCCAATGGCCTGGCTTTCGTGTTCCCGGTCTGGGTGATGGGCCAGGCACAGCAGCAGCAGTGTCTCTTGCCCTGCCCAGCTCTCTCTGTGCCAATGTTTACTGCTGGGACTTGGGTGACCCCTCAGTCATGCCAAGAGCCACACTGGCCTCATGGCTCTTTAGTTAGCAGACTAGTGTCCATGGGGGTCTCGAGCATGCAGCAATGCTGGGCACTGCAGGTGTGTCTGGAAGATGGAGACCTCATATTCTAGGGGAAAAGTGGGAAATAATTGCTGGGGTCATGGAGTCCGTGAGGCAGTGTCAAGGGCCCACAGGAGTGTGGGGGTGATGCGTTGGTGAGGAAGGCCTCGGCGGCATGAGGAGGGGGCGAGCCACGGAGATGGTGGAGAGGAACTAGGCCACCAGGACCGTGAGCGTGAAGCCTTCCCTAGTGACAACGAGCTTGAGAACTGAGGCAGTCCAGCCACGCGGGCAAGGTGAGGGCGAGTCCAGAACAATGAGTTCAGGCCTGGGAGTTGGTCGCCCATGAAGCACCTGGGCTTGGTACAGGATGACACTGGAAATCCTGTCCTGAATATGGGGATGCTTGCCAGGACGTGTACGGCTGCATTGCAGAGAAGCACAGTGAGGAGAAGGGTGAAGTTGGGGGGCGGCCACAGTGATGCACCCAGAAGCCGCAGCCATGGGCGGGAGCACTGAGTTTCTGGCTGGGTCTGCAGAAGAGGGCGCTGCATCTGTGGACGGTGAGGACAGGACGCCATACCTGAGGGGTTACGTGACAAATCCTTCCAGTCCTAGAGCCTGGTTGTGGGGTTGCATCTGGCTTTTGGTGGGGTCTGCCACCTGGGGTGTGGTGGCACCACCTCATTATTGCCACACATGGCTGGGAGACTGAGGCGGGTCTCCTGTTCCTCATGTGGCCTCTGAGTCCACTTTCGAGGGCTCAACTGCGGGTCCTTGCTTTCTCCCAGAGGCCCCCCTCCAGATGCCATCCTGCTGGGGTCTAGGTGTCAGCACGGGCGCTTTAGGGGACACTCAGGTTCAGATAGTAGCAAGGCAACTCTGTGCTCTGACCTGTACACCCTGAAGCATGAGGCGGTGTAAATTGGGATGGGGAAGATGGTGGGGCAGAGAGATTTTCAGCAGGAGGTGAGGAATCTGCTTACGCAGACTGTTGAGACCCCAAAGGGGACAAGCCTTCCTCCTCCTGACAGACGGCAGCACCCTGTGCAGGGGAGATGTGACTTCTGTCACAGCGCCCACCGGCCGGGCGTGAAAAACGCTCCACCTGAGGGTTTTACTAAGGTGTGGAATTACATTCTTGGAAACATGTGGATTCATGCTAGAAAATAAGATAGGAATTTGAACAAATCAATGCAAACCCAAGCCAAATCCCAGCCACCTGGGAAGGTGGCCTGAGAGCACCACACTGTGTCTGGTGGACCCAGGCTTCAGGGCCAAAGGCTCTTGCCCCCAGCACTCCCCTGATTTAAAATTCCTCACTTGGATGGAAATGAAGACCTTTATGCTAAATGAATAAGCGTATGTTACCACCTGAATACCGTATGTTACAATATATATACCGTATGTTACCATACGTATACTGTATGTTCTTAACTCACACCTGGAACCTGAATAAATTGAACTCAAAGAAAGGAGAGAAAGGAGGGCGGGTCGCCAGGGAGGGAGAGAGTGGTAGATGAGTGCTCAGGGCTTGGAGCCTCAACACACAGGCCAGGTATTCGCGTCCCCGAGACCTGCTGCAGCGCATGATGAGCATGGCCAGTAACACAGCGCGCATTTCAAACTCGTCACGCAAGTCCGTGTCAAGAGCTCCCACCACAGGACAGCGCAGGGCGACGAGGAGAGGGCTGTGTAAGAATGCAGCTCAGTTAACACACGTGTGTGCACCTTAACTTCCCTTAGAACCTCCTAAGTGTTCATGGCCACAGCTTGTCCATTTTCAGCTAAAAATACAGAAATGAGGAGTTTAAATGGAAGATCTACAGAGAGATGGTTGGATGTTGATTAGAAAAGGAAATAAGACAGAAGACAGATGACATAGTCTAGCTCTGTTAGGGCTCAGACAGGCTGGATATGGGATGGGCATAGGAAAGGTAGCAATGGATACAAGTTAGCAGACAGTCCTTTAGAACGTCAAAGAATTTTAATTTTGGATGACAAATTTTAATTCCTAATAAAGAATGAGATACATAAATACATACAGCTAAAGGTGCACCTACATGTATGTCTATGAATTTCTGTGTGTACAGAACTTTACCCCAAATCTTGAGAGAAAACTGTTTTCCCATGACTTCACTCTGGGCAGAGCACTGAGTCACTCTGTTCTAATGCTCTGCTTGCTGTGAACGTGCTCCTCCACACAGGACCCTTGTGAGTGCTCCCTTGACCTCCGAGTTTCTCAGGCTGTAGATGAGGGGGTTCAGCATCGGGGTAATCACCCCATAGAGCATAGAGATGAGTCTGTCTCTGGCAGGGGAATGTTGGCTGGAAGAGGGGCGGATGTAGGTGAAGATGGTTGTGCCGTAGAAGAGGCAGACTACCAGGAGGTGGGACGCACAGGTGGAGAAGGCTCTGCGCTTGCCTTCTGCTGACCGGATCCTGAGGATGGTGCAGATGATGTACACGTAAGAGACCAGGGTGGTCAGGAAGGCACTGATTCCCAGTGTGCCTCCTACCACTAAAACAAGCATCTCTGCCATGTACGTGGAGGAGCAGGAGAGGGCCACAACCTGTGGGTTGTCACAGTAGTACTGGTTGACCAGGTTGGACTTGCAGAAAGACAGGCGGAAGGTGGACACAGTGTGCAGGAGAGAATTGAGGAACCCAGCTGCCCAGGTCCCACACACCAGCTGGACACAGTGCACCTTAGTCATGATGAGGGCATAACGCAGAGGAAAGCATATGGCCACATAGCGGTCATAAGCCATGACGGCCAGCAGGAAGACTTCACTCCCAACTAGGGCCACCAGGAAATAGAGCTGCACTGCACACCCGAGGAAAGAAATGCCATTCTCCCCGCTCAAGAGGTTGTGCAGCATCTTGGGGACAGTGGCTGATGGGCAGAAGATGTCCAGGAGGGACAAATTTGCCAGAAGGTAATACATGGGAGTGTGCAGCTTTCTCTCCGTGCAAAGGGCCAAGAGAATGGCCCCGTTTCCCGCCAAGGTGATCTGGTAGATGACGGCAAAGACCACGAAGAGAGGGTAGCGCACCTCGGGGAGGTCGGAGAGCCCCATGAGCACAAACTGTGTCACTGTGCTGAGGTTGCCCACGTCCATCTGCTCTCTGCACAGAGCCCTCCTGGAGGGAAAGAAGCCAACAAGCCTGGTTATGTCTAGAGAGCAGGGAGCCCAGGGCTGGGAAGCTCTGGGAAGCAGTGGGCATGTGGAGGACATGAGGTGTAGCCATTTGAACCAGGAGATGCAGCTATTTGAACCAGGAGGTGCAGCTATTTAAACACCTGTTGGACACAGCTGTACTCTTGCCATTTCTTGAAATAGTCCTGCTAGGTTCGTTTTCCAGAGGATGCTGCCTGAGCACCTGGGGACTCTGGTGCCAGCCTTCACCACCCTGAAGTCGCAGTAGAGCGAGCTCTGAGCAGGGCTCTGTCTTCTGCTGGGACACTTGCCTCGTGCTGCCCTGGGTGGTACTATCCTTGGTACTAGATTCCTTAGAAGGTCCTGGACATTCATATTACCTGTTATAAGTATCTATGTCTCATATATTATCATTCTGATTAGGGGTGCAATCATTGATTTGTGCACTTAAATCAGAATCAGCAGACATGTGGAGAAACATGAGCTGAAGGAGTGGATTGCACTAGAAGTACCCAGACCTGGAAGAAGTCAGCAGGAGTATCCCCACACAACTTCCAGAGCAGCCTCCCAGGTCAGCATGGCCCTGCCCAGCCCACAGAAGCCCAGTGTCACCACCTCTTTATAGGAAGCTTCGTTCAATGCCACAAGTAAGCCCTGTGGATTTTTTCCCTCTAACACTATATGCATGCAATGGAAAATTCAAAGATAAAACTGGTCAGAAAATAAAATCCAAAAGTTACTTTCTCTGGTCCTCATATGATCTATTTAGCCAGGTGGAAGCTGGGAATTCTTTCTTTCTCAGAGAACATGGGTGTTACCACTTAGACACAAGGATATGTTTCCTACCTGGCAAGAAATGCTTTTAAGTCTGCTTTTCTATTTCCTGAAAGACTTGGGTAAGAATTGCAAGAGTTCTATTTTTCCCTCCTCAAGTATCACCAGGTTTGTTAACACTGTTCTTTGGGGGGAAAAAAGAGTTTTTAGTGATCTCTTCAAATCGAAACCTAGGGAAGAAAATTGTTATAAGTCATGGATTGGCAGTGATTGTTCTTCATCTGAGGAGGGATGTGTAATGAGGGAGAGAATGGTTCAGGGAAAAGCCACCTGTCATCTCAACTCTTAGGTCTGGAATGCTCTCAATTCCACCAAGTTTAAAACTCCTGTCTGCATCTTTATGTATGAATATCTTTAAAATGTACTTGTATGTTGAGCGCCATCCATGGGCTGAGTGTGGATTGTGTTGCACGTCACAGCCAGTGAGGGGATGGGTCTGGCACTGGAATGTCCCATGGCCCCCCACAGGGATAGAGTGCCTGGTGCAGGTGAACTTCCCCCTCAGCTCTGCCAAAGGTCCCACATAGCACTGGAGATGGGGTGACCTGCTGTAGCCACACAGCCCCTCTGACATGGGAGTGACCGGCCAAGATGCGAGTCAACCTGCCGACTGCAAGACATAAGGAAGCAAGACTCCACCCTGAAACCTTATCCCTGCCTTTGATGTGCCCCATCAGTCAACATGGGAGCCATTCCTAACTGTCTGGCTCCAGCTCCTGTGTGGACTGGACCTATCAGGGACTCCCCTGGTGAATCTGTCTTTCTGATCTTGCCTTTTGTTCTCCACTAATTATTCTAGGCTTTAATTTCTCAGGTGGCTTATATCCTTCTTGGCAGGAAGAACCCCCAAACGAGGCTCTGACGGCCTGGCCATATTAGTACATTTAAGTGAATAAATAAGGCACTTTTCTAACCCGGGGAGCAGTAACTTGAGAAAGTGAACACTAACTTCCAAGATAGTTACTAATTTTCTTTTTACATTTGCAAATTTGACTTTAAAAAAAAACAACACTATGAGGAATGAGTATCATTCAGATTGATAACACGCTCCGTTCCTTCCTCAAAGCTACATAATCAACAATTATCCTCCAAAAACTGTTGCATTTTCATTAAATTTTGCACTTGATTGTTTAAAACTCAATAAAATTTCCTGATTTGACATGTGAAACGTAGAATTTGCTCACGTGGTGAGGGAACTTGTGTTTGGAGTAGCAATCTCCTTCTACTAAACTTAATTAAATCCTGTTTAAACAGCCATCTAATTAGAAAAATAAGAGTCATATTTTTTTCAGTGTTTTGCTAAGGAAGAAGTTCCAGAACCTTCCTTGTCAATGTGAGGAATCAGGAGTTGATGGACTGACTAGAGATTAAGAAGAGTGCTCATGAAATGCAGCCTTATAGGTGCTCTAGGTGGCCACCTGGTCACACACACCATGGGAACCCACATGGGGACTGGCGGGCATCACCTCCTTGGGAAATCACCCAGATGTCCCACCCTCCAGTGTTTGACTTACCCCTCTGCATATGGCCCAAGGCACGTACACCGCACAGGAAGCTTTTCTCTTCACAAAAGAGTTATTTCAAGTTTCCACTAGCTAGAGAACAAGAGAAGAAAATCACGAAGCACAAATAGCCCACATATAACCTAAACTTCCTGCAATTAAAATGACTTATTTTACCATATGCATATCAAGGCAATATGCCATTTAAGTATTCTTTTGTAGGAGGTTACATTACCCATAGAAATACTCAACCAGGAGGCCAGATGATCTGGACAGCACATCACATCAGGAAAGAAAAGCAAACTCATCGATTGCATTTGGACGCAGTCAGGAATTTAGCCTGGTTTATATTGCACCCCTTTTCCCCTAGGAAAAATGACAGTAATGATAATGACCCTAGGGGGAATACTCTTCTCTTGCACTTGATCCAAATTGAAACCAACTGACTAACAGAAACTCATAGCTAATCAATCTCAGGAAGTTTAAAAATGAGTCTAAATCCTGTGAGTGCCATCTTTGATTCTAATGATGGTCCTGGGTGAGGTAAAGCAAGACATTTCCTGCTAATGCACTTGTCATCAAGAGCAAAGAGTGTTGTTGTCAAGGTGTCTATATTCATAGCAATCATCCCTCCAAAGTAGGATTATATCATCAGATACTGACACACGTGCAGCTCCATGGCAAACTACACACGTTGTCCATGCACCACTCCACGTCTCCTCTGTGAAGCTGTGTGCCGCCCACACGACACCTGTGTGTGCAGGGTCAGACCCGAGAGTGTTAGTGCACCCGGTTCCAATGGTGACCCCAACTTGATTTCCTAGTTGGGTGTTGATTGAGCAATAGAAGAATCTTTGTCTGAAAGTCAGATAGATGGCAGACAGATGGATGACCGAAGGACAGATGGATGATAGGTAGAGAGCGTTTGCAATGACTGAATGTGGTGAGGGCAACAAGTAAATGTTAACCCATTTCACTGTTTCAATAACTCATTTCAGACTCAACAGGACCAAGTCAGACACAAACATCAAAAGGAAGAGAAATACAAGTCCCCACGGCTTCTGTCTGCTCTGCGGGGAGGGAGCCACGGATGCGCAGACACAGCTTCTACCTGAAGCACCCTGATTCCCATCACCATGGGGTGCGCTGCATGGGCGCCACATGTGTGCCTCGGCCTGGGAACCCTCCTGGACTGGACCTCAGGACACTCCCTCTCTCTTCAGGTCTCACACTGGGATCTCTTGGTACCTCTTTCTCTCACAAGCCAGGGATGTGGCAAGAGTCTCCCAAGCTGCCGTGGACATTCCAGTACAGTTATTCCAGCTTTTCCGAAGGGATGTTCTTGTAGAAGAGGGTGGTTCTGCCGCTCCTGAGTGGAATGGTCTGTGGTTCCCCCTGGGTGCCTCTGCTCTCCGCAGGCCAGATGGCCAGATGGTCTTCCTGAACGGAAGGAAGGTTCTACTGCAAAGTCCCTCACGTGTCAGCTGGCTTTCCTCGGCCGTCAAATGCTGGCGGTCAATCAGCTTAACGAGAGAAAGGCTTTGTTCTGGCTCTTTCCCCAATGGTCATTTGTCCCTGTGGCTTCGGGGCCTGTGGCGAGGTACATCATGGCAGGGCTTGAGGTGGTCGAATCTGCTCACTCCTGGCATCTGGGAAGCATGGGGATGCAGGAAGGGACAGGGCCAGCATCTTCAGGGCATGTCCAGGGTGGTGACCCTGCTTCCACTGGCCCTCCTCCACTACCCAAGCAGGCCACACTGCAGCCCAGGCTCTTACCATGCAGGCCCTGGGGACAATCCAGGTCCAGTCTGAGCGCCGACCTTTACTTCACTGCTCTTGACGTTTGTGTTCAGGTGTGTCCATGTTCCTACGCAGCCCTTTCCTGTAGTGGGTGCATGTGTATTTAAACTTGCTGTGCCTCCTCTTGACGGGAGCCTTTTGTTGGGACAGAAAGACGCTGTCTCCAGAGCCGGTTGTAATTCAAAGTCTTTGGTGTCCAAGACACAGGACCACCCTGCTGTCCTATGTTCACCACTAGGGCGTCCTCTCCTTCCACCTCTATAATAGTGCCGTACAGAGCTCAGGTCTCAATGCGTCCATCTGTCTGCTCGTGGTCAGTTTCCCCAGGCCTGCTCCAGGTAATTAAGCAAAGTGGACACTTGTCCTTTTCTCCACCATGTTCTCCTGCAATGACCACATCCTTCTACTCCTCAGTATTTATTGCCTGTCGATTTTTTAGTGATCTGCTTTGGTCTTTTCCTCTTTCTCTTTTGCATATCTATTTAAGGTTTATTCTGTTTTCCTGACAATGTTCAGTTATCCACAAGTGTGTTTAAATATATCTCACTTACTCTCCTTAGAACGGTTACTTTTACTTTCTGTTAGGCTGTTTGTCGACCCCCCCCCCTTTTTCTGATTACTTGCAGGGAATTGCTGTGTTCTGGGTTATTTTGCTTGATTCCAGTTTGGGGCTGGTGTAAGGGCCACGCAGTCACAGCTTCTGACCTCAAGGCCGGTGTCTGCTTCTTACTCTTTCATCACTTCTGGTGTGTTTGAATCACAATTAGCATTAATTTTTATTCATTTACTTGAAATTATTTAATGATAACAATAATTCATGGTAGTTATAGTATTAGATATAAAGCATTTATTATTTTCAATAAAACATGGAATAATTAGATCAAGCTAAAGTATCTATCATGTCAAATATTTAACCTTTGGAAGGGGACATTTAAAGAAATATTGGAAGACATAAAATTCAAATTTTAGCAATACTCACCACACTTTCCAATTGATCTCAACAAAAAAAATGAACTTTTTCCTCAAAGCTAACTCCAGCTTTGTGTTATTCCTCCGTTTTGTTATTTTTGCCCATAATTTCCTTGGCTTCTCAAGGTTTTTGTGGTTTTATATAAAATTTAATCTATAAAAATGACATTAGAAATTTGCAGAGATTACATTGTATCTGCAGATTTTTTAATATGGTAATTTTAACAATATTAATTCTTCCTTTAATTCACAGAACATTTTAATTATGAATTCCTGAACTCCTTCTCTGTCGTTCCTTCTGCTGTGCTGGCCATGGGTTCGCATCACGTAGCATCTTGATTGGTTTGAGGCACTCTCTTCCCTTGTCTTTTCATGTTGCTGTGTGTCTTCCCTTCTAGCTCTGTGGATCTTAGATGTTACTCTTTTACCCTATAGGCTTATCCCCTGTAGGGATACCTCTCCTTTGAGGTGAAGGACAGTGTTATCAGATCCCAATATAAACAATATACACCCTAAAAACTGATGTTTGGCATTAAGACACCTACAGTTTGGTCACAATGTCCAGAAATGGTGAATTCAATTGTTATCTACAATATACTCAGTAGATTTGTAAAAGGGTTTACAGTTTCTGATGGTGGACAAAGAACCAGGGGCAAGGAGTAGGATGATATGCTGAGGAGGTAGGAGGTGAGGAGATAGAGTTGTTGTATCTTAGGAAGTGTGAAAGAGAAATCTAAAGAGGAAGGTTAGTAGCAGGAGAAGGGAGAGGAAGTAAATTTGGGTAGACAAGTAAGTGGGAAGACAATAGAGTACATAAAACAAACACACATTCATATTAAGAAAAATAAAAATGTTAAGATCGTAGAAACTGATGGGAAAAAAGAAATAAAGAGTATACTACACAGGTGTAATATGCTAGTCAGAAGTCCCAGTCCGCGGTACCCTAATTCATGCAAAGCACTTGGTTTCACATATGTTGGGGATGTGAGGGTGGGAGAATAGAGAGGGAGAGGAAAAAAAATCTTGAAGGAAGACACAGGGATTGTTTGGTGGAGATCAGTATCTTTCCTGCTTCCCTTCTCATCCAATAGGGGAGGGTCGTCTGTTGTTAACTGGTATCTCCACCCTCTGAATGGTGAAGAAACTGAGTAGAAACTGGGTCCTTGGCCAGCCAGAGTTCCAAACTGGGAGTTGCCCCTACTGAAGATGGTGATGAAGGTGACCCAAGATGGAGGTGCCTGCTTTCAGCGGTGGGCTGTCGGGTTATGTGGGGGGAGCCGTGATGGCATTGGACGACGACGAGTTCAGAAACGACTCTGTGGTGTGAAGTGTGTGGCTGTTGGCTGACTTCAGAGCCTGTGGGAAGTTCTCGGGAGCAGGCCACTACGTGTAGGGGACTATCTCTGCTGCTGCAGAGTTCCAAGTTGGTGTGATGGAGCAGCCCCACGTTGGTAGATGGGGATCCACACAGGAGTGGTGGCCAGATTCCTGCATGTGAGAAGCTGCCAGGTGTCCTGAGGGGGAGTGGCATCAGCAATTTCTGCTCAGGTGAGTGGCTGAGAGTTCTGTGCAGGTGCTGATGGTCCCACTTGGTTGCCCAGTAGTCCTGTGTGGGCCAGTAATTGGGAGACCTACTCTGATGCGGAAGCCTAGAGCCCTGTATGGGCATGGTGGCCGTGTTTCCCGCCAGGGAGCAGGAATATCGCTTGCAGAGAAGCAGTATTCTCACTACTTGAGACCTAAGTCAGGGAGCGACACAGAATGCTGCCTCCCTTCGGCCCACCATCTTGGATCTCGCCCAATATTAATTCTTCCAAGCAAAGAACACAGGATGCTTTGCAATGCATTTTTTTATTGTTAAATTTTATTTTGGGTTGACACATCACAATCGTACACCAGAACTTCAGGGAGACACTTTATTTCTAAACCATAACAAGTAGTCTACTTTTCTCTTTTGTGGAACCTCCATAGTCATTCATAAGAGTCATGCTGCTAATTTACTTTTCTGAGCAGAGGCTGTTTGGGACATAATTGAGATGCTCAGAATTGGAAAAAAAATATTAAAAAAAATAAATTATTGCAGACCAAAAGTGGTGTAATTAACATAAGTCGTAGTCTGGAAAGAAAGCTTTCCTGTTTCTACAGATGACAGAAGGACAGAATGAAGCAGAAATGACAGCTCTCTAGTCACAGTTCATGAAAATGCTGAGACTCGGGGATGGGGAAAGCATGATGACAAAGTCACACAGGTGCACATGGTGGAAGAGTGTGGCAGATGATGACCAGGAAGCAGAGAGAGAGAGAGAGAGAGAGAGAGAGAGAGAGAGAGAGAGAGACTCTACTTACCAGACAAAAATATATACCCCAAAGCCACGGCCCCAGTGCCCCACGTCCTCCAGCCACACCCACCTGCATCAGTTACCACTCAATTAATCCCATCAGGTGATCGATTCACTGGTGGGGTTAGGGCTCTCAGAATCCAATCATTTCCCCTCTGAACCCTCTTGCATGTCTCCCACATGTGGACAGCTCACATCAAAACCATAGCAGGAAGCATGGCAGGGTGACCAGGTGAGCAGCCAAGGGGAAGAGGTGGAAGGAAGACACATAGATGGATGGTTAGGACAGATTCAGACTCAGGAGCAGGTGGAGGCTGAGGTACGAGTACGTGCACGGTGGGCAAGGGTCCAGGTGAACTTAGGATAGCCCAGCTTTCGACCTGTCCACCCAGGATCAACAGTCCTCCTTTCCTCTCCAAGACATTCACTATTGGATGCCAAATGTTAGGGTCCCAAAGTTTCGAGTTGGAGATACACATAAATGGATAGGTCAGCTGAAGTTACATGTGGGTGCACAGACAGGCATTGCAGACATTGAGGGGCAACTATTCTATGAATTCTTCCCTTGACTTCACTCTGGGCAGAGCATGGAGTCACTCTGTTCTAATGCTCTGCTTGCTGTGAACATGCTCCTCCACATAGGACCCTCGTGAGCGCTCCCTTGACCTCTGTGTTTCTCAGGCTGTAGATGAGGGGGTTCAGCATCGGGGTGATCACCCCGTAGAGCATAGAGACGAGTCTGTCTCTAGAGAGGGAGTCTTGGCTGGAGGAGCGGCGCATGTAGGTGAAGATGGCTGTGCCGTAGAAGAGGCAGACTACCAGGAGGTGGGACGCACAGGTGGAGAAGGCTCTGCGCTTGCCTTCTGCTGACTGGATCCTGAGGATGGTGCAGATGATGTACACGTAAGAGACCAAAGTGGTCAAAAAGGCGCTGGTTCCAAAGATGCCTCCTATCACTAAGGCAAGCATCTCTGCCATGTATGTGGAGGAGCAGGAGAGGGCCACAATCTGTGGGATGTCACAGTAGTACTGGTTGACCAGGTTGGACTTGCAGAAAGACAGGCGGAAGGTGAACACAGTGTGCAGGAGGGAGTTGAGGAACCCAGCTGCCCAGGTCCCACACACCAGCTGGACACAGCGCACCTTGGTCATGATGAGGGCATAACGCAGAGGAAAGCATATGGCCACATAGCGGTCATAAGCCATGACAGCCAGCAGGAAGACTTCGGTCCCCATCAGGGCTACCAGGAAATAGAGCTGCACTGCACACCCAAGGAAAGAAATGCCATTCTCCCCGCTCAAGAGGTTGTGCAGCATCTTGGGGACGGTGGTCGATGAGCAGAAGATGTCCAGGAGGGACAAATTTGCCAGAAGGTAATACATGGGAGTGTGCAGCTTTCTCTCCTTGCAAAGGGCCAAGAGAATGGCCCCGTTTCCCGCCAAGGTGATCTGGTAGATGACGGCAAAGACCACAAAGAGAGGGTAGCGCACCTCGGGGAGGTCGGAGAGCCCCATGAGCACAAACTGTGTCACTGTGCTGAGGTTGCCCACGTCCATCTGCTCTCTGCACAGAGCCCTCCTGGAGGGAAGGAAGCCAACAAGCCTGGTTATGTCTAGAGAGCAGGGAGCCCAGGGCTGGGAAGCTCTGGGAAGCAGTGGGCATGTGGTAGACATGACCTGTCAGCCCTGCTGACCAGGAGGTGCAGCTATTTGAACCCCTGTTAGACACATGTACTTTACAGTACTTAGGATATTTCCTAAAATATTCACCCTTGTTTCCTTACCAAGAGGAAATCTTCTGAATAGATGGAGAAATTTAAAATCTACCTTCTCCATCAAACATTTGAGGTGTTTCCGTTGTTCTGGGGATTGTAGAATTCACAGTGGAAATCTACCTTCCCTTTGACACTTGCTTTGTTCTGCTTTGTATTATTTCCAAGTGTTTATTTTTATGGTTTGTCTCAATACTAAGACCTTGACATAGAAGCTGTACTTTGTTCCTAGGTGTGTGCACTTCTGAAGACACTAGGAATCAGCACTTGAAAGGATGGAGAGAGGGTGAGTGGTACACGCCCTGCTCTGACAGGCTCTTCCCATTCTGAAGAAATCAAAGGAAGGATGCTTCTTCATCTACAAGTCATCATCACTCAAACATAAACATAACTCAATAAAATTAAACTCACCCTGAAGACATAAACCAACTTGTTTGAAAGTGTCTGTCTGTCCCCATTCAGGAAATTATATCATATATATATGTGTGTGTGTAAACACATATATACTCACATTGTTCACACGTACCTTTTGAATGTAAAACTTGCATACTTAGCCACATGCTTAATATATTTAGAGAAATAAGGTGGTTTAAATTACATATGCTAGAACATGTTAGTTTTATTTATTCTTATTTAATTTTCTAATTTCACTAGTGTGTCTCATCAGAGTTCACATAATTGCAATTCTTAAAACTATTTACAACATGACTTTAAATGAAGGTCTACATGTCCACACTTGTGTAGGATTTTTCTATCCCTTTGAAAACTGGTTGTTTTTTTAAATTTTCTTTGTTTTTTAAATTAATTAATTAATTTTTAATATTTTTAGTTGTAGAAGAACACAATACCTTTATTTTATTTATTTATTTTTATGTGGTGCTGAGGATTGAACCCAGTGCTTCACATGTGCTAGGCAAGCACTTTACTGCTGAGCTACAACCCCAGCCCCTTTCATTTATTTTTAACACACACATTTGACTAGAAATTCATAAAAGACCGCTAGAACATAAAGTGCAGAAGTCCCCGTCTGTGACCCCCCTTCTTTCTGCATTGCCTGATAAGACGATTGATGACTTCTTTGCTCAGGTAAAATGCATAATTAAGGCAACTCATACACAGTAATTTATTTAAACAAACGGAATGAAACTACCTCCTCACCATTTCTCCCTGCAGGATTTAAACAGGAATCATGGATCCTACTTAACACATCAGTCCTCCCTCCTCATGGAGCATCCACAGTGAACCATACGTACATAGCACTCTCCATGATGAGCTCTCTGTCTCGTGGAACATACTGAAGAACATTGCTGTGATAACCATAAAGTCCTTGTGTATCATTATGCAGCTTTGAAAAAAAAGAATTCCACTAAATGAAAGAAAATGTTAAAACAGGAAACATCTACTGGCTGGGGTTGTGGCTCAGAGGGTGAGTTTTCGCCTAGCATGTGGGAGGCACTGGGGCCCACTCTCAGCACCACATAAAATAAATAAATAAAATAAAGGTATTTGTGTCCAAATACAACTAAAAATATGTATTAGAAAAAGAGACCATCTACTGTGACAATTCTAAAATTCTCCAATGTCCATGAGTCTATAGAGATATGTAGTTTCAGCTGGCCCACCTTTTTATATGTAACACTTTGAAAACAAAATAGAAACATAAATTAAATGAAGTACTTTTTATTTCAAGAAAATTAGTGTCTTCAGAGAGTAAATATTTATTTTGTAATAAATATTTGTTTTTCTTTATATACACACTGAACAATTTGACTGGTTTTAAAATTCAGGGTTATGAGACATGAGTCTATAATATCTTCATAACCATGAACCAACTTCCAGTTACACACTCAGCTTGTGCTCGCAAAGATAATAAATCTCCTTAAATTTTGCACTTGAATGTTTAAAATGTGTTCAAGCTCATGATATAGAGTCCAGATTTTTTCCTGTGAGGATCTTCCTACTAAATTAAACACAATTCAATCCTAGGCATTTGCCCTCTGATCAGAAGCACAACTTACAGGTTGCTAATAATAATGGCTGGGGATGAAGCTCCGTGAACTTTCCCACTTACCTGAGGATTCCAGAGCCCTTCACACAGAATCGGGTTTGTCCTCAGGACGGGCATGCCATGTGTGGTCTGTGGTCACTTGGTAAAGCAGGGGCGGGCGAGAATGTGAAGGACACAGGCAGAGATGGGCTTGTTGGAGTCAGAACCAGGGGCGTGGTAACTGTCAGGGAGAGGACGTACAGCCAGGGTCAGTCCACCAGGAGCTACCCAGAAGCCTGTCGCCTTAGCAGTTCTCAGCCTGCCCTTGGGCACATGCTGTCAGAGCACCGTGAACCATACATACAGCTTTTCTATTCAGCATGGGGTCACTTTTGTTTTCCAATTTATACAGAAAAGAAAAACATTGACTAAGCACAATCAACCACTGATAGATGCTAAGATAATTTAAAACACATAATTTGCAGTATAATGATATCAGAAAACATTACATTTAAACTTTCTTTAGCAAAGAAGAATTTTCTTTAAAGCTTTATTGCCAAGCAACAAGTTATATAGCTTCCCTTTTGACTCCGTGGGTTGGTACTCAGTAAAAAAATTTAAAACACTTCTAAAGGGTACCTGCCACCTGGTTGGTGGCATCTCAGTGCCTGTTAACTCTCATGGTCCCGTTTCACAGGTACACACACTCAGGACTGTGGGTCAGAAACAGTATCTAGAGACCTCTGTGCCTTACCTGCAAAGGTGGTGGAAATGCACAGTGTGGGCATGTTTTATGAGCTGAGCTGAACTATTTTTACACATGTATTTAGGTACTCTAAATAATTGAAAATGTTCTCTTTGCTTGTTTAAGGCTGTTTTAACCGGCTTCTTAAATGTGTGCATTTTCACCCTATATTATCTTCACAAAATCCAACAGCTTACCATTCAATGTCCAGAATTGAACACTCAATTTTCCTACCTTTCCTGGTCCACAGGTGTCTTCAGCAATACCAAATTTCAGGAATAAATTAAGCCAGGTGACCAGAGAACTAAAAGTACATCAGTTAACCCAAGCCACTCCTCAGCTCTACGTGAGGCTCCTGTTCAAAGTCACACTGTAGTTTATAGTGTCCCCACCTCCCCTATGACGACAGTGCAGACCCAGGTGGGAATACCTGCACAAGTCCCAGTTACTAATGCAGTCGTGGGCACTCACAGCTGAGCAATTTCACATAGGTGTGAAAATGGACCTGAACTGTGGAGCAGTGATGAAGGGTTTGTTTTAATTGCCTAGAGTGAGAGAAAACAAAACTTTCCCCACTGATTGTATGACCAGACAAAAGTGAAGAAGAAATTGATGTTTTCACAATAGTTTGCTGTAAACAGAGTAATCATTCCTGTAAAATATCATTTCACTACTAAATTGGTATATATTTCATTCATGTCAGATAGGGTGAACTTTAATACAATTTTATGCACAAACATTCATTTTTATGTTGTTAAGATTATTTACCATAAGCATGGAAAACTGTTGTTAGACACAAAGTGGTTGGAATTTCAAATTGATTTAAGCCTGTAATCAATAAATCAATTTTCTTATAGTATACTGATTAGACATTAAAAGAATCCATATGAATAAATTTTGTATCCACATGTATACAGGTAAATGCATAGAAAAATCAATATATTAGAGTTAGTAAGTCCAGGTAAAGGAAATATAGGTATTTGCTGTATCATTTCATTTTTTAATGTAACTTTGAAACTTTTCAAAATACAGTACTATTAAAAAATCAAAAACAAACTTGAAAATAATACAGGGAAAAATCTGTTTTGCGTTCCACCTGCATGACCACGTCCTTAGTAACTAAACTGCTGACTAGTGTGAAAAGAGCCCACTCTGAGCTCTACGCTGTTGGTGGTGTGTGTGTGTGTGTGTGTGTGTGTGTGTGTGTGTGTGTGTGTGTGTGTATGTGTAGAGACATATACACATGTATTTTATCCCACATGCTTTCCTTCACTGAATAGTCAAATCTCAGTTTTAACATTGGTCAGGAACTGGAAAATAATGAACTGTTCTGAATTATAAATTATATTCTGAATAACCTAGCCAAATTCTTAGCGACAGAAGAGGGAGCGGAGGTTGGTAAAGGCCTGTGGAGGGAGGAATCAAAAGTTATTGAGGATTTGGGCTTTCTGTCTTGCAAACTGAAGAGTGTTTGCACTTCCCAGTGTGCACAACGCTAGTGATCTTTAGACTTAAAACTGACAAAGATAGAATGTTTTATTTTAGGTGCATTTAATCATAATTCAAAAATTAAATTGAAAACAATCCACATAGTGGAAAAAAATTGCAAAATACCTGGCTGATAAGGGAGTGGCAATTAAGGACAAGGAAATTCTCATAACTTATAACTCAAAATGCCCAGCTAAAAGTAGGCAAAGATCTGAATGGGTGTTTTTCAAAGGAAGGTTTACAAATAGTTAAAAGCACATGAAAAGGTGCTGCACTTGATTTACAGAAGATTGCAAATAGAAACCAGGATGAGGTGTCCCTCCACACCCAGGAGAATAGTGAGAATCAAGTGAGATGACAGAAGCTCTGGCAAGATGTGGAGAAACTGGAACCACACCCCACCTCTCACAGTGACCTCAAATAGCTCCTCCATTTGGGAAAACAATGTAGCAGTTTCTCAAATGATTAAATGTAGAGTTATCATGAAAGAAACTCAAGAAGTCCACTAGTAGTGAGGAATCCCATTCCCAAGAGGAGGGGAAAGAGGTCCACACCAAGACCCATCCGTGAGTGTGTACAGCAATGTCATTCACAGTGCTGACGACTGGAAAGCAGGCAAGTGTCAGCAGTAGATCAGTGGATAAACGAGTACCCTACACGCACGCAATGGAGTAATGCTTGCAAGCTACACCTCTGAACCCATTCCTAAGAAAGAAATAATCCCACAAATGGGCTAAGGCCTGGCCAGCCATTTCTGAAATGAGACACTCAAATGGCCAACAGATGCACAAGAAAGAGAAGCTCACCACCACTGACAACGTCGGCTGCAAATTGAATCCCCCAGACACTCCCTCACGCAGGGCAAAACTGCTGACACCAGGAGGAGAGCGCTTCTGTGTGCTCAGAGGTGAGCGCTTGCCTAGCACAAGAGAGGCCCTGGGCTACATCCCCAGCACTGTGAACAAACAGAGAGACCATATGTGTCCTCAAGTGGAAGAAGGAGCCCTTGGGTCCTGTAGGTGAGAAGACACCTTAAGACAGTCGTAATGGAAAACAGCACGGAAGTTCCTCAGGAAGCCTCAGCCAGGAGCACACAAGGTCCAGTAACCCCACTCCTGTGGGAGCCGAAAGGAGCTGAAATCAGTCTGGGAGGGGACGTCTGCCCTCCGCGCTCACCTCAGTGTGTTCACGACAGAGAAGGTACAGATGGACCTCGGCCTCCACCATCCAATGAACACGTGGACCTGAGGTGTAAACACACAGTGGAGAACCTCCAGCCTCAAAAATCAGGAAATCTGTCACGACAGCACAGTGACCCTGGAGGACACCATGCTGACCGAGGCAAACCAGGCACAGAAAGGCCAAGCTGTAGATTCTGCTATGTGGAATCCGGAAGCGTTAGATCCCAGGAGAAGGTAGGACAGGAGACGGAGGAGGGTGCCATGTGATGTGACATCCAGGCATTTTAGTCAAGGTTTGCAAACGCTCGGATGCACAAAACTTAACCACACCATCATGAGACTTGACAAACAAGCCATCTTGTAACTAGTTAACTCCCCAGGAGAGTTTTATGCAAAATGCATTGTATCCAAGAACCAAAATTAATAGAAGAGAGAAACTATTATTTTCTTCTGAAAATATCTTTAATTTCTGCCTTAGGACAATACCATAAATTCTTGTGTATTTCCCTTGCTCATTCTGCTATTCTGGGCTGGTTTGGCTGAATTATAAGAAAAATATTGCTTTGCATTTATACCCGATTCAAAAGGAAAGGACTATTTTAATCATACTTTTATAGAATTGCTAGCATTCTTCATCGACCCTATGCCAACATGCAACAATTATGATTTCTAAAAGAATGGTTGCAATTTGGAAACTGAGTGTGTTCATGATTAATGAACTTTCTGTGATCTGTTTTAAGTTTATTTAGATTTTGAAACAACCCATGCAGAATAAAGAGAATAAATTAATTTTATAGCCAGACATGAATTGGAAAATTTATTGAATCTCTTGCGATATACAAAACATTTTTAGCACTTCCCTTTATTAAGTGTCACACACAAAGTGTTTCTAAAAATATTAGTAATTTAATGACTCTCAGTAGTATGGCCACGGAATCCTTGCCAGTTAGCAGCTGGAGGAAACTTCGCCTCCTTGGAGGTTGAGACAGGTCTCCAGAGGTCAGCAGAAGCATGACCCTGGCTGTTCTTATTAAAGACCTGGTGTCCCTATACATCATTCAGCAGCAGGGCTGTCCTTGGGATCTGCGCATGAGTCTCACTGAGAAGCGGCTTCTATATTTCACTCCCTGACCTCATTCCTCTCCTTAAATTATGCAAAAGCAATATTTCTGAAAGGGAAGTCAGCTACGTGGTCCTGGTTCACAGGTAAGCTTGTGCCTGTCATTTGTGCATTTCTCTTGGCAAGTAAATCACAGAAATAGCTTGGTAGACTCCAAAATCTAAAGCATACTTAAATTTTTCCACTTCACAGATGTATGCGAGTTCACAGAATAGAGTTTTAGATTTCTGTGTTTATTTTAGGCAACTAGTTCTCTCTCTCTCTCTCTCTCTCTCTCTCTCTCTCTCTCTCTCTCTCTCTCTCTCTCTCTGTATCAGAGATTAAACTCAGGGGTGCTAGGGCCTCTTTTAGTTGCTAAGGCTGACCTTGAACTTGCCATCCTCCTGTCTCACCCTCCGAGCCACTAGCATTACAGGCATGCACCACTGTGCCTGGCAGAGGCAACTAGTTCTTAGAATGCTCCCTGAAGGCCTTGTACGTGCACTGTCCAGGCCAAGGTGCCTAAGCCAAAGTGATTGAAAAATTCCCTTGGAACAGAGCAGCAGGTCCCATGAAGGAAAAGTTTCCTGAGCTTGATTCAGAAGGTCAACCAGGAAATCTACATGCAGAAGAAAGTTATGATGCCATTTCATGGAGGTCTAGTCATACAAGCAAAAGCAGTGTTTAAAATGGCAAAAAAAGATATTATTCTGAGGTACCTAGTGTGCTATTATGATGAATGATTTTTATAAAGGCTGGATTTATGAGGCATTAACAGGATAACGAAGGTCATTTATATATCCTGTTGTGTTCAAGTGTTAAGAGTGGTGGGGAATTAGCAACCCTGTGTATTCTATTGCCCTTATTTTGAAACTGTGAACCAAGTAATTTCCAAGTATCACTGCACACATGCAGGGGAGTGGGCACCCTGAACCTTCTGTACTGCGAAGTAGTCAGGAGGCCATGCAGGTACACTTTGAAGGGTAGAATGTGAGGTGACGTTAGCAGACAATCTGAAGAACCAAGAGCATGACAAGACTTCTACTGGCCCCTGCTAGGGTGTCACCTGGTGAAGGACACTGAGAACAGAGAGTGGTTTGCAGCTGCGACCTACGGGGCTGTTGGTATCCACCTCACCCACCCACGTGAGCTTCTAGCTAAGAACATTCTCTGATTGTGGACTCTCTTCACCTGGTAAAAGGAGGCTGATGGAGAAACTGTGTACAATCAAAGCAATTAGCATAAAATATTTGCTAAAACACTAAAAAATCATATCAATATATCGGGGTATGCAAGTCGTTACTTTTAGGTGTATAAAGGTAGAAAAATCATAAATGTTTTTCTGATGGCAAATAAGTTACATATAAAGTGTTTTAAAAAGGCAAATGCTAACATTTTTATTAGTATTATCACTCAATCCTGGATTTTTTAATTGATGAAAATAGAGTCATGCTGCGATCAGATCTTACCAAATAACTAATTTTAGTCTTGAGAAGATAAGGTTTAAACAGATTGTTTATGATTTGAAATGCTTCAGAAGGAGTGCAGGTAATAAATTGAATTTGAGACGATTCCTTGAGAACAAGCATAGTTAGCAAAAGCCATGAAACAGGAGGAGCAAGGTCTGGAGGAGAGCTGCCCCCAGGGGACTAGATTCCTGGCCCAGGACTCCCTGGTGAAGGTGTGGAGGAGGGGTAGGCAAGGGAGCTGGCCACACTTTGGCAACTAGAAGCAGTTAGGTGCTGGATCAGACCAGCTTTTCAGGGTGATGGGGTCAAGCCTGGGTTCAAGGACAGTGGAAGGGGCTGCACCTCCTACCTGATCTTCCTCAGTTCCACTCACCTCCAGGGGAAGCTCAGATCCACCCCCTGAGCTGGCTATGGAACTGCTTTCCACAGCAGCCAGCCACCGCTCAGGTGCTCAGGGCATGCTCAAGGCAGAGGGCGACCCAGCAGCTTTTGAGAATGTCTGGGATAACCCCTCAGATGGAAGGAAGGGGGATCCTGATCACGCCCCACCTCAGGGTGAGGGTTTAGAAAGCCGTTCTACACGACAGAGTAGATGTATCAACAAGTGGAAGGGGCATGGGACTGGATTTCATTTTGAATACTTCATGTGCTTGGTTCTCTCATCCTAGGATTAGAGGATTAGAAAGAGTAGGGTATCAGTAGATTCAGGGAAGAAAATCCAGGCAGAAGTAGAGCATTCACCTGACCTCAATGTCTTACTCCACCCACCTAGGTTGTGTGTCTTCAGCTGTGGCATCCTCCCCTTGGCCTGTGGCTCTGGGGACAGCTCACTAGCAGGCATGGACAACATCACCTCCTTTACCTACTTCCTCCTGGTGGGCGTCTCCAGCTCCTGGGAGCTCCAGGTTTTGCAAGGTCTGCTGTTCCTGGTGATCTATCTGGGAGCCTTGACGGGGAATCTTATCACCGTTGCTCTTATTGTGACAGACACACGCCTTCACGCTCCGATGTACTTCTTCATAAGCAATCTGTCCCTCTTAGACCTTGGCAGCATCTCGGTAATTGTTCCCAAATCCATTGTTAATTCCTTGACAGGCCATCGGACCATCTCACTGCAGGAATGTGCTGCACAGATCTTCTCTTACATACTTTTTGCCACTGTAGAGTTTGCGCTCCTTGTGGTCATGTCCTATGACCAATACGTTGCCATCTGCCACCCTCTGCACTACGGGCTGGTGGTCACGCCACGCACGTGCATTCAGGCCACGGGTGGCTCCTGGGCCTGTGGGCTGGTCTACTCTGCCATCCACACGGGCTCCATGTTCAGGCTTCCCTTTACAAAGACCAACTTGATCCACCAGTATTTCTGTGATATGCCTCAGATTTTGAGGCTCTCATCTCCCGACGTCCAGTTTTCTGAGTTCGTCATCATTGCCGCAAGTGCTGGCCTCGTGGTGGTGTGTGTCGCCTTCGTCTTGATGTCGTATATCAACATATTTTCAACCGTGCTCAAGATCTGTTCGGCAGAAGCCCGCAGCAAAGCCTTATCCACCTGTGTCCCACAGCTGGCGATTCTCCTCCTGTTTGTGATTTCTGGGTCAGTGGCTGTCTTAGGGCCCGTGGCAATGGAAGGATCCCTTAAAAATCTGCTGACAGCCATGTTCTACACCATGGTCCCCCCCTTCACAAACCCCATCCTCTACAGTCTGAGGAACAGGGAGATTGATGCTGCTCTCCGTAGAATGTTCAACAGGCATACCGAGTTCCCAATCAAAGATTTTCTTTGCTAACAACAAATATCAATTTATCACTAGAAAGCAGTCTGACTTATGTTTGATTCTCGTCAGTTGTGTTATACGTTTGCTGTTTACACTTGTGATGGTGAACTACACAGTTAGGTCTTCATTTTCTTGCTCAACGCTATTATAAGTGCAGCTTCCTGAAACACTGAGGCCCAAGGCCAGGCCTTGTGAATGCCCATGTGAGCAGGTACACGTGCTTTTCAGAGAACCCTGGGCACTGGGTATTGCCACCCTGGAAGAGCATGTGAGAGGCTGGGTGGGGAACTCCCACCATTTGCCCTTACACTGAGGCTGGAGCAGAGATAAGTGATTAGAGCAGGTGACTGTGGCAGATCGACAGAGTGCCAGAGAAATGGACGGCGATGATTGATCCAAAAGGGCACACTTGCTAACTCCCAGCTTGGTTTTGGTTTCTGATTGTCAGATAGTTCATATAAATTCACTCTGATCCTGCTCTGACGCAAGGTAATGGGATGTCTGGCAATCGGTGCCAAGGTGCCTTGTTCTCAGGGTGGAGGAGCATTGGTCAGGATAATAACACAGACCTCCCTGGCCGGAGACTACAGAAGCCAACACCCTCCAGGGCTGGGTAGCTCGTCCAGTTAGGACCTGTGTGCACAGGCCAAGATGGCCCAAGGGTGCATCTAGGTCCTCAGCATGTCACAGACTCTCACTGTGACTGTGAATCTTCTCCAAACCTGGGCTTTGCTCAGACACTTATGAGTAGAATCATATGGTAGGGATTTAGAGGTCTGATCCAGAGCTCAGAGGTGGTGCATAGGTGGGACTCCCCAGAAATGTCTCCTTAAACCCCAGTTAAAACCTGGGACTCAAAGGAGTCAGAGCCATCAGTCTCCTCTCTGAGCCAACCTATGCTCTCCTTGCTTTGTTACTTTCCTTTCTAATAAGCTTTGTTATACTGTTACCAACTCTTGTATCTTGGTCAAAATCTTCTCTTGTGAGAAGACAAGCACCCACAACACAAAGCCCTCGCTGGTAAAGCAGGGAGACCCCTAAGCAGGGAGAAGATCAACACTGAGACCTTTTCCAGACCCCTGAAGTTGGTTTGCCCCAGGCTCCCAAATCCATATTGCTTTGTTCAATGAAAAACAGGACATAAACCACCCACCCTCAGAGAGATTGTAGTTGAGAAGCTTTTGGTTTCTTCCTGAGCTCTGAATGAAAAGATACCCTGCTCCTTTCATTCAAACATGTGAGTAATGAGGAAAAAGGATTCAGAACATAGAACAGAGACAGATGCACCCTGGGATTGGAATTAACCTGGAGAGCAGCAGATAAGGAATGCTCGACCAACTGGGTGCGCTCTTCTTGTCAGGTGGGACACACAAATCCATACTCTCCAGATGGATGTAGTTTTACTTTTCTGATGCCCAAGAGCTGAGCCTGCGTCCTGATGACTAAAATGCATATTAAGGACTTTTTGTTTCCAACTGAATCAGCAAGTGTCCTCTTTGTAGCTCAGAAGCATTTGGAAAGACTCAGCATATAGAAACCCAGCTCAGTTAATGCAGCCTGGGTCCTGACAGCCGGCCCTCCAGGACTGTGTTGTCTCAGAACTTATTCTTCAGTGTGAAAGCCACAGCAAGAATGTGGGCCTCATGAACCTCTCGGCATCCAGATGCGACCCTAGTGACCATCTGAGCTGGTTCACACTCCTCTAATCCCTGAAAGAGCCCCACACTTTCAATTTCATAATCGAGGATTCTACAAATGTTTTTTTCTGCAGCTTTATTTATATATATGTGACAATTAAAATTGCATGCATGTGATTGTAGAACTTATGTTCATTGTGAAATATTCACCACAATCAAGCTAATCAACATATCCATATTTGTTCTCTAAATCCATTTGTACCTGGGTCATTTGAAGAGATTTCCAAAGAAAACACATCACTGTCAGTTACAGTCAAGTAACAGTCTTACAAAGTTTGGGTTTTATCTTTATGATTCTTTGCATGTGTAGATTTGCATTAGCTTTACCCCCATTTCTTCCTTTCTATTTAAATGTTTATGTAGATTTTTCCACCCAGGTTTATTCTCCTCCAGATATCTGAATATACAGATAGATGGATTTCTAATCCCCAAGGTTAATAAAAAAAGAAAAATTCTATTCTGATGACCCTTCCTTTTGACTCTAGCCCTAGCACACAGTAGTATTGTGTTGGTGGGTTTGCCACATTAGTATTTCTGATTGTGTTTTCAGTTATTGTAACATCACGATTTAGGTTTCATCTATGTTGAAATTCAAGCCTTCTGGGGAAATTTTTCCTAGATATATTTTTTTACTTGTTTATTTAATTTTTAGTTGATAAATAGCAAGTATACATGTATTTGTGGGATGTGATTTATCCACCAAATCCTGTTGTATTTACCCTTTGGGGGACTGAAACATTCAAGATGTACTTTTTCAGCAATTTAAAAATAAATTACAAATGAACCTGAATACATTAACTCATCAAAGTGACCCTTATTATCCACAAACCGTTGCCATCCCTCCCTCTGGCCACACAAGCCTCGGTGACACCCCTAGACTCTGTCCCCACAGGTGGTCCAGGAGCTTCTTGTCCTATGGCTCCTGCCCAGCATGTGCCCCTTGCCTCCGTCCACAGCAGGGGCCACCTTCACCCTCCAGCCCTGGCTGTCCCTGTGCGTGAGGTCCACCAAGCTCCTAGCTTCTCTCCCATGATTCAGCCTCCCACGGATTCGGCCTCTGATCCAGCAGTGCCCACGGGAACCCGGGGTGCTGGGGGCCCACACTCTGCACCTCTCACCTGACTCCCGCTTCCCGGGACCTCGTCCTTATTCCTGGATGTGAGACCAGATCTTTTTCTCTGCTTTCTCTCCTTGGGCAGAATCACCAGGATCATCCTGAACGTGGGCTCTTTCCAGGGCAGCTCCCTGGAGGGTGTGGACCCGCAGCACTCTGCCCGGCAGGTCCCCTGCTTCCTCCTCGGCTCTCCTTTTCCAAAATTATTGTGCAAGTTTAGCACTAAGGGCCATGGCTTTGGAACTCAGGCACTTTTAGTTAAGTTGGTTTAGATTGGAGAATGAAATGCTCAGACCCTGTGTTACTTATTTATTAGCTGGTTTATGTTGCACACTTTTTTAGATAGATTTATTTAGTCATTGAATTACCACTCCAGAAACCTTTATGGAGAACATGCTCTCTTCCGAGTTTTTAAGATTCATATCCTAAGATTTTCTCTTACAAAAGACTTTCAAAATAATCAATCTCTCTGGACTGGGGAAAAAATATGTGGAAGCCGGTTACTGAAGGGGTCAGCTTCACAGAAGAGGCTAGGAACTCACTGCCCAAGGAGCTTCAGAGGCACCGCAGTGCCTGCAGGAGGAGGAGGGCGAAGCCCGCAGCCTGGTCCACACACACACACACACACACACACACACACACACACACACACACCGTGCTGGAGAAGACCCCCATGGGCTCAGTCAGCGGGAGAGCCGTGGTGTGCAGAGAGCCACATCCAGTCCTCAGGTGCACTTGTCATCTGTCATCTGTCACTCATTCCTTTGTGATCTTGTATTTTAATGTTTGTATTTATATTATATTTGGGATATTTCATATCCCACTGGAAGAAAGCTCTATTTTCTAAGGTGTGATGCACCAGGCAATGCTGTTAGCATCTCTGTTTTCCCCTACATCCTGACTTTTCAGCTGGCATCCAGGGCCTCACCCATCCTAGGCAAGAATGCTGCAACCAGGCTCACCTCCAGTCCTCCTCATTCCTTGTGACCAGCCCTTGGGGTTAGCACATTAGATTACACTGTATGTGGGGCCTGTGTCCTCAGCCAGCCTACCCACTCACTGCCCAGGTTTCCCCCAGCCAACCTACCCACTCACCGTCCAGGGTTCACTCCCTACAGGTGAGGACGGTCTCCCTCTTGTTTGTGGCATCATCTTATCACTGGGTCAGTTGACTTCAGGCTCTGAGAGCCTGCCAGCCAGCCACCCCACCTTCTTCACGGACTTCCTTCTGGGGGACATCTCAAGCTCCTGGGAGTCCGGAACTTTTGCAAGATCTGCTGTTCCTAGCCATCCATGTGGAAGCTCTGCCTGGGATTCTTCTAACCTTTGCTGTCATTTGACGGAACATGAAGCCGTGGAGCTTGAGATATTCTTTATAGGCAATCTATCCTTTTTAGATTTTTTTTTTTAAATTTTATTTGTTCTACTTAGATGTACATGACAGTAGAGTGTATTTTGACATATTATACATACATGGAGCATAACTTCCCCTTCCTGTGATTGTACATGATGTGGAGTTACACTGGTTGTGTGTTCATATATGAACATAGGAAAGATATGTCTGGTTCACTCTACTGTCTTCCTATTGCTATCCCTTCTCCTTTCCCTTCATTCCCCTTTGTCTAATTCAATGAATTTCTATTCTCCTCCTCCCTTTATTGTGTATTAGCCTCCACATATCAGAGAGAACATTTGGCCTTTGGTTTTCTGCAATTGGTTTATTTCATTAGCACGATAGTCTCTGGTTCCATCTATTTACCTGCAAATGCCATAATTTTATTTGTCTTTATGACTGAGTAATACTCCACTGTGTATATAAACCACATTTTCTTTACCCATTCATCTGTTGAAGGGCACCTAGGTTGGTTCCATAGTTTAGTTACTGTGTATTGAGCTGCTAGAAACATTGATGTGTCTACATTCCTGCAGTATACTGATTTTAGGTCCTTTGTGTATATGCTGAGGAGTGGGATAACTAGGTCAAATGGTGGTTCCATTCCTAGTTTTCTGAGGAATCTCCATATTGCTTTCCAGATTGGTTGCACCAAGTTGCAGTCCTACCAGCAATATGAGTGTACCTTTTTCTCCACCTTCTCATCAACATTTATTGTTACTTGAATTCTTTTTTTTGGAGGAAGGTACCAGGGATTGAACTAAGGGGCCCTTGACCCCTGAGCCACATTCTCAGTCCTATTTTGTATTTGATTTAGAGACAGGGTCTCACTGAGTTGCTTAGCACTTCGCTGTTGCTGAGGCTGACTTTGAACTCTCTGTTCTCCTGCCTCAGCCTATGGAGTCACTGGGATTATAGGCGTGTGCCACCATGACCAGCAAATTATATTCTTATTTCCCCCTTTTTATTGGCACATTATAATTATACATAACAATGGGAAACTTTGGAGCCAACCTAGATGCCCTTCAACAAATGAATGGATAAAGAAAGTGTGGTGTATATACACAATGGAATATTACTCAGCCTTCAAAAAAATGAAATCATGGCATTTGTTGATAAGTGGATGGAATTAGAGAATATCACGCTAAGTGAAATAAGCCAATCCCAAAATCCAAAGGCTAAATGATTTCTGTTAAACAGATGCTGATCCATAGTGGGGGGTGGGGTAGTAAAGAATGGAGGAACTTTGGATTATGTAGAGGGGAGAGAGGAGAAGGGTGGGCTGTGGGGAGGGGAAGGTGGTGAAATGAGACCGACACTATTACCCTACATACACGTGTGATCACACTACTGGAGTAACTCTGCACCATTATAGCCAGAGGAAGGAGAGTTGTGCTCCATGGGTACAGTGTATCAAAAGCAGTCTACTGTCATCTATAACTAATTAGAACAAATTAAAAACAAACAGAAGGGAGACCAGTAGGACAGAGAAAGGGGACAGGGGAGGGACGGGAGGGAGGGAAGGGACTGGGAATGGAATTGATCAAATCATGCTGTTTCATTGTGTGCGTGTATTATGACCAACCCCCTTTAGGTGCTGATCACATTTCTGTCACCATTCCAATCAATTATAAACTCTGTGACAGGAAGGAAACGGATCTCCCTTCCAGTCCGTGCCACCCAAACTTGCCTATTTATCTTCTGGTCCTGGGAGTCCTGGCTGTGGTCATGTCCTGCACCACTGCCTTGCCGTTTGCTGCCGGCTATGCTGGGGGCTCACCATGACCCCTGTCTGTGTGTGCAGGCAGGAGGTGGTTCCTGGGCCATCCAACTGGGACGCTCTCCAGACTCCCTTCACAGAGGCCAATGTGAGCCCCCAGTTCTTCTGTGATGTGCCTCGAGACTGAGCATCTCCTCCTGGACCGTGTGGCTCTCTGAACCAGTGGCCCTGGCTGTGAGTGTCCACATGCCTGTGCTGTGTTTACCTCCTATGTCAACATCTTGTCAACTAAGCTGTGGATGTGCTCCTCAGAAGCTCAAAAAAAGTGCTGCCCGCCTGCTCCCCCAGATGGCCACTTCGCCCTTTCGATCATTTCTTCCCTGTCACTTATCTGAGTCTGGCTGCACAGGCATCCACCCTCAGACCTGCTCTGCAGCTGCGTTCTACACCCTGGCATGCCCTGAACCCCATCATCTTTAGTCTGAGAAACAGGGAGATCAAGAGCACCCTGGGAAGGACCCTCTACAGAGCCCACCAGTGCCTGGTGGCTCCAGCTGCCGGTCAGATGTGAGGGGCGGGTCTTCTAGTCCACATGGAAAAACCATGGAGAAAATGTCCATACTGCGGTCCTTGGGTCATTTTGATAAGGAGACAGATAGATGGACTGGCCAGTTAAACGTTTGGAGAAAAAGCTTAGCCTGGACAAAACGAGTTAGTATCTCCTGCACCCACGGTTCCTGGGTGGTGAATGTGGTTCACAGTGGCTCTTGTGCTGGTCCCACTGAGTTTTAACTGGAGACAGGCTGAGCAGCAGAAGTCTTTCCCCACATGCACCTTGACTGGATTCAACGGTGGAATCGAACCTCACTCGCATCTCACTCTACAGAGACACGTGACTGTCCTTTTTAACACAGAAGCATTCATTGTTTAATGTTCATTTTTATTGTATGAACAGAAATCATCTCTTTATATTACAATCGCGACGTGCCAGTCTGCTCCACCCCTGACTTCAGCATGTCCACCCATTTCTCTGTGAATATCCAATCTGCCATTTCATTAGATAACTGGGGAGAGGGCAGCTTCAGACAAACTCGTCAGCGTCCACAGCAGCTGCAGCATGAAGTATGACAGCTGTAGTCAGCAGCTACCAACCCAAGGAAGGCGATGCCCAGGCTGAGGACCAAGGCTGGTGTCTGATAGGCACCTGTGCAGGAGGCATCATAATGCCAGTCACAGATACAACCCAGCAGCTTCAGCACTTAGTGTGAGTGTAAATCACACAGAGATGGAGGCTAAGAATAAGGAGGCTGTATTTGGCTCCTCGTCTTCCTACACTTGGAATGGGAAGGAGATGGCAGGAGGCGAGGCACCTCCAAGGACTACGGAGGCTAGTGGGGAAGAGACCCAGCCAGGCTCTGGCAGAGAGAAGGCGAGGGCACAATCCACAAGCAGTGCATATGCCCCTGCCCATGAAGCCTAGCTGCCCAAGGTGGCCACTGCACAGGAGACTGTGGCCAGCCCCCCCCAAACACTTCTCAGTGAGTGGGTGGCCTGAGGGGCTATTCCACCCTGTTCCTCATCTCTGCCTCTCATCTCGACCCCATTCCATTTGTTTATTCTCAAAACCTTGACTACTTAGGCTGCACCCCATTGAGCGCAGAGCTTGGAAACACATCTCTGGTGTGAGGTGTGCCCAGGTGCACCCGAGTCCACAAGGATGTGCAGGACTCCTAGGGAGCAAGCCAGGCCTCCAACCTGGGGACAGATCCTCTTGTCTCTGCAGTGAGTGGGGCTCAGCAGCTGTTGTCTGTTTCTCTGAAGTATTCATTTCTACCACAGTCACAGGGCGTCAGCCGTGGAGCACTGACAACACGACACCATCTCGTACTTGTCATTGTATTGTCTTTTTTTGTTTTTTAAACCACTCCCTCAAGGTTGGATTGACACATCAGAGGCTGTACTGATGGTGGGTCTGCCTCGCAAGTCTGTGCAGGTATGAGCCTCGAAGGCAAAGCCTCCAGCCCTCCTGGAGTCTGACCATCACTCCTGGAGTTTGCTGCTGGTCTGCTGTCCCCACCTCTCCTCCTCTGGGGGATGACGATCTCTCACCAGCTGTCCTGGGAGCTGTCAGTGTGGAAAGTGGGGTTGCTGACCCCAGCAGGGTGCCATGTGGATGACCTCCAGGACTCACTGGCCGCAAGCCCACACTTCCATTCCTGGCTTGTGCCCCCTGTGGTGCAGGAGGCGTGTGCAGAGTGGCGGTTTTGTTGGCCCATCATGATCACACGGTTGACGAGTCTAGTCCCAGATCACTGCCCTCGAGGGGTCTCCCTGCTACTCCTTTGGCCTCCCTATTTTCGATTCCCTTCCTCATTTACAATATTTAAGGGAAAATATGATACTTTTGTCTCAGTGTCTGGGTTATTTCACTCAGAATGATGGTTTCCGGTTCCATCCATTTTCCCGCAAATGACGTAATTGCATTTTTCTTTATGGCTGAACAAAAACCCATTGTGCATCCACAGGTTGTGCCTTCTTCATCCTCTCATCGGCTGACAGAGCCTAGGCTGGTCCCCTACCTGGCGGCTGTGAGCTGTGCTGCTGTAAGCCTGTGTGTGCACGGATCTCTGCAGCGTGCTGACTCCAGTGATCTCAGGCAAATGCCAAGGAGAAGCTCAGCTGGAACTTGGATCATTATGGGGCTTTTTGAGGAATCTCCTTGAGGATTTCCACGTGGCAGCATTCATTAGTGTCCCTCTGGGGTGTGTAACAGTTCCTTTCCCTGTGTCCTCCCCAGCATGTGCTATTCTTTGTGTCCTCGCTGGCTGCCACTGTGGCTGGAGAGAGACGGGATGGCAGGGTAGATTTGATGGGCATTTTTTCCAAGGGCTCGGGTGTGGAGCAGATTTTCCTTTTGGAGCAGGTGGCCCCCTTGGTGCTTCTTCTTTTGAGAAGCATCTGCTTGGTTCTTTTGCCCATTTCTGGATTGGGCTATGGTTTCTTTAGTGTTAATTATTGGGATTCTTCCTACATTCTGGATGTTAAACTCCGTCAGATCAGCAGCTGGCAAACCCTCTCCTGTTCTTCAGGTGCCACAGTCTAGCTGGGCACAATTCACAAGCCACTTGTGAAGCAGAAACGTCCTTTATTTTTAGAAAACACACACACACACACATAGGACGCACCACATGAGCTCTTCAGGAATTCCCTCAGAGCCCAATTGCCACCACCGGCTTCCAGCAAGCCTCTCAACCCACACTCCTCCTGCTCTTGAGGTCTATTGGCTGGGTTGCGTGGGCGGAGCCAAAAGAGTCCCCCAATGAGCAGCTCTGTGGTCTGAAAGGGTGAGGAAACAGCCCAATGAGCATCACCGCAGAGGAGCCAATCAGCTGGAAGTTTGCTGGGCCGCTTTGGCTGTGGCTCTCAACATGTTGTGCGGAGACTTCTTAATGTGATGCACCCCTACCTCCACCCTCACCCCAGTACTTGGTTCTTGCCAACCTTTCCTGGGCTTTGGGGGTCCTGCTCAGGAAATCCTGCCTGTACCTTCATCTCCAAGTGTCCCCCTGGGTTTCCTCTAGAAGCATGGTTGACCAAATTTTGTTTCTATTAGCAATGATTTAGAAAATTTGCTTCAGCTTCACATTCATGCTGAGCATCATCTAAATCTTAGCCAATTTAGAGAAATTTTTAAACATTTTGGGGGCACTCATTCACCATGAGTGTGCCTCTTGAGTTGGCAATACTCATTAACTAGCTTGAGAATGATAGTCTCATTAATACGAATTTTATTTTTACTTTTATTTCCTAACTCACAATAATTGGACATATTTATGGAGTAATGTTTTGTCTGTGTATGCGTCATAGAACAATCCAGTCAGGGCAGCTAGCACGTCTGTCCCTCAGGGATTCATCATTTCTTTGTGGTGGGAATATTCAAAATCCTCTCTTCCAGCTACTTTGAGATAAATAAAAGTAACAGCATCTGAATGGTTGCTCTGGGGATAGATATATATATATATATATATATAACTTCAGATTTATATTGACTTCATTCCAGTGAGGAATTTAAACTTTGGTATTAGGTAACATTATCATTTCCCCCATTTTGTCTTTTTATTGCTATACATTTTATATCAATATGTGCTACATGCCCATTAATGTGTTTGTATAACTATTATTTAAGGTAACTGATAGAAGCCAAGAGAAGAACTTGTTCCGACTGCGTGTTTGCACGTTTGCTGCAGTGACCCTCGGTGCTGTCTCTGGACCTTCTGTTTGTTCCCGTGGATTTGTGCTGCCCTCCTGTGTGTGCTCCTCAGGACATTTGCCTCACCCGCCTCCTGGGTCTGCTGCTGAAGTCACCGACCATGTGTTATAGCCCAGCAATGTTCATGTGCAACTGTCTATTAAAATAGCCAAGTAAATAAATAAAGGTATGCACATCTCCCGCCTCATGTTGGGCACACCTCTCATCACGGTCACCTTGGAATGGGGAAGGGGCTCTATGGGGTCACTCCCTCTTGGTTCTCATAGGACAAGTCTGGTGGTAACTTGGCGCCTCGTCTTCTGTTTCTTTGGGAAAGACTTAACTCCTTCATTTTTTGAGGGATGCTTTTGCTGGAGGTAGAATTCTGAGTGACAGTTGTTAGCAGCATGGTCAGTGGGCAGACAACCCTCTGTATCTGTCCCTGGACAAAGCTCTCCTGTGGTGAAGCTTGGGATTCAGCCAGAGGGAGCTGAAACCCTGGGGGATCCCAGAGAGGGCTGTCCTGGGAATGGAGACTCACTCACGGCAGACTCCGTTCCCAGGAGGGTTTGGCTATACCCCCTTGACCTTGAGGCTGCCTCCAAAACCATGCTCTAAGGGCTCTGAGAGGAATCACACACACTGTTTCTTTGGCTGATGGGATTGTCTGTCCACTGACCTCAGCTGCAGACATGGGAGAGAGTTGGAGAACATGTGATGGAAGGTAAGGTAGCATCCACCTCAGTTTGGACGCAAGGACTGCAAGACGTTTAACACTAGCCTCCATGAGCACAAAGGAAAGCCCCCACAGATACCCAGAAGAGAGAAAGCAAGGCTGCAGAGCAGGTCAACACAAGACCACAGCAACTCCCAAAGAGGAAATCAAGATCAGAAGACAAAAATTAGACAACCATGAAACACAGGGACTTCACTCAATGCCAACAGCAGGTCCTCTCCTCTCAATGATGACTTCATAGAGACTTGAACCAAACTACCCATAAAATGAGACAGAGTGTGGCTGGATGAGAAAAATCCCAAACTACCCTGCTTACAGGGACACACTTCAGCCCAGAGGACACTGACCAGGAGCTGAGAGCATCTTGCCAGGGAATCTGAGGGAGCGGTGGCCAGAGCAGCAGTGAGCAGACTTCAAGAGAGAACAAAGAAGTTCACCGTCTAGTGAAGAGGGGCAGAGCCACAAGGAGGTAGCCCTGTCAGATCCAGGAGCATCCAATAGTGCAACACCTAGACCTGTAGGTGACAACAGTGAGCCCCGAAGCACGCACCATCCACAGGGAAGGTCCTCCCGACAGAGCAGGAGGGAAATGGTGGGCTGGGACCTGGGCTTAGACCCAGCAGGTAGAGGCAGGACAGAAGACTTCCCGAGGGAAGACAGGGCCACTGTCCTCCAGTCACAGAACATTCTGCAGGCTGGATCCTGTGGCTGGCCACACATCGACTCCCACCAGATTAACAAGGTTGGAGTCCTACCAGGCATATTCTCTGGCCATAGTAGAATTAAGCTAGAAATCAGTAATAGGAAACATTTTGGAAGTCACAACTACATGGAAACTAAACAGTAGGCTCCTGCAGGAGTGAATGAAGAAATTAATAGAGTCTAAAAATATCTTGAGAAAAATGGAACCAGGACACGCCCAGATCTTGAGATGTAGCAAACCCATTTCTAAGAGAAGCTTACAGTAGTAGATGCCTCCACCAAAAATGAACCAATAAATAACTCAAATAAACACTTTGATGCTTCTCTTCAAGAAAGTAGAGGAAAATAAACCCCAAATCAAGAAAAGGAAGGAAATAATAATGACTAGAAATGAAATGTAGACTAGAAAGACTCCTTTGAGCAGTCACATACCAACAAGTTAAACCACCTACAAGAAATAGGTAAATGCCCAGGAATACACAATCTGGAAAAACCGAATTAAGGAGAAACAGAAAATCCAGACAGACAAATAGTGGGTAAGGAGATAAAGTCAGTAATGAAACTCTCCCGTCAAAGTCAAGCCTGGAGCCACACGGCTTCATGGAAGAAGTCAGGAAAATGTCCAGGGAGACCTGAGGCCAATTCTTCTCACTCTCCCCCCAAATTGGAATGAAATGGAGGACTTATACCACACCGCGCTCAATGGGGCCAGCTTTGCCCCCATACCGAAGCCAACTAAGGATGCTACCAGAAAAGAGTATCTCTACATCACTGAAATGCACAGATGCAAAAACACTCAATCCAGCAGCAGGTAGGGTCAGACACATACACACTGTTGGAATTATCCTCCATGAAACAGATGTCTGTGGCATTTGCTTGATTTCCTTCTGAGGTTGGTCGCTGTGTTAACAAAGGAGAAAAGTAAGCCCAGATGGAGAGAAAGTGCTGGTACCGCTCCCATCTGTGCCATAGACGGATGTTGAAGCCTCTTCTTGTTGCTGCTCTTGAGGGGTAGTCTGCAGCGCATCTCAGCTTTGTGACAGTGGGAGTGAGTGGGTTCTGTGACCTTCTGTACAGAAAGGGCAACCATGGTCAGCCCTTTCAGAGAGCACCGAATTCCTCCATGCCCCACCAAGGGGCACACCACAAGCTCCCGGGGCTCAGTGCCACCTCAGAAGCAGCTCCTGAACTCTGAACTTGAACATGGCATGTCCAGTGTCTTAGGAATCTTGAGCAACCCAGAGATGGAAGAGGCTTAACTCCTCTTTTATTTTTTGAGGGATGCTTTTGCTGGAGGTAGAATTCTGAGTGACAGATGTCAGCAGCATGGCCAGTGGGCAGACAACTCTGTATTCAGGGAAGGTTTACACAGAGCACCTGTAAGTGCTTCGGTTGTGGCTCATTGGACAGAGGACTGAGCATCCTGGGCATGACATCCCCAGGGGCCCTGGAATCAGACCACACAGATACCGAGGGAGTGTCAGTCACATTAACACACACTCACATGTATATCATGAACTCCAGGGAGCCACATATAACACACATGCTCCCTTTCTGTCACCTACAGAGGTCCTTGTGGGATGCAGCTCCTCACCGAGTCAAAGAACAGAGAAGACATTGTAAGACAGGAGATGATAAAGGGAATGTGTGGCCAGGCACGTAAAGAGGGGTGGACTTTCAATGAGTAGAGGGCCAAAGAGGCCAGCTAAAGAAAAAGAGCTGGCCTACAGAGATGGGCTGTGCCTCGCAGGACAAGTTTATAATGACACTAGACATAGTTCATGAGGAATATAAAACAGCATCAAGTGTGCCTTGCCTGTTGTCAAAGCTCCCCAGACTGAAGGTAAACACAGAAAAGGTGCTGCCCTTGTTAAAAGGTTTTGCCCTCTTCTCCTTCGTGGTAGATCCATGAGGTCACTCACATCACAGAAGTTTAAATATCACTGATGACGGGACTTAACCAATAAGAAAACGCCAGGTATAGTCATGAAAACACAGTCTTTCATGAAAATAGAGTATTCGCCAAAACAGACCCTGTGGTAGGCCATAAATCATGTTTTAATCCATTTAAAATTATGGATCATTTGTAGAACATTCTCTCTGGCAGTAGCAATATTAAATCAGAAATCAGTATCCGGAGATCAGAAAAACTCCACAACATTTGCAAATTAAACATTATTGCTTCAGTGAACACTTGTAAACACGGCTGAGAGAAATTGAAGATGACGTACACAGATGGAAAGACCTGTCACGCTGGTCACCAGTGTGAGCTCAATGTTTAGAGTCCAGTTCTCCAGGAATTCCAAACAAGATATTCCAACAATCACTTAGAGAAAGTGACAAGCTGATCATCAATGAACTTGGAAATCCCTGCACAACATCCAAAACTGTAAGAAAATGGAGTGACCTAACATATTCTAACTGGAAGCCTTGTCATGCAGCTGTGATGTCCCCGTCTTGTGAAATCAGCAGATAAACAGACCCAATGGCACATGGCAGACCGAGGACCACACACACACATATACCTCTGTTGGCAAGACAACAAAGAATTTACAGGCAAAAATCTATTCAACAAGTGGTGTAGATATCCACATGAAAACAATTTTAAAACATACAGAAAATGTAATTATACAGCATGATTAGAAATGTATGTTGCCCTGGAAAACGTGGAGACACAGGTAAACATCCTTGCAACACTGGCATCACCCAATGCAGAGAGCACAGACTGGCTTTAGAAACCACACATTGGCCTCTGTTAGATTCAGAACTAGCTGTGCAGTCTGCAGGCAGATTAATGCCTTCCTGAGTTCTGGTTTCCACAGTTTTAACTGTCCTTTGAAGGGGCAGAAAGCAGAACAAAGCATTGGAAATACGTCAAGTACGGTGATGTCAGAGCCCTCTGGGATGTGTTACAGACACAATCCCTGCCACTCAGAGGCCTCATGACCAATACAAGACACATTCAGAGCTGGTTGGTGGAGTCTCTCCCAGCTGGATTCCTGAGCCATGTTTCCACCACCTTGTGAAGTGGCCTCAATATGTGGCCACCGAGGTTCTCAAAGGGGACAACAGACTGAAGATTGCATGATATGTTTGTATTTTTCAACCTTTATTGACGTATTATTGACACAAAGATCATACACATTTAAGATGGGCAGGATGGAGTTTGATGCACATATGCAACATGAGAAATGAATGACACCTGTTAGTCTGGTCAACATGCGTATCACATCATGGTGACCTTGCACATGTGGGTCTGAGGAGAAAGACGTCAGACCCTCGTCCCAACACATTTCAAGTACAAAACACATCCTAGTGGCTGCAGTTGGCATGCTGCATGCACCAGAGGCTAGAACTTTCCTCCTGCCTTGAGAACTGAACAGCATCTCCCTGCTCCCCCATGAGAGCACAATGTTCCCTCAGCTTAGGAGCTCCTTTGTCCACTGTGTGCTCCTGAGAGTCCTGCCAGAGGCCAGCTAGTCCTGACATGAGAATCTATGTTGGGGCTCTCGACTGCTGGTCTCTTTGGCTGCATGGCTGTTTCTATAATGGTACCACAATGCTTGCATAACTCGAGTTTTGTAATATATTTTGAAGCCATGAATATGACACCTGCAGCTTAGGGCTAGTCAGTATTTTGTGGTTCTAGGTGAATTTTAGGATTTTTTTCTATTGCTATGAAAAATTGCATTGGAATCCCTGTGCATTGGAATTTCCATACAGAGGGTCACTTAGGCAGCATGGCCAATTAGTGATACTGATGCTTCCAGTCCCTGAGCACAAGCTCTCTCTCCATTTGTTTATGTCTATTTAATTTATTCATTAATGATTGCAATTTTTAGAGCACAGATCTTCCCCCCACTTTGTGAAATTTACGTAGTCTCTTTTCTTTCACGTTATTGTCAGTGAAACTATCTGAGGTCCCTTCCCCTGATTTTGTTGTTAGAGACGTTGCTGGGTTTTTGCATGTGGTTTTGTGTGCTGTGGCTTTCCTGGATGTGTTTTAACAGGCTTTGGGTAGAGTCTCAGGATTTCTGTACATAGCATCACGGCATCTGCTATCAGGGCAACTTGGTTCTCCCTCTCCTACCGGGAGGACAACGTGTCCTTCCCTCCTGTTGCTCTGGCTGGGTCTCCATCTTAACCACACCAACAAACCCATCTTACTTAACCTGCTGTGACCCTGTTCCCAGATGAAGCCATCTTCTGAGGCGGCAGAAATTCCAGCACTCTGTTGAGGGAATACCACTCAGCACACAGCAGTTCACATCTTTTCTGTAGAGCTACTTTTAAAATTATCTGCTGTGAGTTCTGTATCTGTTTCTCCTCTTTCATTCCTGACTTTATTAATACAAGTCTTCCTTCATTTTTTCTAGGTGACCTAAAGAAGTTTGTCAATTTTTAAATTTATTATAGGAACAGCTTCCAGTGTTGCTCATCATGTTTATTTCTTAATATCTTTTATCAATTTCTGCCATCACCTTTATCATCTGTCTTTCCTGCTGGTTTACACATGGTGTATTTTTCTTTTTCCGCTCCTGGGGGTGGAGAGGTCAGTCAAAGGCTTTAGAGTTTTCTTTTCTCTTGAGACAAGCTTTAGCAGTCACCGTTTCGCCTCTGCACACAGCTCCTACCCAGCACAGCTGCCAACTGGAACAGGCCCAGCATGAGGAGCAGGACTGACTCCACTCATGCGTGGCTCTGAACACCTCCCCACCAAGTGAGCAGGAGAGTGAGGGTGAGGACCAGGCTGGCAGGGAGGTGGATTGGGGAAGGAGATGCAGGTCAGAGGTGCCATGTGTGGTAAGCAGGAGGAAGAGCTTCTGGCAACCTCTCACTGCATTGTGACCACAGCTAATGCTGCATTTTATGTTCCAAAATAACTAAAAGAGAATTTAAACATTCTCACCAGAAAGAAACAATAACTGTTTGAGGTGATGGAAATATGAGCCTGATTTACCATTCTACGTTGCAAACTAGTCAAAACTTCACACTATGCTCCAAAAATGCATGCAACTTTCATTTATCCAGTAGAAATAAAACTTAAGGAAATTTTAAACATGGGTAGCAAGGTCATGATGCCCTTCACAGGGGCACTTAAGCATGGACTCACAGAGGGAATGGTGCCCCGGGCTCGTGCACACTTGCAGACATTCACATACCTTTCAGCTGGTGCCTCCCCTGGGAGGGGATAGTTAGGGTCTGTGAGCCCAATACTAAATCATTAAAACAAGCCAACGTGGACGTTTCCTTCTGCCATTTTTCCTGAGAAAATCGTATACCTTGGGCTCCTCATGATGGATGTGCCCTCAATTCACTATGACGACGACCCCTGAGGCTTTGGTCTGCCTGATCACACCTTCTCACATCTAAAACATTTTGAGTCCACCAGCTTTTCTTTGTTTCCCATCTGGTTCATTTTAATACTTGTGATCTTGTTCTACTGTGATTAATATATTTATTTATATGTACTTAATTTATACTACACTTTCATTTTGTGATAATTGATATGTTAATGAGTAAAATATTAATTATGAAATCTTAGGAAAATAACACATAAAAAATGAATAAAGACCATAAGTACTAATATTTGGCACAGTCCAAAGTACCTTTAAGTGCCATCCAGGGTTCAACAAAATAAAATATGGAAAGTCTTTGTAGAATACAATGGAATTTCATTAAAAAAAAAAAAACAAGAAAGAAAGAGCTCAACGACCCCTGGGATTCCCGGTGGGGAAGCTCGAGGCTCCTGGGTAGACCAGGTCAGGCGCGCAGGGCAGGCCCTGGTGGAGCCCCCACGCCACACTGCCTTCTCAGCCTTCTCAGGGCTGCCTTCAATTCCTTGTTCCTCAGACTGTAGATGACAGGGTTCAGGGTGGGGGGCACCACGGTGTAGAACACAGGCAGCAGAAGGTCAGAGATGGAGGGTGAGCTGGAAACGGGCTTCACGTAGGCGATGCTGCCAGACACCAGGAAGAGGGTCACAACCACGAGGTGAGGGACACAGGTGGAAAACGTTTTCCACCTGCCCTCCTTGGACGGGATCCTCATGACGGTAGAAAAGATGTACCCGTAGGAGAGCGTAATGAGACCGAAGCACAAAATCACAAGGCTGGTAACGAAGACCATGACTCGGACCTCAGGGAGGATCGATGTGGAGTCCAGGAGGCTGAGCAGTTGGGGAATATCACAGAAGAAGTGATGGACTTGGCTGGACCCACAGAATGGCAAGGAGAAAGTGGCCACCATGTGCATGAGTCCAGAGATGCCGCCACTCAGCCAGCACAGGGCCACCATCCTGACACAGGCACGCTGGCTCATGATGGCCTCGTAGTGCAAGGGCCAGCAGATGGCCACACAGCGGTCATAGGACATCACCGTTAGGAGGGCCGTCTCAGTGGACGCCAAGTTCATGAAGAAGAAGGCCTGCAGGGCACACCCCCAGAAGGAGATAGAGGTGTCCTGGGTGAACGAACTGACGATAGACTTGGGGACTGTGACGGAGATAAAGCAGAAATCCAAGAAAGACAGGTGTCTTAAGAAGAAGTACATTGGGGTCTGCAGGCGGACGTCCACAGTGGTGACCATGATGATCAGGAGGTTCCCGGTGAGAGCCGCCAGGTAAACTAGTAAGAACAGGACCGCATGTGTGGTCTGAACCGTCCAGGAGTCTGCGAACCCCACAAGGAGAAACACCACAGCCTCGCTGCTATTCCCACGTGCGGCTGCTCGGCTTCCTCCTAGGATAGAAGACTGGGTTACAGCTCTGTCTACATGGCTGCCTGCAATGACGTCCCTGAAGCAGCCAGGCAGGTGACTGCTGCATGACAGATCACACACATGCACAGGTGGAAACTATCTTGCTACCTGAAATCTCCACCACACAGCAGAGCACTCGATACAAAGTACAGCCTCAATAAATACAACATAGGACCTGGAGAGATGAAACTAACATAGAAAATGACACAGGATTTTTATAGGAATTGCATTAAATCTGTGTAGTACTTCAAGTCGTAAGGCCATTTTGACAATATTAATTCTGCCTATCCAGGAGCATGGGAGATCTTTCCGTCTTCTGAGTTTTTCTTCAATTTCTTTCTTTAGTGTTCTGTAGTTTTCTTTGTAGAAGTCTTTTACCTCTTTTGTTAGATTGATTCCCAATTTTTTTAAGGCTATTGTGAATGGTGTAGTTTTCCTAATTTCTCTTTCAGTAGATTCATCGCTGATGAATAAGAATGCTTTTGATTTATGGGTGTTGATTTTATATCCTGCTACTTTGCTGAATTAATTGATTGGTTCTAGAAGTTTTCTGGTGTACTTTTTTTGGATCTGCTAAATATATGATCATGTCATTGGCTAATAGTGATAGTTTGAGTTTCTCTTTATCTATTTGTATCCCTCTAATTTCTGTCTTCCGTCTAAGCAGGCTAGAGTTTCAAGGATGATGTGGTATATATATTTATGGAATATGACTCATCTTTAAAGAAGAATGAAATTATGGCCTTTTCCAGTAAATGGATGGAGCTGGAGAATATCATGCTAAGTGAAATAAGTCAATCCCCCAAAAACCTAAAGCTAATGTTTTCTCTGATATACAGATGCTAATTCATAATAAGGGCAGGGACACTAGGGAAGAATAAAGTTGCTCTAGCTTAGGTAGAGGGGAGTGAAGGGAGGGGAGGAATAGGAAGGTGGTAGAATGAAGCAGACATTACTACTTTATGCCACATATATGACTACACGACCAATGTGATTCCACAACACATACAATCAAAGAATGAGAAATTATATCGCATTTATGTATGAAATGTCAAAGTGCATGAATGCATTTTACTATCATATATCACTAATTAAAACACACTAAAGAAATTATAAAGTCAAAACAAAAAAAGAAAATTACAGGGGACCATGAAAAGAAAAGGATCTGACCACAAAGATAAGGTATAGTATCCACAGAAGAGAGAAGTAGCCATATGTGGGGAGAAATCAGCGGGGCTGCTCTCGTCTGTGGAGCAGACGTATTTGGAAGTGTGCATTTGTTGCTATGGAGGGTGGGGGGTCTTCAGGGCTTCTCAGCTTTGGTGACAGTGGAGTGAGTGGGTTACATGACCTGGAAGGCACCTGCCCCACAATGACTGAGAGCACTGCCCTCCTCGATGCCCCTCGCAGGGGCACACCACAGCTCCTGGGGCTCTGTACCTCGTCAGAAGCAGCTGCTGAGCGCTGAAGGGGGCATGTTAGTGGAGGACGCAACCAAGCACAGCACCAGGGGGCATCTGCTCTGGTTGACAAGAGGGGACGAGGGACAGAGGTGGTGTCCTGGACACACTGGCCTTGCTGTGTGCTGTTGGAGACAGGTGGGAGCTGCTCCTGGGTCAGGTCTTGATGAGTGTTTCGCTGGTTTTTAGACTGGCGTCTAGAAGACAGCGTGTGGAGACAGGAGGAGGATCAGAGTGTGCCCACATCAGGGTCTGCTGGGCCGCAGCTGGGATGGGCCTTCCCTCTCATGCCTGGCCCTCAGCTCTCATCCGCAATATGGGACCCAGCAGCAGAATCCTGAGCATCCGGCAGCACGGCTGAAGCACTGAGCAGTTTCGGTGACAATCTTCTCCAGCGTCTGGCTCCCACTGTATTTGTTGGGTTAGTCCAGTGAAACGGCATCTGACCACATTCCTAGTCTCTGTGAGTGTGTCAAGCCACTCTCAATAGAACTTTGCCCGTAGCAGTTCATGATCAAGAATGTATGCACAACAAACTGACTCCCTGCAGAACTGCAGGAGTTCCAACACCTGTGTGTGCTTGTGAAAGCTCAGCTACCATCGGCACCACAGCCGCTTAGGGCAGGTCCACAAGAACACCCAGAAGGAAACTCCAGGGGAGTGGGCCAGGGCTCTTTCCCTGGGAATCTTGTCTCTCTCCAAGTTCCAGCTCTCTCCACCTGCCCATGAGCCCAATGTTGGAGGGACACCGAAGCCAAGGGTACAGAGGAAGGCTCCTGTGAGCTGGAGGAGCAAGCTCTCGCTGGGCTCTGTCTTCACTGTGGCTTACTGCAGCCAAATGACTTCTACCTTCACTCAAATGGGCTTCAAAGGACTGTATGCAGACAACGATCATGGGGACAGAGATGGAGGACCCAGGCATGGGCTCTGCAGAGCAGGATTGGGCCAAGACACTGGGATTGCCTCATTGAAGAGGATGCTTAAGAATTCAGCCAATGTAAACACTTTCATTTATGCACAGAACACACTTTCATTTATGCACAGAACACCCCTTCAACCTCACACACACACACATACTCTCTCTCTCTCTCTCTCTCCATAACTGTTACTTCTGAATAGTTCAAACCCATAAGTAGAGACTCTAGGCGACCATGGTCCTTTTGCCCCACACTTTCGGCAATTATACACCGCTCATGCCAAGATCTGAAATAACTATCATACAAATGAAAGAAATGAATATTTATTCTAAAATTCATGGTCCTCCATCTAGACAGCAGATTAGGAGATAATGTGAAAATCCAAAAGTGCAACCTACGGATAAAGAAGTAAAATAGCATTTCTATCATTTTCCTCACCAAGTCTGGGATCAGACTTACTGCATGGTGTGGACTGATTGCTAGTGAACTGGGTCATGGAGCAACTTCAGTTGTTCAAAATTCCAAACCTCTGTTCCTTTGTCTGAGATGGAACCTCAGCTTCTATGAGTATCTTTTAGGCCAAATGGAGAAATGGCTTGATCTCACGGTGCGGTGTGCTGCAGCCCTGGTCAGAGCAAGATATCTTCGTCTTTCCCTGATCTAGAGGAACACACCTAGTGAGCACCATGCCTGGTGTTCACCTCACAATGCCCAGTTTATGGTCTTTGTAAAAAAAAAAATGCTGGCCAATAAATGAGATCTAGTGAGAGAAATTTTGCATGACTCTGAGCTCTCTGGAGGTAAGTTTCCTTGCATTGAAAATATGTTCTTTGGGAGAAAGAAACCAAAGCACAACTTTGATTAATCCCAGTGGACAGCACTAGTGGGAAATACCTCCTTTATGTGGCAGAAGGTAGAAGACTGGAAATTGATTGTATAGTACTTCGCATGCACCCATGTAGCGTTTTTCTGAAGCAAGGGAAGCTTCAAAATCATATGTGGACCACAGACATTAGCCCAAACATGGAGCCTGGATCTAGATTTCTGTTCCTCTATTTTATTCCTAAACTTCAACCCAATGGGTCTATTCCTAAGTCCTTCCTCAGCCCTTCCTGTCTCAAGTCAAATAAGTGTATGGAGAGGACGAGTGTTAATCTTGTGTTTGCATCTTCTGTGAATTGATCTTAAAGATGGACCTTGATGCTCTGGCCCATGCACCTGTCCTCACTCTGAGTGACGCCCTTTTGCACCCACATCAGAACTGAGGCCACTGGATGTCTATTTGGGGTGCTGTTAAATATTGCCTCATTTAAAGTCAAGTTGATATTTATTTGTATGTAGGCATTAGTTTTCTATTAGGAATGTTGATTCTTTGTGGAGGGAATGGGTGGAACATAGTTTTCCTGTTTGTAGTTTGGTATTTCTCTGCATGTAGTCTCTCATAAATACACATTATTAATTTTGTGGAGTGTTTCTAGCCTTCCTTACTTTTTAAAGCTGCTTAGTTTATTTCTTCATTTGTTGAACTATTCTCTTTTAATTGCTAAGGTTGTGGATTAGGACTTTCCAACACTCATCCCTTTCCAGAAATATTAACCTGAACAGCCACTCATGCCAAAACCCAATCACACCAGGCTGAGGAGCTGGGGGAGAGATGGTGGCTCCTGTGTGCAGCAGGAGAGGGAGGTGACAGCTTCCCTTGCCTGTGGCTCCTCTCCCACTCCACGAGGACCATGTGGAGATGGTCTCTGAACAGGAGAAGCTCTAGACCTCGCTTTAGACCCCAGTGCCAGGCCCATCCCAGGGAAACCTAGAGCCAGGCTCTTCCTCAGGGCCCAAGGTCCAGGCAACTCTGAAGCCTTGGTGTCCAGTCTCTCCCTACCAGAGGCAGCTTCGGCAGACCAGGCTGCAGACATGCCCAGCTCCAGGCTGCCCCATGTATGGACTGGCCCCAGTTAGCTCTAGGCCCTCTGCCAGGACCCCTGGACCAAGCCTCCCGGCTGACCCCACAACCAGAGGGTCCCTCCTGACACCTATCCCTGACCCACCTGAAGTCCTGAGCCTGTTCCACCACCAGGTCAGCCCATGGCACCAGGCTACCCAGCCGTCCAGTGCAGACCAGACCCCGTAGTCCAGGCTTCAGGTCCAGCCCAGTGGGAGAGCAGCCCAAGATGGCTCCAGGTCCTGACTGTGCACACGCCTCATGGTCAGCCTGGCACCTAGAGATCTAGTAGCCAGGCCTAGCCCGTGACAGGCCAGCCTTCCCTGCCCCCAACCTCAACCAAAGTAAATCCATGATCCTACTCCTGCCCCAAAGTGTCACCATGGACCCACAATCCAGGGCGGACTCCATGCTGTTGGGAGCCAGGTTGTCCCACAGAAGCCAGCCTCTGAGGTGGGGCCCACCCAGTGGTTTGTTGTGGTCCCATGGACACTAGCTCTAGGCCCACCCAGTGCCAGACTGTCCACCATGGCACCATGTTCTAACAGAACCAGGGCTCAGGGCTGTTACAGAAGACCTATCTGGGCAGAGCCCAGCACCAAGCCAGAGGCTGTGGCGCAGTCTCCAGGCCAGCCCCAAAGACCAGGAAGCCAATACGTCAGCCACACACAGCCTCCAGACTGTCCTCCATGGACAGAGGCTCGAAGCCAGCTCTGGACCCAGGGGTCAAGCCCACCCCAGGAGAGCCAAGCCTCAGGCCTCCCTCCCCTCAGGAGCCAGGTCCAGAATAGTTGTCCATTTTAAATTTGAGGAACATCAGCATGTGGCCTCGAGTGTGAGGGCCACTCTGTCCCCCCCACAGTGCCTCGTGTACACTGGCTGTGACGTAATGTGAAGTCCTGTGTGATGGCCCCTTCTGCTCCCTCCTTGTTGAAGATGCGCTGGCCGTTCAGGGTCTGTGGCCATTGCTCTGCAGGCATGGTCAGCCCTGTCAGCAGTGTCCCTGGAAGCGGGTCTCTGTGTACTTGCAGAGCCATATGCCTTGTTTTGCTCTGGGAAGTGGTTTCTCCTCACTCAGGGACACACTTAATAAACCTATCTTTAAAATAGGTCACACACATAATTTAATGCCAATTTTGGAGAAAATCATTAACTCTCCCAGAAAGGCCGCTGCTTTGTCTGAAACAAAACAAACTGTGGTGTCTCACTTCACACGTCAAAGCCAACACCACAGGAGCCCATGTGCCGATTATCCAGCTGATGAAATCTGTCTTCTAGTATCGCCACATTGTCCCCCTCGCCCTGTTCTTCTCCAGCTACTACAAGACACGAATGCATACCTACCAACAACACACGCACGTGCAAAGCACTTGCTGCTGTCTGCACAGACCCATGGGCTACAGGTGGAGAGCAGGCTGTGGATTTACAGGTGCGACCCAGTCTCACTCGGACTTCTCTACTCCGCAGCTTGAGCTGCGTCTCCTTAGACCTGACTCCACTACTCTCCTTGAGTCGTGAGAGTTATAAGAAAAGACCAGGTGCTGCGTGAGCAGAAAGGTGGTGGAGTAAGAAGCTCTATGCCCCACGGACATACCCCGTGTACCACGACACGTGGCCACACACCTCAGGAGACCTGCAGAGCCCCAGACGCCCAGCAGTGACTCCAGGGAGTGAACGGGAGAGCAGTCCACCTCATCAGGGTCTGCCTCTACCCAGGCCAGCAGAGCTGAGAGGCCCTGAGGAGGAGGAGAGAGGTATGCAGGTCATGCCTGCCTGTCCCAGTACCGCAGGGCTGTTCCTGTATCACCTCCCCAGCTCTGAGGGAAGTGGAGCAATGTGGGTGCTGGGGCAGATGAGAAGAAAGAAATGGCCTGGGCAGCTCTCAGTTGCTGGCAGGCTGTGTGGATTGAGTACTGCCCGGTGGAGGGCAGGGCTGAGGGCCGTGTGCACAGCTGTGGGACTGGGAGAAGCAGCGCAGCCTGACACTTCCCCCTGGGGGCTTGCACGAGGCCTCCGGGTCTTTCCCTGCCTTCTGGAAAGAGTGGACAGTTCAGGATGGCCCCCGCACTCTGCCAGGCTGGCAGACAGAGCACGGCCCCGAGACGTCTGCCACAGGAGGGAAGGGGAGGCACGGAGCCCGCGGTGGTGTCCCGGTGGTCAGCACAGCACTGCAGGGAAAGGGGCTGGAGGTGACACTAGCCCACTCAGCCCTGGGAGACGCCAGCCTGAGCGTCCTCACACGGGGGACAAGAGTGCGACACGCTCCTACCTGGAAAAGGCCCAGAGCTGCCGGGGTCTCTCGGTGGCAGAACTGTGAGGTCTGACCCCACTGAAGCCAGACCTACGTCCTAAGAGAGGGTCCGGCACAAAGCTGCAAAGGGCATGGGACATCAGGGCTCCTGAGCACATCTCCAGTCACTGACACTACGGAGAGAGACCTGTGAATCAAGCCACCATTCCAAAGAAGTGTCTCAGGGGCCCCGAGAGCAGACACCAAGAACGAAGCAATAACACATCAGCACAAGGACAATGTCAACAGAGAGGAGCCATAAAACAAGAAACAGGACATCTGTGGCTGAAGAACACAACGACTGAGTGGAAGAACTACATGGAGAGCTTCTATCTCAAACCCAGTCAAGCAGAAGACGTATAGAAACAGAAGGTGGCAAACATCAGCAAAGAGAGAGATTGACCCCTGCAGGATTGGTGGGAGTGCGCACGGCTGAGCCACAGGGAGTGACCCCAGGTGCAGCCACCAGCCATCGGAACACCCAGAAAAGAACCTTCAATGCGGGCCCTGCAGGTCATGCCCTGAAGAACAGGGAAGTCCCCCACTGGCCACAGCGTGGGGTCTGGTGACGGTGTGTGAAGTGACCTGTCAGGCTGAGCCGAGATACACACCAGCTCCTGTCACAATCTAGGCATCTGCAGAGCCTTAGAAAGTCGGACCCACAAAGATGAGACCAGAACGAGGTGCGGGGTCTGTGCCTCACAGATGTGGCCCCAGGCAGACAGGAGGACCCAGGCCAGGAGATCCGTTGCACGGGGCCACCATTGTGCCCGAGAGCAGTTTATCTTACACTTGAAAACTGCTAAGAACGTAATCTTACACGGCCTCAGCACAAAACAGCAAAACACATGTTAGATAGTGTGGGTTTTATTTTTTTATTTAAAAAATTTTTTTTTTTTTTTTTAGTTTTAGGTGGACACAATATCTTTATTTTACTTTTTGTTGGTGCTGAGGATTGAACCCAGGCCTCATGCATGCTAGGCCAGTGCTCTACCACTGGGCCTCAACCCCAGCCCCAGCGTGTGTTTTAATTACATGGACTTGGCCTTTTCACAAAATGTAGCTATATCAAAACAGCACACTGTGTACACACTTGTGTGACATGTGTCAATTAAAATACGAAAAGAAGGGAGGGAGAAAGAGAAGGTATATCCACCTAATGGACTATCATTCTGGCTTTTAGTGAAGAGGACTCTGCCACTTAGCGGGAGGCAGATGCCCCTGAAGGGCTCTGCAGAGAGCTGGTGCAGGATTCCACTCCCAAGAGGTATCGGAAGTCGTTCAGATGCACAAGTGCAGCTTAGAATGGCGGCTTCCAGAGTGTGGCTGGAGGAGGAGAAAACAGGGAATTCTCTTCTATGGATGCAAAGTTTCAGTCTTGCATGCTGAGGGAGCTCACAAGGAGCACAATACTACTCTATACACTTAACAAGGTGTTGAGAGGGAGCCAGGCACTGTGGCCACACCTATGATCCCAGCAATGCAATCCTAGCAACTCCAGAGGCTAAAGCAGGAGGATCCAAGCTTGAGGCCAGCCTCAGCAACTTCCTGAGACCCTGTCTCCAAAGATGAAAAGGACTAGAGATGTAGCTCAGGGGTAGAGCACCCCTGGGTCCAGTTCCCAGGACCAAAAATGTTGAAAGGGTAGATCTCACGTTGGGTTCTTACAACAAAAAGGAGGCACAAGCAAACTTCTAGAGGTGGTGGACACATTGAATACCGTGACAGTAGTGACCTTCTTAGGGTGTCTGCTTAGGAGACAACTCATTCAGTTGTACACGTTAGATATTTACACCTTCTGCCTATCAGTCACTATTCAATAAAGCTGCTTTTCACAAACGGAAATGCTGTCGTTTGAGCTCTCCTTAGTCTTATTGATTTAATCATGAGATGGTCAGAACAGCGGTATTAGATCACCTTTTCTTTCAAAATACTTGTGTCTACCATGCGTGCAGGGACCTTCAGACCAGGAAGGAGATGCACCAGGTCATGAAAAAACATCTGACACGTTTTGTTCCTTTGACCCTTCTGAGAATCTTGACATGCGTCTGAGATAAGAAAGAACTGATGGAGAGGAAGGGCTGAACAATACCCACTGATCTGCAGATCAGGGGTGAGTAGGGACCTCAAGCACGCTCCCTTTCCCTCGGCTCAGCTCTTGGCCCAGCAAATACATGACCGCTCAGTCCTTGTGAACCCTCATGAGGACAGAGGCAGGGGCAGGTCTGTGGGCATGGAGTGTGGGGCTTGAGCTTGGCTGGCAGAGGCTGGTGTGGGTCCCCACGCAGCTCCTGCCACATCATGTCCGCAGGGGACACAGTTTTCCTGAGAGGAGCTTCCTCAGCGCCCCCTTCACATCCTTATTCCGTAAGGTGTAGATAAGGGGGTTCAGAGTGGGGGTCACCATGGTATAGAAGAGGGAGATGAACTTGCCCTGGTCCTGGGAATAACTGTCACTGGGCTGCAGGTACATGTAGATGCTGGTCCCGTAGAAAATGACCACCACCGTGAGGTGGGAGGAGCAGGTGCTGAAGGCTTTGTACCTGGCCTCCGAAGACCTGATCCTCAGCACCGCTCGAGTGATGAAGCCGTAGGAAATGAGGATAAGCACGGGTGGGATCACAAGGAACAGGATGCTCACGAGAAAGAGCACCAGCTCGTTCACAGTGGTGTCCACGCAGGCCAGCTTGAGAAGTGCAGGCACCTCACAGATGAAGTGGTCCAGCCTGTGGTTGCCGCAGAGCGGCAGCTGCAGGGTGAAGGTAGCATGGATCAGGGAGTTAGCCAGCCCGCTGAGCCAGGAGGCGGAGGCCAGCTGCTGGCACACCCGCGGGCTCATGATGACCACATAGTGCAGGGGTCTGCAGACAGCTTCATAGCGATCCAGCGCCATGACAGCCAGGAGGATGCACTCGGTGGAGCCCAGAGCCAGGGACACGTAGAGCTGCACCACGCAGCCACTGTAGGTGATGGTCTTCGCCGGTCCTCGCAGGTTCACCAAGGTCTGGGGCGCCAGGCTGCTGGTGAAGCAGATGTCCAGCAAGGAGAGGTTGCTGAGGAAGAAGTACATGGGCGTGTGGAGAGCGGGGTCCAGGTACGAGACCATCATGATGGTGAAGTTTCCCAGCAGGGTCAGGAGGTAGAAGAACAGGACAAACACGAAGAGCACAGCCTCCAGGCGGGGGTGGGCCGAGAAGCCCAGCAGAATAAACCCCGTGGGGGAGCTCCCATTGGCCCAGTCCATGCCTCCCAGGGAGCTGCCCCTGCAGAGGGAAGGAGGAGACCCAAGAGGGTGGGCCTAGGCCCTGTGAGAGCCCAAGGGTTCAGCAGACCCAGCCCTCTGTGCTGCTGGCCCTGGAGGCCAACGGCTTCTCCCTCCAGCCCACTGACTGTCCGCAGGAAACCTCAGACACCTTCAGCTTTGGATCTGGTGATAGATGACCAGAGACGGAGTGGGTGTTTGCCTGCGTGTAAAGACTGTGCAGTGACTGTAACGAAAACAGGCTTTCCTCAGATGAAAGGGTGACGGGCCTCTGTGCTGTGCCAGCCACTGGCGAAAATCTTCACCGAAAACCTGATCACAGGTGCAGGTGGGGGTTGGGACGTGTGCCCCTTCTTGGCCGCCCCCACACGTGCTCATACTCTGTCTGTGTCCTTCTCTTCACAGTCCAGGAGACAAAACCAGATTGAACACTTACATAACTGAAATGCCAAAGATGAAGATCATTGTTAAAAATATACTTTATTTATTTAGGTATTATTTAGAAAATTTGGCTAAAAGTCTTCAAAGGTCAAAAAAAGAGAAATACTGAAGAATAATATATATGTTACTAGTAAAGAGTTAAAATGCATTATATCATTCTTATAAAATTCACTTAAAAGAATACTTACACAAATCTATTAAAAGTCCTTAACTTGAACCTGGAGAAAAATACCAATTAATTTTTTTTTTTTGAGAGAGAGAGAGAGAGAGAATTTTTTAATATTTATTTATTATTTTTTTTTAGTTTTTTCATTGGACATAATATCCTTATTTTTATTTTCATGTGGTGCTGAGGATCGAACCCAGCGCCCTGCACATGCCAGGCGAGCACTCTACCATTTGAGCCACATCCCCAGCCCCACCAACTAAATTTTAAGGAAATGCAAAAAGTATATGAGAGAGGCCAAGGAGCCCGAGGTCATGAGTGAGAGTTGGACAGGGTTGCAGAAGCCCCCTTTGTGAAAGGTTCACAAAGACCTATGCCTGGGAGAAAGCAGGCAGAGTCTGCCTGACGGCCACTGAGCCAAGGGGCACCTCCAGCTCCCACCTCCATGCTGGCCTGAGATTCCCCAGGGCCCAAGGCTTCCTTCTCAGATGGCCACTGACACAAAGACACCAGGAAGGGCTGACTGCAGAACGGTGTGGTGGTCCTCATGAGGTATCAGACGCAGGGTGGGCACAGACTGAGAACCACCTGAACACACTCTTCCCTGACGGGGACCGTGGAGTGAAAAATGCCCAAATAAATCTAAGCTGGTTTCCAATGGAGAGGGGGATAAACCAATGGCACAGGACGAGTCTGCATTTTGTTTTCAGATGAGAAAAGGAGGGAGATGTTAAATAACAGAACACAATTATCATTCTGAAAAATTGTCTGACTGGCCACCACTCCCAATTCAAATTCATGTCACAACCCGTCAGCCCGTGTTGCCCGCTGCGTACCCACACCCAGAGCTCAGTGCAGGTTCTGAGGAAGGAATGAACACAGGTGCAGATTTGCTCCCTGCATGGGAAGCAGAAGCAAGGACGTCCACCAACACTGCCCACACAAACCCGTGAGAGGCCTGCAGAGAACCGGGCTTTGGACCCATCTGGAAGAGAGCCTTCTGCTCATGCAGAAGGACGAGGGAGAAAAAGAAAGATCGCCAAGAGACTGCAAAGGACCTGGTTCAAGAACCTGGACACACTAGCGGCTGTGCCAAGGCTGGTGTAGAGCCTGGCACTGCACAGACGGAGGAAAGAGATGCAGCTAGTAACACACTCCTGTGAGCTGAAGAACCTTGTTCTCCAGGGTGGAGTGGCTCCTTCTTCAGGGTGGAGTGGCCCCTTCTCATTCCTGCACCTCTGGGAAGCCCCCCACCCTGGCTGCCCCCCACATGGCCACACCTTCTCTAACCTGCTGCCTGTGACACCCACGGGGAGAGTGACTGCAAGATCCTGGATCTCAGGAAACAAGGTCCTCCTGGCTCTGGCCCTAGCCTCCCCTGTCCCGGCTCCCCAACCTCATAAGATGCGTTTTGTGTCTCTTGTACCCTTAAATTATGTCTACCCCAAATCCAGATGCCACTGACCTCATGAAAACCTGCAAACACTGTAGGCTGCCTGGAAAGGGAGGGTCATATTTACCAAGACTTGATGGATGTCAAGTGCGCGCTAAGGGATCAGCATGTTTCAAAAGGCTGGCTGCACTTTCCCAGTGTCCTGGGTCACACAGTCACTGGGCTGTTCTGGACATCGAGGAAAACAGGAAGTGGGCAACCTCAGGTATGGCTGGGTGGGGAGGTGCCAGAGAAGCCAGAGAGAGCAACAGAGACCCAAATGAAACTGCAGCAAAGCCTTTATTCACTTGCTTTGGGGCCATGAGGAAGCTCTGAGAGGTAGCAGAAGCCTCCCCTCCCACCTTCCTCCTAGGGAGCACAGTGTATGCCAGGTGCGAAGAGGAGCTGCCCCTGGGGGGACTCAGGAGGAGAAGGGGGGCTGGGCTTGCACAGGTGCTGACCACCGACTCAAAGACGGGCAGCTGTCCTTGAGATTCCCTTGCTGCATCTACAAGGCGGCCTCGAGAAAGACACAAGGAACACCTGTGCCCGAAGCATCAGGTGACAGGAATGCTCAGGACAGAGCTGACAAGACAGGGACACGCATGACCAGCCAGGGACACCAAGTCCCCCCGTGACCCTTCAGTCTCAAGGCACTGCTGTGCTGCTGGCCAGGCATGGGAGAGCAGCTCTCCGGGGCCTGCCCACCACACCCTAGAGGTTGCCTGTGCCCAGAACCTCATGTGGGGTTTCGTCCACAAGCTGGCTCCACACCCTGCACCATGACACCAGCCCAGGGCAGCCTCCGGCCACCACAGGCAGAGAGCTGTGCCATGGGCTGAAGGGGTACTCATAGCCTCTCCTAAGGGGCAGAACCAAGGTTCCTGGCCTGGCACACTTCCCAGATGCACCATTCCTCCAGGATTAACTCTGCCAACCAGAGGAAAGAGCAACAGTTACTGTCCCCCGTGTCTGCTCAGGCATCGTAGGACCAGGTCAGACCATCACCCATTGGTGAAGTGCCTGGCCTCGTGTTCAAGCTAGGCGCCCTGGACATGCAGACTTCAGTTCTTGCTGAACCTCAAGTCTGAGAAAATACAAGTGCTTCCCTGGAAGGACCCCAGAAAGGGAGACCAGAACCACAAGTCAGAAAGACCTGTCCTCTGCGACACCTCTGGTTTTCACCCAGCAGCATCTAGCCCCAAATCCATTTTATTCTTTTATTTAAACTTTTTCAAGTGCATTTAAAATTTTAAGTTATTATTTTAGAATACTTTTAGGTTAACAGCAAAATTGAGGAAAAGGCAGAATTTTGACCATTTTAAAAAAAACTGAAATGTAATAAACATTTACATTTTAATGAGGAAAGGGAGATCTCTCCTTCTTCTGTTTGTTATTTTACAGCCAAGATGCCTTCCAACCAGCAGCACTTATTGTGCCTGCTCATGAAGACCGGATGCTCTGTGTAGGAGACACTCGGCTTATGATGCAGCCCAGGTCCCCCCTCGTCATGGATCTGCCACAGCCAGTGTGCCTCATGACCACCTGAGAAACAGTGTCCCAAATAGCCCTTGGTTATTAATAAGAGGCGGATTGTAACACCTTTTCCCACATCAAGTCCTGTTCCTCTTGACTCACCTTTTGTCTCCTGGCCCATGAGAAGATGCCCTGACTCTCACGCCAATGCTGCTGCCTTTTCCCCTTAAGTCAGGCCATTTCTTGTTCGCACTGTGAACTCTCCCGACTAGTTGCTATGGTCTGTCTGCTCTGTGCAGCGAGTGGCAGAGGCTGGAGGGGTGGGAGGCTCCAGTCTTGCTGCTATCCACCCGGACTCACAGTCTCATCATTTAAAACTCTGTCATTTTGATTGACAGACGCCACTCCCCTGCTTGAGCCAGCAGCTCCCAATTTCAAAGGCCTGCAGAGCTTCCCTCCTGGAGGAAGAAGCCAGGGTAAGCTATTCCTCCGCAGCAGTTCCGCAGGGCTGGAGCTCCAGGGTTGGACTGCTCCCCTGGGGTACAGAGCCGAGGATCTAGCTACTTGTCTGCCTGCGCACCTGTATGTCTAGTGCCTCTCAATCTATCCTTCTAGTCATCGTGGCCATCATTATCTGTGGTGTTCCTATTTTAATTCTTGAGGGTTGGTGTCATACTAAGCAATTGCATGACACTGGCTTGCATTTATGAGAAATTACAAGATACAATTCTGAATCCCAGACAGTTCTCCTGGCCCAGGCAACATCACCATCACCCTAGTGACAGAAGCAGCTGACTGGGATGGGAACTGTGAGGTTCGTGGACTCCATGACCCCAGCAAGACCCTGGACACCCGGGCTGCACAGACTGCCAGCCTACTCACTGTGAAGGGCAGAGCTCACGTTTCTCCTGTCCTCAGAAAGCAAGCCTTGGGGTCCATGTCCAAATAATTCCCAGACCACGGGTCACTGACTTCCAATCAAGGTCTGTTGAGACACGTTTCCAGGATCCAATCCTGGAAAAGCCACCTCAGCAAGACAGGGGCTCCTGGGTGGGAAACAGAAGCCTCATCAAAGGGCCCTGGCTTGTTGCTGGTGCTGCATCTTCTGGGGAAAGCCACATCCCATGGGCAATTACCTGAGGAGCTGACTAACCTCTGGGGGCGGTCCAGGAAGAAGAGGTTGCATCTCCCCAGTGTGAGGGGCCTTCCTCCTTGAGCATCACTCTGGGACCTTCTGCTTGATCAGGGAAGCAGCAGTCAACAGGCTTGTCCAACACTTAACAAAACCACAGTAAAAAAATAAATAAATGAAAATAACCCACTGTTATTTTTATAACGGTTATAGCTGGGAGTGATGGTGCATACCTGTCACCCCAGAGGCTTGGGAGGCTGAGGCAGGAGGATCCCAAATGCAAAGTCAGCCTCAGCAAGTTAGCAAGGTCCTGTCTCTAAATAAAATATAAAAGGGCTGGGAATGTGGCTCAGTGGTTAAACACCCTGAGTCCAATCCCTGGTATCCTCCCCTACACACACACACACACACACACACACACACACAAAAATCCACTTCTGCTAAGCCCTTCCCCCTTATGGCAGAGGATTCTCTCAACCCATTTGAAGCTCATTTTTCCACCTGTGCTCTTGGTTCCCTGCACCAAATAACTTGCTCCATGAGCATCTCTCCATCAGTACAAAGTAGCCTCACAATAAATTACCAGGAAAAGCACTGTCTCTCTTATAATCTTGTCTTTACCTGTGGAACCATCAAGTCCCACCCAATTTCCTCACCTCTGATCCTGCTTCCTCTCTTGCAATTGGACACAGCTGCTGATCACATTCCTTTGTGCAGCTCCCTCAGATGGACCAGACCCATGGGTCCACATAGAGTCTGCACCTGCTGATGGGCCTCCAAGAGACCTTGTTCAAACTCACATTATCCTGAAGGAGCAGAGACCACCGCCAACCCAGTCATGCCACTAGAGATGCGGGTCTCCCATCAGGCTTGATGGAAGAGCTGGGGGAAGGCCAAGAACCTGCCTTCTGAGTGTGATGTTCTTCACGCAATGTAGCACCATCACTTAGGGCATTCATCAACATGTTGAAACTGAGTCTGTTTACAAATATCTCAACATCTCTGTCTTCAGTACCTTGACTCTCTCAGAGCCTTCTATTGCTTAAATATTCTCTAAACTCTCTTCTCTGAACATACAGCTTCCTTCAAATTTCAATATTTTCCTATATGAAATATACCAGTGTAGCTTGTAGTATGATTATTTGGGAGGAAAAACATCATTAAACACCTTTTTAAAGTTACTTCCCCTGGACTTTGGTACCTTGAATTAAGTGTGTCTTGTTATATTAGTGTATATTGGGTAATTAGGGTATATTGTTATATTAATAAGTGTGCCTTGTTATATTGATGAGTGTTCCTTGTTATATTAGTGTGTGTTGTTACACTAACATGTGTTGTTATCTTGGTTTGTGCTGCTATACTAGTGAGTGTGAGTGTACTAGTGAGTGTGGGTGTACTAGGGAGTGCCTGCTTGTTCTCACTAGCACTCCTCACCATCCCCACGTGCTCAGTGTGCTCCTGAGGCTGAGGCTCAGCTGAGAAAGATGACTGTCTCAAGTGAGTGACAGGCCCACACCTTGCAAAAACCGATCTTGGGTTGGGTTCCTAGCAGCTCTGTCCTCAGGTCTAGTGGCCTGGGTCTGCTTCCCAACCGTGCAACCTATGGAATGCGCATTCTCTTCGCCTTTCAGCTGGTGATGATGCTCTGTGGAGTAGAGAACACTGCAAACACAATCATGCTCTAGGAAATACAAGGCCACCCATTCCTCCCAGACCACTATACCTAACATAAACCAATGCCTTGGTCATTACAGAAATGGAAAAACTCAGATAACTCCAACCAGAGAGAGCACTGAGGTTTAATTTAAGGTTTTACTCAACTGAGGGAGAGATAAACCACTCTTAATCACCCTAGAGAGTATGATATGGGTATGTGGTGGGCTCGTGGCAGATGTGGTCAGCATTAGCAAACAGTCAGCTGGAGGGCTGTCAGTGGAAGGCAACTACTTGGCAACTGTTGAAACCAGCAGCTGAATTGATTTCTCTGAGCCCCCACCCCAGCTCATTTCTCTTTCTTCTGTTGTGTGCACGTGCACGGGGATGTGGGGTGGGGTGGGGGTTGGTCTTGGATCTGGTTTTTATTCTTTGCTTCACCACTCCTTTAGGCACTCTGGACACCACCAAGCTCCAAAACCATCTTTAGGAAGTGGATTATTTTCTCTACCTTCTTAAATTTCTTTTTCCTACAATCATTTACATTTGTAACCTTTGGCTCCAAGTGGATGCAAAGTGTGCTTCCTGTTGGTGGAGGGAAGTCATTTCAGAGATGTTTTATTACCACATGAGCACATCATATCTGAGTTATGAAATAACATGACAGTCCACATTGATAGTAGGTATTGATATATTTTCATAAAAATATGCAAAGCCTAAACTGGTGATAGACAGCTTGCATCATTGACTAGGTATTAATTCAATGAAGATGTGATTACATCAGAGTAGAAATGTTTAAGCCCATAACACATTGTAGTAAGACTTGAAAGCAGAAACAAAAAGCAAGGTAATTAGGAGTGCCAAAATTTCAATCAGTGATCTTTAGAGTTTATCAATTTTCAAACCCCTGAGCATCACAATGTAAGAATATTCAGGTTTAAAACTATTATTAAACAAGATAAAATGAATTAAGAAAGTTAATTTAGCAAAATACAAGAAAATAAAATAGTAAACTATCATTTTAAATAAACAGAAGTCTCTAAATTAAACATCAGCAAAAAAAGAGTCTAATAGCACATCAGAGATAAATATATAAAATTAAAAGTGTGGTAGATTTTAGAAACATTTTAATAGAATTCACTTCATAAAGAGGTTTCTACACAAGGCAGCAAATTAAGATGTTGTAACTCCAAGCAATTTGTAGTTTGGTTATAAAATTGGGAAACATACATTCTGCAAGACTCCCTGGTTTGTTTTTTAATTCCAGTGGAGAACATTTGCAGTCTTTCGTTTTGAAAAGCACCAAACGCTGCATTGAGACCAAATGAAGGAAGCTCCTCGCTGCCCCTCCCCAGATTCCCAAAGACTCTCTTCCCAAGCCCAGCCACTTTCCATCCCAACCCTCCCCAATGCTGACTGTCCTCTGGTACTTGATTTCTGAGCTCCTGTTTTGAGCCTCTGAGACACTGCACCCTGGGTTCTCCACCACCATTAGAGACATTTTGTGTTGGGTGGGTGAAGTGACCACATAACGTAGTGTGGGGATTTTGAGTCCCACCATGCAGAACCAATCCACTGAGACTTAAGCCATCCCAGGAGACAGAGTCCACAAACACTTGACAATGCTTCTGTCTGTGTCCCCATGGCACCTGACACCTGTTAGGACTGCCAATTAAATGCACCACCCTTGGAAAACAAGGAACTCATAATGAATAATTGTCTTTGCCCCAGCCATCTAGCTGAAGGCGTTCCGACCCTCTATTTGTCTTTCTGTCTCATGGTGTGGTGTTCATCTTTCTGTTACTCCAACACACACCTGGGATCATCAGCCTATGGAAAAGCGGGTTTGGTTCTGCTCATGGTTTTGGATATTTCAGCCCATGCTTGGGGGTGGAACTGCTCTGGGCCGTGGTGTCCACCATGGTGGGAGCACATGGAGCAAAGCCGTTGATCTCATCACCTGGCAGCCAAAGAAAGAGACAAAGGAGAGGCTGGCACTGCCCGTGCCCTTGTTCTGGGACCGCCCAGTCCTGGTTTATGATGACTGGCTCCAAGTGCCGTGAGACCGAAGGAAGAGAGGCAGAGAGATCTCAGCTTGCACAGGGTAGGACTTACTCAGGGGCTTACTGACACAAAATGGGTCCTGGGTGGCAGCAAGATCAGTTGGATTCATGCAATTTGGGTCAGAAAGAGGGGAGTATTAGTGGGTTAGGACAAAAGTGACTTCCTCCTGGCTGGAATAGGCCTGGTTTGTTAGGATAATAATGAAGAGCCAGGCACACCCCTAGAGCCAGGGTCCAGTGGTAAAGGCCACATGTGACTAATGGTTTTGTCTCCTTAGGGCTTGCTGGGAAACCAGGCGGGAAACCCAGCTAGGGTTCCCCACCACCCAGGATGGCTGCCTTCGAGCCTGTCTGCCCCCATGCACAGCTTCATGGGCACAGCCCAGTGACCCAGAGACCTCCCCTCAGCCCCATCTCCCAGGCTGGAGCTCTGTGCTGGGGGCCAAGCCTTCAGCGCCCAGGCCTTTGGGGACATTTGAGGTCCAGTCACAGTATTCCACCATGGCCCACAAGGGCCCTCGCAACATGCCATGCATGCATTTCAGCCCAGAGCACCAACATCTTAACTGCTACATGACCCAAAGTCCACATCCGGCTCCTCCAAGACTCAGCTACCAGCCCTGTAAAAATAAAAATGAGAGTTACTTATTTCTGAGATTCAGTAGTGGGACAGCTACAGGGTAAACATTTCCACTCCAAAAGGCAGAAAGAAAGGGAACAAAAAGGAGAGCTCAGATCAAAGCAATAACAAAACCCAGCAGGGCAGACATTAAATCCTCAGGACAAGCCCATCCTTCTGGACATATTGTGCTCAGACATGAGCTCCCAAGGGCTTGATTCTCGTGATGGTGGACCGCTGTGCACACTGCCTGTACTTCTCCCTCCCTGGGGTCTCAGTGAAGCTTCACCTCACCTCAGAGCCCTGTGCATCATCACTGTCAGGGGCGACTGGCGGAGAATCCAACCCCCAACACCCTGTCTGGCCCCTGGGCCTTGCTTTGAACTCTTGGTGAAGCCTCCACCATGTCCTGCACCCTGCATCCTGCAGAAGGAGTCTCACATGGAGACACCCATGTGAGCAGTGCTGGGCAGCCCAATCCACAGCTGCAGGACCTCGGAGCTGCTTGTTGGCCAAATGGGGTCACCTTGGGCTTGGGGCTCCCTGGGCCTCTAGTCTCCGCCAGTCCTGAAGCAGGCTTGCATTTCCACTTGTCTGAGCCTGTGATGGCTGCAGCCTGGTTGGTTCTGGGATGCCCTCAAGGTGCCTTTCCTCTCGTCCTGGTGCTGAGCATGTGCACCCTCCTGGGCCAAAATTGCACACCCTCTTCTATAAGGGAACTGTAACAGTGATGTGTTTAATAGGGTAGAACCGAGTTCTGGAGTTATGCCACGGTGGGATCGGGTGCCTGTCTCTTTCTCTCATCTACCTCTGTATCTCTACTTACTAACTACGTTGTTTCTGTGAATAAAATGCACTTCACATGCCAATCGATCACAGTAACTGCGGGACACTAACTTTGGGGATGGCAATAAGTTGCCCCATGTCCAGGTTCAGTATGCAGAGCTGAGACCGGCCAGCGCTTCAGCTTCACCCATCGGCACACTCACTGCACTGAGAGGACAAGCCAACCCTGACTGCAGCTGCAAGGTTCGTTGTCACCCTTTACAACCCTTTGGGGACAAAGAACACTCCAATGACCCGGCCAGAAGGAACTCTGACTGTGAGGCGGTTTGAACTTGTTGGAGTTCCTACTCTGTCAGGAATTGCATCATATGACATTTCCTTAGCTTCCTTATTTTGTGTCCAGCCAGCTCTTGACCCACGGGATGAGTGGCTTTGAAACAACCCTGTTTGAGGTTCGTGTCTTACATGAGCATCTCCCCCCCCCACCCCAGGGAGCTACTGAGTGGTCATGAGGATGTGAAGAGAAGGGGGAACCTCAGGGTCACCCGGCAACCTTAAGCAAGTGTTGTTCACCTAGCCGTTGGTCTGGGGGTGCCAGTGTCCCTGTTGGCAATAAACTGAGGAACTGCTGACCTGTGGGGTCACCCAAGAACAACGAGTCATACCCTCTCCCGGTGCGGAGGGCTCTCTTCTTCCTTAGACACCTCTGAGGCTCGTTGCTTTTTAGAGGAAATACATTGTTTAACATAGTTTCTGAGCTAAAAAAATAGCAGTGCATTTTTCTAATATTTTCTTTTTCTTTTTAAACTAATTTTCTTTTCTGATCTGACACACACACACACAAAAAAATACAAAAATGGTACATGGCAGTGGGTACTGTGATCCACCAGTAACCCAAACCGGGAAAGCACAGTGAGCCTCCTGCTCCCTGGCCTCTGTGGCTTCTCTCTGGCTAAGACACGGACAACCCTTCTTCCTTCTTGTTTTGTTATTTTTTTTCTTTTATTTATGATTAGGTTAAGTTATCATCATTTCAAAATAATTTATAATAATCAACAGATGTTTTCTAAGCCTCATAGTAACCACAAAGCAAGAATCTATAATGCACAAAAAAAAGTAAAAATCAAGGAATCAAAACACACTTAAGCAAGAAATTCAAGTTCCAGAAATGGATCCTAAGTCCATGGAGCTTGTGACACGACTCTGAAAGGATTCAGAGGAACCCTCTAAGGACATTCAGGCAGTTGTACAAATGGGGATGTAAAACTACAAGAGCCTTTAGACCCGAGGCACCCTCCTGCATGTTCTAGTTGAATGGGAGGCAGCCGTGTGCCTCCCACCCAGGTTTCTCCTGCTCCTCTCACTTCTGAACCTTTATTCCAGCCGAGCCTCATCTTGTTTAGTTCCAGAAGATGCTCCCAGGTTCCTGCACGTCACTGTGGCTAAGCCAACTGTCGAGGGACAAGAACTCCCATACGCAGGGCCAGTGTAGTCTTCCTCATTTCACCTCTGAGACTATAAATGCCCCTCCTCCCTTGACCTTGGTCCTGTCCTGCAATGGTCAGCACAGTGCAGGACACTCCCCGCCCATTCTTGCTTATCTCGCTGAACCATTGGTTTATTTTGAGGGAGGTTTAAACGTGAGCATTCTTTCCTGCCGTGGACGGCCTAGTGCCTGTTTCAGTAAAATGAAATGAAAAGGCAACATTGAGCTCACAAATTTTCCAAAAGTCAAGATCCAAGATTCTTCCTTTCTAGAACAAGAATGGTCCAGGCCACGGGCATTCAGAGTGAACCCATGTGAAACGAAGGTCAGTGGTTAGTGGAGATGATTGGATCACTTTGATGACGCTTTTCCCTGAAAGATAAACCTTAAAATTATGTAAGCTGTGTTTTGTGATGGAAATGTAGCCATCCAGCAGCAATGGGTGCCCTGTTCATACCTCTGTGGATACCAGAGAAGAGCACACAACTGCATATTTCTTAGGAAGCAGACGCCAGTCTCACTTGACAGCTAGAAACTTGACGCTCATCAGATCTGAGCACAGCCAGAGCCTGCCCTGCTGCTCGCTATCTGTCCCATGGAAGGAAGTCCTGGTCCCTGTGCGGTGTCAACCCTCTCCCATCTCTTCCCTGCCTTCAGCAGGTGAGCTGCTGGGGCAGTGAAGGACTGGTCACAGGACAGCTCATCAACACCTTCACACATCCACACATACCTCTTTTACCCTGCAGCCGTCTCAGCAGCATCCTGGTAAGCACATGGGCCCTGCATCCCTCTGCAACTGTGGGAAGGCACAAAGAGAAGCTGTGTCTTCACCAAGGGGCTGGCTGCTCTGGACATCCCCAACATGCCCCTGCTCACCTGAGTCTGGCAAAGAACGGATTTACAGTGAGTCTCATAAGTGCTTCACAAATAATGCACTTCACAGAAAGTCCCCAGAACCTAGGGCACCGAGAGTTCACGCCGCACTACTATTGAGTGGCGGCCAAGTTGGGAATATGCATGAATTCCAGGGAATTTAGAGAGAAAATGACACAAAAATGTTCTGTTTTCAGATGGTAAAAGTGTTTACAAAAAGATGCCCTTCACCCTGTTGCATGTACACCTTTTTGACAATCATGTACAGCTTACTCCCAGGACCTTCTCTAGGACCCTCTTCAGTGCCCCTTTAACCTCCTCATTCCTCAGAGTGTAAATCAGAGGGTTGAGCACGGGAGTCACTACCGTGTAGAACAGGGAGACAAACTTGCCCTGGTCCTTGGATCGGCTTCGGGCCGGCTGCAGGTACATGAAGATGATGGTCCCATAGAAGATGGTGACCACCAGGAGGTGGGAGGAGCAGGTCCCGAAGGCCTTCCGCCTGCCAGCAGCCGACCTGATCCTCAGCACGGCTTGGGCAATGTGGCCGTAGGACACCAGGATGAGCGACAGGAACAGGACGCTGGCCACAAAGAGCTCAGCCTCGTTGAAGGTGGTGTCCACACAGGCCAGCTTGATGAGCACGGGGACCTCACAGATGAAGTGGTCCACTCGGCGATGCCCACAGAAGGGCAGGCGCAGGGTGAGGGTGGACTGTACCAGGGTGGTGGCCAGTCCGCTGAGCCACACGGCAGCCGCCAGGGAGTGACAGAGGCGGGGGTGCATCAAGACAGTGTAATGGAGGGGACGGCACACGGCAATGTAGCGATCATAGGACATGACAGCCAGGAGGACACACTCGGTGGACCCCAGCGCGAGGGAGACGCAGAGCTGAGCCACGCATCCGCCATAGGAGATGGTTTTGAAGGGATCCCACAAGTTGACCAGGAGCTGAGGCACGACACTGCTGCTGAAGCTGAGGTCCAGGAGGGACAGGTGGGAGAGGAAGAAGTACATGGGTGTGTGCAGTCGGGGCTCCAAGCGGGACACCAGGATGATGGCGGAGTTCCCCAAGGTAGTGAGCAGGTACAAGGCCAAAATGGTCACAAATAGAACCCTCCGCAGACGAGGGTGGTCTGAGAATCCCACCAGGATGAAGCCTGCTGGGCCACTCTCGTGGACACCCCTCTGCATCCACATCCCCACAGGTGCCGAGGCACAGCTGGGAAAGACGGCAGGCCCCACCAGGTCCCCGTGGCCTGCCACCTCTGAGGAGGGCACTCATGGGCGGCTCCCTCGAAGCAGGCAGCAGGCAGCTGGGCTCTGTGTCCTGGTGTCTGCCTCTGATGGTGTGGGGTGGACTGTCCAGGTCTTGCCATCCAAAGCAGAGCAGAGGGCAACTCAAAGGTTTTACAAGTCTGGAATAAACTAGATCACCTTTCCAATTTATCTAAGCCTACTGCTGTTCATCACTGTCTTCCTGGTTACAGAAAGGTAGAGACTGAGATATTCCAACTAAAGACAGAACCTCAGGTCTTACTTTAGCACTTTTCAAATAAGGGGAATTAAGTCTGTTTTTCGTCATGCCCAAGTCTGGACACTAGTTATACAGGTTTACGTGGGTGAGAGATGCTGGGTTTGATTTCACTAAGTAAAAGCCAGCTCCTGAGACTTGGGTGACCTGGCAAAGACACCGTCTGGGGTGGTGGAGGCCATCAGGAAGCTCTCTCCTGACCTCACGCCACTCCCCGCCTCCTGCTTCCCTCAGTCCTTGCTTCTTGGTCGTGTGTTCTCACATTTTGTGGCCTCCCTTTTGAGACCAGGTGCCTCTGGCCCCCACACTAGTTTTCCTGGGGACATGTCATCTCTGTGATTTTAACTCCCTTCTTTGGGGACCTTCGTACTGTAGGCACTGGCTCAGGGCACAGGTGCAGAACGACATTCCTATCACCAGAAGCAGCTAGGAGGAGGACGCTGCTGACCACGGCCAGTCCTTCCTGCAGGCCACAGCTACCAGAAGGACTCCTCTTAGCAGAGAAGTCGGATCTCAGTGGTGGAGCACTGCCCAGCATGCATGAGGCTTCTGTCCCCAGCGCGGCAAAATCAGAAACAGAGAAAAGAATTCTTTACTGGTAGGTACGCCTGAACCTTTGTTCTTATGAAATCTTTGGCAAAGGAGAGTTTTGGTTTTTAATACTTTTTTAAATTTTATCTTGTTGCCTTCAACAAGGGGCATGTGGCTCTTCAGAATTGTTTGTGAGATTCACAGAGCCAGGGGGAGCCACACACAACAAGAGTGCCCAGCAGAGGGATGGCTGAAAAGTCACCCCTACCCTGCAGTGTGCGTCTCTAGCCTTCCCAAGTGAGTTCACTGCGGTGTGGTCAACTGGTGTGCGGGTCACGTGACTCTCAAGGGAGGAGGGCACAAAGGCCCCGCCCCTGGTAGAAGAGGCCCTGCTACTCCAGTCATACCTCAGAGACTCTGTGACTGTGCCACCCACCTGAGCTGCGCTAACCCTGTGCACGTCAGCAGGGCTCCACAGCATGACAGCTGGGCAACATGGAAACCCCGGGCATCAGGCAACACGACCCCCTTCTGGCTGCTGCACCACAATCTGACCATCACAACATGGAAATGCCCACAGCCTCCTTATTGTCTGTTCCTGCTCCCCCCACCTCCCCACCCGAGGAAGTGCACGCACTGCATCGGCTGTGGTGAAAGGGGTGTTGGGCCCTAATAAAAGTCCACTCATGGGAAGCACCAGAGTGTGGACCGTGTTTTCTCTAGCTTGTGTTCATAAAACCAGATCACTAAAAAAACGTTTCATGCCCAAATTTGAAGAGAGTATTAAAATATATAATTCAAAGAAACCTATCCAACAGCCAGAGTATTCACAGTTTGGGACTCCTGCTAAACAAAGTAAGATAATTAAGAAAAAAATTGTTGGAAAATTATCAGAAAAGAATTCTTGGATAAAAACATCTAAAATTAAAAATTTACAAAAGCCAACATAAATTATGGTTTGTGCAATCCCTAATAAAATATGGGGAGGGTATCCAATAGCACATTAGAAATGATAACACAGAATTAGCAATTGCAGTAGTAATTTTGAGGATGTTTCAGGAACAGTTTTAGGCTCCTGCCTCAGACGGAGGCTGGCATACAAGATCAACAGCGTACTGGTAACACTCTGTGCTTTGGTTGCAAAGCTAAGAAACCTGGGCTGCAACACGTCATCATTACATTCCTTACAGTAAACTTCATGGCCCTGGTATAAAAACAGACCCGTAGGCCAGAAGACCCAGAGCCCAGCCACTTAGACCCCATGAGATGTGGAAAGTGACAAACCCAACATAGTAAGGCCTGGGGAAAGGCAGGGAAAGGAAGCCACTCGCTGGGGGCATCGATCCTCTCCAGTACATCTCCCAGGGACAAGATGAGCCCTGGGGAGGACAGAGCCTTCCAGGCCTAGACCACAGTCCCTAGAAAGAAGCCCAACTTTCGACCCTTCCCCACATAAGTCCTTCTCAGTGACAGTACAGTGAGGCCCCAGGGGAAAGAGATAATACTGGCCTTTGATGCCAGACCCTCCATCGGGGCCACTGACCACTGACCCCAGATCCTCCATGAGACACGCTCTGGCACTAATTAAGTCACCTATGTAAGCCCAGTTCCCCTTCTTTATTCAGTGGCTCATTTTCCACCAGGAGAGTGGGTCCATCAGGACCATGAATAAAGAACCATAAATAAAGTGGGTCCATTAGAACCGTTTCTGAATAAAGGCTTTTGGCTGATGTGTGAAGTTTTTGTTCATCCAGGTCTTTTTCTGCGCTAACAGATACCGTCAACCTATCCTTGACAAAGTGCCCAAACATGCCCTGGAGAAAAGACAGCTCCTGTGCCCACTGGTGCTGGGGATCTGGTTACCCAGGTGTAGAAGGATGGGACTCGACCTCACTTCCCATCCAGCACTTTGATCCTGAAAATGGATCAAAGACCTGGGAATCAGACCAGAAGCTAGAAACTCCTAGGAGAAAATGTAGGGTCAACTCTCAGCTTGGAGGCAACGGCTTTGTCAGTAGGACCCCCAAGCTCAGGAACTTGGGATAGCCTTGGGTTACAAAGCCTCTTCCCATCAGACCATTATGAGTGAAGAGAGAGCACCCAGGGGAAAGTCTTGGCTAGCTGCTCTTCTGACAAAGGATGAATCTCTAGGATATACAAAGAGCTTAAAGTAGAAAGTTTTAATGAAATGAAATTTTAAAATTCAAAAGAAACATTTTGGGAGTCAAAGCTCGGTGTCCCTAACATACAGAGAGGTCTTGGAAAGGACTGCCTCACCTTGCTGAGCCCGGTGAATCCTGCAGGCAACTCCCCCTCCTCCAATGCAGGCAGTCTCTGCCAAGGTCCAACAGGTTCCCTGCCAGCCTCCATGGAGGCCACCTCCCTGAACTTCTGCCTCTCCTTCTGCTCGACCTCCTCTCCCTGGACCTCACACATGCAGCCTGGGCCAGATACCATGGGCACAGACCTTCTAAACTGGTAGCTGGAAGGACCTTTTTGCTGTGGAGGAGTTCACAGAGTCTGGGCAGCCCACGGAGGGGGTCCTCCAGAACTCTTCTGGAAGATGCAGTTCTCTGAATCCCATGGCTGATTATTTCCCACCCTCAGAAATGACATGGTGATGACAAGGTGGGGGTGGGGTCTGTCCTGAAACCTTGCCAGCATCGCTGTCCTGCCTGACTGGAACACAACACAGACAGCCCTCACTTGAAAGGCTGGATGAGCCAGCTCCTCACACCACCCCTGCTTCTGGCCCCTCCAGCTGCTCAGACGGGCCCTTCCTGACACTCAGGCTGCAGTGACATGCCCATCGTCCCTCTCAGCTGTCGCCACCAGAGAGGCCGTGTGAGTCAACACCAGACATGAGCTCCCATACCCTACCTGGTTCACGAGGTTGGTCTTGTTCCTGCCGAGCACCCTGCACATCACTGCAGCTGCAGGGCGGGTGCCGGGTGCAGGCTACACGGAGCTCGCAGATTCTCTTGAGATGCCAACCCTGCCCTGAGCCATTCACCCATCACTCTTCTCTGCTTGACTCTTTTCACTTCCAGAATCCAACAAAAGAACATAAATATGAAGGCTTCTTCAAAGAAAAGAAATCCTGAACACAACGGTCTCTTCCAAGCCAAAGAGAGAGAGAACTCTAGGCCAAAGGCTAACTAACTAGTTTTGCCTTTAATCAGAAAGCTCTTCAATGGAACTCAATGCCTTTTCCCTCAGAGGGCAATTCTGGGCTGCAGCGTGAGGGGGCATGGGATGGGGAAATGACAGGAGGCGGCAAAGCAAGCCTTTTAATTGCCTTGAAGGTGATCAGCACGGGGAGGAGGGGGGTGACACCATCATTCCTGAGGAGGAGCGTTGGGAAACAGTTCACTGCTTGCATCTGCTAAATCACACCTGGCCACTGTGGCTGGCCCTGGCTGCCAACCTCTGGCTCAGGAGCAACTGCTCTGGCAGTGTCTCCAGCTACCTGCAAGGAGTGGGTATAAACAGACCTTCCCAGGTGGTGCCGGGTCATGGGAACTGCTGGAGAGGACAGAGTGGAAAGCAGACCAGGTGTTCCCAGAAGGCAGCAGCAAGCATGCCCTCCAGGGAGCCAGGCTCCAGTGATGGCCCCTGGAGACCACGTGGGGACTGAGGCCTTCTCCCAGGAGTCCAGGAGTCGGACCCCCAGGTGGAGCATGGCCCCTAGTTAGGAGTAAGAGGTGTTGCTCTGGCTAGAAGCTGCTTCTCAGGCTGACTCTCTGCAGTAGCTCAGAGAGGGGCCCCTGCTGAGCTACAGGAAGAGGCTTCTTCCAAGAAAGATGAAGAGTGGGGTGGGGGGGACATCAGGAGAAAGTGAGCAGCAGAGTGGCAGCCTCAGGGAGGCACAGCTCACTTGGGAGAGAGAAGGAGCACCTGTTAACCCAGCATAGGTCCCTGGAAGGCTTAGACAATCACTGTCTTTCTTCTACAGAAACTCAAACAAAGCTGGGCATGGCAGTGCCCCTGCAATCCCAGCCTAAGGGGGATGATCGCAAGTTCAAGGCCAACCTCAGCAGATCCTGTTGAAAGAAAAGAAAAGAAAGGAAGGAAGGAAGGAAGGAACGAATGAAGGAAGGAAGGAAGGAAGGAAGGAAGGAAGGAAGGAAGGAAGGAGAAAAGAGAAGAGAGGGCTGGAGACAAACTCCGTGGTACGACACTGCCAAGTGTGCGCAAGGCATACCAACACAGTCCAAACCAGAGACTCCAGGTCACAGTCCTGGAAAAATACCCTCAGTCACGGTCTCTGCCATCACTTAGGGGACTGTGTGAGACACCAGCAAACTAGGCATCTCCCAAGGCTCGCACGCAGCTGTGGAACACCACGATGGGGTCCTCGGGGAGATGGCCACGCGTGCAAAGCCCCCAGGAAACGGCCCATGGCTGCAGGCGGCTATGACTGAGGTCGGGCACAGCAATACGGGGGGCTGTGGCACTGCGCACCCTCCAGGGCCAACTGCCCCTGCACAGGGCTGTGCTAAAGATTCCACACCCCTGTCCCTAGTCCTCCATCCACTCTAATGACACTTCAGCTGGCTCAGAGAAGCAAATGCTTCCTGGAATACCCCGTGCTGCCCCTTAGCACCTAGGATTATTATGGTGTCAGGGAAAATGTGAATTTAACTTAAAGCTTTTAAATAGCTATGAATTTTTGTTTTATTATATTCAGAACAGGAGCACCTACTTTCCCTTGAATAACCACGGACCTGACCCCCTCGTCAGAGAGGTCCAAGATCTCCATCCTGCCTAGTAAGCCCACGGTCCTCACTGTCTCACTGTGGCCACCAGTCCAGAGCACGGATCCCACTTTGCTTGAAGGAGGGAGGTTCAGGTGCCCTCGTCAGCACTGCAGAAGGTGCCCTACCTGTCCTGCTACCCAGGTGGACCCCTCCCGGCCCATGCACTAGCTGGACAGGAAGTGTGCCTCTGCTACGAGGGTGCATGGGGACAATTTCAAGGCCATCACAGATGTCAGGCCCTTGAAAACTCAGCCACAGATTCCTTCATTTTTATACACTTGTTAATGTATAATTGCTTAGTGTGTAAATTAGAAAATAATGAACACTCTTTCCTTCTCCTTCAGGGTAAAGAGTTACTGCACAGATAACGTTTCTTTGTAGCCACGTCAATTTAATAGCAAAAATCCAAGTGAAAGAAAAATGTAGCTATTTATCTGGTAGTCTGGTTGACATGGATTTAATTTCACAAATAATTTGCTAAAGATGAGGATTTTCCCCAATATTTTTTTCTATTGTTTTGATAACAGATACTGTCACATAGTGAAAAATATACCACAAATTGAGTTGTACCATTAGCGTAAAAACTCTGTGAAGCCATAGGTTGTTTCTTTTTTAAAATTTATGCCCTCAGAGCCTCAATAACTGTTGAATAAATGAATCAATTTCTTAAAAGAAATGGCAGTTCCAAGATGTATGAAGACATGCACACACAATGTAATGTGGAAGGAACAGAGAGTGTAAGAGGTGACCAAGTCACTAACTCAACGTCTTGTCCAGCAGGGAGCCCATGGCATCCTGAGGGCAGAGGCCCCAGGACTGTGTGAGAGGAAGGAAGGACCGAGGCTTGGGGACAGCTCTTCACTCTCTAATACTGAGAAAAGTGGGCAAAGCACCCCCACGGGGCTTACAGTTAGTCAACAGGTGCTGAATGCCAGATCACCTTTGATGCCTGGGGCCAAGCAGTCGAATGCAGTGTGGTTGAGCAGGAGGATACAGGTGGAAAGGTCTGCACTGATATGGACATCCAGGAGGCACCTGTACTGAGATTACTTGGGAAACAGTGACTAAGTCACAGCACAGTGGGCGTCTCAAAACAGGGACAAGAGGAATTCAAAAGTTTAATGTCCAGTAGAGGAAAGGACAGTAGTGGAGAGGGGCTCGGAGCTCCCAGGACTCGTGTGGGGACCCATACGGGCAGGCTCGGAGCTTAATGGGACTCACACAGGGACCCACTAGGGGGCCTCAGAGCTCATAGGACTCATGGGGTGGAGGATGCGCCTGAGAGAACTCAGGGACCCTCAGCCACCTGAAGGTCCAGCAGTCCATGGTCAGTCAAAAACAGTCACTGAGCTTTAGAGTTTGTACTTTCTGTTCTGAGCAATTGACCCACATTCTTCAGTATCTGAGAGAGACCCATCACAGGTCTCTCTCTCTCTAGCACGTGGCTAAGACTGTTACACAGAAGGAGCTCTCACACAGCCCTGTGAACACGTGAAGCACAGGGAACCTGGATGATGGGCAGTTCCACAGCACCCAGGGGGAGCCTACTGACTGTGGCCACTGCCCTTCACAGGCGCCGAGGCCCGGACATCTGCAGACTCATGGACAACCTGATCTTATTCTTCTCCAGATGCAGCTGAGGGATGACTCCCCAAGACCTGTGTCTACCCTGAAGTTGCTCACACACACCATCCTGCTCAGGATGAAAGACTGGCTGACCATGTCTTTCCCTGAATGAGCAGGTTTGCTATCTCAGCTCAGGTTTTCAAAGTTTCTCTTTCATGCTATTTATTAGAATGGGCCTGCACCTGGTGTCCTGCCACCGGGATGCCACTGAAGTCACCTCCTCATCCCTTACTGCCTACAAGGACATCTCCAGAGCATGGTGGACAATCTGGTAAGAGAGCAGGCTCCAGGTATGACCCGCTTTCTGCATTTTAGTTGTGTTCCTGAATATGTCACTTCATGAGGTGCCCTGGCTGGCTCAGCTGGGACCTGGAGAGGAGCAGAGCTGTCACATGGGGACGAGGTGCATGATACCAGCCCTGTGGAGGGACAAATGTGTGCCAGTGAACAGTGATTGCTGTGCCTATGGGCACTACTGCCAGCTCACATGGTCTTCGTAGGTTCACGGGCACCTTACTGTCCCCCGGAGCCTCAGCTGCAAACTGCAGCAGGAAGCCCCAGACACTCAGAGCCACTTCCTGCTCCACAAACATTGAGTATGGCTCCATTGCCCCTTCCACCATGGCTGCATGGTGTCCCCTCACTGAACCCACCTAGGTATCTCCATAAGTCCTCTAAGACTTGACCCAAAAGATAGGAAATCTTTAGAGAGATGTCACATTTCCAACTAGTTCTACGATATTTTATATTTATGCATTGCTAATATCAGTGTCACAAATCTAATGACTTATTTATCTTTATGCTATTAACGTCTATCACATTCTCCAAAAGCATTTGCTAAGTCAAAGTGCTTGTGGAGCACCGTGCTGTTTCACTGGGCAGATGTGGTGACCACGCTGTAACACATGCAGCGAGCAGCTGGACAGACATGCAAAACGTGCACCCCTAGAGCTACCTGAGTGCGCCACGTGGAAGCCCTGCTGTTTCACAGAAGGAATGCATGCCCCACCTACCGTAAGCAGGGCAGGCTTAAAGGCTTATGCACAAAGGCACTTCTTGGACTGCTTACCAACCACGTTGAACACAGTGCTACTGCAGGACATGACAGTGACCACGCCACAGGGCCTGAGGTCAGGTGCTTAAGACAGAAGCATAAAGACAACTAAGTGTATGTCTACACACACTCCAACAAAAACAGAAAGGGCATCTCACACTCACCTCATGCTCACACCACACAGACGTGAATAGAGAGCTGTTTAGTCCCATGTGCTGCTCCAACCACAAACATCTGGAAGACAGGTTTCCCTATGTTTAACTGCACACTCTGAAGTGGTGATGAAGACAGACAGACAGATTGGATGGAACACTGGCATTTGTCTCTCACTAGACATTATTTCAGTTAATTCATCCATCAACCTCTGTTGACGCACGCCGTGGCCAGCCCTCAAGCTGGACATAAGGGGTGTCTTAATGAGTTGGCCACTGACTCTCTATTCATTACGAGTGGTGTGGGGTATTGAGCCAGAGCTCCATGTGTGCCAGGCAAGCACTCTACCAAAAGACCCCAGCCCAGCCAGGAATATGAAATAAGAATGCTGTGTGTCTTGCTGTCAAGAATCTTGTCAGAGTAAAGTAAAATTAAAAAACAACAACAACAACAACAAGAAACCCTTGTCAGTTGCCTGCTCGTGCTGCATGGATGGGGAGAGAGCAGCAGCACTAACCCTAGCCCAGGGACCCACAAGGTGAATAGTGAGGTATAAAGAACCTGCCCTCAAGGTGTCACAGGCCCACTCACCTAGCTTGTGAGAAGATATCATGTCCTTGGAAGTCAGTATCTATAGATAAGCTCGGCACTGTGGCACATGCCTATTATCCCAGCCACTGGGGAGGTGAGGAAGGAGGATCACAAGTTCGAACCAGCCTTAGCAACTTAACAAGGCCCTGGGCAAGTTAGAGTCTATCTCAAATTAAAAATTAAAAAAGGGCTAGGAATGTGACATACTGGCAAAGCATCCCTGGGTGCAATCCCCAATACCAAAAACAAAAAGGGAGGTAAATGAAGACAGCTTTCTGTTTTCTGTGCATCCAAGGTATGCTGTCAAGAGGAGTGAAAGGTTTGCTATTGATGTCAGAGCATATGAACACCATGCCAGCAGAGCCAGGATCTGCCAGGGACCTGAGGGGACACTCGTGGAGGACTCCCTGGGCGCCAGCCTGCCCTAGAGGACACGACTTACACACCTGTCTGTCTCCACAGGGAGACGAGCAGGACTCGCTTTCCTGTGGTCACAGAGGAGGAGGCCCCAGGGTGGAGGCTGTCCGCCCAGGGAGGCTCTGAGGCAGAGTGGAGTTGGGGCCCAGGGCTGGCGTTCCAAAGTGCTCCATGCCACACACACCTCCTGGTGAAGGAAATAAGTGGGCACATGGTGGCTGGGGGATGCCACCTCTCGCCCTCTTAATCACCCTTGTCCTCTCATGTCCTCCTTGCTGCTCTGCTTCCCCTAAGCCATCTGTCCCTCTTTGAGCTGTAGCTCTGCGCTCCCGAGGCTGCATTGTTCCTGGGGTGCCCCGATATCTAACATCTGAACAGGGGCTTTGCCATGGTGCAGAGGGTGCTCAGCATCACCGGACACCGCAGCAAGTCCTGCTTCAGGGGGAAGCTTCTGGACCCTCTGCCTTGGAGCAAGAAGGGGAGGGAGGTTGAGTGGGAAGGCACAGAAAGGTCAGCCACAGGCTCAATAATTGAGGACTGCAGTGGCACTGAGAAATGGCGAGAGGGATAAAGTGCCACCATGGGAAGAGCAGCAAACCCTCTCTGCAGCTCTGGGGTCCAGGGATGTGGCCTCCTGTGGCCATTGAGAAGGCTTGATCCAGGCTGTTTTCCAGAAGTGCAGCACGGAGGGCAGGGTGGGCTCAGGACCCAGGCAGGAAGCGCTCCTCTCCCTTGAGGGATGGACCCTGGGTGTGGAGCTGAGCAGATGCAATCCTTGAGCTCTCTGGCTATACACCTACGTGTTGCCATGGAAACACCTCCTAACTCACCCTGAAACCTGCTGACACGTACCTAATATGCAAAGACATGAAAGTCGTATGTGCTGACGGGGAAGCTGGTGTTTTGACACATGGACACTCTGTGTGTTTAAGTCCGATTAAATGTAACTACCTCCTCAAACATCTGTCACTTATTTATGGATAGCATTCCAACCATTCCTCCTGGGTTCCTAAATGTCCGCTGTGTCTTTGCTCTCTGGGCACCTGTGGCAGCAGCTCACCAGAACTCACCCCCATCTCCCTGCAACCTAATGGGTGTTGACCAGCCTGCCCCATCCACCCTCCCTGCCCCTATTGCCCCCAGTAGCCACCACCCTGACCTCACAACTTACCTATTATCATTGAATGTATGGCTCACAAGGGAAGCTGCTGCTTACCATAAAGGAGTCCTGTGGTCAGAAAGCTGGGACGTAACAAGGCAGGTTCCATCCGGTTCCCTCACCTCCACCAGCCCTGAGCAGGAAGGCACCCAGGAAACACAGCCCAGATGTCTCCTTCCAGACTCTGCAGTGGCTTTTCAATCTTGAAGTCATTCTGTCCATGAAAAATGCAGCCCTGATGGCCCCTGTGCCCAAGGCACATCTGTGGCAAGTAGGGGGTTGCTCCTCTCCTGGTCCCGGAGCAGCCCTGCCTCACTAGGGAGCTGGCACCCTAACTGAGGCATGGAGGCTCCACGCTCCAGAGAGCTCAGTGGCCCCTGCCCCTGGGTGCCCTGCCCCACTAGGAAATGCTCCCTAAGCACAGGACAGCCAGAGAGCCGTTTCAGTGGTCCCTGAGCTCCTGGTGTCCTCCTGGGCAGCCCTCTCCAGCCCCAAGAGCTCCAGCAGCAGCGCCCCAACCCAGGGCCTCACTGAGCCCGGCCAGCCTCATAGCCAGCCTCACAGCTTCCCCAGCAGACCCAGCCCCTTCAGGTCGCCTGCCGCGGGGGACTGGCCGTGCTCCACGATTCGTCCCTCCTGCGGCCTGGGCTCTGCTGAACCGGGGTTTGGGGCATTCACTTCTGCTTCTCTACATCCCTCACATTTCAATTCCCCTGGTACCAGGACAAACCTCCTGCTCTTCCTGTGCCAGACAGTCTTCTCACCCTCCTGTGTTCACACCTCGTTCCTAAGAGTCTTGCCCAGCTGTCCATCTGAAGCAAATCCCTCTGACCATACCTTTTATTTTAATTTCTAGCACATCTCCAGACCCAATGTCTCTCCAAATCGTGTGCATTAGAAACAGGTAGTACTTCTCCTGACCAGAACAAGGAGGCTCACACCAGTTCCTGGGTGCCCAGGAAACGGCAGATATGGGAGGAGACCCTGTGAAAAGAAGGTGAGAATGAAGGAGAGAGCCAAGGGAGGTCCACAGAAATGCACTGGAGTCAAGTGAATGCAGCAAAAAGAAACAGGGACAAGCCCAGGCCAACAGGAAATGGCCTTAAAGTAAAAACTCATATTCTCAAATAGACAGTCAGCAACCATGCGTGCATAAAATAAACCAAGCACACCCTCGGTATGGAAAGAGCTATTCTAAAAAGCTACTACATAGGCAAAAAGGACAAATGAAAGGTTCAATCCAAGGGTCTATAGACTAGTGGAATAACTACCCTAAGAGGAGAAGAAATTCATAAAAATGGGAAAGATAAGAAAATTTAAAATCAGTGAATGTGGCCAAGAACATATAACCTGCAGGTGTTCCAACAGGCAACTCATTTCATGCTCCTCTTGCAGAGCAAATTTCTCTGTTGTTACGGAGGCAGCCAGGTCAGCACAAGGCTCAACGAACTCAACCCAATAAAAGTTTCCTCCTCACCCCGTCCAGACCGAGCCTGTTAAGTAGTAGCTATCCATGAGCCAGGAAATGCAAGCAAGGTCACAAGTGTCCTTTAAATCACTTTAGGGTTTTCTTTAAACTACTTCCAAAATAGATGAGAAAGCAAAGGGTGGTGGTTAGCAGAAGGTAGAAACAGGGGAGCTAATTGGAAATCACATCAAGAGAAAAGGATTAATGGGACTAACTCTTAACAGGGCCACTGAGGTTGATGGGAAGCTAGGAATTATGGCTACAAGCGTCTCCAGCTATCTGGGATTGAAGATTCCTTGAGTGATGCAGGCACACTAAGGTAACTCTGACCAGCTGCTGACCCTAGTGCCCACTTTATCATGGGATTGACTTGTAGGTGAAGCCCCCCCTCCTCTAAATAGGATGGCCACCAAGTTCCAGAGAGGTACCAAGTAAGGTCAAAAACCACCGCCCGATGTGAAGGAGTTAAACACCTACTTGGCAAAGAGTGCAGAAGGGGGTCCCCAGCTCTCCTAGTGAACATAACAGTAGTAAAATTGGGGACAGGATCATCTCCCTTGATGTCCTCTGCCTGGAGATTCTCTCTCTCTCTCTCTCTCTCTCTCTCTCTCTCTCTCTCTCTTCCCCCCACCCCAGGCTTTCTCCAGCCTCAGCCTCAATTTGCTTGTACTTCACTTTCACTTCTAATAAAGCTCTCTCGCATGACTTTTGGTGTCTGACTTTAAAGTTTATTTCATCAAACACAAGAACCTGTTTTCCTGCTACGCCCCATGAGCAGGGACAGAGGAACCCCTAGGTTAGTTTTCCTGCAGGATGGGCTTCAGCCAGAGAATTGAGCATTCAGGCAGGGGCACCCCTGAGCATGGATGGACTTGAGGGCTCCAGAGCTTGGTCACAGAGGGACATGTGGCTGTGAGGGAGGCCAGGGAAGACCACACAGAGTCCAGCTTGTTGCTGCATGTTGCCTCTCCATGCTGTGCAGACAAAGCAAGCACCTCTGTGGACGTCCCAGGGAGCCAGCTGTCCCCAGCTTCTTCACCCCAATCTGCTTGGGAGTTGTCACCTGGCGGGAGCGGGAGAGCAGGTTCCACCCTGCCTCTGCAGCAGGCTGACAGGAGCAGTCTTCGCACTGCTCCAATTGACGCATTCTGACCCACCTGGGGTGGTGACCACATGCTAAGGGGAACTTGGAGCGAGACCAGGAGCTACAGTCACTGTCCCCGCGCTTCAGCCATCACATGAAGGTCTTTAGCATTCCAAGGTCTATGATTTACCCACCCACTGTCACAGTCTAAGTCAAGGACCACCATTTCTTGGGGGGACCAGAGAAATAACCCACCGGGCCTCTGTTCACCCCTGTGTCCAGCATGCTCTGCACTCTCCACCACAAGGGACAGAGTGACAGCTGTGAACTGCCCACAGTCAGTCAGTCAGCACTCATTTTTCTTGAATGACAGACCACTTAATTGAAAAGTATGTATTTATTATAAATGAGACATGAACAGCGGTTGCCTTCCCCCTCGGAGGAACGTTTTGCAGGAGGCTTAAGGACTGGCTGCTATTGAGAGAAACTGGGTGACACTGGTCCTAGGGCCAAGGCCTCACCTGAGGCAGGCAAGCAGGCACAGGGGACACCCACTGTGTGAGCCTCTACAAAGTAGAGACCTTCTTTTCCTCTAAAATAAGGAGAGAGTGGGGAAGTCACCAAGAGAAATAAAGAGGGTGCCTGAGTGGAAGGTCACTGGCGCCTGGGATCCCAAGGGAGCAGTTAGAACCCAGCTCAGGGGCTCCATCAGCCAGGACCCCAGGGAAAGAGAGCTTGCAAGGCAGGCGTGACACTCTGGTCTTATTATTTAGCCAGACACTACTGGTATTTTTCAGCATGCAGATTGGACTCCAGATGGGACCTGGCATGGCTGTGCAGGGAAGGAGCCCTGCGCTCTGAACCTCAGCACTGGTTAGTCCTCTCAGGTCCCCTCCTGATTGTTCCAATAACCCTCTCATTATGGAAAATGTCTTACCTGAGGGCTGATGTAGGTCCAGACACTTGGTTTACGCTCAATAAAATAATGTGCTGGGGTCGGGGGTGGGCTGAAGTAGAGCAGCTGGCTGGAGAGGGGCAGCCCAGCTGGAGACCTAAACCCTGACTACCTGCAGAGTTGCTCCCTAGGTAGGCCCGCTGCCTCCCAGAGACAGCTCTCCTCCAAGGCTTGTCGCTGTCAAAGTGTAGTTCATGGACGTAGAGACAGGTTTGAGGATAGAGAGATCTACCAAGAGCATTTCTACAGCTGGCCGTCACTCACCTGTGCTGTCTGGGAACACTGACTGTGCAAGAGTTGAGGATGCAGAGGCTAGGGAGAGAGGGTGCGCTGGACGGGGACAGGGGGAAGGTGGTTAAGCTGCAGCTGGAGAAGCTAGGAGTCCAGGGTGACTGTAGATGTCAGTAGAACACTGGGCATCTCAAAAAGATGGAAGAAAGGACTTCAAAAGCTTTTACCACAAAGAATCGGCAGGTGTTTGGGGAGACAAACAAGGCACCCATGTAGGAAGCATCAACCCCCTCAGCATGTGCAATGCTTATGTTTTATCTATCAGCTAAAACAAAGTTAATTTAAAAAGAGAGACCAAGGGAGAGCCAGGGTTTACTGGTACAGAGGGCTGGTTGGAGGCCTCACAGCAAGGAGGTGGGGAGGCACTTAAGGCCCTTTGTTAAGGAAAGATTTGGGGACTTCAGAAGAACAGAGGAAACAGTAAAGGGGTGGTGACACTTGCTGGAGTAGGTGTGGAGGTCTCCCTGATTCCTGGCCTTGACCCCCTGAGGCATTTAGGGGGGTTTTCTCTGGATCTCTCCCTAGGAGCAGCCTGCCCTGGGGACAGAGTTGATGGCCCCTCCTTTCCCAAAATTTGCTGCTTTTCTTCAGGCAAAAAATTCTGAAAAGGCTTCTTTCTTCAGCTTAAAAGAATCTCCATATCAAACTCTGAGGTTCACGTGGTTCCCCACACGTCCAAAAGGAAGATGATATTCAACTGAACTAAGGCAAATTAAACTTCACCATACACTGAGATGGGTAAGGGAAAAATAATCTCCAGCAGTATTACATGTAACTTTTAGCCAACAATTAAATAAGAAGATGCAGGGGATGTGCCTTCAATTTACCTCCAGGTGAGAGGACTATCCTTTAGAAGGTCTAGAGTTCCTGGGCACACTCATACACTGTCCTTGGAGAGGCTGCTCAGCCTCCAATCACCAGTGCTCCTCCTATGTGCTGTCTCCTTGAACTTGGCTTACTCTGATCTCTGACAGTAATTATCTGCCAGCAGATGAATTTACACAATAATGGGCTCCTTCCAAGCCTTGGGTGAGCACATGCTTCTTATCCTCCAAATCCATGAACATGTGCATTCCCTGCCCCACCCCACAATCTGAAGCTCCTTTAGAGTTAGTTTCACCTTTAATTTCAAATCTGTGGTCTTTTGATCATACAGCTGTCATAAATATATCCCTCGTGTTTTTAAAGTGTTAGTATTTTTAGAGGCAACGGCCCTGTGCTTGCCTAGAGTGCTTGCCTAGCTTGCCAAAAGGAAAGGAGGGCCAGCATTTTTAATGTTATTATTTGTTTTCGGTTAGCAACTTTAATCAACAATTAAATGGTATAGAATGTGTGCAATTCTAGAATATAGAATGTGTACGATTCTGTATTAATGGACTTAAAACCCAAATAAGATTGAGGTGAGCCCCAGGGCAGCAATGAAACCAGAATCCTCAGCCACACATCTGCTCCAGCTGAAGGCAAGCTGGCGCTGGCTCTGGGCAAAGAGGGTCCAGGGGAAGAGCTGTGGCCTCTGCAGCGCTGCTGCCACCAGATGGATGTGGGGACACGGGTCCAGAGGGAGCAATCAGAGTGACTCAGGAGCTGGTGGGAGACGAAGTCAATCAGCAGGACTCCAGAAGACTTCTTATTTTTACTTATTCACTCACTTCTTGCAGTACGGGTTTAGGCAAGAGCTCTATCACTGAGCTACAACCCCCCCCCAGGTCTTTAGATTAGAACAAATAGCACAGCACCTTTTTGTGTTGATTGGCAAAGGTGTGGGAGAAGGCCTGGAGTAGTTTCACTGAGGCACAAGAGAAGTGTTGAGGGTAGTGGGGAAGGCAGGTGGTGGGAAACATCCTGAAGCAGGCAGGAACAGGGTGAGTTGCAGGTGCTGGCGGGCAGCAGATGGAGTGGTGGGCATGCCTTCGGGTCCTCCTGACCACCAGAATGTTCCTTAAAAATGCATGATGCTGCCAGGCGTGGTGACACACACCTGTAATCCCAGTGGTACCAGAGGCTGAGGCAAGAGGATCGCTGGTTCAAAGCCAGCCTCTGCAATGGGCGAGGCACTAAGCAACTCAGTGAGACCCTGTCTCTAAATAAAATGCAAAATAGGGCTGGGGATGTCCTCGGTGGTCTTGAGTGACTCTGAGTTCAATCCCCACTACCCACTCCCAAAAGGGAGGGGTCTCATGAACATGGAAGGGAGACCAGTGATGAAGGGGACCCTGGGAAAGGGGGAGGGAGGAGGGATGGGAAAGGAGACCAAATTGACCCAGTTGTGCCTGGTGCATGTGTGACTACATGATAGTGAGTTTCCCTTTTGTGGATAATAGAGTGCACCAATTAAAAATAAGTTGACAGAAGGAAGACCGACAGAGCGAGGGGAAGAAAGGAGGTAGTGTGGGGACTGAAATGGAGCACATTATGTCATGCACTTGTGAATCCATCAAAAGGAACCCCACAAGTAGGTAAAAATTAAAAAGCAATATGTTATAAAGTAATTAACAATAATCCAAATGTCTAACAGTCTTTCATCACACCCTGGTTAGTGTGGGGAAAGAAAATTAAACAGCACTCATCATTTTAATTTTCAAAATATGATTTTTAATTTCTAGATGATGATAATTCTGAACTAATTATTATAGTTACAATTTTTTAAAAATTCTGAACTGATAGCAAGTCCACATTACTTCTCAAATACTGGATACTTAAAAGGTTAAAGAAAATGGTTTATGAAGGAAAAGACAGAAGAAAGACAAACAAAGACAACTTAAATTTAAAAAGTTAAAATAAAGGTAAAAAATAAGACGAAGAATTTAAGGGTAGGCACACAATGAGTGCTCATGAACCTGAGATCAGTAAGTACATAGCCTCCCACAGGGTGGATGTTTAATCCACAGAGGAAAGTCATGGAGGGGCTTGAAAACACCTGCATTCAAAAAGCAGACACAGGAATGAACTAGAGGGAAAAGAGTAGGAAAGAATTGAACTAGAAAAATTCAATAAAATTTCAATTTAAAAACACCAGATTGGCAAAATAGGGCAGCTTTTATTGATTTAAAGATCAAATCGACAACCATGTATTGATACACTGAAATTTCAGGTCACTAGCAAGCATCACTTATGTAAATCAAAAATGTTAGGATTGATTGCACAAAATTGAAATGTACTCTTAAGAAGAACTGGATTGACGTAGGGGATCAGCAGAGCATGTCTCTTCAACATCAGTATTTTAAGCTGAGTGCTATGGGAGGGAGCTGGTGCAGGAAGGGCCTCTGTGTCCCCTTTGCCTGGGGCAGGACACGGCCCCAGCTGTGAGGGTCCTCTTGCCCCAACCACTAAGGACACCTTCCCCCTGGAGATGGCACAGGAGGAATCTATAGAAGGAGCTGCCCGACTCTCCCTTATCTGCCAGCTATTTGCCTTCCCACAGCCTGCTGTTCCTGGAGACCTGAAGTCTTCTCCCTTTTCCTTGTCACTTTAACAATTCACTAGTCTTATTGAAGGTGCCAGGGACACTGGAGGTCTGGGTTGCCTGTTTGAGGATTACTGATCCCCTGATCTCTTCCGTGGATTATAAAACTCAGCGTAATGAACTCCATTTGTTTCCCTCACGTGAATCTAGATGTCTGCTGTAATGGGGTTTTGCAGCAGGGGAGAGAGACTGGGCTCAAATCCAGATATAAATATCGGACTGGAGAATTTAGAGCAGAGGAGCAGGGTGGTCAGTGTGGAGCGTTTCTAGGAAGAAACACCAAGATACACCGACTAAGTCAGTTCCACAGGATTCTTGCTGAAGGCAGGCTAGGGCAGCGGCCAGGCCTCCCCCGGGGGTGGAGGATGATGAACCTGATGAAAACAGTGCCTTGCCCAGAGGGTGTCCCTGGTCGCCTGCAGCAGGTTGCTTGCTAAACTTGGACAACGCAGAGACTGGAATGGAAGCTGAGTGTCTGTCCCTTTGGGAAAGAGTTCAAAGGGGCTGAGTGCAATTTGGCCAGCAAGAAAGTCCTGATCAAGGAGAGGTGCAGCCTGAGTTTGGCACTAGTTCTACAAATCCATCTTAGGTTTCTCGGAGCAGAATATGCAAATATGAAAAAAGTTGTAATCTTTCTTGTGGAAATTTAAAGTTAACACAATTGACAAAAAAAAAAAAAAAACGGGGAAGGAAGAGTAGTTTGGCTGGCTGCAATGCTTACTTGTCACAAGAACATTTAATGGAAATATTTATATTTTGTAAAATAAAAAGTATATACATTTTCCCCCCAATTCCAAGCACAGGCTGCTTTTAAAACCCACAGAATTTCCTGGGAGAACTGCCTTGGGTTACCCCTAAGAATGCCCTTCTGGCCCACCTGCTTTAGGGCCACCTAGAGGTTCTGGGATGAAGGGACTCTCCAGCCCCACCCCACTGCTGACCTTCTGGGAGGAGAGGAGTCCTGAGATGCTGTTGAACCCAAGTGGCCAGTAACTTAATCAGCTACAGGGTGAAGCTTCTGGGAAACCGAGGCAGCACAAAGATTCCCTTCAAACCTCGATTCTTGTGATTAAGTCAATCTCAGACCCTGCACTTAGAGTGGCAGGCATGAGTTCATTACAAGGGATGGGAAAAGGGACTGTCAAGGGACACAGAGAGAGGGTCCTCTCAGAGAGAAGAGGGACAGTGTGCCTCTGCTTCCCTCCAGTATTGTTGGAGGATTCCCAGGGAACTTTCCAGAGAATCCAGAAAACTCCCGACTTTTGACCGACAGCAGGATGATATCAGACTTTCAAATCCCCACTGTCATGACTACTCTAGGTCACTTTGGCCCAAGCTGACTGGTTCTGTGTAAAAGTCTTCCCCTTGAGGGTGACTGTGTTGTTCTTATCAGCATTTCAAGGCCTGCATTTCCTCTGCAGATAACAGGAATGTGACATATCCTGTCCACTTAGGCCAGGCAGGGCTGCAGGGAAATTGTTTTTTGAAAGTAAAAGTATTCAGGGGTCAGCACAGTAGGCCCATTTTGTAGAATTATTCCCTTAACCTCATGTTTCCGCCAGTCACATCTGTCTGTCCCTTATCAATGTATTTTAAGAAAATTATAAAACTACAAGTTAGGAGATTTCCCAGCATTATCTACCAAACAGTAATAGAGAACACATCAGTCTGAGGATCCTGAGAACACCAGACCATCATAAACCCCTCTGTGGTCACCAGAATGATGTCCTTCCCACACAACTCATCCAGGTTCCTTTGAAGAAGAATCCTGGGACCCACTCTTCAGATGGGCCAAATTTCCCCCTTGAATATGTATCCACTTTCCCCAATAGGTCTGTCTCTGACTAACACGTGCTGAAATCCTTCTGAATCAGATGGATGGAGAGCCTCCCTGGTCCTGAGCTGAGGTCTCCTCTGCAGGAACATTTCCCACTTTTTTTGGTGACAATGTAACCATGAACAGTGAGCAATCATCTGTTTAACAGTGATACAGTGGATCTAATGCAGAGAAGAGAATATTAAAACAGATGGTTACATTTCAGTGTGATCTGAGAATATAATTTCATGACACTACACTGTGAACAGAATTGATCTGAGATTCATCAGAATTCTAATTGAAAAAGCTGAAACCACAAAGCTTAAGACAAGATCGCAGGAGAACATGCTCACACCTTGGGAGCCTAAAATGGTCAGTTAAGACACAGAAAGCAAAATATGAAAATGATTCATAATTCTAACCTCATCAAAATTATAAACCCTGCTTGTCAGAAGGTCCACTAACAGATGAACAGGTAAGACTTAGCATGACCAAGGACTTAGCACACGATTTCCTGGGCTTCCCTGTCCCCAACTCTGAGGTCACCCTCCTTCCAGTCCCCAGCTGCCCACCAAGCTCTACCACAGCCTCTCAATCTCACCTTCAACGCCAGGCTTATTATACAGTAGGAATAAGGACAGAGATATACAGGGAGTAAATAACTTTGTCAGTTCCATAAAGTGGTCTGATTTTTACTAGACCGACAGGATGGCGGTGCTGCAGTTACTCGATTTCCACTAAGTTCTTTCAGACATCGACATCACCACCAAGAGGCACAATAACTAGTCAAAATCTGCATGTAACACGTAGGACAGGCAGAGCGTGGCTGGAGTCCTGCGTGAGTGCTCATGGGGTGGGAAGGGGGGACCCTATGGCTGTGGGAGACACTGAGGGCTCCAGCCTGCAACTTCTCAGGAAGGGCGGTTATCAGAGGCTCACTCCTGAGGTTCACCGGGCGTTAAAACCAGCCTCGCTTCTCAGTGAGTGCAAGCAAAGCCGTAAATAAGCACAGGGACTTTTCCATGAAGTTTTTGTTTGTTCTCATTTTTTCCTAATCTTTGAAAAGAATCCTCATCTTTACCCCGTATACAGATTGCTGTATCACATCAGTTACACTTCCATTGATTTACATATTGCCATTCTAGTGTCTGATGTATTCTGCTGTCTATCCTATTCTCTACTATCCCCTCTCCCCTCCCCTCCCCTCCCCTCCCCTCTTCTCTCTCTACCCCCTCTACTGTAAATCATTTCTTCCACTTGTATTATTCTTCTCTTACCCCTCATTTCCTCTTATATGTAATTTTCATAACCCACTTGAATCAAACTGTGAAATATGATATATTAAGAACTATGTAATGTTTTGAACGACCAACAATAAAAAATAAAAATTAAAAATTAAAAAAAAAAGAATCCTTATCTTTGCAGTTGGACTAACGAGCAACCACGTCTGAATCCTTTGTCCTTTCTCTCTGGGACACTTGCGTCCCTCCTCTGAGAAAGACCCGAGAAGACAAAAGCAGGGTCAGTCAGTGTCAGGTCGGCAGAGTCCGCCCTTGGTCTTGGGTCTGAGAGTTTATTAAGCAGACGACAGGTCCAAATGAGCAGGTACAAGTGGAGGTTCCGCGCCAGCAACTGGAGAAATGACAGGACCTGAGCTGTGAGGACCTGCCTGGCGCACCGCGGTGCTGGAGGTACCACCCTCGGCGACCTCCGGCTTGGCAGGCAGAGTGTGCACGCTCTGCGCCACTGCGACCAGGTGACCCCACCCAAGTCACAGGGGCGCCGCGCACAAGCCGCCCGGGCAGCGCAGAGACCCGCAGCGGACCTGGCCCCGCGGGCCTCGCTGGGGGCGGCAGCGGGCTCTAGCACGGAAGCACGAGCTCGTAGTCGTGCTCCAGGGTGCTGGCCATGGAGCTGGCAGTGGAGGTCCTCAGCAGCGCGTACTCCGTTTCCTGGGAGCCCCTGGACCGCCCCGGGCGCCGCGAGGCGCGGTCGACGTTCTCGTAGCCATCGTCGTTGGAGCTCAGCGAGGGCTGGCGCAGGGGCGGGTGGCTGATGACTGTGTAGCACACCTCCTCAGAGCCCGGTGCCTGCACCGGAAAACCACAGGCCTGGATCACACACGCACAGTCGCCCCAGGGTTTTCACCCCGGGACCCCCAGGCCCGCTCCCAGGGGCATCGGGGACCTGCCCTAGCAGGCACCGTACACAAAGGCACTGCCGGGTCTGTGCCTGCTCCTCTCCATTGATGGAGGAGGGAAGGACATTACCCTCGCGGTCACACATTGAGTTGCCATGAGCAGATCATTAACCCGAGGTTTTTTTATAAGAGAAAATTCTAATTATAAAATTAGAATTTCAACATATTTTCAATTGCATGGATAGTAAAGAAAAGAAAAAATCAGACGTTAATATATACAAATCAAACCAATGAGATGCTTGTGATGTAGTTTTAAAAGGAAAAACTTTGTCCACATTATTGGTTTCTATCATGTTCACAAGCATGAATGCTAATTCCTGGGTACAGAGATAGGCAGAGATGTGGACGCTACACAGAAAACGGTCTATGGTGTCCAGATCGTAAGTGCAAGTCTCTCTGATTCAACCTGTTTTGTTTTAAGAGCTTTAAAAATTAAAACATTAAGTCTCAGAGAAAATTGGACTATAAAAATAACTTTCTAATTTTCTAAATCAGTTAAAATTTTCAAGTTTTTATTTCCTTCCATTTGTCCATTAATTTAATTACCAATTAAATGATTTAAAATTGAAAAGATTTATCTAAGTCCACTCAGAAATTGCAAGTACTTGAATAAGATCATCTGTATTTTAATATTTATCAGAAAATTGAAATGAAACTTAATTTGGGGTTCATCCTGATGATTTTTAATTACCTGATTAGAAGTGGATAGAAATTCTTTACCTAGAGGATAAAAAAACAAAAGGAAAAGAATGTGAGACTTTTGGGCCGCCACCACCACAGTAGCAGAAGTGTAGGTAGAGCTGGTGGAGAAACTGCAGAACCTGGTGCCCACACTTCTGACTCCCCTGAAAGCCCAGGCTTCCCCTGAATGGCAAGATGGAGAGGCAGGCCATCCTGCATTCTATGCAACTGGCACACACCAAGTCTGCTGACCGAGATGGACACTGGTAATATAAAGTCCACAAACACCAAGGCAATGAAGTACAGAGCATAAAGAAGAAGCCATGAGGCTGTAAATGTAAGACATAAACTCTATAGAGTACCACAGAACAAGCATGATTCTTAAAGAGGAAAAGTCATGTAGGAGATAGATAGATACACAATAGCAAGAGTAACTATTCCAAATTAAATACAAACATACCCTTCAGGTTGATTCTGTCTGTGAACCTGAAGTAATTTGTATACAAGGAAATTGAATTCAACTTGTAGTAACTTGGCATCCACTACTACCCATTTTTTTTAAAATAAACAAGCTCCAACTAGGGAATTCAACAAATACTGAATAAAGCAACCATCCCAATTCATAAGAATAAAAATGACTGATTCTGAAACCTACAATCTAATATGTTTGACAGCTAATCTTACCAATTACTGGGCATATTAAGCAAATTGAATAGACTCTGTTGAACAAAATAAGCTAAGAAATTCTTTTTAAATTTTTTTATTTTTTTATATATGACAATAGAATGCATTATAATTCATATTATACATATACAGTACAATTTTTCATATATCTGGTTGTACATAAAGTAGAGTCACGTCCTTTGTGTCTTCTTACATGTACTTAGGGTAATGATGATCATCGCATTCCACCGTCTTTCCTACCCCTATGTCCCTTTCCCTCCCCTTTTCCCCTTTGCCCTATCTAGAGTTCATTTAATTCTCCCATCCCCCACCCTTTGCAACATATTATGAATCAGCATCCTTAAATCAAAGATATCATTCAGCATTTGTTTTGGGGGATTGGCTAATTTCTCTTAGTTGCAAATGTCATTTACCTGCAAATGCCATGATTTTATTATATTTTAAAGCTGAGTAATATTCCATTGTGTATCTATACCACATTATCTTTGTCCATTCATCTAGTGAAGGGTGTCTAGGTTGGTTCCACAGTTTAGCAATTGTGCTACTATAAACATTGATGTGGCTGTGTCCCTATAGTATGCTGTTTTTAAGTCCTTTGGGTATAGATCGAGGAGTGGGTAGCTGGGTCAAATGGTGGCTCCATTCCCAGTTTTCCAAGGATTCTCCATACTGATAAGCTAAGAATTTCTAATAGCTAATTGTTCTTCACAAATAAAAAGTTATGTCCAAAGCATTGATTTCAAATAAGGAGTGCTACCTACATATGTTCATTTAATCATGTACCCTTATCAATGTAGCCATATGTGATTGTTTAGCTAGATAAGTGTGTTTCAGTTCTCTCCTGTTTTATGATCATAGGCTTAGGAAGTTATGTAGCCTATGTGCAGTTCTAGAGACAAGTCTGAATGGCATGAAGAAATCATACTATTGGATGAAGTGTTGCTGTTGGTGCTGAAATTCTTACAATATTGAGGAACAATTGTATAACTTTCATATTCAAAGGCCACAAAGTTGGTCTTGAAGGAGTTAAGGATGCACCATCTCAAAATATGCAAAAATGATAAATTGGTTATTTTAAGCTAAATTCATGAGGAGCAATACCTGTGGAATGGGCTGATTGGCCTGACTTTCCCTCTGCAGCAAGCCTGACAGATTCTTTTGAAGAGGGTATCATCCTTGTGCTAAGGTGGGACAAGAGCCAAAATGACCAGAGCCTGGTAATGGGGCCACACTGAAGGTGAATAACATGCTCACAGAGGCCCTGTTCCATTCACCCTCCCTCCATGCATCCAGGTAACATCCCTAGAATGTGCTATCCACAGTCCAGAGCTCCATCTATCTTATTGCTCCTCCACAAATGCATTGCTATTTGTCTAAAAAGCACAAAACCATCTTGCTTTGGTTATTCTTCAACTCCACTTTTTGGTGAAGAGGTCTCTACATGTAAAATTTGTGAATCTATGCTATTCTCTTGTGTCGACTTCATATTAATTTGATTCCTAGATCCAGCCTAAGAGCCCACATAAAAACCCAGGAGGGCTGCAGGTGTAGCTCAGTGGTGGGGCATTTGCCTAACATACATCTGGCCCTGGGTTTCATCCCCAGACCTGGGAGAGACAGAGAAGCCTCAGGAGTGGAGGGAGGGATCTGGCCCCCCACATCCCACTTGCCCAGAAAACAGGCTGACAGGGCTGCCCCACCGCCTAAGGGCTCCCTAGGAGATGCATCCAGAGCTTCCCTGTCCCTGGGTTGTGGCCTCTCCGACCCTGAAGGCCAGCAACACAAGACATCAAGGGCTGGGCCAGTTTCACCCTGCTGCCTCACTTTGCCATCTTTCCTTCCCTGTCCTCCCACCGTTTCAGGGCCTGTAGTCACAGGTGCAGCCATCCACAACCTGGATATAGAGAGTGTGCAGGAGAGTGAGCATTTCAATGTGAACATATGAATGTAGCTGCTGAAATGGCAAAGAAGGTCTTCCTCTCTCCAAATCCAGGAAATACACACTAATGAGTATTGCATTGCTTCTTGAAATGCAAACTGAACTTGATTTAAATAAATCCAATTATCCAAGTATGCCTCCAAAGATCTTTTCTGCAGTTCAAACAAGTGCAGCCAAGCTACAGAAGCTGGTGTGAAGGATGCTTTAAAGGAAGAAACGCCCAAAGATTTGAGAGTCTGGGCTGAGTTCTATCACCTGGTTTGGGTTAGAGGTTCAGCAGATACCATTAACATTTAAAAATGGGACATAAGCAGCTTACAGTTCAGAGCACTTGGGGCAGCAGGCCTACCTGAATCGGAGAGCTCACAGCCTAAACAATTGTTCCCATGGGGCATTATAGAAAGAATGGAGAGTATGGCCTATTTGTGATCCATGTTCTTCCAGAGCATGGAAACATAGGACTTGGTATTATCATGGCTTTCAATTTGTGACTCAAGGCCTGAGTGAAGGGCCAAGGAAACTGTTTTGAAGGTCTGTCTGCTTTGCACCTTAACCCCTCCTTAGGGTAGTGGGACAAATACAGTTGTTCCTGGATCTGTTTCATCTGGGTTGAAAAGGCCCATCAACATACTCTGTGAATTTCTCCAGGACTGGACATCGTAGGGAAGATAGCCACCAGTGCCCAGTTGGGAGCAGCATCACTCTGCCTGTCCTGCAGCAGGATGACCTTCCTGAAGAAATCAGGAAGGTGACTATACAAAGATGTGAGATTAATGACTTTGGTTGCCTCCCCTGTTAACTTCCCTTGTTTTGACCTGTGCAAAGATGGTTGGGTCGAAGTTTTCACAAACACTAGATGGAAACCTCAGTGTAGATGAAGCCTCTTTCCTGGACCCAGCAAGACATGCAAACGTCTAATATGCACTTGCTCTCAAATGCAGGGAGCCAGCCCCACTTCCCTGGTGTGCACCACAGGCTCCATCAGTTTCCATCTTTTGGTCAAAATCTGACTTCCAGGAAGGCTGCCCTTTCCATTTCCACATTCCTGATGGTCCACAGCCCTGAGGACAGAGGTGACAGATCCAGGAAGAGAGGAATCAGGCTCCTTAGCTGACTTCAAGCCCTGATGCCCAAGGAGAGCAGGGACCTACCCTCCTGGAAGGTTCTTCAGGCTTCATCCCCTGAATTACTTCAGGATGGGCACATCAAATTAAGCCTGCTTGCTCTCTTTACAAAAGCAGTGCACTATCTGGTGAGCCCTTTAGTAAGCCATGCACCAGCTGAAGTTAGGTCCAGAGTGAGAGGTTCTACCTTAGTAAAATGCAAAATGTGGTTCCATTAAAAATATCAGTACAATGTGTGGACTTGGGGGCTGGGCTGTGGCTCAGCATTAGAGCACTCGTCTAGCATGTGTGAGGCCCTGGGTTCAATTCTCAGAACCACATAAAAATAAATAAATAAAATAAAGGTATTGTGTCCAACAACTACAACTAAAAAATAAATATTTAAAATAAAATGTGTGAACTTGGTGCCAAGGTGTATTTTAGCAGTAGATGCTTTGCCTAGCGTGTGAGGCCCCGGGTTCAATTCCCATGACTGGGGTGTGTGCGGGGGGCATGAATAAAATAACTGAAGGATGGACCACTAAGGAACACCACAATTTCAGATTGGACCCAAGACAGTGCAATGGGGGAGGGTCCCAAGGTAGTGTGACCTCAGAGGGAAGCAGCTTCAGGAGAGAGGTGTTGAGCCACAGCAGAGGGGCAAGAGACAGGGCAATCAGGATCCAGACTGAGGTCAGCAGCTGGACCTGGCAGAGGTGTGACATGAAACATGGGTACAAAAGGCTTTTGCACCATGGTCCTTATGACCACACTTGCACTTGCATTTGAAATCACTGACAGGTGACACTTCCCATGTGATGACCATGGGGATTCCTGCTTGGGGTGGTAGTGGTATCTGCTGGCCCAGTGCCCCAGGCGTAGGGAGTGGGAAGAACAAAGCTCCTCATGGCCAGAGGCAAGACACAGGAGGAGTCCTGCAGGTGAAGAGGGGAGAGCTTGTCCCCAGTGCGGGCTCCAGCTGCAAGTGAGTGAGCTCTGGGCCCCAGCAGTGCTTATGGCCGACACTGCGGGAGACCAGGCTGGCATGTTCCCGCTCCTCCCCTCTGGCTTGACGTGGCGTCATCACAATGTGCATGTACATCAAACCATCTCCCACAATTTTTATTTGCCAGTTATACCTCAGAAAAAAATGAGTGAATAGAAGAAAATGAGAGTTTTCTTTACAACATAGCTGTCCTCTGGGACTGAACTCCGTTATTCTTAATTGCTTGTTTTGAATAATTACATAATTACTACCCTCAATGGTGTGGCAGGTGGAGTAAAGAAAAATATACTTCTCATCACCAGTTGGCACTATTTAAAAACAAATATATAAACATTATTCAAGCTGGCGCTATTTTAAATCGATAACATACACATTAAAATCCATAGGTTTTTGGCTAATCACCTCCCAAGTAAGTTTATAAAGTGGTGCTCAAAATAAATCAAGTACAAATATTACTGTGATTCGAAGAATAGTGAGATCTGGTTTTGAGAAGGCAAGACTTTGAACAGCTGCCTCCAACACCAAGGGACCATCCATATCTAAGGTCTTTGATGGCAGGTCTACCTCCCTGCTATCAAAGAGACCTTAGAAAGCAATGACTTACCATTCTTATCTTGACCTTGAGTCTCTCCTTCAACCATGGCCACTTCCTGCCTGCAAGGAAAGAGATAGTGAAGAGCCCCCGGGTCTCCTCTGATCCTCCAACGCCCTTCACGGAGGCAGTGCAGTTAGGAGCCTGTCTCCCCAGCCCTCAGAAAAGTGGGGGATTCCAGGCAAGGGCGGGAACCAGAGAGTGCCCCAGCTGGGAGTCCCAGAACTTACCATCACCACACCACACATTGCCACACACAGGGAGAACACACGTAAGCGGGGGCAATGAGGACAACTCCAGGGAGACTGGCCATTTACCTCTCTGCTCTTCATGATGGGACTGCAAATCTTAAAGGTGCTGAGAGGGTCCACAAATTCTCACAGACTGACAGCGGCACACATTAGAAAGTGTGGGCCGTCAGTGAGAGAAGTGGAGGTTGTCCTCAAGGGGACACCGAGAGAAGGCCTGGGGACGATGGGCTGCCAACACATCACCTTTATTCCCTTTCCACCCAGCCCCCTAAATCTAAGAGGAAGTATGGAGGCAGCCGAGGCACTACCTGTGCTGATCTTCGCCTCAGAGGCAGCCAGTGCTCATAGAAGAGAGGTGCAGAGATGGGGCGGGGGGGGGGGGAGGGGGGGGCAAAGGAAGAAGTGCTCCAGAGCAGCTGGCCAAAGGAGGCCAATCCCAGCGCACGCCCCTCCACACCCTCAGACAGACAGACACACACACACACACACACACACTCGAGCCTGAAGCTGGAGAATGGCGTGATACTCACACAGATGTGAATATAAAAATATGATCTGAGAATCACCAAAAAAGAAAGTGTATTGCCGGGTGCAGTGGCGCACACCTGCAATCCCAGCAGCTCGGGAGGCTGAGGCAGGAGGATCGCAAGTTCAAAGCCAGCCTCAGCAATGGTGAGTCACTAAGCAACTCAATGAGTTGTCTCTAAATAAAATACAAAACAGGGTCGGGGATGGGGCTAGTGGTCAAGTGCTCCTGAGTTCAATCCCCGGTACCAAGAAAGAAAAGAAAAAGTGTACTGTCAAACATGTTATTCCTCTGAGAATATATAACCTGTGAGTTTTTTTTAAAGAAAAAGGGAATGAATATGACTGTGCAGCCACATTTGAAGTCTGCAACATGCAAACCTCTGGGAAAGGTTGCAAAGAAGCTGGGAATGGAGAGCTCAGTTTGCTGCTCTCCAAGTTCTGAGGGTCTGGCCACAAATCCAAACCCACCCAAATGCAGGTGAACATGGTCGGCACATAGCATTGGCTTCCACTCTCACTTAATCCAGCAGGGCAATCCCTGTCTAGGGGTCAGTTCCAGGCAGTGGCAGTAATTCCAAATTCCCAGGAATGTGCTTGGATTTTCTTGGCTTGTGCTTTGAACTAAATTGTGTTCCCCTCAAGTTTCATATGAGGGCTGAACTCTTTGTCCACAGGCCTCAGAACGCTGTGGGCCTTTGCAGAGTAAAAATTCTGCTCAAACAGGGTCCTGTGAAGGGTCTCTCTTTCAATTTGCCTGGTATCCCTATTAGAAGCAGACCCTGGGACACAGGAAGATGACACAGATGGTGGCCACCCAAAAGCCAAGGACAGTGAGCTGTGATTAGCCTTAATGACACCTTGATCTCAGTCTTCAGGCCTCCAGGACCATGGGGAGGTGGTTTATGCCACCCCACTTGTCTGTGACCTGTGCCACCTGGCCTGTGGCACTTTCTGTGACAGCCCCAGTGAACCAACTCAGACTGATCTGTGACACTGGGGCAGAGACACCCAGAGGAACTAGCTGAAGACAGCGGCCAGCCATTTCCTCCTCCTCCACCTCCCTGCACCCTACCAACAGTCCTCCAGAGGACGACTCCGCAGACCACCTTGGTCATCTCAAATAAGGAGCCAGACAGGCCAGATGGAAAGTCACAGGCTCCTGCAGCTGCTCTGAACCCTTCACACCAAGGTGCCTGGACTCTATGTGAAGCAGAGCAAAAGAAACCGTGAAATTAATTGAAATGAAAAGACAGTGCATCATTTGTGTCCGTCAGTAATGAGGAGTAGGGAGGACAAGGGCAGGGAGTGTCTGAAATACGTAATGAGTTAAGTTTCTGTAGCAGGTACACTTCAAAATTATGATCTGAAACAAAAGGTGCAGAGTATATTTTCAAATTCCCTAAGGCCAGCAGACCAACCACCAGCCGGCACATTTTTTGCCACATGCACTCCTGATAGACACCCGGGAAAGACAGGCCTGGGTCTGAGCTCTGCTTCTCACGGCCCCCGGTGGTAATGCAGGACCACGTTACACGAGGACCTAGAGAGTGTAGGTGACTCATCTCCCAGCTGACACAAGTGGCCAGGAGGACTAAGAAAACCCACGCAGCAGCAGAAGCACAGGCCACACGGGCCGGGCGCAAAGAAGAAAGGTGTGTTGGAGACGGTAAGAGGTGTTTGGGATCCAGAGCTCCTCACATCCAAGAAGAAGTGAAAGGCAACGTAGCCCAACACTGAACACTGGGAACACAGCCTGCAAAGTCCTGAGACGAGAGGAGGCTGGTGTGCCCTAGAAGAGGCCTCACTGAGACATCACCACTCGCCTGTTCCAAGCACAGACTGAGGGCTTCTAGTGTACTCAGAGTAGTGCGGCCAACCCACAGCGGTTCCCACACGTCTCCCTCACTAAGAAGGGAAACTCCCTGATCCGGGCAGCCACTGCCCACGCGTCCAGCCTTCAGACCTGGACGCCATGTCCCTCCTGCCCCTGTTCCTCTCTCTGGGGACTGTTGGTCTCCTTCCTACCTCACTGCAATCCCAGGTCCTGCCACCTGCTTCCGGCCACTCCCTGCCCAGCCTCACTAGCCTCACTCTGCTCCACCTCTTGAGACCACCTTTTTACATGAATGAGACCTTGTGGCACAGACAGAATATTATTTAAGTTTATATTCTTTCATCTTTCCATTCCTCAACAGGAAAGACTGAAAAGACACAGAAAATTGGGGGTTCAAAATAATTAGAATAGCGACAATTTAGGGAAAAAAATAAAAGACTCCAGTAAAGATAAAACAATGATGTATGACTTCCTGCAAAGAGCGAAACAGAAATTATAAAAGTGGTGACCGAGGACGAGCGGGAGGAGACAGGAAAGGGAGGTAACTGTATCTCGATTGTGGTGGTGACAGGACTGTGTGTGTTTTTCTGAACTTATTAAACTATATACATAAAAGGTAAATATTATCGAATTATAGCTCCACAAATGAAAATTAAAGTCAAAGGCATTGAAAGATCTCATACAGTCCTTATTGGAAGTAAGAGTGAAGTTATGAATTAATTTAATGATATTCTGGTAAAAAAAAATAATAGCCAAAATTTACACAGAAAGACATAGATAGAGTACACTCCTCTCAGGAGCACGAATCTGCAAATTTAACCAGGAAGAATACTGTCTCTGGCCCAGCAGGTGGATGACAGGCCACAGATGTGATGGATAGAGAGAGTAACAGGGCTCTGGTCTGCCTCAGCACAGAGCCAGCAGAATTCCTGGACTCCGGCTTCTGACCTCAACGGTGTGAGGAAGGCTAAAGAGGCCTGCCATGTCTTATTACCCTCTGATTGTAATCAAGACTGCTGCATCAGATGAGATGAAGGCTTCACTTATTTAGCAAGAAGAAGGAGAAGATAAAATCTACTGCACACCTTACTCCAGCCCTGACTGACTGCAGGGCTGGCAGAAGGTGGCCTCAGGTACTGACTGACTGACTGCAGGTGTGTTTGGGAGCTGGCCTTTATGTAGGACCATGTCTCAGAGTCAGGTCTGGCTCTATAGATTATGAAACAAAAGTCTTCTTTAAATTCCTTATTGATGCCTAAATTAAATGGCTGAAGGAGAAGCCCTGGTTCAGACTCTGCACAGACGGCATTACTGCTGCCTGAGACCAGAGGCTTGCATGTGTCACAGGACAGGCTCCGCCACCCTGCTGTTTCTGCGGATTTACATACCAATGGAACCCTGTGCAGAGAAAGTCACAGTGAGAGACGAGATGGTGAGAGGGCCCAAGCTGCCAACCTCAGCTGCCCTCCAGCAAGCAGCCTGCCCCTCCCTCATGAGGAGGAGGAAGTATCTGCCCCAGAGAGACAGACCAAGACCCAGGATGCCGTGATGAGGAAGGAAGCTGATGGCAGAGATACAGAAGCCTGTGGTCATCAAGTCCACCAGGTGTTTCTGAGCCCGGGAGCCAGGGCCAGATATTGCGGGCCAGCGAGCTGTTTGTGCACTCTTGTCTTCTTTTTTCCACTGAGGATGGGACAACTGGTACATCCAGGCAGTGGGACACATAGGGCTGGTGCCTGTAAAAGCAAGTGGTCTGCAAAGGGAGATAAAGCACAAGAAGCAAAGTAAGTCCAGAGTTTCAGCTGAGATCTGGGCCAGGAGAGGGAAGTGGGCTGTGGAAGTGCCAGAAGCTGTGGGTGCAAAGACACAGCCACCCTCCACGCACCCTCGTGAGCAGCCGGTAAGGTCCTTCAGAGGAGGCATGAGACTTAGCACCTCCAGGAGGTGCTCCTGTCCATCAGCCGCCCCCCCCCCCCCCCCCCCGCCCCAGGTGGAGGAGTAGCTTTAAAGAGAAATGATTGGGCACCAGTGCCTGAGGGGAGGCTGGGCTGCATGGCTTGAAGAACACAAAATGGAGGCAGGACAGGGCGGAGGCTGAGGAATGAGTCTAAAGAGGTGGACAGGAGCCAGTCCTATGCAGCTGGGGGTCCTGGTGAGGAGTGTGGGCTTCACTCTGGATGCAATGGAAGCTAATGGTCTTAAGCAAGGAAAGGGTGTTGCTAGACATATTTTCCAAAGGTTCTCCTGGCTACTTCATGAGAAATAGGCTGAAAGAAGCCCATTGTAAACAGTCAATGGGGAATAAGTACCCTTTACTCCAGCTAACAATCCTGCGTGTGTGTGTGTGTGTGTGTGTGTGTGTGTGTGTGTGAGAGTGACCTCACTAAGTTTCCCAGGCTGGCCTGGAACTTGTGACCCTCCTGCCTCAGCTTCCTGGTCCCTGGGACTACAGGCATGCATCATGTGGCTGGGACTCCTCCCTTTCCTTGAATAGCCAGTAAGAAGCAAGATGTGCACTAGCTCCGCCTCTCTGGCTGACAGGCGCCACCTAACCTGCTCCCAGGGCAGAGGTGATCTCAAGGCTTGGCAGCTCCGTAGCTCTGAGGGGTCCCGTGGACAGAGACTCTGGGAGTGAACCCAGGAAAAATGCCTGACAGTTCTGCTCACCGTTTCCTTTTCACTCCTCGGTTTTCCTTCCTGTTCTTCTTTGGATTCTTTCCCAGGCAGCTGGATGGAGACACATAGGAGGAGAAAGAAGACCATTACCCTCTCCAGATGCTTTACTCCCTTCTCCAACTTTCTTAACCGTGGAAATCTTCTCCTTTGGCCAAATACCTCTTTTTCTCTGCATTGACAGGGAGTCACAGAAGCAGAACATGGTTCAGAAATGAACCAAAGCTGCAGCTCAAATGGGGCAATGTCCATAGTCTGACATTTTAGATAGGCTCCAGGGTTGGTTGGGGTTTATCATGACCAGGCCAGCAAATTTCCTAAGTCTCCACAGGGCTCAGGTGAATCACCTGGCAAGGTATGGAGACACTGGCATAGGAAAGGTGCGGCTTCTCCCATAGCCCAGACGGAGCCAGCAGCTGGTCCTCAGCCCTGCAGGGCAAGGCCCATGGGTCCTGGCCCCTGAGTGGGAGCGAGCTTCTAAGTCATCTGAAGAGTGAAGCTGAGGTGAGACAAATCCTGTGACTTGCATGGTTAATGCAAAGGTTAGTTATGGGCCAAAGCCTGTGACTGGGCTACTCAAACTTTCTACTCCATTACCATCCAAGCAGCATTTCTTTGAATGCTTTTTCTCCTATGTCTCCTTGATTTACAATCTACTCTATTAGTCATTGCACCCAGATTTGACCATGACTGTGAGCATCGTGCATCTCTCCCTCAGAACCCACCCTGTACAAAGGCCAGGGCCCTCCGGGTCACGCCCCAGCCCTGGTCCTCGCCTCCACCTCTGTGCAGGTTCCTGCTTTCCGGCCATGTTGACCTTTCCTCCACATTGACCAACCCTGCCCTCCAAAGCCCTCCCTGCCTTCTCCAGCTTTCCCAACCATCACAACCTTTTTTTTTTTTTTTTTGCCAAAGTTCTCTGTCCTTCAACACTGGCCAACATCTGCTGATACAGAGCACATTTCAGAAACCAACCACGGAGAGCCAGTGCTGAGCTGCTTGAGGAAACGCCCCACCACCCCTGACTGTTATTGGCGCACCTTCCAGAAGTGTTTTGGAAATCGACGTGCAGGGCACTGAGCAGACAGCAGGATTTGCACCATGCAGAGGAAGTCGGGTTCTCGCCTTCCAGCAGGAGTGTTCTGATGTGGCGCTGGCATGGTATTCACAACCATGCACTGATGGTTGTCCCACTGGGCAGACATGAGGCAGGAGGTGCCTACCCTCAGTGACCTAGTTTTCCCACGGTTACTAGGGTCCAGTGACTTACCTACCAAAGAATATTTGTAATTTAAAATCAAAATGCAGGATCTGACAGTTCTTGGCACTGGAGCGACCTAACTGGAATGTCAGATCAATATGCTAATGAATACGAATTCTCATCACACACAGCGTAAATTTTTATTAAGAGGAACTCAGATAATGTAAAAATTGTTTGACTGGATTAATTAATGAGCTAATACTTTATCATTTAAAAAATAGATATTAAACTTTAAAATGTATCTTGGCCAAAGTTTTGGGATTATGGGAACTTTTTCAGACACTCTGCTTTTTTTACACTTTTCTTGATTTTTCAAGTTTTCCATGCTAACTTGTGACTTCATAGAGCCATAAAGGAAGTCTCAGTGGGCAACTCCCACATCAGCCACTGGCGCCTGCTTCTCCAACTATTTTGAAGTGAAAGTAAAGACCAAGAGTAAAACTGTAACTCAAGGTGCGTGTCTGGGTATGAGCAACGTGCTGCACACCCCTACGGTAAGGACCTCGAGGGACTTCCTGGAGCTCACAGTGCCAGGAACCAAAGCCAAGGCAAAATGTGAGGGCGGGTTTCTAAATGACTTGGAAGGAAGACCTGGGGGCCAACCAGGAGGAAGTGAGAGTTCATCTCAACAAGCTGGAAAAGGATGGGGAGCAAGTTGTGGGTAGAAATAAACATGGTGGAGAGCCAGCTATTAGACAGGAAGGCTGTCGAGAAGGTGCTACATAGCCCTGGCAAGACCAGCCACGGGAAAGGGAAAGGACCTAAGGAAATAAATAAGCAGAAAATTAAGAGCAAGTGCTGCAGCCTGAGGACAACCACGAAAGATTATCATAATAAACACGGCTTGTAACAGAAACCAGAAAAACCAAGTGTAGGAGGTGGCGCATAAGTGCACTTAGGGGCTCTCAAGAATCCAGCCCACGAGACAAATGCAGCCTCTGTTGCACTTCAGACAGTAGAAAACGTCAACTGCTGTCAGACCCTTTCATGAGATTAGTATGATCTCATTCCAAAAGGAGGCAAGGAGAAGAAAAATAATCACAGCTCAATTTGCTCATGAAAATGGATGCAGTAATCCTTGCTAAAGCAAGAGTCCACCAAATCTAAAGATGCAAAAATAATATATATCACAACCAAGTGGGCTCTGCACCAGAAATTCAAGGATAGGTCACCATCACCAACAAAAAACCAATTAACATAAAAAAAACTAATTTAACAGAAAAATTGTGAAGTTATATCATAGTTTAAAAAATCCATTTGATAAGATTTAGCCCCCATTAGCCACAAATGTTCTCATCATGCTTGTTCTAACATGAAATGCTCTTGTTTTGATAAAGGCCATGGGCCACAAATACACAGCAAACTCCGTGGAAACACCTTCGGGAGAGTTACTAAGGTCGAGACAGGACAAGCATGCTTACAAATACTGAAGCGAAATGACATTAAAAAAGAAAAGGCCCGAGTGCTGTGGGCAGTAGAGCCGGGATAGGTCCTTATCTGCACAGAGGGTGCATCCCCAGGCAGGAGCCCAGGCACTGACCATCAGCAGTGGAGACGAGGTACTCAGTGAGGCTGGTGGGCAGTCATCTCACAGAATCCAGCAGCACCCCAACAAGGGTGGCCAGAAACGGTGACCTCAGACTCATTGCCATCATGTATGGCATCTAGAACTCAACCTAAAAACAACTCAAGAAAGGAATGAAACCTGAAACTTGGAGAGCACACAAGAGGGTCGGCGCAAGTACTTGGCTGGAGGAGACTGTCTGCATAGGTGTCACATTTAGCCACCAAATTCAGCTGAATATTTAGTGTTGCCCCATCACAATTCAAATTGGTACTTTTGATAGGGCTCACGGGTCCAGTTTTAACCGACAGTGCTGAGGAGCATCGAGAAGGCACACGTGAACTGGACACCGTTGGGCATCATCAATACTACCCTGCCCTCCTGGCATAAGGACCGCCAAGCTGCGAGGGACTCTCACAGCCGCTGCCAGGTCTCTGGTGGCAAAACAGGTGCTGTCCAAAGGACCAGGAGGCTTTGGCTTCTCCTCTGACAAACAGAACCATCTTTGTGTCAAGTTCTAGTGTCCACTCTGCAGCCTGGCAGAGGGCACTGGGGAGGCTTGAATGTGAAACTACTCACAAAGCCTCCTGGTGTCCGAGCTTCCCGAGTCAGTTCTCAAACCCTCATCCCAGCCACCCCACGGTTCTGTATAGAGCTCTCCCCACTGGAGAACCCTCCAAATGGTTCCTATTTCCCACAGTGACTATGACTAACAGTGACACTGGCGCAGGCACTTAGCATGCAACAGTTACACTATGAAGACAGTGTGTTGCTCATGAAAGGCTGCAGCAAAAAGAAATTGCACAGACATGGAGAACACTACCTAAGGAAACAGATCCAAGTACAGGCACTTGGCGCATAGTCTACAAAAAAGAATTACATTCAATGGGAAAAAAAATGGATCTTCTAACTTGCAAAATCTGTTTTACATTTTGGAGAAAAGAAAGCTAAAACCCCACTTTATGCCATATGGTAATGGAGATTCAATGTCTAAAAGGGAAGGCAAAAGCACAGACTCAGTGGAAGAAAACTCAGAATAATGACTCTGTGACCCAGTTGTGAACAGAGCTGGGGATGCAGCTCAGTAGTAGAGTGCTCAGGGCCTACTATGTGCAAGACCCTGGGATCCCTCCCCGCACCAGAAAACAAACATGAGGGGCAGGACTTTATCATAAATCCCGAAAGAATAACCTAGAGGTTCCCAAGAGAAGCAGAAGCCTACACCCCGAGGAGCACTGGGCGTGAGTGTTTATGGAGACCCTTCATGACAGTCCAAACTGAAGCAACCCAAATGCCGTCGGTGGAGGATGCACACACATGCTCATATACACTTGCACATAAACAGACTCTGGTACATTCAATTAAAAAAAAAATAGAGTAAGCTGTTGGTGCCTGTGGTGTGGCCAAGTCTTTCTGACGATATGGGAGAAAGAAAGCAGGCACAGAAGAGGTGACATCGAGTGCATCCACTCATAAGGAGTCACACCCAGCAATAGAAACCACAGCAACATTTGGAGGTGACTGACCGGGGGAATACCAGGAACTCCCTGGGTTGACAGAAATCACAGACATTGTAACTGTGGGTGCGAGCACTCGTAAAAGTCAGCAAGTGTTATGGCGAACGCGCCATTTCACTATGTGCAAACCTTGCCTCAGTTCAGAAATCCACTCAAGGAAATGTATTTTAACAGACAAAAAAAAAAAAAAATAGAAACTATGAGATAAAAATTGATGGATTCACTACTCATTATTCAAGGTTTCTGATCAACAACATGAAGTGAAGTGAAGCCATGCCTGGTAGGCACAGATGCTGGCAGCGGCCGATACACAGGGGTGTCTAAGGTACTCACAGAGCATGCGCCAATCACAAATGATGCAAGAAACCCTGTGGAGCACGGCATGTATAGCAAAGCACCTGTATCATCCTTCCTTCATTAAGAAGATGGGGCAGAGAAGAGCCCTACTCCCTGGGAACCACCTGAAACTGACTCTGGCTCCTTTAGCCCTGAGAGGGCATGGGGGACCTCCCTGTGAGCAACTATGGAGATCCAACCCTTACTTCCCATGCTGGGGATTGAACCCAGGACCTTGCACATGCTGGGCACACACTCCACTACTGAGCCATGCCCTCAAAAAGCCGAGTTCTAATTCATGTTGTCTGAGGAATTTGGGCTGAGTCTGAGCCACCCGGGGCAGGATGGATTTTCTATGACTGGAACTTTCTTTCAGCTCTCATCTTTGTTCCACTAACAGGCACCGGTGGTGCAGATTAACGGGTTCACGTGATATTCCCACTCATCATGCAGTATGCATTAATTACAACTGACCTCTCTTCTTCATGCTTGCCTCCCACGCTGTCCATAGACACTGACAAATATGACCTTGGGACATTTGAAATACGTTAAGTGCAAGTTGGTATGGGTTCTAAAACTCCCACAAGGCTGTGCAAATTTAGAATGAAAATAAGGTATTCAAGCACAGTAATAATTCATGTCAAATATATAAAAATTATAATTGTCAACATGAGAAAAAATATTTTATTAATATTAGTATATGAAAAAAATAAATGTATACTATATAGTACAATATAAAATTCATTTGTTAGTAATAGCATTAACAATAACATTTTCTCTCTAACACATGTAATAATTATTATATTTATACATCATAATCAATATATCATCTAATTAATTTTACTGATGAATATCTCAGTAGAAATCTACTTATATGTGTGGATCATATTATACATCTATAGGTCAGCAGTGCTTGAGAGAGTTACAGTCTGTGTCAAAAGAGGCAATCCAGAGAAGCGTGGACAGCCATGATCATTTTTTCCTGGAGGAGAGCATCCCTCACACTCTCCTTGTGGTCCCCAGGACCTCCTTGTTCCTCAGGCTCTAGATGATGGGATTGAGCATGGGGGTGAGGATGGTGTAGAAGACAGCCAGGTTCTTATCTTCTGTGGGTGAGCAGACATTCCTGGGCCAGAGATAAGTGTAGAAAAAAGGTGTGTAGTAAAATGTCACCACAGTTAAATGTTTGGAGCACGTGGTGAAGGCCTTTTTTCTTCCCTCTTTTGAGGGCATGTAGAAGACAGCAAAAAGGACTCATCCATAGGAGGCATTGATGGATGCCAAGGAAAGGAACAAGGAGAAATAGGCTTGTACTCACAAACTCCATGTACTCATAGACCCAGGTGTCCACACAGGCCAGTGGCAGCATGGATGGGATCTCACATAAGAAATGATTGATGGCCCTAGACCTGCAATAAGGAAGATGAAGGGTGTAGGTGGTATATGCCAGAGAGTGAATGGATCCCAGTATCCAGGTTCCTATGATCATCTTCAAACACATGATTTTACTCACACGGACAGGATAGTGGAGGGGGTGGCAGATGGCCACAAAGCGGTCATAGGCCATGGAGGTCAAGATTAAGCCTTCAGAACATGCAATGTTTATAAAGAAGAACATTTGAACACCACAGCCCAGGAAGGAGATGCTATTGTGGCCAGATAGAAAGTTATATATCATCTTAGGGACAGTGGTGGAGATGTACTTCAGGTCCATGAGGGAGAGCTGACTGAGAAGAAAGTACATGGGGGTGTGGAGCCGGGGTCCAAGAAGATGAGGACAGTTATTCAGGAGTTCCCCACCAAGGCAAGAACAAATGCAAATATGATAAGGAGCAAGAGAAGTAGGCCAGTTTGGTTTGGGGGTAACAGCCCCAACAAAATAAAATCCTTTGAAGTTTGGTTCCATTTCTCCATGAACACACACTTCTTTAATTCTTTGAGATGTAAACATAATAAAAACTAAAATCTAACCTGAAAAAAATAGAAGAGAAAAATTTAAAAAATCATCTTTGTTAGTGTTTGTTTAGAAAGAATTATATTTCTCCAACAGCGTAGCTTTTATTGAATTTAAGACCTAAACTCAATGTTCCTGCCCAGTTCTCTCTGGTAACCATCTCAGCAGGTCATAGACAAATGTAAGGTCTTAAGATATAAACTTGAATACCACTTGTGTCAAACCCAGTGAGGTAGCTGGAGCCTTCCTGCCTGCTGACTCCTGGTAGGAGCATTCCTAGGACTATGCACCAGGCTCAGCCCTGGAGGAAGCCAGGATCCTGCTTTCCCAGCTGCCCAACTCAGCACTCAGGTTCACCGCAGGCATGGCCTGTGGGGCACAGAAGTACCCTGTGTGCTTGAGTCTTCATCCTCTGTGACCTCGCCTCCTCCACACATTTAGTGCCTTCTTTCCCCTCCCCACTGGTACTGCTGCAGCTGAGTAAGCCAGGGTCTTCTCCCAGAGCTATGCTGTTCACCTCCTACACAGAAGCTGCTCTGCTGGCCCTCAAAGTGGGCCACCATCCAAAAGTTCTTGAAGATAAACTTGTTGTGCGTCCTGTAGGATTCACCCTAATTTAAATGTGTTCTGGATAGTGGCTCTTCCCTGAAGACATTATACTTGTTGATGCCCTACAAACTCTAAAACAAAGTAAGTCATGCATGTTTTTATTCTTCATATAAGCAAATAACAAATGACAAAAGTGACAAATCAAATAACGTGCAAAGTAGTTTTCACCCTGATTTTTTTATTTCCTCTTTTAGTTATACATGCAGAGTTTGATTTGACTCATTTATACCAACATGGAGTGTATCTTTTCTATCCAGGATCCCAGTCTTGTGGCTGTACATGAGAATGGGTCTCAGTGTGGTGTATTCTGATGTGAACATAGCAGCCTTAGGTCAGATCCAGTCCACGTCTTTCCCATTCCCTTCCCCTCCCTTCTCTTGGCTCATCATTGTGTAACCACTGGTCTTTTATCCTTCCGCTGACCGCTTGTTGTGTGTTAGCACCTATGTATCAAAGATAACATTTGACTTCTGGTTTTGGGGGATTGCCCTTATTTCACTTAGCATGATAGTCTCCAGTTCCATCCATTTACTGGCAAAACTCACCCTGTTTTTCAGAGCAGCAGTTAAAAATATCATGGTAGAATGGGTATAGATAAAGGAGAAAACACACTTGCAGATATTCTTATTTCTATAGGAATCTTTAAATGTCCCAAGTTTGTTAATTATTCTTTATATTACATAATTTATTATAATGTATCCATAGCCCAAATTCTATAAATTCAGGCATTAGTGTCCTCGTTTGACACATATATACAATAGACTTCATTGCTGTGAATGATAACAGTTTCAAAATAACTTATGCTGCATATCAGACTATGAGCCTGTGTACCTACATTATATTTTTAAGCATTTAGTCATTCATTGGAAAATGTCTTACTCTGTACATAACAATTTGTTCAATTCAATTTGTATTAGTCTTGATCTCCTTTAGAGATCATGCCTAATTACATGTTTGAGATGAGGTAAGAGCACATGGATCTTGGGTTGTTGGTTTTATCTCCCTGTACTGTAGTTTATTTCTTACCCAATACAGGCAGGAGGGTGGATCTTATGCTGAGCTGTGCAAGTAGGAAGCATGTGAGCAGTGGTTCCTTAGGAATTATAGCTAAAGTGTTTGTAATTCTCATCTTTAGAGTTAATCATTAAAGTAAAAGATGTTAATCATTTAGAGTGAAAATCAAAGTTAGATAAAATGAGCAAAATTCCCTTCCTAAATAATATTGTCTTCATTTTTGTGCCCATGCTTTTACTTGGGAACTTATATCTGTAATTTCACTCTAAATAACTTCTCTTTTATTCTGAGTCATCCCAGTCCAGCATATTAGTTTCTTTATCATTCATTCTCCCAAATATGGAGAAATTATGATTTATATTTACAGTCTATATGTTTTTTACTTCTTTATTTATCTAGACTTGGTATGAGATTATCGACTTCATATCTTTGTGTTTTTCCATCTTACAGAAATACTATGCCACATTATGTCCCAGCTATTAATTGTATAATCAATTTGCATTATTAATTTTCCAAAGGAAAGAAAAACTATTACGAGTTTGTTGTCATTATTTATATTTAGTAACTTTAAATCACTTGTCACAACATTATAACTCTGGTAAAAATGAATAAAAATGTAAAAGAGAATTTGTCATAAAAATGGAAGAGCTTTTTCATGCCTATCTAATTGAGACACACTGAGAATTAAATATGCATGGTCAGGAACCCAAAAGGAGCACAGAATCACAAGGCAACTGGGGAGGTAGGATTATGAGCTTCTCTGCTTCTAACTACACTAGGAAAAAATTTCATGACCTCACAGAGAAGATGAACACAATATCCCCATCAAGGTGACACATGGTCCTTTGAATTATGTAATGATTGATAGCAGTGCTCCTGGCTCTAGTGGTTAAAATACACAGGATTCTACAGTCTGGAGCTCATATTTAGTGAGTGTTACAGACAACAGAGCAGCAGTTCAGACACATGCTGTGGGCTGTGTGGACATTAGTGACAGAAAGAACCATAGAGCAGGAAGGAAGGACCGAGGGACAGCTGGGAAGCAGCACTTACCACCACTCCAAGGAGGTGCTGCAGAGGCCCTCAGGCTCTGAACCACTCTGCACAGACTGAGGAGCAGGACCAGTCCTGGGGGGAGCCTGCCTGGGTCATCAGGGCAGCAGCAGAGACAAGAGGGCTCTAGAAGTTTCAGACTTCAGGAAAATTGTGAAAGGAGGGATAAGGACTCAGACTCTGTTCTGGACCAGATGAGAGGCTAGTGGGTGTGACATGGGGTCAGGTCTCCTTCTGGAGCTCACACAGGAAGATCTGGTTGATCAGAGAGCTAAGAGGGGGAATCCATGGGACAGACTGGGCAGTGGGCAATGAGGACAGCTGGTGCTACCCTGGGTTTATCAAAGGAACACAAACATGCCAAGGACCCCTGAGGTCTGGGCCCACCAGCACGGCTGGATGCTACTAAGGGACAGGGTGGGACCACTGAATCCTCTGTCTCTGCTCCCTGGCTCAGGGGCTATTGCATAGTAGGCTCTCAGCAGATCCACTGATTAACTGAACTAAATATGACTTTCTGAAATAAATTAGTATGAATGTTTAAACTAATGATATGTGAGTTTATATTATTTTTACGTCACTATGTAGTATATGTGCACTGAATATTAGGGCATGAGGGCCTTCTGTGGTACTTTCTCCACTCCTTTGTTTAGTCCAGGTTTCATTTTCGATGAAGAAAGGTGCCAGAATCTCTGGAAGTGCCAAGCCCTGATCACACAGCTGGCTGTAAGTTTATGTCTTCCGTGGTCGAGTTATTTAATAAGGAGACATATGTTTACACTTAGATTCTCATCAGAAGAGAGTTCAGAGTACCATCAAAAAGATGATGGTGACTGATACATTAGTGATCATTTTTACTAAATTAAAAACTTTCATACTTCAGATAATGGATGAGATTATTTACTTCAGGATCCCATTCATCTGAAGTGTCAGGATCGGGGAGTTAGATACGAGGGTCTATTTCCATGAATGACCAGAAACTTTCTTTATTGGGTATTGGACCTTATTTCATGTGCCAGAATTTCTTGAAACCCCACTCTCTTGGTTACACTAGAACCTGAGGAGTACTGCTTCTGTAACTACAAGGGTGTCAGGATGATGGTCTCCCTTTGTCATTTACAGGGCATACTGTTCAAATACTTAGAGTTGAAAGAAATATCCTTCACTTGACAGAACCCAACACATATAACTGCAGCAAGTGTAGGTGGCTGAGTTCATTTTGCAAAAGTTACAAGAAAGCAATAATAATTAATACAATGAGACTTAATATCCTTGAAAAAGAGTTACAGACAATCAGCCCATGACCAATAAGCCAATTGTTTGTCTGAGCCTCAGCTAACTCACTCCCCAAAACATACCTGATATCTGTGTTGATGCAATTAACTAAACACTGTGTTTAGCTATTTAGCACAGAGTAAGTCTCAATCCCTTTTCTTCTTCTTTCACATAAAATCAACAGTAGTAGTTTCAAGGTAGTTAATTGGAATACCATGAAGCCATAGAAGGAAATTTAGCAAGAGGAAAACAGCATTAAGATTACTGTTGAGTTGTGGCTCAACAGTAGAGCACTCGCCTAGCATGTGCTAGGAGCTGGGTTTCATCCTCAGGAACAATAAAAAACAAATAAATAAAGGTATTGTGTCCAACCACAACTAATATATATACAAATGGTGTTATGTAATCAATTGTCACTATGGAAAAGACAAATAAACTTAAAGCAAGAACCAAGGAAAGGAAAATCCATGTGAGAAATGGGACATCACCTCATTACTGTGAACTTGGGCTCTGGGGGCCTAGTCAGTCTCCAGCTTCACTTGCCATCAGAAGCTTCCTCCCAGGTGTCATGGGCTGCTTCTTCCATTACCTCACCTCCCTTCCCTTCCTGACAATGAATTTATCAATTAGCTCAAAATCACTTACTCTTTTCTGTGTTCCATGCCCAGGATTTCCACTACACAGAGCTATTGAAAGTAGAGCTCTTGACCTCAAAGTCAACTTCAAGTCCATTTCTGAAGCAGAGTTCTCCCAGGTAATACATAAAAATAACAAATAAATAGGTTCATACCTTTTATGGCCTCAGCACACTTACTCACTCACTGCCTTGCTGAGCAGTGTGTCCTGAAGTCATCCACCAACAAGGTCATTTTTCTGAGGAAATTCTTTGAATATTTTTGAAATGAATATTTTTATCACTCCTCTCCTCTTCACACCATGGAGACCTCTGTGGAGACTAAGGAGCAGCCAGGGGACAGCCTCCTGTGTGTTGAGGGTAATGATCTGCTTCTCTTGATGAGGGAGTCCCTGAGATGTGGACAACAGAGGCCACATCAGTAATGACACAAGAGGGCCTCAGTCAAGGGCTGCTGAGGTGTGGCAAGTAAGAAAGGTCTTCATTCAGATCGCCACAATGTTGCTCAATGCCTGGTAGTTTCTGAAATCTGTATTTCATGTGTTGTTATTCAATATATGCACAGTAATGGCACATAGTAATGTCTCTGAATATAATAATTTCTTTCCATTTGCTTTATAATAGCAAAATTACAATAAAATGAATCTAATAAAACCATGAATAAAAATTTGAGTATCTCATATGTTGTATTTATTACCTAATTTTAGGTATTATGTATGCTCAAATTATTTCTTTATTGTAAAAATTACCATTAAATAATGAAGTTTTTTCCATTATGTAGGAATTGAAAGCTTTTTTATTACAGCTTTTTGTAAAATATTCAGTAATTAAGGTTATATTGCATATCAGGTTTTATATACCCACAATTTTTTTAGTTGTTGTTTATTTCTTTTTTCACTGACACATTTTAATTATACGTAATAGTGTATTTTCATTTATATAATATAACAACATATTTTGGTCAGTGTTGTTCCCTGGTACCTCCCCTTTTTTTCCCCTCCTCTGTCTCCGGAACCCCTCATGAGATAATTTTAATCTTCTGAAAAACATTTCTATTCATTCTTACACCTGAAAAATCTGTTGTTGGAGAATGATATTCTAATAAATAATCACTAAAAGTGACATTACAATTCAAGCTATTATGTAAGGATGCCAAGAGAAATGCTGAAGCTTATTAGTCAGAAAATCTCAGGTGGCAGGATATAGTGTGCAGGCATACATGTCCTCACTGCTGTGGCCAGCTCTTGGGTAGAATGACCCAGTTATCCAGTGACTCATGCATGCCATTCCCCTTTATACAGACAACAACACACATGGGTTATTCTTCAACTTGACAGTTTTTGTCTTCACAGTTAAGGCTTTTTAAAATATTGTGGTTGGTTTTTGGTTGTTGTTTGTTTGTTTGTAAAACCACTATGTTAATCTAAGTCTTTGACTGGAATGCTTAGACCATTTACATTCAGTATTATTATAGAGAGATGATTTATATTTTTTGCCATTTTGATTTATTTCTAATAATTAATTCAGATTTGTTTCTTCTTACAATTGCTATTCTTCTAGTAGGATTGGACCCTAGGATGGCTCTGATGTCTATATTTCATTTATTTGGGATGAAATATTTCAATATATAATTTTGTAATGCAGGCTTAATCACTGTGAATTGTTTTTGTTTCTTCTTGTCATTGAAAAGATGAATTTCATCCCCAAGACTGATAGGTAGTTTTCCTGGGTATGAAATTCTTGTTGGGTACCTCCTTTTGTTCAGAATTTCTCCAATTCTCCTTGGTTTTTATTGCCTGGCCTGGAAAATCAGTTGAATAGCTTGCCTGTAAATGTGACATGTGCTTTTCTTTTTTGGATTTTAAAAGTATATCTTTATACTATTGGTTAGGCATTTTTATGTTAAACAGGAATTTTTTTTAATCTTTCTTATTCAGGGTTCTAAATATATCTTGCATTCAAATTTCAATTTCATTCCAAAACTTTGGAATTTATTTTTTCCTACTCTTTTATTGAAAAGCTTGTGCATTCCTTTAGTTGTCTTGTTTTTCATAAGGATTCTCAAAAATTTTGTTTGTGTGCATTTCTTTTAGTTATGCATGTTGGGAGTTTATTTTGACATAATTATAAAAGAACAGAATATAATTTGTTCTAATTCAATCACCAGTACTTCCCCTACTTGTCCCCCTGTCCCATCCATTGATTTTTCTGCTACTTAATTAAAGCCTTTAAAAATTGCTGTCTTGTGGATGTACATGGTGACAAGATTCACTGTGATATATTTATACATGCATATTTTAATGTAATAAAATTAAAATCAATGATAGATTAAAAATCAGAAACTATGCTAGGACTTGGACTTTAAATAATATGCTTTTGAATGATAAATGGCTAGCAGAAAAAATCAGGGGAGAAAGTAGAAAATGCTGAAAAGTAAATGAGAATATTGATACAATTTATTAAAATTTCTGAGAAAGTAAAAATACGGTTCTAAGAGGAAAATTCATGGCATTTAGTGCATACCTTAAAAGAATAGAAAGACACCAAATAAATAATCTAACTTTACATCTCTGGGACATAAAAAAAGACCAAACCAACATCAAAAATCAGTAGAAAATAGGAAATAATTGAAAGGAGAGACAAAAATTTATGAAATTAAGATAAACAACAACAACAACACAAAAGGTTGATGAAAGAGTTGATTTTTGATAGGACAAATAAAATTGTTAAACTTTTAGTCAAACTAACTAAAAATAAGAAGGGATGGCACAATTGCAAAATCTAACATAAAAAGGAAATATCACCACAGACACTACTGAAATCTAGAGGATTATCAGAAATGATTTTGAAAACTTATACTCTAAGAAGTTGGAAAAATGAAGACATGGAAACATTCCTAGACACATATGACCTTCGTAAATTGAGCCTGAAAGAAATAGAAAACCTAAATAGACTAATATCAAACAATGAGATTGAAGCAGAGAACAAAAGCCTTTTAAAAAGCAAACTGCTGGACTGCATGTAGTTCTACCAGACCTTAACAATAAAATAATCAAATCCTCCTCAAACTATTCCATAAATACAAAGAGGGGAAACACTACCAGTTCATTCTATGGAGCCAGTATCACCCTGGCACCAAAACCAGACAAAGACACATCAAGAAAAGAAAACTTCAGAAGAATGTACTTAGTAAACATACATGCAAAATCCCCCAATAAAATATGACCAAATCACATGTAAAAACACATTAAGTCCACCATGAACAAGTTTTACCCCAGTTATGCAGGTTTGGTTCTACATACTGTAAAGGTCTGGTGAATCGTCGGAGGGAGAGACCACACAAGAGACTTACTCCATGCAATTGGCAAAAGGGGATTTATTGGGGATCCATTCCAGTGCGCTGGGACTCTGTGCTCACTCAAGAAGGGAGAGCAGCCCAGAGCCCCAAGCTGAGGTCAAGCAGAGCTTAAGTACACTTTCTGGAGAGGGCGGTGGGCTCTGCATACATCAGAACAAATCATCATGAGGCGTGGGGAAATTGAACAACAACTCTGAGATGTGATTGGCAAATTCATTGGTGGGAACAGCTCGGGCAGGGGTGATTGGTCATTCCTAAGCGGGGTACACATTCAAACTGATTGGTTCGGGCCCTGTGACAAACTGCACAGGGCCCTAGGCTAAATGGCTAGTAGGGTGTTGTCTTAACTATCTCAGGAATCTGGGTGTAACAGAGGAACTCAATAATACCTAATCTTTTACATTTTAATTCAAGCCTTCCAGCTTAGAAATTTTACCCTTTCAATACAAATCAATATGTATAATTCACCACATAAGTGGAATTAAGGACAATTATTACATAATCACCTCAATAAATGCAGAAAAATCATTCAACAAATCCAGTATTCATTAATGTTGAATATGTGGAAAAAACTTACCACAACAGTGAAAGGAATATAAGATACTTACTTACCTCCACTGTTTAAAGGAAATGAATGAAAAACCCAATGCCAACATTGTACTGAATGGAAAAAAAAATAAGGATTTTCTCTAAAATCAGGAACATGGCAAGAATGGACACTCTTACATCTACTATTCCACATGTGTCTTGAATCTATTTCAGGAGACATGACACAAAACAAGGAAACTGAGACTATACAAATAGGTAAGAAATAATTCATATTATCTATTTGCTGATGACATGATCTAGAAGACCCTTCAAACTCCACCAGAATACTTCTAACACTGAAAAATACATTCAGCAAACTTGCCAGACACAAGAACAGAAGGCATAAAAAATTGCTTTCCTACAGTGTGATAACAAATCTGGTGAGAAAGAAATCAGGAACACTTTCCTATACACAATAACTTCAAAAACAAATATTTTAGGGGCTGGGGAGGTGGCTCAAGTGGTAGCGTGCTCGCCTGGCATGCGTGCGGCCCGGGTTCGATCCTCAGCACCACATACCAACAAAGATATTGTGTCCGCTGAGAACTAAAAAATAATAAATATTTAAAAAAAAAAAACAAATATTTTAGAATGAATTCAATGAATAGGCTGAAGGATCTCTGCAATGAAAACTACAAACACTAAAGACAGAAATTCAAGAAGACATTGACAATGGAAAGACTGCCCTTGTTGGATAGGTAGAATTATTATGGTCAAAATGGCCATACTTCCAAACGCAATATACAGATTCAATGGAACCCTCAACAAAATAACAATGACATTTTTCAAAGAAGAAGAGAAAATAGCCCTAAAACTCTTTTAGAAGAATAAAAATCCCAGAGTACACAAAGCCATCCATCACAAAAGTAGTGGTGCAGGAAGTGTCACAATATCAAATTTTCAATTATACTACAGAACTATACAAAATCCACATAATATTGGTCTCAAAACAGACATGAAGAACAATTGAATAAAATAGAAGACACAGAGACAACTGACATACACAAAGTCATCAGATACTTGACAAAGTTCCCAAAAGCATTGGAGAAAGACAGACTGTTTTGCAAGTGTCTAGACTTGGCACTGAATCACGAGCCACCACACAGCTTTGTAGGTTCAAACAGCAATTCTTTATTCCCGAACTCACACCAGCCGTCTGCAAACACATTCTGCTCCAATCTCCAATAATCCGCCGCCCCCCAATCTACTCCACGAGGCTTTTTTCCAAATCCTATTTGAATCTCATGAGAACTCAACGGGAACAAGCAGCAGGAACACCCTAATCCCAGCAGCAAAAATCTTCAACCTCCAACTTCCCTAAAACCCCTATTGTCTTAAACTGGGAACGCCCTAAACCCAAATTATCTTAAACCCGGATACTTCCTCAAACCTGCAGGATACTTCCTCAAACCTGGATCCACCCTCGATCACCTTGAGCAGGGTCGCCTTTCTCAAACACACATGCAAGGTCACAGCGGATTTCAAAGGCAAGTCCATTTAACATGGGGTATGCTGGCAAGGATTTCGAATCGTCATTCCTACTTGGCAATGGCCCTCAACACTGTTTAACAAAACAGGGCTGGGAAACCTGGATGTTCATTTGCAGAAGAATGAAACTAGATCCCTACTCTATACAAAAACCAACACAAAGTGCAATAAATATCAAAGAAATACACCAGAAACTTTGCAAAGGTAGAATAAAACATAGGGTGAACACTCCAAAACATCAGCACAGGTATTAACTTTATTAACAAGAATGTTAAAGCTCCAGTAATAAAAGCAACAGTCAATCAGTGGTATAGCATCAAGATAAAAAGTTCTACATCATCAAAAAAAGAAAAAAAAGTATGAAGAGACAGCCTGCAAAAAGAGAGAAAATATTCACCGGGCATTCTTCTAAAATCCAAAATATTTACCACAAAAAGCAAATAACCAAATGGATTAATGGGTAAAGAACCAAACAGTCATTTTTCAAAAGTAGATATAGAATGGCCAACAAATACATGAAAAAGAAAGTTTCATATCCATAAGAATCTAGGAAATTGAAATTAAAACCACACTGAAAATTCATGTCACTCCAGCCAGAAAGGACATTATCAAGAATATAAATAATAATAAATGCTAGTGAAGATATGGGGAAAATACACTCATGCATTGTTAATGGGACTGCAAATTAATGAAACCACTTTAAAAGTTGTGTAGAAGATCACCAAAAGTCTATACGGACATCAATGATTATAGCGGGAAAATTCATGATACCCATATTATGAGAAAGGTGCCTCTCAAGAGATGAATAAATTGGGCTGGGGATGTGGATCAAGTGGTAGCGTGCTTGCCTGGCATGTGTGCGGCCTGGGTTCGACCCTCAGCACCACATACAAACAAAGATGTTGTGTCCGCCGAAAAATAAAAAATAAATATTAAAATATTCTCTCTCTCTCTCTCTTTAAAAACAGAGATGAATATATAAAGGAAATGTGCTATATATATACAATGGAGTTTTACTCACTCATAAAGAAAAATGAAGTTATGGCATTTGACAGTAAACTGATGGAACAAGAAAACATATACTCTGTGGAAAAGACAGACTCAGAAAGTCAAAGGGTGAATATTTTCTTCATATATGATGAGAGCCAGGTCACAGTTAAGACCCACAGATGACGTGAAATATACGCTTCCCTGGTGTACCAATCTGTAGTTTGCCAGGAAAGGAAGAGATCCTCACATCTGTCACTGCTACCCATGCAACAGGGAGCAAACATCTGCATGCATACTTCCATGCTGTTCTCAGAATGTCCCTCCAATTAGTCTTGTTTAAGGAGTTGACAGCTGTCAGGGTTGGTGGCACATGCCTGTCATTCCAGCAGCTTAGGAGGCTGAGGGATCAGGATCACAAGTTTAAAGCCTGCCTCAGCAATTTAGCAAGGCCCTGAGCAACTTAGTGAGATCCTGTCTCAAAATAAAACAGAAAAGGGCTGAGAATGTGGCACATTGTTTAAGCACCACTGGGTTCAACCTCTTGTACCAAAACGAAAAACAAAACAAAAACAAACAAAACAAAAACCAAAAAACATTGACAATCGAGAAAAGTGTGAAGGGATTTTTCCAGTTTTTTTCCCTAGTCAGTGTTGGAGCTGCCTGGTAGAAACCACTGTGCTTCCAAATCCTCATTGTATTACAAAACCTCAAAGTCAACCTTTACTTTAGGAGAATTGCTTTCCTCATTCACATTTTCACAAATCAATTAATAACTTTCCTCATATAGAAAAAGATATTTTGTCTTTTAATTCAGCCACCACAGCCAATAATTTGTTTAAGAATCTGACTAGACTATAGAAGGTAATTGCTCTCACTACTATAGCTGATATCACCCAGCTCAACACTGCTTCTTGTTGATCCTCAGATTTTAACTTACAAAACAGGAGGTTTTATTAGACATGACCTAACACCCCTACAGCTCCTCATCCTGTTCTGGAATGACTCATCCCTCTTGAGACTAATTCTGGGCAGCAGGAGAGAGTGGCAGCTGAGTGGGTTGGCTGATTTATTCCACACTTCAATCAAGTTCACTGGGAAATTAGCAAAGTCAGGTGAAATGACCAAGTTTTCTCTCCCATGGGCTTGGACCCTGGGGATCCATTACAGGAAGGACATTTAAGGCTTGAAGGAGGGATGTTCTGTGCATCAGAGGCAGCAGTTCATCCTTCTGTCCACTCTCCAGAAGTAAGTGTGTCATGTTTGAGTCTGTTTTACTTGACCAAGGGAAGAGAAGAGGGAGATGACTGAGCAAAGCAATAAGGAAGCAGCTCCCAAGGTGAGGAGCTCTGAGAGTTCAGAAAAAGAGAATACTAGAGGTGGGAGATGTGGGCACTGAATGTGTTCTGAGAACTTCCTCCTGGTACCTTTGGCTCCTCACATCAGGAGAGCTTGGTGAGATCCAGGCCAGCTGCTCAGTGTCAGAACCTATTTGCTTATCCTGGCAGAGTGTGAGCACAGCTTTGGGTTTAAATATTTCAAAGTATTCAATGGACTTTTAGCAGGGTATATTGTAATTAAAATGACTCATCTTCTCTCAAAACCCAGTCTGAAGAATTTCACAAAATAAAAATCAAAATTAATTAATTGTGCTAAATTAATTTGAGTTAGCTTTAACCAAGAAATATTTTAGAATTAATATTTTCTTGTCATTAGGAATCATTTATTTTGCACACAGAATAGGCCATGGTATAACAAAATGTAAAATATAAGAGAGAGTTTAAATGTAAAATTATTTGATGTGAAACCGTTAAAATTTTAGAATGTACTGCTATCCAGGAGTGTGAACTTAATTGAGAGATTAATATTTTTGGGTGTACCTCTTCTGAATTTAAAATATAAAAGGAAGAGCGAAGAGTGAAACTTATTCAGAGTTCTATAAGCTAAACCCAAATCTCACTTAATTCCATCTTCAAAGCTTTTATATGAGGTTATTGGAACTGAGTTAGCCTAGGTTCAATTAAACAATTCACTTTTTAGTCCAGGGCTGACTGTAACATTTTTTTCAGGGACCATTAATTTTCATTGTATTAATTAGTTTTGCTTTTTTGTAAGTTTTGCAAAATGAACTCATCCAGCTACACTTGCTGCACTTGTATGTATTAGGTTCTGTCAGATCAAGGTTATATTTTTAAACTCTCAATATTTTATAACATGCCTTATAAAATAATCAAGGGAAACACTAATCCTTGAGACAGCTTGTAATCACAGAGCAATATTCTCCATATTATAATGTAACAAAAAGAGTGGTGTTTGAAGATATTCTAGGATATAAAATAAGGTCCAATACCCAATATAGAAATTTTCTGGTCTTCAAAGGAATTATACCCTCATATCTAACTCCAAAGTTCCAGATTGCAAAATCTTCAATACAGATGAATGTGATCCTGAAGTCAATATACTCATGCATTGAATTGAAAATGCACATGCGTTTTCAATTTAGGAAACAAAGATAATTAATACAGCAATTATCATCTATATTTTTATGATACTCTGAACTCTCTGTAGCTGCTATTCTAAATGGAATCATAGGCCTCCTTATTAAATGACAAGATGAAAACTTGCAGTGTAGGACAGGGAGAACAAAAGAACTTCCTCTTTAAGGTCCATGTGCTCTGACCTAGTCGCAGATATGAAAACAGGCCTCATCTTATGGAGGACAGTGATAGTTATAGAAATTGTTTTGAATGTGTATAAACAGTAAAGACTTTACCAAATAGTTAAAAAATGATTGAAAATGTAAAGGAGTCACACAGGCTCAATTCCTACTCTGAGTACACACTGTAGCTTCAAAAACTTCTCTTTTCATTGGTGAATTCTACTTTTCATACTTAGAAAATGAAGACATCAGTGTCTATATTTACATAATTGGGCTGTATATGGATTAAGATAAATGAAGTAACATAAATAAGAGTTCATATAAGCAATGACATCTCAAAGATTCCTATGTAAACAGAAAAAAAGCCTCTGACTATGTGTTTCTGTAATCAAAACCCATGTTGGTATACCCATCACCACATAAAGTATGCTTGCTGCTGTGAAAAATAGAATAAAAATCTTGCATATTACTGTAACCTGTTATTTTTATCATGTGTTTTTTCCTTACACAAACACACATATAAAAAAGAAAAAAATGAGTCTATAAGACTTCAGAAAATAGAAAACTCATTAGGGAGGAGACAATATCTAAAGGACATATTATAATAAGTATGGATATTATAGGTCACACTATATCTTCACAGGACGAGAATAATGCTTTGGATGGTGACCCCCTTTTAGGGCCAGCTGAGCAGCTTCTGTTTAGGAGGTGAGCAGCACAGCTCTGGGAGAAGACCCTGGCTTACTCAGCTGCAGCAGTGCCAGTGGGGAGGGGAGAGCAGGCACTAAAGGTGTGGAGGAGGCAAGGTCACTGAGGATGCAGACTCAAGCACACAGGGCACTTCTGTGCCCCAAAGGCCATGTCTGTGGTGAACCTGAGTGCTGAGTTGGGGAGCTGGGAAAGCAGGATCCTGGCTTCCTCCAGGGCTGAGCCTAGTGTATAGTCCTAGGAATGCTCTTAGTAGGAGTCAACAGGCAGGAAGGCTCCAGGGAATTCAACTGTCCTTGCTGTGTGTCATATTAAACTTTGTATTTCATGAGCATGTATGTGCCTATGACTTGCTGAAATGGTTATCAGAGAGAACTGGGGAAGGAAAATTCAATTCAGGTCTCAAAATAAATTTAAGAAAAGGTACAGGTTGAAATTAAAATAATTAATTTTAAATAAACACTAATAAAGGCAATTTCTTCTTTTTTCCCTTTACTGTTTTATTTCATCTTATATGCTCAATTTTCATTTTTATTTCTTTTCAAGGAATTTGAGAAAATAGGTTTTTATGGATAATTGGAACCATACTTCAAATGACTTTATTTTGTTGGGGTTGTTTCCCCCGAATCAGAAAGGCCTATTTCTCTTGCTCCTGATCATCTCTGTGTTTGTTCTCGCCTGTTTGGGGAACTCAGGGATGACTGCCCTCATCTTCTTGGACCCCCGGCTCCACACCCCCATGTACTTTCTCCTCAGCCAGCTCTCCCTCATGGACCTGATGTACATCTCCTCCACTGTCCCCAAGATGGCCATCAACTTCCTCTCTGGCCAGAGGAGCATCTCTTTCCTGGGCTGTGGTGTGCAAATGTTCTTCTTTGTCACCATGGCAAGTTCTGAAGGCTTACTCCTGGCCTCCATGGCCTATGACCGCTTTGTGGCTATCTGTCACCCCCTGCATTATCACATATATATGAGCAAAAGAATGTGTGTGAAAATGATCCTTGGGTGCTGGACACTAGGTTCCCTCAATGGCCTAGTACACACTGTGTATGCTCTTCATCTTCCATACTGCAGGTCCAGGACCATCAGTCACTTCTACTGTGACATCCCAGCCATGATGCCTCTGGTCTGTACGGACACCTGGATCTATGAGTACATGGTTATTTTTAGTGCACTCTTGGTTCTCCTCCTTCCTTTCCTTGGCACCACAGCATCGTATGGACGAGTCATTTTTGCTATCTTCCACATGAGGTCAAAGGAAGGAAGAAGAAAGGCCTTCACCACGTGCTCCACACATTTAACTGTGGTGATATTTTACTATGCTCCTTTTGCCTACACTTATCTTCGGCCCAAGAGTCTTCGCTCACCTGAAGAGGATAAGAATCTAGCTGTCTTCTACACCATCCTAACCCCCATGCTCAATCCCATTGTCTATAGTCTGAGGAACAAGGAGGTGCTGGGAGCCATAAGAAGAGTGTGTGGGATGTTCTCCTCCAAGAAGAAATGAGCATGGCCATCCCTGTTCCTCTATATGGCTTCTCTCCATGCAGATTGGAACTCTCTAGAGCACTGCTGACGTATAGATATATGTTATTCCACATATGTAATTAGATTTCTAGTAACATGTTTAAATGTGATATTAAATTACTTATTATTATATATAATTAATAATTAATATATTTAATTGAAAACTCAATGATAACATTGACAATGTTGATATTATCCTATTATATGTAATATACAATATGCTATTTGTTCACATAATATTTTAAAGTAATAATAAACTGATATTGAAATATTATTTCTGTTTGACATTATACCCTTGCTGTGTTTGTATCCTGTGTTTTTATTTTATGTTTTCCAGCACTGCATGTTATATCCTGTTAGCAGCATGCACTGTGTACATTTCAAGTTTCCCACAACAACATGGGGCCTGGGTCTCCAAATATCCAGCACTTCTGGGTGGCTAGTAGTCCTCTCCTTCAGGATCACATACGGCTTATTATTCTCTCTATGGTTTCTGGTCTTGGGACAAGGAATTATACTCTTAAAACAACTATTTCACCTGGATGTGGTGCCGAAAATCACAACTTAGGAGGTTGAGGCAGGAGGATTGCACATTGAAAGGCAGCCTAATCAACTTAGCATGGCTTTGAGAATCTTATACAGACATGTCTCAAAATAAAAATTTTTAAAAAATTAAATGGTCTGGTAATGTAGCTTAATTGTTTAGTACCCTGGGTTTAATCCCCTGTACCAATGTGGAAAAAAGTCAAAAACAATAACAACAACAAGTTGTATTCTTCTAACATTTAGTTTTAACTTTTGTAGAGATATTGAAATCCAAATGGCTCCTAGGAAGCATAATTATTCACATCTGTAATCTTTCTCCAGGCACATAATACATAAAGAAGCTCTTTCTGCTACAGGTACTAAGGCCATAGTTTTCTCTCTTTGCCTTTTTCATATTCTGTGATTGTGTACTTGCCATGTTCCTTGCTGTTACTAAAAATTTATCCTTGACATTTGTTATCAGTGGCTCATCTGAGCTGGACATGGGGTCTCTGATTCCCTAAAATCTAAGTAATTCCTGGGCCTCCAACAGGGCACACTAGTGTCAACATCAAACATCTACTTGGCAGCCTTGTATCACTGTATCCCATTCTTCCTGTTTGCCTGGTCAGTTCCATGAGCCATCAACCATATGCCCAACTCCTTCCTGGAGTAACTCTCCATCCCATATGCTGTCCACATCCCCCAAACCTGTGCTTATGGGTTGTGTTGAGGTGCCTTGACCTGAAAGTCCTGGAGTGAGGTTTGACCAGGTGACATCTTATAATAATGCTGCCTCATGCCTATTCTGGCACTGTTCTTGGTGTGTACACATCCAGCCTACTTCTTTTGTATCTGAAGATTTAATGGGCAACCAGACATCTTTCAGAATGTTCTTTTTTTGTCTCAATGGAGATTAATTTATTTCTTTCACCTTGAATTAAGAACCCCATGTGCTACAATTAGATTGTAAATATCAGTTTAACTGTGGCTAGGAAGTTCTTTAGAAACTAATGGTAGTGACTACAGGGCTTGAGGAGAATTAAAACAATATTTTAATATGTGGCTGAAAAGTGAGATTGTTTCATGATTGTTTAGGGTTCTGAAAAAGGAATAGAAGAACTCAGGCTAAGGCACAAATATCACACTGGTATCCAACTTATGAGACATTTATACATCTTTGTCCACTAAAATAACTTAAGTATTCAATATTCAGATACCTATACATCTACTCTTTAACATAAGTTCTTTTTTTCCTGTAGATTTAAAGGCAAGAAAAAATGCTCATTAGCATTTAGGTGGATAAAAAAGTTAATTGTTGCTATATTCCATTTTATCACAATGCTTAACTACATTTGTGATGAAAAAGTTAAGAAAATACTCATTTCTTTTTCCTCATATCAAACTTTCCTAATTAATATATTAAAGACCAGTACATACAGAGAGCATTAAAAATAACTTGAATAGATACAATGTGCTATAAATTTTTCATCTAACAGTTGCAAGGGGAAAATGAATGAAAGGAAGTACAAAATAATGGCTGCAGGTTAGCAATTGGGTTAAAAATGTGGCCACAATTATGCATGTTGAGTAGAGAACCAGGATGCTGAGAGGAAGAGGATTTGATAAGTTTCCCTGAGATGCATCATTGCACAACATTCAAGACTATAAGGAGTAGATGATAATAAAGAACCTAGCAGATTGCAGAAATCTGAGCAATGCCAGAGATTTCTACAATTCATCTTTGAATGTCAGGGAGTTGAGGGGAAGGAGAGCTTCTGGGTTTACTTGCATGTCAGTGGGCTCTACTTTATAATTCACCTGATCCAGAGGACTTACTAGAAAAATATTTCAGAACTTCATTTCTGATGGCCTTGACATGTGCATGTTTACTGATAGCAAAAAGTTACAGTAATGAAAATTACATCATCTCTGCCCATCTTTGGAATGTCAGCGTGAAAACCAATAAAGCACCAAAAAACTAGATTTAGACAGATATATCCTCTCCAACAGAGGAATTTTATCTGGGAATAAAAACTAGCATTGACTTGCAGAATCTTGGTGAAAAGACTGAGTAAATTCTAGTATGTGGAGGAGCCATGTTTTGCCATGACCAAAAGACCTGATGTCAAAACCACAGAAGAGGAAATTTTATTTGCAACCCATGGTTTCTGAGATCTGAGTCTATATAGTCAACTTGATTGTTCTGACTCCAAGGTCAGGAAGCACATCATGGAGGAAGGGCATGGTAGAGGAAAGCTGCTGCCCTCATGGTGGGGTCAAGAAGGAGGACAGGGGAGAAAGAGAGGGGGGGAGAGGGAGAGGAAGAGGGAGAGAGAGAGAGAAGAGAGAGAGAGAGAGAGAGAGAGAGAGAGAGAGAGAGAGAGAGAGAGAGAGAGAGAGAGAGAGAGAGAGAGAACGCACTGCATTCATCAGGGCAATATATAAACTCAAAAGGCACACACAGAGAAACCTACCTGCTTCAGTAATGCTCTACTGCATATAGTTACCACCTAGATACCTGCCTAATCCACTGATAAGGTCACACTTTTCCTAATCTAATCATTTCTGAAAATGATTAGATTTCACTCTGAAAATTCTCACATTGTTTCAAATGTGATCTTTTCAGATATACTTCATATCAAAATCTTAAGAAGTTTGAAGTGGAATCTGCATAAGTCATTAAGAAAAATGGAAATCACTTAAAGATGGGTTCACCAGCTACTGTATAAATCCAATCTTATGGTCATGGTTGGCAGTTCCATAAAAAGGTGCTAAGAAAAAAAATAAGAGTTGTAAAGACAGCAGGCAGTTTGCATGACCTACTGGGGCAATTCCTGAAGCAGTGACTTTATTGTTTTTCATCTGGCATCTCAGGTCAACCTTAAATCAGTGTTAGAAGGGTTCAATTTGCTAGCTCAGTTTCAGTGATGCCATTACTGATATTACAGGGAACAATGCTGACATTTTGCTTTCCAACAAATAAAGTTCAGAGATGCATGAGTTTCCCAAGGCCATAGAGTGTCAGAGAACAGTGGATCAGGCTCCTCTTCTCTCCAACATTCACCGCATGGAATGAGAACAGGGCCTGCACTCTTCTAGTGCTTCTTATCTTCAGTCGCCTGATGAGTACAGAGGTCTGTGATAGACTCATGCCTGTGTCATGCTTGGTGGCACCTGACAAGAACAGCAGAGATTGTACCTTAGTGCATCCAAGTTGTGATTGTACCTTAGTGCATTCAAGGTAAGAAACACGTAAGCAATGTGAATCTATTCTTGCAGATGCAGTGCCTGGTGAGGGCTGCATCCTGATTAAACATGGTGCCTTTGTTCTATGTCCTCACGTGGTGGAGGGTGAGAAAGCTCACTAGGAGCTAATTTTCAATGGCCCTGATTCCATTTGTGAGTCCCTATGTTCATGACCTTATACTCACCTCACACAGATTCTACTTCTTAGAACCATCAATGCAGGGTGAGGATCTTGGTATATGCATTGGGAGGTGTAAGGAAAATAAAAGGAGAAAGAAGCACAGTACACAGGCAAAAACAAAGCTGCTCACCTGAGATGCTAGCTTTATTTATAACAATAGGTTATATTGGTATAATTAATACATATTGTTCCTTGTATTACTACACATGTTTCAGACTTAGCAACATTATGAAGCTTATTCCTCAGTTACATACTAAGTTGCAAAATGCAATGTTAGGAGCTTTGTGTAGCTCTCAGGTAATTCCATTGTATAAAGTTACTGTTATGTGCAAGTTTAGGCTCAGTGAAACATTGCAGCTGTCTAACAAGTGTTCATTTATTCCCAAGAGTTGTGGGTCTGAGATCAAGGAAGAGACTGATAAGACTCTAACATAGAGCATCCTCATGAAGGCCATTGCCATAGCAGTCAGGTATCCTGTGTCTTTGCATAGAAGTTTTCCCTCAAAGGCACTCTGTGTCTTTGCACAGAAACTCCCTAGCCGCCAAGCATACCACAGGCATGAAGCTATCACAGACCTCTGTACTCATCAGGCAACTGATCAAAACCGCAAAGAGAAGCCATTTCACATTCACTAAGGAAAGTTTCATCCAAAAGTAAAAGAAAATATGTTTGGATAAGAAGGTATAAAACTTGAAGCTTTGCAGGGTTTTGTGGCAATTTGAAATGGTGATGCCACTATGGAAAATAATAGAGTGACTCCTCAAAAAAGAAATAGCCCTGAATTAATAAATGTCCAGCATTTCCACCTTTGGGTATTCACACAAAGAAACCAAAGGAAATGCTAAAACAACTCTCTGTGTGCCCTGTCCATCTGGAGGTGAATGATAAACAAAACGTGGTACATATACACAATGTAAAACTCACTGGGATTACAACAAAGTAAATATAGACATAGACCACAATAAGAATAAACACTGAAAACATTATTCTTAGTGAAAGAAACTAGTCATGAAAAAGAGTAGTCAAATTAAGAGAGACAGGAATTGGAGTGGTGGATACCTGGGGCTAAGGGAAGGGGAGATAAATTTTTCATGAGTTTTAGTTTGAACTGATTAAAAAGTCTGAGGATGCATGGCAGTGCTGGTTGTACATCAGTGTGAATGCTCTTAATAGCACAAAATTATACACTTAAAAATATTAAAATGATTTACATTATCTTATTTATTATTACCCTAATATAAAAGCCAAGACTTTTAAATAAACTTAAATTATTCCAAATTTGGATTCTAAAATGTATTTTAAGATTATTAAAGTAGAATTCTGAGTCTTTATGAAGCAGTTGATATTTAATTATGGTATGAACTTTCATAATTTGCAAAAGAAAAAAATTGAGGAGAGTAAATTATTTCTTTGAATGTAATCTCTAATCAACACAAGACAATCATATTAAACTGATAACATCATATATCATGATGCATAATTTAGTTATTATCAAGTAAAAAGTATACTATTTGAAATTAACTAATACTACAACAATTTCTGTATTTTTTATTGTATTAATTTAATTATATACTATCAATTACTCACCTATCATGAGATGGCCAAAAATATCCTGATTTAAAATTTTGAAAAAAGAGGAGATAATGAACGACACATAAATATGATATTTTTATTGTGTGTCATAACAGATAACACAGTATCTATTTTATTACCCATGTTTTAATCTGCTAACTTTAACAACACCTATCATAAAATATTGTTAATAAAATAGACCCTGCACCTCACATGGAAGCAGCCTTAACCATTGTGATTTTGTTTCAATAATGTTAGGACATTTTTTTTTCATCACGTAAAAATGAATCAAATTGAGGTAACTTATCCATTTTAATATTTATCCATTGAAAGAGCTTGAAGTAACTTGCTTGAATTCCATCTTACAATAGTTTCACTTCCTTTGATTTTCACTCCCTTTGATTCCTGAAGACATCACAGAGAAGAAGTAGCTGGTGTAGAAGAGGCATCATCCGCCTGATTCACACTTCCTGCTTAAAATTGCTTTTGCTATTCTGGGTCTTTTATTTTTCCATATGAATTTCATGATTGCTTTATCTATTTCTACAAGAAATGCCGTTGGGATTTTGATTGGCATTGCATTAAACCTATAGAGAACTTTTGGTAATATCGCCATTTTGATAATGTTAGTTCTGCCTATCCATGAACAGGGTATATTTTTCCATCTTCTAAGATCTTCTTCTACTTCTCTTTTTAGGGTTCTGTAGTTTTCATTGTATAAATCTTTCACCTCTTTTGTTAGGTTGATTCCCAAGTATTTTATTTTTATGGAGGATATTGTGAATGGAGTGTTTTCCTCATTTCCGTTTCAGAAGTTTTGTCGCTGATATACAGAAATGCCTTTGATTTATGCGTGTTGATTTTATATCCTGCCACTTTGCTGAATTCATTTATTAGTTCTAGTAGTTTCTTTGTAGACCCTTTTGGGTCTTCTAGGTATAGAATCATGTCATCTGCAAATAGTGATAATTTAAGTTCTTATTTGCCTATTTTTATGCCTTTAATTTCTTTCGTCTGTCTAATTGCTCTGGCCAGTGTTTCGAGAACTATATTGAATAGAAGTGGTGATAGAGGGCATCCCTGTCTTGTTCCAGATTTTAGAGGGAATGCCTTCAACTTTTGTCCATTCAGAATGATGCTAGCCTGAGGCTTAGCATAGATAGCTTTTACAATGTCAAGGTATGTTCCTGTTATCCCTAGTTTTTCTAGAGTTTTGAACATAAAGGGATGCTGTACTTTGTCGAATGCTTTCTCTGCGTCTATTGAGATGATCATATGGTTCTTATCTTTAAGTCTATTGATGTGGTGAATAACATTTATTGATTTCCGTATATTGAACCAGCCTTGCATACCAGGGATGAATCCTACTTGATCATGGTGCACAATTTTTTTGATGTGTTTTTGTATTCGATTCGCCAGAATTTTATTGAGGATTTTTGCATCTAGGTTCATTAGAGATATTGGTCTGTAGTTTCCTTTCTTTGAGGTGTCTTTGTCTGGTTTCGGAATCAGGGTGATGTTGGCCTCATAGAATGAATTTGGAAGAGCTACCTCTTTTTCTATTTCCTGAAATAACTTGAAAAGTATTGGTATTAATTCTTCTTTAAAGGTTTTGTAAAACTCCGCTGTATACCCATCCGGTCCTGGGCTTTTCTTAGTTGGTAGTCTTTTGATGGCTTCTTCAATTTCATCCATTGATATTGGTCTGTTCAAATTGTGTGTATCCTCCTGACTCAGTCTGGGCAAATCATATGACTTAAGAAATTTATTGATGTCTTCACTATCTCCTATTTTATTGGAATATAGGTTTTCAAAATAATTTCTAATTGTCTTCTGTATTTCTGTAGCATCTGTTGTAATATTGCCTTTTTCATCCCGTATGTTAGTAATTTGAGTTCTCTCTCTTCTTCTCTTTGTTAGCATGGCTAAAGGTCTGTCGATCTGATTTATTTTTTCAAAGAACAAACTTTTAGTTTTGTTAATTTTTTCAATAGTTTCTTTTGTTTCAATTTCATTAATTTCCGCTCTGATTTTAATTATTTCTTGCCTTCTGCTACATTTGCTGTTGTTTTGCTCTTCCTTTTCTAGGGCTTTGAGATGAAGTGTGAGCTCATTTATTTGTTGGTTTTTTCCTTTTTTGAGGAATGACCACCAGGCGATGAATTTTCCTCTTAAAACTGCTTTCATTGTGTCCCATAGATTCCGATATGTTGTGTCTGTATTTTCATTTATCTCTAAGAATTTTTTGATTTCCTCCTTTATGTCTTCTGTAACCCATTGATCATTCAGTAGCATATTGTTCATTTTCCATGTGCAAATTGGTGCGGCCAATTTGGAAAGCAGTTTGGAGATTCCTGGGAAAGCTGGGAATGGAACCACCACTTGACCTTGCTATTGCCCTTCTTGGACTATTCCCTGAAGACCTTAAAAGAGCATGCTACAGGGATGCTGCCATATCGATGTTCATAGCAGCACAATTCACAATAGCTAGACTGTGGAACCAACCCAGATGCCCTTCAATAGATGAATGGATAAAAAAAATGTGGCATCTATACACAATGGAGTACTATGCAGCAATAAAAAATGACAAAATCATAGAATTTGCAGGGAAATGGATGGCACTAGAGCAGATTATGCTTAGTGAAGATAGCCAATCCCTAAAAAACAAATACCAAATGTCTTCTTTGATATAATGAGAGCAACTATGAACAGAGCAAGGAGGAAGAGCAGGAAGAAAAGACTAACATTTAACAGAGTCATGAGATGGGAGGGAAAGGGAGAGAAAAGGGAAATTGCATGGAAATGAAGGGAGACCCTCATTGCTATACAAAATTACATATAAGAGGTTGTGAGGGGAATGGGAAAATAAACAAGGAGAGTAATGAATTACAGTAGATTGGGTAGAGAGAGAAGAAGGGAGGAGAGGGGAGGGGGGATAGTAGGGGATAGGAAAGGTAGCAGAATACATCAATTACTAATTTGGCATTATGTAAAATTGTGGATGTATAACCGTCATGATTCTGCAATCTGCATTTGGGGTAAAATTGGGAGTTCATAACCCACTTCAATCTAATGTATGAAATATGATATGTCAAGAGCTTTGTAATGTTGTGAACAACCAATAAAAAAATTAAAAATTAAAAATAAAAAAAAAAGAAGAGGCATCATCCATTGCCTCTCGGGATGAATGGGCTGAGGGGGCAGCCTGTTTGTTGTCTCATAGGTCTTGGTAAGGTTGGGTGGAGTGGGTTGTTTTTATCTTTGGGAATTTTTCATCTTTGTTGAGGTCTGACTCTGTGTCTCTGTCAGGGAACTGGGCTTCGGCATAGACTTGGATGTTGCCTTCTGCATGTGGAACATGTCCCTCCAGCCATTTCAAGCAGCTTGGGTCACCCACATGAGCTCCTCTATATTGAATAGAGGTGTAAGGTGGTGTGTTCTTTTCTCCCTCATTGGGGAAAAACTAGTTCCTTTTCTGTATTTTATTTGTCAGGTTTTTTTTCTGCTTAGCTGCCTTTTTCAGGGGGTCTTAGAGGCTGCTATGATTTAATCCAACATCAGCTTGGACTGTCCATTTAGACAGGCCCTGAACCAAGGGGGATGTTTCTGTAGTACCTCTTGCCAGCAATCAATATAAGGGAACTGTTTTGGGTGTCCAGGTGTTCCAACAACTATAAAAAAGACCTCAGCAATGACTCTCTCATTTAAAGATTCTTCTGATGTCCAGATCACATCTAAGTTGGGTCATTCTAGTTCACAGAGAGTATGCAACCTTTGTGGAGTGAGTTTCACCCCATAGTCTCCCTTAAAACTCTTAGTAAAGTTTCTAAACATACATTCCAAGGTGTTCAAGGAACGAAGTTTACTTTGTGTCCCTCCCATGTTACACCCTTCATCTGTGTCACACACTTATGAAAATACTTGCTTTGTTTGTCTTCACCCATTCCCATCATGGAAATTTAGGGTCCTTTTATCTTTGCAGGTCGGTATGAAACCCTGGCCCTAATACCCACTTCATCCACTTTAATACCCATCATACCCACATTACCCACCTTAATATGGAACAGCTACCATCTCTACCAACTGAAAACTATCCTGAACTTTACCTCAGGTTGTTTGATTTTTACATTGGTTTGAAGAGTATGATTAAATTTCCTACTACCACACATTTTCTTTAACAAATTATTTACATGCTTAATGAGACTAATCCAGCTGAGAGACAAATGGAAAGGGAAGATGCAGAAGAGATGATCTACTTGCAGAAAATGATGGTGCACCTAGGTTGGGGCAGGGCCACTTCTTGCACTGTCAGTGGTGAAAAGGCTTAGCATGTGGGTCCAGAGAGAAGGAGGCGGATACAGTTAATTTCAGGAGATTTGAATACTGACTGTATTTTCTCACTAAATCCATTTATTTCAAAGTTAAGTCAAGGAAACATGGAAGAGTATTGGATTTTGCAAAAGACATGTTTGACTAGATTTTAAAAAATAAGAATGTTTTTTGACATGCCAAATAACCAATATGGTATTTGTGTTCTTAAATTCAAACTAAGATTTGTCATTATGGCTTGCACACTTCTGCAGCCATGTTTTATTGCTCTAGGTCAACTGTGAAGCCTGGGGATTCTGAGGATAGGCTGGGCTCGAGTTCTGCAGGTAGATGCAGTAGGCACCCCTCTGCACAAGGAGGAGGCAGGTACTATTATTACTAATCTTTGTAAAAGATTAGTAATAATAATAATAGATTTATTTATTCATTTAGAACATATGCACTCCTAAAATTTGAAATAATTAAGTTTTGTAATTCATTATATTTCCATAATATGATTTACTAGTATTTTTTGAATACAATCTCATTAAATAATTTGGTCATCTCATAATATAATAAAATACTCCAGATCAAAATTAAGCACCAAAAACAACATGAATGCACACCTCACAGTTTTATCAGTCTCTGGATTCAATAAGATAGTAAGAGGTCCTCACATCTAGTAAGACACTCAATGAGATAGTAAGAGATTACCATCCCTGCAAAAAATACTCTGCAACATTGAGCATGCATACTTCAAATTAGTTGTCATAATTTTCTTCCAATTAGTCTTATTTTAATGATTTTTCCAATGAACTAATATTTTAAGTGTTTAATCCCAACTCAGTCATCTAGTCAATGGTGGACTTGGTAGGATAGATTTATTTAATCTGAATTTAAATGTTATTTTTTCACATTTTGTCTAAATCAAATTTTTATGTTGGTAAAATTTTTGACTGGTTTATCACAAAACCATCATCTACCTCTGCTCAAATAGAAGAATGTATGGGTCAGAGCATAATTTATCTTAGTCACATTAGATCCAATAATTTCCTCTGGAAACTGACCAGATTGGAGAGGGTAATTGCTCCTGCAACTAATGTAGTTATTCTCCAGCAGAAGATTCATACGTGATTCCTACATCTGGTTGATCCTTAGGTCTCTAAATAAGAAAAACAAGGAGATTCAATAACCATTACCTAACACCCTTTACAGCTCTCCATGCTGTTCTGGAATAGCTTGTTCCTCCCTCTTGAGACTAACCTTGGGCAGCAGGTCAAAGCTGAAGAGCTGAGTGGATTGGTGGATTTGCTCCAAGTTTGAACTGAGTTCATTTCCAAGTCAGCAAATTCAGGTGAAATGGCCAGGCTCCTCTCCCTGTGGACTTGGACACTGGGGATCAATTAGAGGTGAAAGGAGAACATGTGAGGCTTCCTGGAGGAAGGTCCTGCACACCAGCTGCAGCAGCTCATCCTTCTGTCCTCCTTGTAGAACCTGAGTAAGTAAGGAATGTTTTACTGTTTCCACTTGAACAAGGTAACAGCAAAGGAAGGTGTATGGACAAAGCTATAACATAGGGGACCATGCAGAAGGTCAAGAGCTTTGTGATTTCAGTATAAAGATGATGGCTAAAGGGGGGAGCAGTGAAGATGAATATGTTCTGAGAATTCCTTTCTACTCAGTGGCAGGCCCTAGTTGCATAGCCTGGAAGACTGAGGACGCACTGGTGTATAAACCTTTTTGAAAAACTCAATAAATGTAAGCAGGGCATCCTTTAATTATAAACTTACTTCTCTCCAAATACAAACTCATGAGTTTCAAATGAGATGAGACAAAATGATATTATTTAGCTGAGCTGTTGATCTGTGGTAGCTTTAACTAATGGAGACCTTGTGGAGATGTGGTTTTCCTTTCAAAAGAAAACACTTTCTACTGTACAATGAGTAAGTCATTACATGACAGACTGGGAAAGTTAAGGGTAAACATAAAAGTAAAATGAGGTGCTGGGTATGGTGGTGCATGCCTTAATTCCAGTGGCTCTGGAGACTGATGCAAGAGGATCACAAGTTTAAAGCAAGCCTCAGCAATTTCACAAGGCCCTAAGCAATTCAGCCAGAAATTGTCTCAAAATAAAAATGAAAAGGGATGGGGATGTACTTAGTGGTTAAGCACTGTGTTCAATGCCAGGCACCAAATAAAGAAAAAAAAAGTAAAATGAGGTGATATGAACTTTCAGAATTCCACATTGTGCTTTTCCCCAGGGTTGTGACCTTAACTGAGATAATGCATTTCTCTGGGTCTGAGTCTCCTCCAAATTTGAGGTATGGAAGGAAGAGGGGAGTTGGATAAAGCCTTCATGACCCGCTATATGCTGGACACACAAAGCTCTCTTACTCCTTTCTCCACAGCTCTCACCTAAGGTTGCTGGGATTGAGTTAGCAGAGACTCAACTGTTCGCTCATTGGTCTTGGGATGAGTGTCCGTAATACTTTTAAAAATGTGCAGTACTTGTAAACTTTGCAACATAAATTTGGGTTTCTACAATTGCTTCCCTTACCTCTGTTAGGACCTGTCAAATGCAGGGTTTTTTAACTACAGAATTGAACAACATGCCTGGAAGGATGATTAAGAGAGACACTGATCTGTAGCCACAGAAACAATATTATTCAAGTTATAAACTTACTAAAAGGTGGTGTTTTATATAAAGCTGGAGCATAAAAATAAATTCCATCTTTGATGAAGAAACTTGTTGATCACTAATGAAAAAAGATCCTCAGGACAAACTCCAATGTCCTAGATTATAACACTTTCAAACTTAAGATGTAGGACACTGAAAGTAAATATTCTTATCAATTACCTGACAACAGAAAAAGTTTCAACTTTGGAAAAAATAATTATTGCTGTAATTATCATTAAACAATTTTTTTGACATTGAATTACATAGCAGAGAATCTAATTGTTAACACAGATCTCTCTTCAAAATGACTGGGAGATTGAGATACAAATTTACAGCACACTGTGTGTTCAGGGATTGACATTGTAAGGGCTACTAGGTCCTTTCTTCCTCTGCAATTATACCTTTCCTAAACAAAGAAGAAAGTACCTTTATTTCTATGGTGTGCATAGTAAAGACTAATTTATAAAATGATCTGGTCAGATTGTAATTTGGTCTATATCACTAATTTACTCCTAAGATTATTATTTGGTTCTGTCAATTAGCAGATATACTGACAGCACAATAAGCAATAGCCCCTGAGCCAGGGGACACACAGAGGAGTCAATAGGTCCCCACCCTCTCCCTAAGCAGTACACAGTTATGCTGATATGCTCAAACCTCAGGGTTCCCTTGCTTGCTTGACTACCTTTTCTAAACCCAGGTTAGCCCCAGGTGTCCTCATTGCCCTCCATCTAGTCTCTGTCACAGGCTCCTCCTCTCACCTGTCTGATCATCCAGAGCCTGCTGAGTAAGCTCCAGAAGGGCCCTGCCTCCATGCCACATCCACTGGCCTCTCACCAGTCTAGAGCAGAGTCTGAGTCCTCACTCCTTCCTAAACCCTTGCCTAGGGCCTGAACTTCCAGAGCCCTCTTATCTCTGCTGCTGCCCTGATGACTCAGGAAAGCTCTCCCCAGGGTTGATCCTGCTCCTCAGTCTGTGCAAGAGTGGTCTAGGAACTGAGGGCTCTAATAGCACCTCGTTGGAGGGGCTTCCTCAGTGCTGCTGCCCAGCTGTCTCTCTGTCCTTATTCCCTGATTGATTTCTTTTTCCTTTAGAAATAGTTGTGTGATCAGAGAGCATGTGTGAGCTGCTGCTCTATTGTCTATCACCCACTAAATATTAAATTCAGACAGTGGAATCTTCTGTATTTTGTCTATTAGGGCAAGTCAATACCCAGCAGCACTGGCACAAAATGGAAGGAGTGAACACGTTTAAGGAATGAGTTTCTCATGAAGATCATTGTCTGGTGTTTTCTCATTTTCACTGAGGTTGAGTGTTTTGTTTTCAAAAGTTTTTAGAAGAAGAGCTGTCTGTGATCCCATCTCTCCCACATGCCCAACACTTCCATTTATCTGTCCAGTTCCCCAAACATGTTTTACTCCTAATATTTGTCAATTAGAAAGCTCTAAAATGCTTTTCATTTTTTATTAGATGTCCTTTTCCAAAATGTTACTTGTTTTCAGTGGTTACATGAAGCCAAAAATTTTGTTACTAAGTGTAAGTTGTGACAACAAGCTATTAATTACTGTTGTTTTCTGTTGAAAAGACTATAATCAAAATGATAAAACTTTATATCTGACACAGGATGCAACCTTTCAGATGGATGTGTACAAAACCGTAAAGCAGCATATCTCATACCAAGGCTACCTGTGGTAGGTATTATAAACTATCATAATCAAAGTTCATACAAATGTGGGAAAATAAATGAAAGGCAAAATTCATTATCAGAAATGAGAAGACCTAAAGAGAAAAAGAGGGGGTATTAAAGTTGAGTTACAAATATAAACATTATATTTCAGTTGTACTATAAAAATTAAACTAATAAAGACTTGAAATTTTATCAGTTTGCTAATGGTGTACCAAAATATTAACAATGGCAATCAACTTTAAAATATTTGAGTTAACTAGTATTTCAGTAACATTAGAGAAATTAGGGTACAGTGGAATTTAGACTACCTGACCCTAGACTACTTGGTTAGCATCTGGGATCTGACGATTACTAGTGATCTGAACTTTTGTAAATTAATCTTTCTGCGCCTCTGTTGTTTCACCTATAAAATAGTGATATTTTAACACTTCTTAGGGTTGTTGTCAGAATAAAATAAGTCAATAAGTAAAAAGTACTTACATAAAAACATAAATACTAATAAGAATTGCATAAAAAGTATAAAATATTTATCTAGGAGGGGAAGGTTACTCATTTTTCCCTCTTAATGGTTTCTTTACCTTTTTTCTCTTCTTAATGATGAACATCTAATTTTTGTTGCTTTACTTATGTAATTACATCTGAAGAGAATAATTGAAAATACATATAAGCTATAAATATTGAATGTGCCACATTTAAGATTCTTTCCTATTTGATCCACATAGCAACAGATTCCCCCTCTGCCTGCCCCTTATGGAAACCAAACTTCAGAACTAGAAGAGGAAATAAGCATTCTGTCTAAGGTCCATGTGCTTTTACCTGTCTGAATTATAGAATTAAGCATGATCATATAGAGACATACTAGGTGGATCATATAGGACACACAAAACCTTCACAGTTTAAAAACAATGCTCTGGATGGTGATCTACAGCATCTGAAAGAGCAGCACAGCACCTGGAATAAGACCATGGTTTACTTAGCTGCAGTAATGGCAGTGGGGAGGAAAGAGCAGGAACTGAAGATTTGAAAAGGCAAGGTCACTGAGTACATAGTGTCAAGCACACAGAAAATTTCTGAGTCACACACTCCACAAGTTTGGTAAACAGTCAGTGTTAAGCTGAGGTGGTAACAATGCAGGGAACTTGGCTTCCTCAGGGGTCCTACTGAGTAGTTGTTCCGTGTGCCTGAATGCTGAAATGTTGACCCCATGTTTTCTTCTGGTGATGCATAGTCCTGAGGAATGTTCCTGCCCAGAAGTGTCTAGGAAGGACTTTCTTGGTTGTTTAATTTGTATTGGTTCACATACAAGAAACCTTGGATTTCAAGTTGAGATGGTTACCATAGAGAACTGGGGCAGGAACTATAAATATTCAATTAGCATATCAAAATCAATTGAATAGTTTTTAATATATTTGTTGGCCATTTGTATTTCTGTTTTTGAGAGGGTCTGTTTAATTCATTTGCCCACTTATTAATTGAGCTGTTTGACTGTTGTCTAAAACATTTTCTTCATTCTTTATATATTCTAGACACTAATCCTTTGGCAGAAGAGTACCTCACAAAGGTTTCCTCCCATCTCCTAGATTCTCTCGTCACATTCCTTATTGATTTTTTTGCTCTGAAGAAAGGTTTTAATTTGATGGCATGCCTTTATGAACTCTAGACATTATCTGTTGAGCTTTAAGGGTCCTATTGAGTAATTATTGCCTGTGTCTGTTTGTTGACCCCATGTTTTCTTCTAGGAGTTTAAGTTTCTGATCTTATCCTTATGCTTAGGTCTCTTTTGTGTTGAACTTTAGGCTGTGTGAAGGGTAAAGTTCTTGTTTCATTTTTCTACATATGTATAATCAGTTTTCCTATTGCAAATTTTTGAAAAAAAAAAACCTATTCTTTCTTCACTGTATTTTTGGAATCTTTGTCAGGGATCAGATGAGAATTGGTGTCTGACTTTGTCTCTGTGTTTTCTAGTGTGTATCAGTAACAATAGAAAAATGCAAATCAAAACTACACTTAGATTTATCTCATACCACTCTGAATGACAGTCATCAAGAACACAAATAATAATAAACCCTAGAGAAGATGTGGAGAAAAAGAAACACTTTTACACTGTTGACATTATAAATTAGTTAATCATAATGAAAATCAGTATCAATGTTTCTCAAAAGAATAGGCATGGAACCAACCCATATGACTCAGCCCTGCCACTCTTCAGTATTTAAATGGAAGAATTAAATTCATCATATGATAGTGATACATGCATACCCATGTTTATGGCAGCATGATTCACAATATGCAAGCTATAGAACCAATGATGGTGTCCATCTATGGATGAATGGATAAAAAAAATATGGTGTGGCTAGGGATGTGGCTCAAGCAGTAGCATGCTCACCTGGCATGCATGGGGTGCTGGATTCAATCCACAGCACCACATAAAAATAAAATAAAGATGTTGTGTCCACTGAAAACTAAAAAATTAGTATTAAAAATTTCCCTCTCTCTTTCTCTCTCTCTTCTCTCTCTCTCTCTCTCTCTCTCTCTCTCTCTCTCTCTCTCTCTCTCTCTCTCTCTCTCTCTCTGTGTCTCAAAAAAAAGAAAATATGGTACACACACATGATGTATTTTTATTTAGCTAGGAAGAATAAATAACTTATGCCAACTGAAGGAAAATAGATGAAACAGGAATCCACTATGTTAAGTGAAAGAAGGAAAACTGAGAAGTTAAAAATCATGTTTTCTCTCCTGTGTGGAAGCCAGAGAAGAAAAAGAAAAAGAAAGCCAAGTGAATGGGAATTTCATGAAAACCACAGGGAGATCAGTAGAGGAAAGGGATAGAGGGGTAAAGGCAGAGAGGAAAGAGGGAAATACTAGGGAGTGATGTCAGCAATATTATATGGCTATATTATGTGCATATATAATGTTACTAAAAATACAATAATTATGTACAAGTATAATGTACCAATTAAAAATGAGAAAAGATATAAAAAATATGAGCTACTACTACACATTAGTTATCTGAATTACACAGATACTTGTATTTAAAAATCCAATGAGCAAAGCTGTGATGTTTTAGGATTACCAATTCATTCTAAATAAACAGTAGTAAATATAATTTCTTTTATTCTCCTGTTATTTTGTCATGTTCATTGCTTAATTTTGTTTTTATTTTCATTTTTAAAAAGTTAAAGCAGTTCATTTTCATGGAGAAATGGAACCAAACATCAAATGATTTTACTTTGCTGGGGTTGTTTCCTCAAAACCAAACTGGCCTACTTCTCTTGCTCCTGATCATCTCTGTATTTGTTCTCGCCTGTTTGGGGAACTCAGGAATGACTGCCCTCATCTTCTTGGACCCATGGCTCCACACCCCCATGTACTTTCTCCTTAGCCAGCTCTCCCTCATGGACCTGATGTACATCTCCTCCACGGTCCCCAAGATGGCCATAAACTTCCTCTCTGGCCAAAAGAGCATCTCCTTCCTGGGCTGTGGTGTGCAAAGCTTCTTCTTCCTGACCATGGCCGGCTCAGAAGGTTTAATACTAGCCTCCAGGGCCTATGACCGCTTTGTGGCCATCTGCCACCCACTCCACTACCCCATCCGTATGAGTAAAAGGTTGTGTGGGAAAATGATCCTGGGGTCCTGGACACTGGGCTCCATTAACTCCATGGCACACACTGTCTATGCCCTTCATCTTCCTTACTGCATGTCCAGGGCCATCAATCATTTCTTCTGTGATGTTCCTGCCATGTTGCCACTGGCCTGTGTAGATACCTAGGTCTATGAGTACATGGTGTTTGTGAGCACAAGCCTGTTTCTCCTTGTTCCTTTCCTTGGCATCAATGCCTCCTATGGACGGGTCCTTTTTGCTGTCTTCCACATGCGCTCAAAAGAGGGAAGAAAAAAGGCCTTCACCACATGCTTAGCACATTTAACTGTGGTGACATTTTACTACACACCTTTTGTCTACACTTACCTACGTCCCAGGAGTCTCCGCTCCCCAGCAGAGGATAAGATCCTTGCAGTCTTCTATACCATCCTCACCCCCATGCTCAATCCCATCATCTACAGCCTAAGAAACAAAGAGGTCCTGGGGACCATGAGAAGAGTGTATGGGATGTTCTCCCCCAGGAAGTAGTGAGCACGGTTGTCCCTGCTTCTCTGCATGGCTTCTCTCCATGCAGACTGAAAAAATCTAGAGCACTGCTGACCTATAGATGTATAATGTAGTCTACATCTATAATTACATTTCTAGTGACACTTTTGTCAGTAAAATTAATTCAAGGAATATATTGATCACTATAAACAAACACAATAATAATTAATGACCTTAATGGAAAACAATAAATTCCATATTAACAATGGGGATATTAATCACATTTTATTTTGTGCCATTATAAGTTATCATATACCTTATATGTTCTACTATACTAAAGTAATAATGTTCATACTGATGTTGATATGTTATCACATCTAAATGCTTTGAATGAAATTACTATTGTCTGTATACTTTGTTTTTATTCCATTTTGTCAATGTGTCTAATTCTTACTTATAACCCCCAAGCCCTAGCAACTTGGACTATAAACCCTTCAAGTGTCCCACAACACATAGGGCCAGTGTCTCCAAAATTACAGGACTTCTGGGAGACTCAACGTCCTCTCCTTCAGAGAAGTGGATGGGATCAGATGTATTAACACTTCTCCAGCCATAAGCACATCCCTGAGACAAACTAGTTTTTCAAGATCAGGCCATTTCCTGCCAGGTGGCCTGGATCCTCCCTTATCACAGAAGCTATCTCAACTCAGTTACCCTGGCAACCAAACACAAAGACCACCAAAAAGATAATTTGCTGATGTCTTCAAAGGGTGCTAAAACAAGTAAGGTGGCAGAAAACTGAGGCACATTCAGGGACCCAATGTCCTCTGTGAGCACCACCCCATCTCTTGAGGAGGTCCATGCACTTCCTATGCTGTCAGTAAAAAGTCAGAAGGTCAGAAGGTGGACTTGGGCAGGACTCTGGAAATTTCCCTGGTACTCAGTAAAACTGGAAGCCAGAAAGGCAGGTTGTCCCACTCCTGTCTGAGAGAACCCTCTCTCTTCCTTGAAACTGTCCCTTTTCTCTTTCCTATCCCTTATAATACAATCATGACTGCTACTTTGAGCACCCTGTCTAAAATCTTTTGGACTTGATGGCAAAAATTGGGGCTTGAAGGGGACTTCCTAGGGCCCCAGTTTCCCTGATGATCCCTGCTCTGAAACACTTAAGAGTTAGGCAAACCACGATTGTTACCTGCCTGGTCCTGGCCAGCCTTGGTGGTCTCACTGAATTTCTGCCCCAACCTAATCTTGTCTAGAGGACAGGCTGATGGAGGCCAGAGTCCCTCTTCAGGGGCTGATGAACTTGTTGACAGTGACCACCAGACCATCTCAGAAATCATCAATATAACCTACATGAATATTTCTACTTTTAGAGGTCTGCTCACTCATGTCTTTTACTCTACTTTGATTAGGCAAAGGGGAAAGAGGGCACATAGGGAAGGAAAAATAGTGGATGGACATTAATACCCTAGGTACATGTATGACTGTACATATGGTGTGACGCTACATTGTGTATAATCAGAGAAATGAGAAGTTATGCTGCACTTGTGTACAATGAATCAAATGCATTCTGCCGTCATATGCCTCATTTAAAAAATAATTTAAAAAATCACCACCCTATTTCAGGTGTGGGGGGGTTAACTTGGGAGTTTATCTCTGCTTACCCTCTTGCAAAAGTAAAAATCTACTTGCCTGCTCATTTGGCACTTGGTCTTGTTTTGGCTTCCAAAATTGCAAGAAGGGAAAATGACCTTTGAGGACAAAAACTGGTGATGCTTTGTTATTTCAGGAGCATATTTGGAAGCATGAAGTTTGGACATCCCCAGCTGCCTGGGGACAAAAAGCATGGAGTCTACTCAGAGCACCACTGAGCACTTTCTAAACTAAGGAGGGTTCCCAGGAGTCCAGGGAGCTCTGCTCCATTCCCAGGAACCTCACCCTGGACTGGCTCAGCTCCAGCAGGACTCCTGGGTTTCATTTTGGGGAGAGTCTCACAGGAAGCCCCCTGTACCTCACTTACTCTCAGCCTAGCCACACCCTTAATCTTTTACACCTGTGTTCCCTGAAGCCCAGGAAGCACATCCAAGGAGCTCTGATTTGCTTCCACTTAAACCCACACTGGGGCTGGTACCTTGTGGTGTGAAGAGGAGGAAATGAGAAGAGGACTGGGGACAGGAATAGACCAAGGAGGTCTGGGAAGGCACGGGGCTGGGAAGGGCTGTGGTGGCAGAGGAGCCTGTGCCATCTTCTAACACCTCATTTCCCTGGTCTTGTGATGTTGTCTTGGGTCTTCCATAGAGGTGTCTGCCCTCAGGGCAAAGGTGACCTGCTCCTAGGTCCTCAAACTGTGACCTGAGTCCCAGGAATGAATGTCACCTGGGGGATGAGGGAAGTGCAGACCCTCAGCCCTCCCAGGACTTGAATCAGAGTGTGCCTCCCAGCTCTCAGGGGATCTGTGTGCTCAGTAAGTGGAGGAGTCCTGGGGAGAGTCTCCACCTGTCAAAGGCTAAAGGACTTTTTCACTTTGAAAGTTTGCTGTGCAGTAGGAACCTCAAGGATTGGAGTCAGAGACGCCCTGGATAAATCCTGGCTCTCTTCTCCTGAACAAATCTCCTGATGCAACCTCCACATCTCAAGCACCAAGTGGGTACAGTGGGAAGGATGCCAGTCACACTGGCCTCTCACAATCACAGAGATGAGATGACCTTGAAGCACCAGGTGGGAACCTGGCAAACACCAGGTGCTTCTCACAAGCACAATTATAACACAACCGCAAAATCATCATGCTTCAAGAGTTAAATGATTCAAAATCAATGTCACATGTGAAAATCTTGGTGAATACAGAATCAAACCAGATATCAGGGACAATGACCAAGTTTGAGGAAGGAGGTGTTACAGGCATGGAGTCTTCAGAGAGACTGAAACACAGCAGAAATTCCCTTCAAACCCTTATTCTTGATCAAGTCAGAAAGGTTTCAGACATGTTACAGTAACAGGCATGCCTCTACTGAAGGGATAGGAAAAAGGGGAAGGGGACACTTTCAAGGGAGAGAGTAAGTCCACTCAGAGAGGTGATGAACAGTGTACCACTCCTGCACTCCAGTTTTATTGAGGTCCTACAGCGAAGTTTTCAGTAAGACCAGCTCATGTCTGCCTCTTGATTTTTGACTGACAATAGGGTGACATCAGAACACTGTCATTGCAACCCTATGTTACCTTTGCCCCTGCTGACCCATTCTAGTTGGATTCTTAACTATATATTCTTACAGGTTTATCATTAGGAGGAATTAACCTTATCTTTCAGAATCTGGTCTGGAAAAAGAGGGTCATGAAAGTTACTCCCATTAATGTTCATTACTACTTGAATATCTATGCAGATAGCAGGTAGTTTGCTCAGCAATGTGATGTATCCTGTCGTCTTAGGCCAGGCACAGCTGAAGGAAAATTGATTTTTGGCAAAGAAAGCATGTGGGGTCAGCAGTGGGCCCATTTTATAGTTATTCTCTTAACCTTGTGTTCCTACAATCCTTATCCATCTGTCTGGTGACAAAGGTCATAAAAAGACATGATTTTATGTAAGCCTGTTGGAGAATATGAGAAGAGAAAATGCCAAACCACACTGAACTTAGCATTTGATACCATCCAGAAAGAGATCGTGGTTCACACCTAGAGCCCTGATAGATCTGAGATTCTAGATAAAATGATGAGAGCACTACTGTGAACTAAAAACACACAACAGAAGCAGGACTCATAGTGGAGCTACTTCCAGCGTGGCCCTGGTATGAGTTGGTGGGGTCAGGTCTGGGCATCTAGGGTATTGATGACAGACCCTGATCTGTTTCTCTCAAAGAACTCAAAATGCTGACCTTAAACAGACTTCCAGAAGGCCAGCCATACAAGGGTGCTGAGACCTGCAGGCTGAAACCTCCTCTGCTCCACAGCTCAAAGACCAGTAGTGGTCCCACTGCAGCTGCTTCAGGCTGGATACATTACATTCCTCAGGCCCTCACTCTTTGCCCCCATCTCGGTTTCCCAGCAGCAGCCTTCTCAGTGCCCCCTTCAACTCCTTGTTTCTGAGGGTGTAGATCAGGGGGTTCAGGAGGGGGGTGATGATGTTGGAGAAGAGGGTGAGGAACTAGCCCTGGTCCTGGGAGGACCTGCTTCCTGGCTGCATGTACATGTAGATGATGTTCCCGTAGAACAGGGAGACCATGTTGAGGTGGGAGCCACAGGTATTGAAGATTCTGTGTCTTCCTGAGGACAACTGGATTCTGAATACAGCCCTGACAATGTGGCCATAGGACATCAAGATGAAGACCAGGGGAGACAGCATGATGCCTACGGCCAGGACAAAAATAGTACCTTTGATAGCCACCTTGCTGATTCAGGGCATGCAGTTCAGGGAGGGCATCTTACACAGGAAGTGGTCCAACTTGTTGTGCCAGCAGCGAGGTAATCATAGGGCAACTGGAGACATGACCAAGAAAGTGGCCACCCCACAGCCCCAGGCTCCGGTCACCAAGCCCAGGCAGAGTCTGGAATTCATGATCACCATGTAGTGCAGAGACTTGCAGATGGCCACAGACCTTTCATAGGCCATGATTGCTTGCAATAAACAGGCCACACTGGCCCAGGAACAGGAAGAGCTGGACAACACGGCCCACCTAGCTGATGGTCTTATCGCAGCCACTCAGATTTTGGAACAGCTGAGGGATGGAGCTGGTGGTAAATCTGAGGTCTAGGAAGGACAGGTGGGTGAGAAAGAAGTACATGGGCGTGTGAAGCCGAGGGTCCAGCCGAGACACCAGAATGATGCTGTTGTTGCCCATCAGGGTCAGCAGGTAGGCTACCAGAATGACCATAAAGAGGATCCTCTCCAGGGGAGAGTGTCAGAAAATCCCAAGAGAATGAAGAAGCCCTGGCTGCTTCTGTTTTCCAGTCTATCTCTACTGCACTACAGGAGAGGTGTCAACTCCAGTAGTGGCAATGGCTGATGCTGGGGAGTATGGACTCCTTGTCAGGCATAAATGAGCACAGTGCAGATTCATTTACTCACTTACCCCCTAAACAGTGGTGTGGAGGTTCTCCTATGATTATTATTATTATTATCCTCATCTTACAGAAAAGGAAACTGACACACCTATGTATTAATTAAATGTCACATGTAGATTGTCAGAGCTGGTCTGCATTCAGGGAATATGGCTGATATCTTAATCTTTATCCACCCTGGTGCTCTGTCATTTCAGAGAGGCAAGACACACACCTGCCAAGATCCAACCTTTGCTTCTTCCAGAACCACAATTTCCTGAGCTCCTGTCCAAAATTCAGAGGAACAAAAGATCACCTCAAAGAACCACCTGGTAGGATTTAGGAAATACCATATGCAGCTGATCCTTGAACATCATGGGTACATGCATACAAAAATCTTTTGTACTAAATGTATTGTTAACATGTTTGGATACTTGAAAGATTTTGATAAACTCGAAGACCAAACATATGAATATTTAAATATTTGAGTGTCACAGGTTTCATTCAGTATTACTGTGTTTTTGAACACAGCAGGTGGATTGCAAGTTCCAAGCCAGTCTCAGCAATTTAGCAAGGCCCTCAGCATCTTAAGGAGATCTATTTCAAAATTAAAAGAAAGAAGAAGGGCTGGGGATGTGGCTCAAGTGGTTAAGTACCCCAGGGTTCAATCCCCAGTACCAATAAAAATGGCAGGAACAGAAACAAACAAACAAAAATTTTCTATTCTTATAAATTTTAGTTTTAATTTACATAGACATATTGAAATCCAAAAAGCTCCTAGAAAACACAATCGTTTACATTTGTAATTTTTCTCCAGGCACACAATACATAAAAGAGTTCTTTCTGCCACAGGGACCAATGCCACAGTTTTCTCTCTTTGCCTTTTTCTCATTCCATGATGGAATAATTGCCATGGTTCTTGCCTTCATTGAAAGATCATCTTGAGCTTTTGTCATCAGTGGTCACCTGAGCTGGACATTGGGTCTCTGATTCCCTAAAATCTAAGTACTTAGTGTGCCTCTAACAGGGCACATTAGTTTTAAAATCCAATGTCTCACAAGCAGCTGTGTGCATACTGTCACTATGATCTATCCTTTGTAATCTATCTGCCTGGCCAATTCCATGAGCCACCAGCCACATGCCCAGCTCCTTCCTGGAGGTGACTCACCATCCAATTTAATGTTCACATTCCACAAACCCATGCAATGGGCTGTCTTGAGGTCCCTTGTCCTGAAAGTCCTGGAGTTATTCAGCACATCTAGCTGAGGTTTGACCAAGTGACAATTTCTATTAATTGTGCCTCATGGCTGTTAGGCACTATTAATGTATACACATTCATCCTGCTTCTTCTGTGTCTGAAGATTTAATGGGTCACCAGTGTTCTTTGTTTTTGTATCAGGGGGGATTGATTACTTGTTTTTCTTTCAATTAAGAACCCTGGGTGTTGCAATCATATTGTAAATGTCAGTTTAACTGTGTCTAGGAAGTACTTCAGAAAGTAAGGATAGTGACCCTAGAGCTGGCTGAAAAGTAAAATTGTTTTATGATCTTTCAGAGTTTTGAAAAAGGAAGAGAATGGCTCAGTTTAAGGCCCAAATATCAAACTAGCCTTCAACTTATGGGAACTTACATATCTGTGTTCACAAAAATGTCTTAAATTATCAGTATTCAGAGACTGATACAATATATGCTTGTACAAGTAATTGCTGTTTTACCCACTAAAAATTTTTTACCAAGAAAAAATTACTGAATAACTTTGATGTAGATTTTTTAAGTCAATTGTTGCTACATTCCATGTTATCACAATGCTGAAGCACAATTGTGAATGAGAAAGAGAAAATATTCATTTCTTTTTCCTCATATCAAACTTTGCTATCTTAAGATGTAAAAGACTATAGTGCATATGGTGAGCATTAAAAATAATCTGAATAGATAACATGTGCTGTGAAGTTTGCATCTAACATTTGGAGGGGAAAACTGAATGAGAGGCAGTGTAAACTATTGACTGCAGGTTAACAACTGGGATAAAAAATGACCAAAATGATGCATGTTGAATACGGGACCAGGATAGTGATGTGGAGATGATTTGATCAGTCTCCCTGAGCTGCATCATCATACAACATTCAAGACCATATGGAGTATATGCTGAGAAAAAACATAACAGATTGCAGGTGTCTCCTCTTTCTATACTCATTCTCCAAATGTCAGGGATTTGAAGGGAAAAAGAGCCTTTTGGGTGCATTTGCATGGTTGTGAACACAACTTTCTTATTCTTCTGATCCCAAGGACCTACTAGGTGAAGGATTTCAGAAAATCATTTCTGATGGCCTTGGTATTCTTCATATCACTGATAGCAAAGAGATACTGGCATGAAAATTACATCATTTCTGACTTTCACTGGAAAGTCAGTATGGAAACCATTAAAACTAAAACAAAAAACTAATATGGACAGATGAGTCTCCAACAAATTTTTTTTTATCTGGGAATAAAGAATAGGGTTGCAGGATGGGGTTATAGCTCAGTGGAAGAGCACTTGCCAAGCATATGTGAGGCACTTACTGGGTTTGACTCGCAGCACCACATATAAATAAACAGAGTCCATCAACAACTACAAAATATTTTTAAAAAGAAAGAAAGAAAAAAAATTGAGTTGTTGTGCAGAATCCTGGTGAAAAGACTAAGTTGATGCTAGTATATGGAGCACACAGGAAAGGTTAAGGGGTTTATTTGTATTTTAATCTGTTTTGTGTTGCCATGACCAAAAGAACTACTGTCAACAACACAGAGCAGGGAAAGTTTATTTGGAACTCATGGTTGTATAGACCTGAGTCTATACACAGTCAACTTGATTCTCTGACTCCAGGGTCAGGAAGAACATCATGGGGGAAGGGCTTGGTGGAAGAAAGCTGCTGCCCTCATGCTAGGGTCAAGAAGCAAAGAGAGGGACCTCCACTCATCAGAGAAAAACACAAACACAAAAGGCAACAGCAGGAACATACTTTCTTCAGTCACATTCTACCATCTTTCATTACCAACTAGTTAATCCAAATCAGTGCATTAATCCATTGATCAGGTCACACGTTTCATAATTTGATCATTTCACCTCTGAAAATTCTTGCATTGTTTCACACATGAACTTTTGGTAGATACCTTGTGGGGAGCCACCCCTGAGCATCTTCACTCAGTTTTGGAGCCAAAGAGATTATGGTTTGGCACTACAAGCTATTTTGTGGCTCCTCCCACTTAATGGATTGCCCAGTGCACATGACTTTTATCTTCGCTTGGCTAGGAGACTGATCTTGGAGCTCCAAAGTTGGGCGTAACCCATTTGGAACTGGACAGCTCATCTCCTACCTTAATTGCTAAGAACATTCTGTAGAAAGCTTTTGAAGTTCCCCCATAGAAATAAAGCAATCACAAGCTCTTTTTCTCTCTTTCCAGTGTGGAAGCTGGACCCCTAACGTCAAAGAGGTGTCCTGCCTTCGCTTTCTAAAATTACTTTCTGTGTCATGTGTGTGTGTGTGTGTGTGTGTGTGTGTGTGTGTGTGTGATTAATTTTTTTTTTTTTGCTGCCTTCTTTTCTTAGCTTTATGTAGTAGCCAGCCTGTTTCATACAGAGGAAACTGGATTTCTATCATCTGTACTGGACTTAGGAGACAACGCCCCATATCAAACCTTAAGAATTGTGAAGGAGAATCTGCACAAGTCACTAAGGAACCTGGAAAGCACTTCAAGATGGGTCCAGCAGCTACTGCGCAAAGGTAATCTTAAGGTCATGGCTGGCAGTTCCATCAAAGATGTTAAGAACAAAACATACAGTCAGGACAAGATAGCAGGCTAATTCTGTGACCTACTAGGGCAATTCCTGAAACAGTTGTGTGTGATCTTACTGTTTTTCTTCTGACATCTCAGATCTACCTTAAATGGGTAATTACAAAAGTTCAATTTGCATGCTCAGTTTTAGTGATATCACTATTGATATTACAGGGCACAGTGCTGACATTTGCTTTCAAACAAACTAAGTTCAGAGAAATGCACAAGTTCCCCCAAGGAAATGGTGTGTCAAAGAGTGGACCAGGCTCCTGTTTGCCTCCATCATTCACAGCCTGAAATGAAGACAGGGCCTGCATTCGGCACCACTGCTTAATTCCGTATCCTCCAGGTCCTTTCCAGGGACAGTAACTAACAAGAAAAGCAGAGATTGGACCTTAGTGCATTCAAACTGTGATGCCAAGATACCTTAAGGTGGGAAGCATATAAGAATGTAAATCTATTTGTACAGATTCAATGCCTGCATCCTGGTTAATCATGGTGTCTTCTTTCTGTGTCCTCACATGGTGAAGGGTGAACAAGCTCACTAGGAGGTCTTTTTCAAAGGTACCAGTTCTATTCATGACTCCCTACATTCATGACCTGATAGGCACCTCCCACAGGTCCTGCCTCTTAGTGCCATCAACACAGGGTTAGGATCTTGATATAGAAGTTTTAGAGGGGACAGACATTCCCACCATAGCACATTCCCATCAAATTCCATATCTGAGTGCTGTCCTTCCTAGGGCTGTCTTAGGACATGAGACCTGTGTATATACACAGTGTCCCCCATTCAGAAAGGGCCTGTGAGAGCATCAGTGCTGTGCTGTGCCATATTGGATTGTTCATCATTTCATCTCTGAGCATGTATTAAAGCTGAGGGGCTGAGCTGGTGACAGCATTAGCACAGAGTTCAGTTCAGCAGCAGGGCTCACACATTTTCTCTATGTGCAGGTTTATACACAGAGATATTAGTTTGTCCTCTGACATTGTGCAAACACACTTCTTGGACAAGATCATGGTTCCTCTGTAATCAAGGGAGCCAAAGGGCTGTACTGGGTTCAGATAAAGTAGTTATGGTGGCAGCAGCAGATTTAACAGAGGAACATAGCCCGGGAGAGAAGAGAAGCTCTGTTGGCAGTGGCACTAGCCATGGTGAGAAGCTGGTTTTCTCTTCTGTTCCAGAACCCTGCCCTGAGGGATCTACAACATACTTACTGTCTGATTTGAAAGACAGGCAGGAAGTTCTTGGGAACTTAGGTATTATGCTTCACTAGGAAACTATAACTAAATAGAAGTGTACACCTGATCATTGCAAGAACACCAAGCAGAAACATCTAGCAGGAACGTATTAGAGTTTAGCAAGTTTGAACTCCAACAATTGGAGTACTCTTACTATGAAAAGAATACCCATTAATTGAGATACAAAAATGAAATTTAAAGTTTATGAAAAGATTATATGAATGAAAAGTAAAAAATCTTGGGGATCAAAATGCTATTTTATTATAAAGAGCCAAATAAAACAATTATTAAGAGTAAGGAAAAAATTAAGTGTACTTTGTACAACAAGATGTACAATACATAACTAGGCTGAGCATGCACACATTTTATTTTTGCATAATTTCCACAACTTTGAAAAAATGTTAGAATCTTTTTTAAATATTTTTTTTAGTTGTCAATGGACCTTTATTTAATTTATTTATATGTGGTGCTGAGGATCAAACCCAGTGCCTCATACATCTAAGCAAGTGCTCTATCACTAAGCCACAACCCCAGCCCAGTGAGAATCTTTTGAATGCTGTTGATGAAGTTTTAATTTAGGTCAAAGAGCATACCTTAGTGGTAGAGAGATTGCTTCATAGGTGCATGTCTCAGGTTTGGATACTCGACACTGCCAAAAATCAATTTTTGTGGTGTGTGTGAGTGTGTGTGTGTGTTTCTTATTTTTGAAGCCTAAACCCTTAATGATATGAATTTCACTTTTAGCAAGAGTTAAATATTTTATTAGAACATAAATTACTTCTTAAGATTTGTGAAATTTAGCATAATAAAAGTTTTTTGCACTTATTCATCAGAAATTTATACCAAACCTTTTACAACTGTAAATATTCAGCAAAACTTTAGTTAAATGAGCTGAAAATTATTAAGATTATCTTCAAATATCTGCTAAGAATGACTGAAATTCTTGGTGCATAAATGCTGACTTTCTCTAACTCATTTCAATAAATGTATGAGATGTGGCAAGTAGAAAGTAAAGAAAGCCCCATTTGACAGGCATTAGGGGATGCATGAGTAGTAGTGGCCATGTGGGATATAAGTGGATTGTGTGTCAAGCTAGGGGGGATGGTGGGAGGGCCTCTGTATTTTTACCTCCACTCATCAGACTAAACCCTGACCTGTACATCCTTTGGTTCACCTCCTCTCCACTCTTTGCCTCTATTGGTACCTCTCAGTCCTCACTAATATTCACACTCTTAGGATTCAGCCCCCACAAAGAAGCATTAATTTGACACGTGATACCTAAAGACTTAAAAATTCCTAATGAGTTCTTTGATGAATCCTGTAATAATTTCCCTAAATTGAAAAAAAAATGATAATGATTAAATTTATACAATGAGGGGAAGAAAATACAAAGTTTACAGTTTTTGATTAGCTTCATTATTTAGCAGAATTACTTTTTCTGTTTTGGATGGGCATAAATAATAAATTGAAAAATAATAAAATTGTTATGTTGAATGCCAATTCAGTTAGTCAATCTCCAATTGTATTTCAGCAAGACCAAAAAAAAATCTCATTGATAGTAAATTAGCAGAAAATAAACACATTCATAATTAGTGGAAAATACATCATTAAAAAGTCTTATTTCAAATTAGACATATTTATAACACAATTTGTACAGATGATCAGTTCATTTATATTCTAGATTCTTTTTAGTCTCTACACTCTAGGTATAAAATAATATTTTCAGTTACTACACATTGCTGAGTAGACTTTCAGACAAGTCCTGGGGAATAAGGCAGAAGGTTTATCTACATAACACAGATCCTCTGAGTCCATCTGCTCAGGGCCCCACCACCTCCTTGTTTCTCAGGCTGTAGAAGATGGAGTTGAGCACTGGGGTGAGGGTGGTGTTGAAGACAGCCAGAACCTTGTCCTCTGGTGAAGACCAGAGGGATCTTGGCTGTGGGTAAGTGTAATCAAAGCATATATAGTAGAAAGTCACCACAGTGAGGTGGGTGCTATAGAGGGAGTAAGCCTTCTATTTCCCTACCCCGAGTGCATAAAGCAGAGAGCAAGGAGAACTTGACCACAGAAGGAAGTAACTCCAATTAATTCAATCATGAGGAAAGGGTAGTGCTCACAAACACTGTGTACTCATGGACCCAAATTTTCATTCAAGCCAGAGCCAAAATAGTGGGGATATCCCAGAAGCAATGATTGATGGCCTTGGATCAACAGTAAAAGATATGGAGTACATATGTGATATAAGCACAGAAGTTGATGAAGCCCTTTATAAAGACCCAGTATTGCTAGGCATAGTAGCAAACACCTGTAATCCCAGCAGCTAAGGAAGCTGAGAAAGGAGGATCACAAGTTCAAAGCCAGCCTAAGCATAAGCAAGGTGCTAAGCAACTCAGTGAGACCCTACCTTTAAATAAAATTCATAATAGGGCTAGGGATGTGGTTCAGTGGCTAAGTTCACCTAAGTTCAATAGCGGGTATAAAACAAAACAAAACATTATCACCAGTACAGGTAATAGGTATTTTGTTGTTGTTATGCAGATGGGCTAGAGAGGAAAACAAATTCCACTTATATATCACAGGACACAGATATCAGAAATAGTGTTTCTCCACCTATTAAAGTAAGAAAGGAGAAACAATGAATTCCACATTCCATGAAATAGGAAAGCAGAAGTCATCTTAGGGACACTTGTGGAGATGTAACTTAGATTAATGAGAAACAGCCAACTAAGCAGGAAATAGATATTGAGAAGGATGAGAAGGATCATGGATAGGTTGTCAATTAGAGCAATCAAGATGAGAACAATGAAAATATACAGAAAAGACCAATTTTTTTTTTTTGGTTACAGAATATTGAACCCAGGGGTACTCAACCAGTGAGGAGCATCCCCAGACCTTTTAATTTTTATTTTTGTCAAGGTCTCACTCAGTTGCTTAGAGCCTCACTAAGTTGATGAGGTTGTCTGAATTTGCCATCCTCCTGCCTCATCCTCTTGGGTCAGTGGAATTATAGGCATGTGACAATGTTTCTGCAAGACTTACTCTTAATAATGGAAACAACCCCAACAAGATGAAATCAGTTGACTCTTGCTCATAATTTGCCACAGAGCTTTAATATTGCTCATTCTGCAGTGACACACAAGAATCAGTATGTTGAGTAGTGACTATTAGATCAATTTGGAAAATTCCTTTGTGAATCAGGCTGTGTGTTATTCATTAAATTTGTACATCTTAAATGAAGAACCAGTTTTATGTATTTACCAAAAAGAAGTCTCATATTCTTCCTTAGAAATTAATATTTTCTGAGAAATATTATGACAAAATGTTTTGTAAGAAACTTGAAGATGTACAGAAAATAACATTTGTTAAAATATTAGTAGGATACAAATGTCTTATATCAATAAACCCACTCACAAGTTATTATATTTGTGTTTTTCCCAGAAATATAGGCATAGAAAATTCATGTAATGCATCCAGTAGAGGTCCATATTACAAAATATTTTAAAATCCTCAGAGCATGATTTATTTCTTCCATATTTATATTTGTAAGACTTACTTCCAAATTTCCAGTATTCTAATATTAGCTGTAAGGAAATATGATTTTACCTTCTTGAGTGGTCCTTGCACAACACTTCCAGGTCCAGCAGTTGTTCAGTCAGGGATCATCAACTTTTTTCCTCTGTTCTGAAATCTATCCTGAAATCTTATTGCCAAATACCTCACATACAAAGTCACAGTAATTCATCATACTCTGGATTTTCAGTGTTCACCTCCACCAAATCTCCTTTGGGTGTTCATTTAATCTCAAGAGTGCTACAGAATGTCAGTCCCTAACCTTATGCCAATGTTCTCTGCAACTTCCCAGCTGTACCCAAACTCTTACCAAAAAGCATTTGTGTTATGTCTCTGTGCTTCTGTGACACTTATGTACGAAACACATGGCTTTATGGGCCCTTCAACAAAAAGAAATTGGATAGAAGACCTGCCAGTTTCCTAAGTGGATGGAGGAACTGTGTCCTGAGAATATTCAGATCAGAAGAGTATAGGGGATTCTGGTCTTGATGAAATCGATCACTGAACAATTTTGAGAAGTATTCCCAAAAGGTATGTGATTTCTAGGTTAAATATTATTTTAGACCCAAAGGTCAACAGACTTGAGGAAAGTTCACATCATGAAACATTAAGATTCATACAAGTGTTATTGTGTGTATACATCTGCACACACACACACACACACACACACACACACGATGCTCTTGACAACACACAGTGTATACACTAGAATACATGCAAGTGTATTCCCTAGATTGGAAGTGATTGGGATAAGGATCCTTTTACAGAAAATTTCACAACTTTGGAGAAGAATCTGATGTTATTAAATCCACAAACATATCTCTTTAATTTTACAAGATGAAGTAACAGTAAAGGACTACTGGAAAACAAATCACAATGATTGTTAAAAATATGAAGAGAAGTTTAAAGGACACACTGGGTAATATGAGACAGAAGAAACAGCATGAGATAGTTGACAATATAAAAAAGTACAAACGAGAAATAATAATGGAGAACTAATGGATACTTATGTGCATTCATAGAAACATAAAATAAAATAATAGATTTCATATGGCAAAAGGAAAGAAAATTCTCAGAAATCAAATATTTTTGCTATTGTATGAAAACATCACAAAACAAGTCAGAAAGGTTTTATTGAAAGTATTTTCTCCTTGGGAACAAGATCCTAAAACATCTGAGAAAACACTAGCATTGATAACTGCAAGGATGGAGTCAACTCTCCCCTGAGCCATAACGAGGGATACAGCCCTTGAGAGACTTGGAAGAGGGCGAGCACCCTGCAGGGGGTGATGTGGCCAGGAGTCACTTCCTCAGCACAAGGTGCTAAGTGCTGAGCCATGGAAGGGTGTGCAGGTTGGGGGAGTCAAGGTATAAGAGAGGTACATCAATGAAAGAGTACAGAGGAAATCTTTATAGTAATGTATTTGGCAGTGCATTAGGCAGTGATTTCTTGAATATGACACCAAAAGTACAAATAACATGCAAAACATCAGTTTGACTTTATAAAAATTAAAATGTTTTTGTATCATCAGACACTACAAAGAAAGTGCAAAGGCAGCACAGGAGGGAAGGATTCTCACAATCACACATCTGATTAGAAATAATATCCAGAGCATTAAGAGACCCACAGCTCAATGAAGAAGGACAACTCAAAAAGAGCAAACAACTTGAAGACTGAATTTCTCCAAAGAGGATATCCAAATGAATAATAAACACATTATTCATGCCCAGTATATGTACTTATCAGAGAAATGAAGATCAAAACTGCAATGAGAATCCATTTCACACAAACTAGGAAAAGTTTCATCCGAAAATAAAAGACAAATGTGTTTGGACAAGGATGTGTAGAACTTGAAGCTTTTCTAGGTTTTGTGGCAATTTTTAAATGGTGATGCTACTGTGGAAAGCAATACAGTGATTCCTCAAAAAAAATTATCCCTGAATTAATAAATGGGCCAGCATTTCACCTCTAGGGTGCATACACATGAAAAAAAAAAAGGAAGTGCTAAAACAGGTATCTGTGTGCCATGTCCATCTTCAGGTTAATGAGAAACAAATGTGAAACACTAACACAATGATAAAATAACTGGGGTTACAAAAAAGTAAATATAGTCATAGACTACAGTAATGATGGACATTGAAGAGATTATACTTTGAGAAAGAAGCCAGTCATGAAAAAGCAGGGGAGTCAAATTATCAGAAATAAGAATTGGAGTGGTGGTTGTCTGGGAATAACAGAAGGGGAGAGAGCATTTAATTAACAATTTTTAGTTTAGATTGATTAAATACCTCTGAAAATGCATGGCAGTGATGGTTGTACATTAATGTGAATGCTTTCACTGTATTTTATATATTTTTATCCTAATATAAAAGCCAAAACTTTTAAATGAGATTCAGTCATTCCAATTTGGATGGCCAAATGAATTTTAAGATCATTTAGGTAGAATTCTGAGTCTTTATGGAGTAACTGATATTTAATTAAGGTATGAATTTTGATAATTTGTAAAATAAAAAATTGAGGAGAGCAAATTATTCTTTAAATATCATTTCAAGTCAACATGAAACAAGCAGTTTAGACTGACAACATCATGTATCATGGTGTTTAAATAACTTAGTTATTAGCAAGTAAAAATATACTATTCAAAGTCAACTACCACTACAATAATTTCTGTCATTTCTGATTTACATAGGATTGTCAATGACTCATCTACCATGAGATGGCCAAAATTATCATGATTCAAAATTTTGGAAAAAGAGAAGGGAAGAGATAAAAATGAATGACACATAAATCTTATTTACTTTACTGTGTGTCATAAAAGCCAACACAGCATCTATTTCATTACCCATGTTCCAATCTGTTAACATTATAATACCTATAACATAATAAAATAGAGCCTTCACATCACATGGAAACAGCCTTAACCAATATGCATTTGTTTCAATAATGTGAGGACAGTTTTTTCTCATGTAAAAATAAATAAAATTGAGATAATAGGTCCACTTTAATTTTTATCCATTAAAACAGCTGTAAGTACTTTGCCTGAAGTCCATGAACTTCTCTAGATTCTAGATATTCCACTGTATACACACATACATGAAACCATATAAAATTTTACATGTATATATACACTTAACACATATACATACACATGAGTATGTTTTGCATTCTGAAATTAAATATAAACATACAAGCTTTAAATAAATGCATGGTCTAAGTAACTAACACCTAAAATATTTAGGTAATAAATCTAAAATAAGGATAGATTCATATTTAATTGACCAAAATAAAAAATAAAAAAATATACAAATAGAAAACTGTAGCAATCAAATTATTGAGAAAGCATTTGTAAAACTTCTTTAAGCACAAATTGAAATATCCTAGTGTTTAAAACTTTCTAATTTCTGCATCTTCTCAGTTTCATAAGTTATCAAGTAAAGGCAAATCTAAACTGCAGTCATGCTACCCAATTTAGAAAGGCTGTTTATTACAAAAGGGAAAAACATAATTCACAAAACTAACAAGGCTGTTGAGGAAGAGGAACGCTTACACACTGTTGGATGGAATATAAAATAGTATAGTCATTATGAAAAAAAAATGGAGAGTTCCTTAGAAACTAAAAGTAGAACTTTCAGAGGATTCAGCAATAGTACTATTGGGTGTATATACAAAGGAAATGATTTATTTCAAAGAGATGCCTGCACTCCTTTGCTTGCAGTAGCATCTTAACATAAGCCAAGGCCATTTCATACTGGTTACGGGAAACATCCAACAAAATATAATCATTGTATATATTTATACCCCAAACATTCATGCAACTACCCACATGAACAAACCCTTCTCAATATAAAGATTCAAAGAAACCAGAACACTGGGAGATTCCAACACATATTTCTTCCCAGTAGATTGATCATCCAGAAATATACTAATTTAAGACCCTTCAGAACTAAAAATCATTATTAATCAAAAGGATCCAGAAGACATCCATCAAATATTTCATTCATTGACAACCAAATTCAGTTCATTCTCAGTGGCACATGGAATTTTCCATAAAATACATCATATTTTAGGGCTCAAAGCAAAATATCAAATGCAAGGAATTATCTCAAAAAAATAGAGATAATTCCTTGCATTTGATAAGATCATAATGGATTAAAATTTTTTAAAAAAGATAAAAAGCAGAAACCATTATAACACCTGAAGATTATATAATACAATTTTGAAAGAAGAACCTATCATAAAAGAAATCCAGGGAGAAATAATTTTTTGAAACAAATGAAAGAAGATACAATATGCCAAATCTTTGAGAGAATAGGAAGGCAATTCTAAAAGAAAAAATATATAACTTTGATTTTCTACATTAATAACAGAAAGATTTGGCTAATGTTTTTTGTTGCCTTTATTTAAATAGCAATTCTACTGAAAATTGTACGTACCTCTAAAAGGACCAAGTACTTGTTTTAGAGTACTCAACAGCTTTTAACATGTACCATGAGATTAGACTTACAGCACCCCCTTTCTCCAGGAGAACAGGGTTGACCTTACATTGCTGACAACCTCTCCAAGGATCCCTGACACACTCTTTAAAAACAAGCAAATCTGACACTTTTCAGGCTGCAGGGGACCTAGTGGTAATGTGTTCCTCACTTGTAAGTCTCACGCAATCTCTATGATCATGCCATCTACTAATCAGGCAGGCCCATATGGGATTCTTCCACCAAAATGCTCTGAACAGACAGGCACTATTATCAGCTTCAGAGACTCCTGCACTGCAGAGGCTTTCACAACTCTTTTAGTAATAAAGAAATCATGGTCACCAGTAATGACCATCAATTACTGAGGATTCCCAGAGCAGGAGACTCTTGGAATAGTCATTATGAAAACAATATTGTATTTCTTACTCCTCCCTACTGGTTCAGCTACTCAACCAAATATATCAGAAGGCAGCCATCCACCTGCCACCTCACATACCAGTCAATTGCCCAGAAGTGGCAGGCAGCTAGTGCCAGGAGATACTGTGGCCCTCCTAGAATTAGTTTCTAATGGGTTTATGTACATTTATGTCCTCTAAAAAGTTAATTTTAAGTATGAAACCAGAGGTTTAAAATATGATTACTCTGGCTATCTCATTACTTTAAAAAAAACATATGCTTGTGGGGTTTTTTTTAATTGAATTTGTTCATTTTACAGAATTCCTGCACTGCCAGACCATGCCTGACAAACCAAAGGAAAAAAATGGTGTAATGGAAAGGCCCATCTTCCCATAATACAGTATATTAAAACTTGATTCATATGCATTTTGGGAGAAATTATAGGGGATTAAACTCAGGGGCACTCAAACACTGAGCCACATCCCCAGCCCTCTTGTATTTTATTTAGAGACAAGGTCTCACTGTGTTACTTAGTACCTCGCTTTTGTAGAGACTAGCTTGGAAATCACAATCCTCCTACCTCACCCCAAGCCACTGGGATTCCAGCTGGGTGCCACTGCACCTGATGAGTCATAGCATTTTGAGAATTTTCCAATCTTCTATAAAGTTGTAACAAGAGTTGGAATTTAAATCTGCTGCATGTCTTCAAAATTTCCAGAACACTATGCCATTAAATAAAACCTCTTCATATCCATCTCAGTTCACTCCACAAAAGGATCAAGCTACAAAAGTTTGTAGGGGAAAGCATACTTGAAGGAAAACATGTGGTTCAAGATCCAAGACGATAAGGTTTTTGGCTCTCAAAACATGTCTTAGTATAATGAAGAATCTTATATTTCTTATTCCTCCCTACTGGTTCAGCTATTCAACCAAATACATCAGAAGGCAGTCGTCTACCTGCCACCTCACATACCAGCCAATTGCCCAGAAGTCATAGGCAGCTCCTGCCAGGAGATACTGTGACCCTCCTAGGAGTCTGATTCCTGCACCCATGTACTCACCAAGACTGAACGCCTACAGAGCATGCCCCCACCCCAGGACACTTGCAATCACTCATGTGCTTCACACTGGCCACTAGCAAACCTGTAACTTCTGCCTTTGGCAAATGGATTTATTATAGAGAAACCCAGACTCTGCATCAACTGATCAAGACCAGTATGCAATATTTCTACTGAATCAAATATATAAAACTAGGAAATTGCCAGATGTCGTATTAGGTCAAAAGAAACTTTTCAGTAGTCCTGGGGAGCTTTCAAAATTCTCTTTTAAAAGTGATACTGAATAGCCAAGCTATATTAAAAACAGAAGCACAGAATCTTCCAGCTTGAAGAACATAAATGTACATAAACCCATTAGAAACTAATTCTTGCTTTTGAATTGGTCAACACCTGGAAACTATACACAAATGAGGCATGTTTTGATTTACATTAGGGTTTCAAGAAACATCCAGGAACCAGGCATGATAGCATATGCCTGTATTCTTAGTGGCATACGAGATTACAGCATGAGCATCACAAGTTCAAAACCAGCCTCAGGAATTTAGTGAGGCCCTTGGGAGGAATTTAGAAAGATCTTATAAGCACTGCAGATATGATGATGATAATAATTTTATTTTTCTGCTCCCCCTTCATTCTCTGACCTTGGTAATGATACTTAAAACCTCTCACATTTTTATTCTGTCACAACATATATAAAATTGTAAGATATTTGAGGAGACAGAAAATATTAGAATTACACATGGGCCTTTAAAATGTTAATTTTAAGTATAAAACCAGAGGTTTAAAATATGATTTATTTGCTAAGGCCTTTAGTGGAAAAAAATAGATAATATGAAAGAAAATGTTCTTAAAGAAGTACATAGATGGAAACTTAAAAAATAATTAAAATGCTGCAAATAAATGTTTATAAATTTAAACTAGAAATTTTGTCAACTATTCTATATAATATATACTTCTATATATAAAATTATACTACATACTAGATTTACACACATATTTATGCATAGTATGTATAAGATCGTGTCATAATATGAGAGTTGACTACAGATGCAAAAAAACTTAAAATACAGGAAAATTGAATCTAATAATAAGAGAGATTTAACCCAGCAAATAATGCTGTTTTCACATCTTCACACTGATGCAACACTTAGTTCCACCCCAAGGTGCCATTCTATTACTTCTGAATAAAAAAGAGAAGAAATCAAGGCAAACATTCTTTTCACACACTTACAGTGCTTTTCTCAAGAAATAAGTCATTTGCTCAAAGCAGTAATTCCAAAAGCCCAGCAGATTAATGCAGGAGGATCACAAGTTCAAAGCCAGAGTCAGCAACTTAATGAGGACCTAAGCAATTCAGTGAGACCATAGCTCAAAATTGAAAAAAAAGAATTAATAAGGGCTAGGATATCACTCAGTGGTTAAACATCTCTGGGTTCAATCCCTAATACCAAAATAAATAAATAGGTAGGTAGGTAGATAGATAGATAGATAGATAGATAGATAGATAGATAAAATAAAATTCCCTTCAGTCTGAACAAAACTGAATGGATCTGAAACAACTGGAAGCCTCACCACATTTCTACATTCAAGGCTTTTCTCCAGAATGAGCTCTTTCATGCCTTTTAAAGACAATTGGAAAGCTGAAAGTGTTACCACACTTTTTAAAGGGCAGAATGGTTTTCCCTGATGTGAATCTGTTGATGTCTTTGAAGGAAACTGTGAAAGTTGAGTACTGCCCCACATTGCTTATTTACAGTATTTTCTACAGTATGAGTCCTTTCATACAACTGAAAAAAACTAGAACATCTGAAGACTTTTACATTTCTTACTTGCATAGGATTTATTTATTTGGCATAAATCTTTCAATGAGAATCTGCTGCAGTCTGGCTGGGCAAAATAAATAGGGGGTGACAAGCAACTTGTGAGGTTGAAACAGTGGGAGCCACTTTATTGTAGGACAGCAGAGGTATTTATACCTAACTCATTATACACAGTTTGTTTCAATTAACATCATCTAGATACATCAATTAGTCATTAAGGAATCCTCATCATCTTAATAATTACACACAGCTTAACTTAATTATCATCTAGATACAGCAGTCAGTCATTAAGGAATCCTCATCATCTTAATGGCTCACTGGCGTTGGCTCAGAAACCACTCCTCCTAGCATACTGCCAGGCGCCATCTTAACTTGGTTGTGGCCCTCATCATCTCCCTGTTTTGTTTAATTTAAACAACAAGTATGTGGCTTAGGGACCGTGCCTGTTTTAGGTTATCCAATACTACATATGGTCCTTACCCATCATTGGATGGTCTGACTTCAAATCGTCAGCCTCCTGTCTTAGGTTGGTACCATTGTAATTGGATCTTACCTATCTTTGGCTACCGGCCCAACACACTCAGCCATACTTGTGGATAACCTGCTACAAGCAGAAGGGGGAGGATACAAAATGCCACGATACCAAGTCAATCAACAGCTCCTTATGGAAAAATTGTACCACCGATGACACCATCAGCAAAGTTACCTTGGTACTAATTACAATTTGTTGTATCAGTTCATAATGCATATAAATGATACATAGTCCAAATAAGTTTCGCAAGCAGCTTAAAGCAGAGAAATCCATTAATATGTATATTTCTTCTTGAAGTAAATATTAATGCAACAATTTGTACAGTTTGTGTGACAGCCATTGCAAAAGCTGTAGTAGCAGCAGCAGAAACAGCAACAGTTGTGATGATGGCAGCTGTAATTCCGAAGTCTCATTTGGTTTTTCAGTAATACTGGAAATTATTTACATTATCCTGAACAGAATTATCAAATATAATGAAAAGGAAAGGTGAAAGTAAATAAACAGATCTGTTAACCTCACTTTTAAAAGCAATACCCAATTTAAACTGTTTAAATCATGTGAATAAAAATATTTGGATCCACTTTTTCATGAGCACTCTTAATATATGAACATACACACATACAGACATATAACACATAACACAAGTGTGCACACATAATACAACAGTAAAGGCCTTGTAGCTTTTCACACGTGAAATATCCATTTCAATGTTTAAAAACTGCACAGTTGATTAAAAAAAAATAAAGCTGATCAGAAAAACATTAACCTAGGTCTGTATGAGCTCAAAAAATAAAATAGAAAAATTCTTTTTGTAACTTGCTTATGGGTTTGAAGGTATTCCCTCAAGTAAGCCTCAAGGTTTTTCACATTTGAAATAAGCCTTAAGGTGCTCATTAGCCTCCAGGTGTAGGAAAACCATTATCACCGACGTAAGAATAGCTAAACTGAGGTTCTGAATATAAAGTGTTATGGATTTGGATTTTGAGCCAGATCATCTTCTTTTTGGTCTGTAGATATCGCTTTACTTAGTCTCTCTGGAATCCAAATCGGCTGCTGTTCTCCCTGTGGAAACACACAAACTGACCCCCCACTCCAGACAATCCCTGGGTCAGGACCTTTCCATTGTCCAGTTAGAATATCCTTCCAAAGTACTTTTTGCTTATGTACATTTTTTGGACATATGTGCCTTTCTGCAGCACTAAGACCTGATGAATCCAAATTTAAAAAGTTTAACGTAAAAAGGGTTATGTTACGTTTATCTTTGGGGGATTTATATCCTTTCCCAGGAATCTTCCTAGTCCATAGAAGAAGTGGGGAAAACTGGAACGTTTCCCACATTTCTCACATTCACAGGGCTTCTGTCCATGAGTATTTTCATATAAGAACAGGAAAATGTAACAGCAAACATTTAGGGGGTTTGTTTTCATGTGTAAGTGAAATGGCTTTGAAGACAACTAGGGAAGTGGAATGATTTGCCATATTTTTCATATTTAAAAAGTTATTCAGTCAGACATGGTTGTGTACACCTCTAATCCCAGAGACTCGGGAGGCTGAGGCTGAAGGATTGTAAGTTTGAGGCTTCCCTCAGTTACTTAGTAAAACCCTAAGGAACTCAGCAAGTCCGTGTATCCAAATAAAAAAGAAAAAAGAACTGGGAATGTACCTCAGGGGTAGAGCACCACCAGACTAACTCCCAGGGACTATATATATATATATATATATATATATAGTCCCTGGGAGTATTAATCTACCACATTTTAAATTCAAAGAATTTCTTCCCAGAAAACTTTTTACATGTTTATAAGTAAAAAAGTAATAACAGAAGACTTTGCCAATTGTTTCTATTAGTATGATTTCTCTGCAGTATGAGTTCATTCATGTGAGTGAAGTTCATTGGATGAAACAAAGACTTTTCCACATTGTTTACCAACATAGGGCTTCTCTCCAGTATGAGATTGTTCATGTAAGTGAAGGGTAGAGGAACGAGTGAAGGCTTTGCCACATTGCTTACATTTATAGGGCTTCTCTCCAGTATGAGTTTGTTCATATATTTGAAGAGGAAGTGTTATAGGCTTTACCACATTGTTTACATTCATAGGGCTTCTCTCCAGTATGCATTCTTCCATGTACTCCAAGGTGACTGGAACTAGTGATGGATTTCCCACATTGTTTACATTCATAGGGCTCCTTTCCAGGATGAGTTCTCTGATGTATTCTAAACAAACTGGTGTAACCAAAGCCTTTCCCACATAACTTACATTTAAAACTTCCATTCTCAGTGTGCATAATCATGTGATTTGAAGACTTTTGAGTAAAAGAAAGGGGGGGGGTTGACTACCTTGTTTACATTCATAAGGTTTCTCTCCAGAATGAGGTCTTATAAATAAAGAATGAAAATGAAAACCTTCCCACATACCTTACACTGAAAAGGTTTATCTCCACCATGTGCAATCATGTGTCTTTGAACATTTGTGAGAGAAGAAAAGGCTTTACCACATTGTTTACATTAATAGGATTGCCATCAAATATGAGTTTCCTCGTGTTTTTGAATGGAACTGGAACAAATGAAGACTTTCCCACATAATGTACTTTTATAAAGTCCATCTTGAGGTTGTATTGACATTTGTGTATGAACACTTTTGAAAGAAACCAGAGATTTCCTATACTGTTTAAAATCATGTGGGTTCTCTTTACATTCCTCATGCTTGTAGCTTTTCTGCTCAGAGTGAGATGTAATTTGCCTATGAAGGAGTGAAGGACATATGAAGTCTTTTGCATACATAATTCAGTCACATGGATTTATGCTAATAAATTTATCTTTGTCAGGTTAAGAGTCTCACTGAAAGTTTTCCCACATTATCTTCTTTACCTTTGAAGTTTACCATGAGACTTCTTGGAATAATGACCAGCACATTATCGATATTTGATTCATTCATGATTTTGTAGTTATTCATGGGTCTTTGGCTTACATTAGTACCAACATCAGGTAAAGGCAAGATTTTCTGACTTGTTCAAATTGCCTGAAAATAGAGATTCAAAGGAAACAATCCTTTGCAACACAGCTTCCCTATGTCTATTATCCAAATAGTGATATTCACCCAAGCAGTTTCATATACTTTCTGCATGTCAAGTACTTGAGAAGACTGAATATCTGTCACAGTTAAGTATATATTTCCAGTTAAAAAAAATCTTATAAGAATAAATTTATTTCAAGTTGTGCATATTCCTTAAGTTGGTTTGTTTTAAAAATATGACATTCTTAGATTCCCTTAAGGACATAGCTTCCTTTTCTGAGTACGATTACTTTAGATTGCTCCCAGAATTTTCAATCTGATCTTCAATGTTCTTGTCTTCTCCTTTTTTTTTCTGCTAGAACGACAATCCAGAACAATCATTATGACTTCTTAGGAACTAGAAATGCTTTAACAAATTCTAGGAGTCTTTTATGCTGCAATAATTCACCAAATGATTTCCTTTTCGTGTTCCACATAAATGACCAAAATAAACACTAGTTCTTTATTTGATTAAATAAAGAAACATCATTATTCCCTATAGAAGCCAGGTTTCTGAGGAACTCCTACATCACATCTCTGTAAAGTTTCTTCTGGGATAGATCCATCAAAGCCCACTCCTCCTGGGTGAAGTTCACAGCCACATCCTCAAGGGTCACTGAGATCTAAAATAGCCTACAAATGTATGGTGGAGGCCAGGAGAGATTGACAGCATGAGGAATCAATATTCAAGAAGCATGATGTTTAATGATTCTCTGGACTCGAGATCAACTCCATGATTTGGTCCACCAAATCTTTACTGCACTCAATTCCTCAGTTATTCCAACACTGGAATTGGGTCACTCAAAAGGAAAACAGTAGAGTGTTTTACAGTCTTCTTTTGATGCGTTCACAGTAAGAAAGACAAGCTCCCATATCACTCCTAACTTCTTTGTTGGTTGCACCTCCAACACACATTCTAACAATTAGCAGATATTAGCACCCCGATATTACTTATACTTAGAAAGAATGTTGACTGGGTAGGAAATTGCTAGAATCAGGAAACACAGCATTTGGGACAGATCCTGCCAACCACAGTGGTTCACTGTGCCTACACAGTTAATGTAAGCAACATGGTATTTACTGATCTACTGTTTCCTTCTTAAAGTCTATTGTTTCTTCCTTTAAAAAGTGCCTATATTCAGCCTCCATGCAAAAACTCTTGGTGTTGGGTCACTAAGGAGCTTCTCTCAGACAACATTCAGAAAATCTTTCACACAGATGGTCACAATGTGTTAACTGGGGACTGAGCTCATCCTGTGTGATTACACCAAGAGAATAACTACAATTTGCAGGCACTTTACTCCAGAACCACTTTAGCCAACTAGTAAAGAAGTACAATTATTAATAAACACAACAATTTAATAATTTATTGTGGTTACTGTCAAAGCAGAATGGGGTAAGTGGAAAGATAGCACATGTCTTAGAAATAACTCAATCACCCCAAGATATCACCTTGTCCAAATAACACCCTTACAAATTTTTATATAAGTCTCAAAAACAGTCTTCTTAATAAACAGCAGAAACTACTTTTCTAATTTTCATAGCAATAATGAATGACAAATGATTGTCAATCTCTTCTGAACAGTAGGCGGTTCACTAGAACAAGGTACAGTCACGTGCCACACAGCCATGTTCTGCTCAAGGGCACTTTGAACAAAGATAGGCCACATGTGCAATGGTTGTCTTTGTGAAAGAGATTCCTCATGCCTGTAATGATGCTGGTATAAATAAACCAAACATGGGAGCACTTCCAGGGTGAGGTAAATCAGCAGGTTTGCAGCCCCAAATTCTCACCTATCCAACACAGTTTGGGTGTGAAACAGGCCACCACAAGTACAACGTAAGCACACTATGGTGTCTGCACAGTGATGGAACAGCCTAAAATATCACCTACCAGAAGGTGCCCCTACCACTGACATACATCCATACTCAAGGACTTAAAACATGTGATTTTCTGAACACCACAGTATCAGCAGAGATTAGAAAGGGACCATGAGAAAGCCATCGTGAGCTGGCCTTCACAGAATGGAAAGATGAGTGACAGCAGACGTCATGGAGAGAAATCACAATGATGCTGTAGGCAAACTGGAATCTAGGTGGCAAAAGGCATTACATCCCTCTATTCTGTAGACAAAAGTCCATTTATTATACATTCAAATGTGAAAGACTAACACTTTTGAAAAGCTTAAAAGAAATTTAGTTTTATTTATTTATTTGCTTGCTTGCTTATTTATTTATTTATTATGGGGCAAATAAAAAAAAAAGGTGGGATTGAACCAAGGGCCCTTAGCCACTGAGCCACATCCCCAGCACATTTATTGGTCTGAGACAGTACTCACTAAGTTGCTCAGGGTCTCGTAAGTGGCTGAGGCTAGCATTTAAACTTGAGATCCTCTTGCATCAGTGTCCCCAGCTTCTGGGACTACATGCATGCACCACTGCACCCAGTGGAAATTTAGTTTTATAGAATAAGCTAAACAATTCTACAAAAATGATGAGCAGTAAGGAAAAAGATAAACACACCAAAATGACACAACAGGGAGTCTGGAACCATCAAAGTACTGCCATAAGCTACGCAATTCTATAAAAATCATAAGCACTAAAAAAAAAAAGATCAACATACACCAAAATGACAGAATAGAGTCTGGAACCATCAGACTACTGCAATGAAATAGAACAGAACTGAAAGCCTGGAACCATCCTGGTACTGCCATAAAATACAACAGAATAGAGCCCCCAAAATACACTCACACAAATATATCAACTGATCTTTGAAGAAGAAAAGTCATTTACATCCAAGATGACAATGGCTCCAGGGGGTGGGAGTGCTCCTCAAGCTTTCCCTCCAGAGAAAAGTGGAAACACAAGCAGAACCATCAGAACAAGAACATCATCATGACCAAAAGCCCTGAAATGTTCACCACAGCCACATGAAGCAGTCATGAAGAACAGTGGAGAATAGCAAGCATGGTGTGGCCTTCACTCCTCTTTCAGACAGTCCCTCTCTTATGTAGGACAGCGGCCTCACATCCCAGTGTGAGACCCTGGTCACTGGCTACACAATGCACAAAGCAGATCTTATCCAAGTTTCTGTATTTTGTACTAAAATCATCACAGGATTATCTTAATGTTCAAAACAACCTTCACTCTTCTAAGTTAGAAACAATCACTGTGAAAAATTAGCAGAAATTCCTTAAAAGGATTTAAGTAAACAAACAGCCTGCAACTGGAAAAACAGCAGATTATTGTTTATTCAGTCAACCATCACCTAAAATCTGATAAAGAATGCTGAAGGAAAAGTGTCTTTTAGAAATGAGTTTTCAAAAACCCCAGATTCAGGAGGCTGAGGCACAAGGCTTTCAAGTTCAATGCCAGCTTCAGCAACTTAGGGAGGCCCTAAGCAAGCTGGCAATACCCTGAATCAAAATTTTAAAAAAAGAATTATAGAGGGGGTTGGGGATATATATATATATGAATCTCTTCCAGGGTGGGACACATACATCATTCAGGATGAGATGAATTCATGTGTTTGACTATCATCATTAATATTTTAACCAAAATAAACTATTTTCCTCAGGTGGGGTGGCCAGTGCCTTTAATCCCAAGAGCTTGAGAAGCTGATGCAGGAGGATCACAAGTTCCAGGCTAGGCTGGGCAACATACCCAGATCCTGTCTAAAAATAAAGTTTAAAAGGGCTGGGGATGAAGGACAGCAGAATGAACTAGATATTATTATCCTATGTGCATATATGACTACACAACCAGTGTGAATTTGCATCATGTACAACCAGGAAAAGGAAAGTTACACTCTATCTATGTATGATGTGTCAAAAATGCATTCTCCTGTCATGTGTAACTAATAAAAACAAAGTAAAATAAATAATTTGTGACAAAAAGCAAAACAAAAAAGGAACAAACAAAAAAGGGCTGGTGATGTACCCCATGATTCAATATTCCTAGTACCAATACAATCTCCCTTATTTCATTTAAAACACTTACTTTACCCAAACACAGTTTGTGTCAGGTAATTATTCTTTCCCCTCAAGTATAATATTCTATAACAGAAAACAAATGCTTTCAAAGTGTTATTTTTGCCAGGAATAGTGGCACAGGCTGTAATCCCAGGGACTCTGAAGGCTGAAGCAGGAGGATCACATTTTGGGGGCTAGTATCCAAAATACCTGGGAGAAGATCTCTAAATTAAAAAAAAATTAAAAAAACAGCGGGGAGGGGGGGCTGGGATGTCACTGACAAAGCTTCCCTAGTTTTGCTCCCAATATAGATAGATAGGTAGGTAGGTAGATAGATAGATAGATAGATAGATAGATAGATAGATAGATAGATAGACAGACAGACAGATAGATGCTTTGCAATACTTCACGAGGGGGAAAATGAAAATTTCTAGATGTGTCCGTTGGAAACACAGTAGGAAGAACGGCTATTTGACAAAGCTGTAGAGCAGATGGCGCTTCAGAACGCAGAGGGCAGGTGCAGTTTCAGCACCTACAGCCCACTTCAGAGGCGCCTAAGTGGGGGAAGGAAAGCAATCTGAGGTCCTACTTGGGACACATGTGGAAGAGTAGGAGCAGACAGCCGGCAGGGAGGGGAGGGCAAGCAGGGACCTGAGCCGCCCACTCCACACTCGGAGCCACGGCCCAGGGCCCAGGGCCACCAGCGGGAACTGCACGTCCGCAGTTGACCTCAGGGACTAGCCACAGAGCCCGGCCATCAGGCCCAGGGGACCGCAGCTAGGGCTACCTGCCAGGCGGGAGAAGGCTGCACGCCTGCTTCTGACTTCAAGAACCTGCCCCTCAGCCCAACCCGCGGGACCAGGGACAGAGACCGGGGCCACCAGCAAGGACCGACTCTGCCACACTCCGCAGCTCACCAGCACTCCGGGCCTCAAGGCAGGCGCTGACCCGTGCCGTCAGCCCTGGTCGCTAACTTGCCATTTCTGCTTTCCATAGGGACATGATGTCCTCTCGAGGGACCTTCGGGCACACAAACTAGCGCGGTACACAGGCTGCGCGGTCACCTGAGTCTTGCGAGCTGAGGACTACCGGCTCTGAAAAGCAGGAGCGGAATTGCTGAGGAAGAAAAGGCTATCAGACCGCGAAAGCCCGCCAAGCCGCGGAAGCCCGCCCTCCCCCCGCCGTCGGCGCACCTGATTGGACAGTTCCACCCGGCCTCCCTGATGAGCCGCCTCCAGGCGCGGCTTCGCATCGTGAGTGACAGATAATATCACCCAATCACTGGCAAACATAGGCTAGAGGGACAGATCCTTGGCCCCCGCCCTGTTTCAGGCGGGGCCTCTTTGCTGTTCTGGGAACCAATCCCTGAAAGAAGCCTTTGCTGGGAACCCAGCATAGAAGGTGACCTCTGTTTTGCATTCCACGTCCAACCCATCCGGAAGTCAATCTGGCTTACCTTCAGAATGCATCCAGAATCTGACCCCCATGACTCCACTGTGGGTCGGGCCACCATCCTGTCATGCAGAGAGTATTGCATTGCCTCCTCACTGGCCCAGTGTGGTTCCCTGTCCTCCCAAAGCACCCTCTCGGTGCAGGGATCCCCTGAAACATGTGTCACTATATTTTCTTGATCATTCTGCTCAAAATCCTCTAACGAATCTACCTTGCTCTCCCATAGCCACATTGTTCCTGAAGGGCCCTGCTGTTCTCTGATCTCAGCGATTTCCCCCGCCATCCTGCAACCTCACCAGCTGCTCACCTTCTTCTAACCCAGCAGGAATCTCCCTCCCCTTCACCTTTACATCTGCTTCTCTCTGCTGGGATCTTCTCCCAAATATCATCACCTTCTCCCGAGGCTTCGTGCACCCCTTCCACCCATGTCACTTTCCCACTGGCATTTATCGTCATCTGGTGAGTCCCCAGAGTGTCTTCTCATCTCTCAGTGCTCTTCATTCCCCAGTGGGATGCTGCATCTGAAGGACCAGTGATCATGGGTTCTCTGAATGTATGTGGAGCCTGAATGTCAGACCAGTAGAAAGAACGCAGATAACCAGAGGTCCAGCTCAGCACCAACCTGGGCACGTTCGGCCCCGGGTGACTCTAAAGATTCCTGCTCTGAGAGCTACAAGGGTGGGACTGTCATTTATAGACACAGGAAAGACCAGGGGAAGGGGAGGATGTGAAGGATGTGTGTGTGTGTGTGTGTGTGTGTGTGTGTGTGTGTGTGTGTATCTGAGAGTGTACGCATGTGAGTGCAAGTGTGTATGAGTGTGTATGCGTTGGTCTGTCACATGAATGTGTGAGTGTGTGTGTGCAGGTGTGTGTGTTCGAGGTAGTGATTCTTCTCATTTTCTTCTCTTCACGTACGTTCCAAGTGTTTCTGAGGCATCCAGGGGGCCTACTGAGTGGAATCGAGTCTGCAGGGGAGGGGAGGGGTCTGCATGGAAGGTGAGCATCTGTGGGTGCTCTGGGTGTGGATGTTACTGGGGACGTGCATCTGAAGTCACTGAGGGAATTGATGCAGAGAGAAGAGATGAGGATTGGAATCTGGAGCACTCCAACATGGAAGAACCAGACAGGGTCGGAGCTGGAGCCTCGTGGGAAGGTCAACACACATCATCTCCTTCTGGAAGCTCAGAGACAAAGGCGCCGAAGTGTCCATCATGGGCAGCAACCTGCGGGCATCGGCACCCTGCAGGAGTGAGAGCCAGTTAAAGAGGGCTCATGGGAGAGTGAGGGGGATAGGAGGCTGCTCAACAGAAAGGCCAGGAGCAGAGGGGAATCAGGGTAAGAGCTGGAGGGTAAAGATGGGGAAGTGACGGACCTTGGTGCCCATAGGAATGACCCATTGGAGAGGGAGAGGTAGGGCTTCTGAGTAGCCACAGAAGGTCCCTACAGGTAAGCTGAGTAATTACTTTTTTTTACCCTAACTCATGGCTCCTTGACTGGGTCCATGAGCATCTTGAAATGCCAGGCCATCTCCCCATGGTGCAGGCCTCTGGCTGTCATCCACATTTTCTCTGCAGGGCCCTGGGCCTCAGCAGTGGTCACCCACCGACATCCCTCCCAGGTGTGCAAAGGCCTTTCTACTCCTGCATCTACAGCCAAAGCTTGCCCGACCACGGTTTCCCTGATGCTGACTTATCTGAACTGTATTCACAGAATTCCCTGAGCTGGCACCCCTCCCACGGGGGCTGCCCATATTTCTCTAGACCCTCACCATCTCTGTGTAGCGCACAGCCATGGTCAGGAAGCACTTCCTGTATGAAGCAGACCAGGTACCCCCACCCAAAAGTCCCTTGCCATAATTAAGCTTCTCCAGAGACCCTCACCATAATTGTTCTTATTAACAGAATATCAAAAACTAATTCTGCAAAGAACTCAATGTGGTTTGAGACTTCCCGTTTGTTGTAAGGGCTAAGTCGCTCTGTCTTGCAAAAGCTAAATTTGCCTGCTAACTTGATGGTGTTCAAGAATGGTTACTTCTGCTGTTTGTGGCAAAAATTTATGAAACCTCTGTCTAGTTTAAAAAATTGGAAACAAAGTCACTTTTTACTTAAACCTTCAAACCCCTCCTCCTCCTGGGTATAAAGTTGAAAGAGTTTCCATATTCAGCATCCAAGGAGATTTTAGGCATAAGCCCCTCTGGACCAATGAGACTAAAAATAAACCTGCTTCCTGAAAATTAAAAAAAAAAAAAAAAAGAAGGTGACCTCTAGGCCTGGGCTGTGGCTCTAGGGAGAGGCTTTCCTAGCATGGGTGAGGCCCTAGGTTGTAACCTCACCAGGGAAACGAACAGCAATGACAACAACAGTTCCTGGGGAATCTGAGGCAGGAGGAGCCCAAGTTCACATCAGCTTCGGCAAACAGTAAGACCCTGTCTTGAAATAAAGTAAAAACGGTTAGGAACCCAGCTCAGAGGTGGACCCCACTGGGATTATTCCGCAGTACCTAAAAATATATATATATATATATATATACACACACACATATATATGAAATCTTATAAGCTGGTGCGACCTCAGGCAACTTAACAAGACACAGTCAAAACAAAATTGAAACTTTTGTCACACATATATGATATCTAAAAATGCAAATAGTTTGGCAATTACTTTAGTAATTCTCATCACCTCCTGCTACTGCTCTTTAGAGCCTGAGCTATGAAAGGAAGCTATTGATGTTGGTGCCTTGGCTCAGTGTCCCATTCCCAGCAGAAGGTGGGTGGGGGAAGGAGGCAATCCTGTAAGGCAGCAATGTGCAGTGGAAATAAATTGGGTGTCTGTGCTTAGTGTACATGTTCTACATTCTACTCTTAGAGGAGTCCTAGGCAGTGGCCTGACTCTGGCGATCCCACAGGTCAGGTCAGCTGTTTACCCCAAAACCAAATAGAAAAGGTCATGATGAAAAGCAAGAAAGTAACTTTAACTAGTGCAGCTACACCAAGAAGACAAAGGAACCCTGTCCTTAGCTCTGTCTTCAGGGACTGACAAGGACTCTGAGGTTTTATAGAAAGAGTGATCATAGGAAGGTATGTATAGGAAATACTCTATGTAAGGTTTGCTGTTATCTGTGACTTTGGGGATCCATGGATCTATGGATCCTAAACATGTCTGTGAGCTCATGCTCATTTTCCCCCTTGACACCCAGCACTCCATTGCACAGACTGATCTCACTTTGTGTCTCAGGAGGAGTCCCCCTCTCATGTGTTCTTCCCATGTCAATCATTCAGAGACACCTACATTTTTCTTAAAAAATCCACAAGCCCACCTGCTCCTGCCTGGAAAGCAACATAACCCCAGATGCTGACCCAGTGTTCTCAGCTTCCTGGGTTTCAACTGTTAGTCAAACCAGAAAAAAACAAAAACCCTGCTCAGCTCTGCTCATACAGCCTGCATATAAAAACACAATTGGGGCAGATAAGGCCTGTGGTATATACCCCTTCCTGGAAAGTAAATAAAGTTTTCTTCTTTACTGTAAACTTGGACTTTGTGAAGTCTTCCACATCCTGCACTCTGGCCCTAATTCATGCTACCTAACAAAATCGCCCATGAACAGGCGGGGGGGGGGGGGGCTTATGTATAAAGATTGTATCTCCACAAGTGTGGAAAAGCAGCCACGCACCTGTCCAAGGGTGAAAGCTGAACTCCAGGTGGTTTTTGTTGTTGTTATTGGTTTGTTTTGTCTTTTTCTCTATTCTATTCTAGGGATTTAATCCATGGCAGGGGCCACATCCCCAGTCCCCTTTTTATTGTAGTACAAAGAAGGTGGGATGGAGCATAAATGTAATGAGTTTTAGAATATAACTCCAGATGGTGACTTTAATCTATTATTGATTAAATAAAGAAAATGACAAAAAAGATTAGGCTGGGCATGGTGACACACTCCTGTATTCCCAGTGGCTCCAGAGGCTGAGGCAGGAGGATTGCTAGTTCAAAGCCAGCATCAGCAAAAGAAAGGCACTAAACAACTTAGTGAGAACCAATCTCTTAATAAAATACAAAATAGCATTGAGGATGTGGCTCCATGGTCAGTAAGCCTGAGTTCAATCCCCCATATCAAAAAAAAAAAAATAAGAAAAGAAAAGAAATTCTAACTATATCATTTCTCTCCCTTTAATGTCCTCAAAAGATATAGTTTTACATAATGCTAAAACTATTCCAGCCAATTGCTGTTTAATCTATAATTTTATAGGTATGATATATAAAATAATAAGATGCAAAAACGGAATGTAGAAAGGGATATACAGCTATATGTGTAGGAGGATATAGAGCTATGTAAGATAATGTTTCTCTTTATCTGGAATTGTTAGTATGAATGTGTGGATGATTCTGATGAGATATACATGGTGTGAGAAATAAAAAGTCCAAGGATCAATTTCCAGAATATAGTATTTAGCCTTAAATGTAAAATTGGGATGTAGGAAAGGCAGCCTGATGGGAAACAGAGCATAATTGGAGGTTACCAAACAGCACCACAGCCTCTGCATGTGGCAGATACAGAGTTCATGCACCTGAACTACACTTGACCCATAGGAGGTAGGGGAAGGGATCAACCTGACCAACAGAGATAGAAATATCTTTTAGTTTAGAAGTAAAAACTCTGTACATGCCAAGATGCACTCAATATACAAAGACTTTCCTGCTGCAAGATAACAAAGGAAAGTGGGGACAATTAATGGTATATTTCTTTAAATACATAAATGTAGTTTTTTTGATACCAGGGATTTAACTGAAGGGGGTTTAACCACTGAGTCAAATTTTCAGTTCTTTCTAGTTTTATTTTATTTTAAGACAGGGTCTTGCTAAGTTGCTTAGGACATTACTAAGTTGCAGAGACTTGAAATTGCAATCCTCCTGCTTCAGCCTCCCAAGACACTATGGTTGCAAGTATGTGTGACTGTGCCTGGCAACACTTTCCTTTAAATGACCCAATGGGAGACAGTAGAACCCAGGTGATGATCCGGAAAATGAACACCCAATATTACTTAGCCAATGAGAAACTGGGTTAGGTAGAGGGGACCTTGTGCACCTGAGGATAAAATGCTGATCATAATGGCTCTGGGTGTGCCTGCTTCCCCAGGCATTCCATCTTGTGAGACCATCAGTAAAGCTGTGCTTTCTCTGTACTTTTGTCTCTTAGTCTTTTAGGGTAAAGATTGAAGTCAATAGTGGGAACACAATGTAAAGAGAATAATTCTATAAAATGGGCCCACTGTGCTGAGCCCCACATGCTTTCTTGGCCAAAAAGCAATTTACCTGCAACCCTGCCCAGCCTACATGGACAGGTGATGTCACATTCCTCAGCAAACAACCTATTATCTACAGAAGAAATACAGTCAAGAAATACCCTTAGAGGAACCCAAATTACTTTTCAGGGAGAGACTTTTGTGACCCTTTTCAAAGGCAAGATTTTGGAAGATAAGGATAATTTTTTTTTTTTAAGAAATCCAATTAAAATCACTCGGCATGGGCCAAGGTGACATAGAGTTGCCATGACAGTGGCGACTTGAAAATCTGATGTCACCCTACGGTCAGCCAAAAGTCAAGTGGATGGACCTGCACAGGCCTCTCTGGAAACTTCTCTGGGATACAAATTGTTGTGGGGTCAGTCACTCAGAAAACACACCAGTTTTGTACAAATTGAGGAGTTTTTATTTAGCTGGCTGGCCAGCAACTGCTCCCCAAAGGACCCATAACTGTCTCTGCAAAGAACAGCCCTGAGCCTGAGCATTTTAGGATATTTAAAGGCAAAAATCACATCTGGATTGACATAGCTGCAAGCTATGGATTGGGCAGTTAGCGAGACTATGCAATGGGTACATTGGCATTTCCCCCTGTACTTTCCAGGTTGGCATAGCAGCAAGCAAGCAGAAGGAAGTGGGTCAAAATGACCCTAGTATAGTACACATTAGAAAATGTTTACTGATGTCCAGACAATCAATCTGACAAGGTATCTTACCCAATAAAATGGAACAAAAGAGAACAATTTTACATTGTATAAGAATTGCTATTTTGTGTTGACAAGTGTGCTATGCTAGGTAACTATTAATGAGTACAGAGGTGGGGCTTTTCCATGGTAGAAGCATTTCTTACATGATATGGAGTCTCAGGTAAAGTGGAGCCTATTTGGTCACTGCATATAGAGCCTGGCCCATAACACAATAAAACTGGAGTGCAGGAGAAGCACAGTGTCCTTCTCCTCTCTGAGAGAAACCACATTCTCCCTTGAAAATGTTCCCTTCCCCTTTTCCTATCCCTTCAATAAGCTCATGCCTATTACCAGGTGACATGGCTGAAATTTTTCTGACTTGATTGCAAGAATTGAGATTTGAAGGGGATCTTTATTCTGCCTAAGTTTCTCAGAAGGCCCAGGTCTATAACAAGGCAATTATTTGGGTTTGGACAAGTGAGCATATTTCTCACACATGATAAGTCATCACTAGACCAATACATAAAAACACTGAAAACAAATCATTAAAGACATTCTTCATTAGCAAACAAAACAAAATAGAGCTGTAGCCTGATATGGTTGTACAAACCATGCTGGTAGGATTGAAAATTCTAGGCCAGCCTCAGCATCTTGGCCTCCATCTCTCTCAAAGTAAAACTTTAAAAGAGACAGACAATGTAGTTCAGTTATAGTGCACCCCTGGGCTCAATCCCCAGTAAAACACAAACACACACAGTAAAGAGGAATAGAGGAATAAAAACAACATAAGAAAATAGAAGAATGTAAAAAGGCAGACATAAATTTTTTAACTACATCAACAGTAAAAGAAATGTGAAATTACTAAAGAATCCTATCCAAAGCTAGAGATCATCAGGCAGAATAAAAAGAAGGTCCAATTCTATATTATCTACAGGAGTCACTGTCTGGATGCAAATATATAGTTTGAAAACAGAAGGATATGAATCATACACCATGCAAGCACACAGCACAATTAAGGTGTGCTATAGTACTTCTCCTAACATCAGGCAAACTATTTCAAAACCCAAAATTTGCTGATGGATAACAGCTATGAGTCATGAAAACATGCAGATAAGGTGTTACTGAATGTTTCATCCTTTGCCCCAATTCCAATCCAATAATAACATGACTTTGAGAGAAAATGTATTAAGAATTTTTTTCTAGCAAAGGAACAGCACGTGAGTTCCTGTCCCAGAGGCTGTGATTCTGATCATCAGAAGAAACAGGGGGCTTTTTTTTTTGGCAGGGGGGATGCCTGGCACTGAACTCAGGGGCATTCAACAACTTTGCCATATCTCCAGCCCTATTTTGCATTTTATTTAGAAACAGGGTCTCACTGAAATGCTTATCCCCTCACCTTTGCTGAGGCTGGCTTTGAACTCTTGATCCTCCTGCCTCAGCCTCCTGAGTGGCTGATATTATATTCATCACCACCACACCTGGAACAAAGCAAAATATTTTACTAATAAAATAAAAAAGTTCTTAGTTTGACTTCAATCAGAGTTTAGAATTAAATTATTCTACAGAGTCCTGAAGACTCAAAAGCTGGCAGTGATCACAGAATATTTATTAGATGATCTGCCTTCATGACCTCCCCTGGATATGGAAGCATCCTTTCACATTTTGACCAAGATGAATGATTCCAGGGTCAACTGAAAACACAAGCTGACTTTGGGACCGGAAATATGGCCTCATGTCTACACAGAAGAATGGAATGCCATGAGAACAATGGGTGGGGAAGCAATGACTGAATGGCAGACATGCCACATCTTACTCCCATGAGAAGGGTGAGTTCTGGAGACTGCTTCTGCTTCTTTGGGGACAGGGTCCCAGGCCACCTGGGTTGCAGATGTAATCTGGGGCTCTACACAGACCACTGCAAGACCCATTTCCAGGACAGTGACAATCCCAGACTGGTGTAAGTCCCCCACCCCCACATTTCATCAGCATCTGGGGCCCAGAAGAGGAAATGTGATGAGGAACTTGGTCCCAGGTATGCCCCAGATCTCCTTCCTGGCTGCTTGAGTGCATGCATTTTGGGACTCTGGCCCTCTAGGAGAGTCTGAGTAGGAAGTTGAGACCCACAGAGGTGTGCGTTAGCCCTAGTGGGCGACCATATTTTCCACAGTCATTAGAGCCACAAAAGGCTTGGGGGGGTAACGTTTGTCTGTCCTCTGGCAGCAAGGGAAGACCCAAAAGCCTAGAAACAAGAGTTCCTTTAGAGGGGAATTTGAAATGGAAAGAGAGGACTGAAAATCTTCTGCCCACCTCAGGTTCTATTCCTTCCATACTAGATGCATGTCTAGACAAATATCCAGGAAAATCCTTTCAGCATCCTCTTTTGCCCAGGTTTAAAGTGAAAGGTAATGTGCCTAGGGGAGGATGCCTTTGTCTAGGTAAATCTGGGGTCACTGGTGGGTGGACACTGTGTCACACACTGCAGACAAGAATAATACTGTGACTGGGGTTATGGCTCAGTGGTAGAGTGCTTGCCTAGCACGTGTGAGACCCTGGGTTCAATCCTCTGAACCACATAAAAATAAATAAAATAAAGATATTGTGTCCAACTACAAGTAAAAAGTAAAATATTAAAAATAAAAAGAACAGTAGTAGTGACAAGATTCTTCCCAGGGCTGTCTTCTATCTTGGGCTAGGTAAGATGACTGGATGGCTTCAGTCCCATGCCTCCTGTTTTCCCAAAGTAAATGATTTATGGCCTCTTTCACTTGTGTGGGTTGGATGCATGGGATGTTTTCCACATGATAGGCACACATGTGGGCACCAGAGAGTGGTAAGAGCAGGCGCACACTAGATAGTGGGGGAGAGGAGGCTGGCCTAGGGTTCTGAGGGAGGCCTCATGGTAACCAACCCTTCCTTGAAGTCTCCTGGCCTTCATGTCACAGCTCTGTAAGTGGAAGAACCCCCTCCTCACTTAAGGTCAGTCACACCCTCTTCCTCAGCAGCAGAATGAAGTTGTGGCCCACAGAGTTCCAATCAGCCCCCCAGCTCTGAGGAGACAGGTTGGCCAGTTTTCACCCAGCCTCCCCCTTGGATTCCAGGAAGGTTATGAAAAGAACAGATGTCCCTATCCCTCATTGCTGACAGCACTTTCCCAGTTCCTATTATTATGGTGAGGGAGAAAAGTTTTTATGATTAGTTAATGCTAGAGTTCAACATGGTATTAACTCTGTCATCTATAGCTTTGGTGTTGTTCTGTTACTATTGTAGGGATAGATGAGGCAAGGCACTGAAGATAGCAAGAAAGTTTTATTTGGCTGCAACCAGGTTCAGAGGGCACAGCTTTTGCTATAATCAATGAATCCCCAGAACCACGAGCTCAGGTAGTTCCAGAATTTTATACTCAGTATGTAAATAGAGGGACTCAGAAGTTCACAGTCTGCAGAAATTCACATAAAAGCAGCTTTTTTTCTTTTACTGTTTTGGGCAAGTTAACCTTTCAAGAACAACATCTGAGAAGAGGAGAGTTGCTTCTCCCCTTTCTTTCCTCTCTCTTTCAGCTGTTACCATGGAGTCCATTTGGTAACTTATGTTAAAAATATAGACATCTCTGTGAAGCCCAGCTCAAGATCAGAGGCCTTGTTTTCACAGTTCTACAAACTACTATACATGAGTTTGTGAAAAACTAATAAGGGGGTGACCAGCACCTGGAGTGCTGATTTCCTCCCATACAGTGGCCAAGGAAACAGGGCAACATGAAAATAGGAAGTTTATCTACATTGCAGTCTTTTGTAGAGACTCTTTTGCTGACAGTCCTAAAATCAGCCATGGTGAAGATTTCTGGAGAAACCCTGTTAAGACTTTTCTGTGGAGAAAGGAGGTTCCACTTCATTACTTCACTTGCAGGGAAAGCATAAGTGAGATTCAGACTCCATCATTTCTCCTTGAATTAAGAAACACTGCAGGAGAAGTCATGTGAAGTGTGTGGGAAGGGTGCCCCCCTGGCTCCTGCAGGATCACATGGCTGCAGAGCTTTGCGTCCAAGTTAGCCTTTGTGTCAGGGGAGCAGCAGGTGGAGACAGGCCACTGATTCCCCAGACTTGAGAAGTGCCAAGTATTTTCACAGAGCATATCAATAATCTTGGGTAAACAGGCAAGTTAAAATAAAATTGTGGGGACCATGTCCTAATCCAGGACAGGGGCAGCCTTTCTGTGGAATCATCCCCATTATCAGAAACCAAAGGTTTACAACTGTCATTTTGAATATCATCCTCAGGAAACATGATAAAATATAGCAGCAAGATTGAGGGTTTCACATTCAAATCTCACTGCCTTGCTAACCCATGTCCAGAGGGCAGCAATAAATGAGTCACTTTCTGGGTAAACTACTTGACTCTTTTTCAAGTAAATGTACCTCTTCATCTTCACATCTTAGAGATCTCTATGGAGATAGAGGCCATGGGTCCAGTCTCCCTTTACCTATGGGTTAAGGCCAATGATTTGCTTTTATTTATGAGTGTTTCTCAGACCTGGACAATAGAGGCCAAGTAAGTATTGACACAAGACAACCCTGAGCCAAGGTTGAGGAGTGAGATTCAGCAAGGTATTGATCTATTTTCAAGACAGGTCACTTCTAGAGGTCAGTTTGAATTTAGACCTAGTTATAGGCCTGGAGGCAAAAGTGTGTGGTGAGGGTGGGTCCTAAGAAGTATGAACATTGTCATGCTGAGCAACTGAGTCACAGAAGGTTTTTACTGATTCCATAAGTAAAGCAGGGTTAGTTCCCTCCAGCCAGGGTGAAGAAGCCAATGCCACAAAGGTGTGTATAGGGATTCCTCTGTTGTGGCAAAGGGTGGGAACTCAATGATTTCTAGCAAGTTAAATTCATTATAATATGGAAGTTTAATAACCCCAGCCACTTTGGTCTCCTCCCATACATCACCAACCCAATTTGCAGGATCCCATCTTTTTTCAAGCAGAGCTCTCACTTTAACTGCAGACACCTTCTGAGGCTGAGAGTTAAACATCCATGTAATTCAGCCAATTGAACAATTAGAGTTTGTGTTTGGTTTTCATCAACCTCAGCCCTTTGACTACAAGAGAGAAGAATCTCCTTCAGAACACACTTAGTAGCTTTCAGATCAATTATATGTGACGGCAGCTTAGAAACTAAATTTTTGAGCTCATCATTCTCCTTTGTTACTTTGTCCAATGAAACCAGAAGCCATCAACAAACATCATCATATTTCTTAGTTTTCCAGAATTGTTCAAAACTATCATGTAAAGATTCACTAAACATCATGCTTTTAAAAGTGGTGAATTGGTAGCATCAAGTGTAGTTACTTTACAAATCTCTTTAAACAGTTCACACCATGAATTATCAGTGCTCTTTATAATACCAGTAGGAGAGACTTTATTAACATTAGGTCTAACCAATTTAGACAGCCTCTCCAGAACCCACAAAACCAATTAAGAAAATTCATCCTTACAATACATCCAGTGCCAATTAATGTATTAGTCAGTATTCTCTAGAAGAACAGAATATGCAGGAAGTATAGTTATAATAGGAGGACTTATTAGGTTGGCTTATGCAGCCAGAAGCTGGATAGTCCATTAGGGCTTTCTGCAGGCTGCAGAGCTGGAAAAAACAGAAGCTGTGCAGTCCAAGGGGCTGAGCCCTAGAACAGGAGGTACCAACAGTGTTAACCTAGTCTGAGAACAAAAACTTCTGGGGCATGGCTTTGGAAGAGTGAAAAAGGGATATTCTGATATCCTCAGATGATCAAAGCAGCAATCTAGAAAACATGCAAGAAAAATAGACCTTGCATTTGCTGCCGCTTCCCTGTTCTTTCAGTTTTTATTCTACTGTCATGTATCACTAATTAGAACAAATAAAAAATTGGGGTTGTCTATGAATAACATTTCCTTAACATTAGGCGAAATACAGTTTAGTGGAATTTAGATTAGCTGACCCTAGACTACTTGGTTAGCATCCCAGGTCTGATGATTATTAGTAATATGACCTTGCATAAATTAATCTTTCTGTGACTTTGTTGTTTCATCTATAAAATAGTGATAGTTTATCACCTCTTAGGGTTATGCCCAAATAAAAGAATTAATAAGTATAAAATACTTTAATAAAATGTATAAATACCAATAAAAATGGGCATAAATAGTAAGAAAAATTTATCTAGATGAAGAATTTTACTTGTTTTTTTTCCTCTTTTTTATTTATTTACTTTTTCTCTCTTTTGGTAATGAAAATCCCATTTCTGTTACTTTATTTAATACTAAAGATAATTTAAATATATATATATATATATATATATATATATATATATAGAGAGAGAGAGAGAGAGAGAGAGAGAGAGAGAGAGAGAGAGAGAGAGGAGAGAGAGATTTTTTTTCCAAATCACAAATGTACCACAGTTGAGATTCTTTCCTAGTTGAACTGCACAGCAGCAGATTCATGCTCTGCCTGTACTTTCTGGAAACTGTACTACAGGTCAGGACAAAAAAATAAACATCCTCTCAAAGGTCCTTGTTCTTTCTGCTGCCTGAAATATAGAATTAGGCATGATCACAAAGAGAAGTGTTGGGTGGATCTTATGGGACACACAATGGATTCACAGGGTTAGAACAATGCTTTGGATGGTGACCCCACCCCCTTTTAGGGCCAGCAGAGAAGCTTTAGTTTAGGAGGTGAGCAGCACAGCACCTGGGAGAAGATCCCCATTTTCTCAGCTGCAGCAGTGCCAGTGGGGAGGGAAGAGCAGAAACTAAAGGTGTGGAGGAGGTGAGGTCACTGAGGATGCAGACTCAAGCACACAGGGCACTTCTGTGCCCCACAGGCCATATCTGTGGTGGACCTGAGTGCTGAGTTGGGGAGCTGGGAAAGAAGGATCCTGGCTTCCTCTGGGGCTGAGCCTGGTGCATAGTCCTAGGAATGCTCCTGCTGGGAGTCAACAGGCAGGAAGGCTCCAGGTACCCTTTTCTGTGCCTGGTAAAGACTTTGTATTCCAAGACCACGTATGTGTCCAGGATGTGCTGAGATACAGAGAGAACTGCAGCAGGAATATTCAGATTTTAAAATCAGTTTCACAAAGGCTACAGATTTGAAGGAAAAAGAATTCATGAACAAAGACTACCAGTTTCAATAGTTCTTATTATCTTTTTCTGTTACATTTCATATTTATTGTTTAGTTTTGGTGTTTTTTTCAAGGAAATTAAGGCAGAAAGTTTTAATGGAGACATTGAATCAAACTTCAAATGACTTTATTTTGTTGGGGTTGTTTCCTTCAAAGGCCTACTTCTCTTGCTCCTGATCATCTCTGTGTTTGTTCTTGCCTGTTGAACTCAGGGATGACTTCCCTCATTTTCTTGGACCCACGGCTCCACACCCCCATGTACTTTCTCCTCAGCCAGCTCTCCCTCATGGACCTGATGTACATCTCCTCCACGGTCCCCAAAATGGTGTACAACTTCCTCTCTGGCCAGAAAAGCGTCTCCTTCCTGGGCTGTGGTGTGCAAAGCTTCTTCTTCCTGACCATGGCTGGTTCTGAAGGTTTAATCCTGGCCTCTATGACCTATGACTGCTTTGTGGCCATCTGCCACCCTCTCCCCTACCCCATCTGCATGAGTAAAAGGACTGGTGTGAAGATGATCATAGGAACTTGTATACTGGGCTCCATCAACTCCCTGGCACACACTGTTTATGCCCTTCATCTTCCTTACTGCAGGTCCAGGGTCATCAATCACTTCTACTGTGACATTCCAGCCATGTTGCCCCTAGCCTGTGTGGACACCTGGTGTTTGTGAGCACAGTTGTGTTTCTTCTTGTCCCTTTCCTTGGGATCACTGCCTCTTATGGAGGGTCCCTTTTTGCTGTCTTCCACAGGCACTCAAAAGAGGGAAGAAAAAAGGCCTTCACCACGTGTGCCACACATTTAACTGTGGTAACATTTTACTATGCTCTTTTGTCTACACTTATCTCCGGCCCAGGAGTCTCCACTCCTCAGCAGAGGATAAGAACCTGGCTGTCTTCTACACCATGCTCACCCCCATGCTCAATCCCATCATCTACAGCCTGAAGAACAAGGAGGTCCTGGGGGCTATGGGAAGTGTTTGTGGGATGTTCTCCCCCAGGAAGAAGTGAGCATGACTGTTCCTGCTTCTCTGCATCACTTCTTTCCATGCAAACTTCAGAGCAGTGCTGACTAATAGAAGGATAATGCAAGCCATCTGTGCAAGTTAAATTTTATAGTGACTCATTTAAAAATAAAATTAATTTAAATGATATGTTGGTTATTATATAGATCCACAACATTATGGATGTTTATATTAGGAAATTCTATAATTATTTATGTTATGTTAGCAATGTGGACATTAATTATACATTATTTATATTTTATGTTACACATATATTACTATAATATACATAACAATATTTATACTGATATTAACTTGTTATCATTTGAAATATTTGAGATGATATTATGACTATTCTTGTCTAGTTTTCTTTTCATTCTAATTTGTCAAGGTCTTGTATGAATTTTGAGCTTATAGCACATAACAATGTCCACCCTATACTTGTCAAGTGTCCCAGAGAAACATGGGGCCTGTGGTTATAAAAGCCCAGGGACATGAAACACTTTCATGGTAACACTGTCTTGTTATAATGTTTTTTAATGCAGTTTGTCAAAATTCCATTAAAAAGCTTTACATTTGTACTTATCAAGTATATTAGCTTGAATTTTTCTTTCCTTGGTGTAATGTTGTTAGGTATCAGGGTGACACTGACTTCATAGAATTAATTTTGCAGTCTTCCCTTCATTTCTCTTTCATAGAATAATTTGAGGAGAATTTAAAGGCCTGGTAGAACTTGGCTAAGAATTCATCTGCTCTGGATTTTTATTAGAAATCTTTTAATGGTAGCTTCTATTTCATTTCTTTATATTGCCCTGATTAAGTTTTCTATATCCTCATGGAGTGATTTGTGTAGGTCATATATTTCTAGGAATTTGCAAGTTTGTTTGAGATTTTCTAGCTTATTGGAATATAAAATTCCAAATAGTGTCTGATGATAGTCTGGTCTTTAGTAGTTTCTGTGGTGATATTTGCTGATTTTTTTTTAATCTCTAATGTTGTTAATCTAGTTCTTTCTTTGCATTTGACTAAACATTTATCAATCTCTTTACCTTTTTAAAGAAAGAACTCTGTGTCTCATTGATTCTTTTTTTTTTTTTTTTAGAATCTCAGTCTCATTTCTTTAAAAACAAATGACCCCACAAATAGAACTCCCCACCCCACCAGCCCAATGTAACAGGTTAGCCATTAACACAGAATAGAAGATGTACCAGCCACAAGTCACTAGCTCTGTGGACGTCACAGTGGATGGCCAAGGTGGCCGGCTCCAGCCTGCCACCTGAAATAAATAAACACAGTGCCAACCGTACCTCCGCGTTAGTAAGTGTTAGGGGACAAACAGAGGCTGTCAGGCCAGGGTCTGCTATCCCAGGCCCTGTGGTCTGTCGGCCATGCCTGGCTGGACAGCAGAGACTTCCCAGATGGGCCATGGTCCTACTATGCTCCTGGACACTAGCCGGCAAGTCAGAGTCAGCACCATGGACACAGGCCCCAGAACCAGACAGACCCCTCTGACCTGCCTCGCAGGTGGGGGTCCCACGATCTAGCCACACCGCATCCCAGGAACACGCTGCACCCTGCCAAGTGGCTGGCACTGCCCTCCTCCTGGGGGGTCAGTGGTCTGATGCTGAGGTTGAGCTCCCAGGGCAAGACAGGAGCCTGCTGAGCTCTTCTCAGGTTTCAGAGTCTCTTCAGTCTGACCCGAAGAGAGGACCCACTCTCTGCAGGTGACTAGCAGGGACTTCTTGACAGCTCAGTAAGAACAGTGTGGCCAGATGTGCTGGCCAGGCCTCAAGTGCTCCAGGGCACAACAAAGACAAACCCACCGGAGGCAGAGAGAGGAGAGCCCAGGAAGGCTTTGCTGTCTTCTGAGAGTGGGATGGGGCATGTGAGGGGAAGGCAACACCCTGGCCACAGGGGAAGCCAGCCCAAGGGCTGAAGGGCTGCTGTGGTCAGTGGGAGGCAGAGGCTGGGGTCCCCAGCCATGCCTTGCCTGCCTTCCTGGCTGTCCCCAGATGCACACAGCCCCATGGTCAACCCCAGGGACAGGCAGGGCTGGCTCTTGCTGCTGAAGGTTCCTTCTCCAGGGTTCGCAGGGCAGGAGCCATCTCGAGACTTTAAGGCAAAGACACAGCCAGGGCTCTTCTCTCTTAGCCCTACACAGGCGCTGGAGGGAAGAGGGCTGGAGCAGCTGGAGGTGCGCCCGCATACAGGCACTGCCACGCCAGTGCAGGTCCTCAGTGCTCTGTGCAGCCACAGCGTCGGGTCCCTTGGAGGCACAAGGCACTATCGAGATGTCTCCCACCTCCTCCTGACCTCTCTAAACAGCAATCAGTTGGTGGCACTGACTTGACCCCAAATTTAAGTTGAATGCAGATGAATAGGGAAGGGAGAAGGCAATGGGTCCCACGGGGGGGGGGGCACCAAGCCTGCTCCAGCTCACTGCTGGCACCGTGCCCGGGAGCCACCAGGGACATCCATCTTCCAGGACACCATTCGTACCAGAGTGTTCACAGCTGCTGTGGGTGCTGCCCCGGGCAAGGACGGTGAGGGGACAAGGGAGACCAGGAGATACTTTTCTGAGGGCAAGTTGTCTGCGCGTGGCCTTCGTGTGCTTCCTGCCCGCAGCATCTGCCGCCAGCTAGGTCTCCTGCGGGACCACCTGCATGAGCTTCTGGCAAAGGACGGTCGTGGAGACTGCAGGGAGAGGACATAGAGTGAGCGCGGCCAGGCCACAGGCTGGGCCAGGCGTCCTTCTTGTGGAGACAAGGACCCACAAGCCCAGCTCCCACCCGACCTGTCCCCACACCGTGCCAAGCTGCAGGAGGACAGGAACTCCAAGTTTTGTGTGGCCCTCCAGACCCTGTGGTAAGCACTGGCGCCTCCCCAGGGCTTCCTGGCAAGCAGCACATTCTGCAACTCTCCGTCATGCCAGACTGCCCGGGCCAGTGGGAGAGGAGTGTGGGAGCATGTGCAGCTGCCCACCCCAGAGCCCTGTGACTGCACAGCAACCTGGTGGCCTTGCCACTGTGCGTGTGCCCGGCCCACACTGCCCATGTCACCACTGTGCCCTGAGACTGCCCATGTCACCACTGTGCCCTGAGACCAGGCTGCCTGAGAGGGGCCCCAGGAACCGCCTGGCACTCTCTCTCCTTTTTCTTTGTGGCGCTGCCTGGCCAGCGCCCCCCGCCCCCTCAAGCAACCTCCAGGGCCACCCTGGCACTTTCTACGCAGAGCCTGTCTGGCGAGGGAGACTGGTGGTTTCAGAACAAGGTTTCTATCCTAAGTCTGCTCTGGGTGTGACCCTGCATGAGATTCCACAGGGACCCAGGCTGGAGGGAGAGTCCTGCTCAAATGATGGGTGGCTCAGCTCTTGGTGTGGGTCTCCTCGCCTGCACAGGGGCCACCCTAGAATCTTAGGTCACCCAGCGCTGAGGTGCTGGCAAGGCCCGCTGGTGCGGACTCTCTCAAGCCTGGCCTTCCACACGGGTGAGGACAGGGCCCACTCTGATGTGGACCACCCCGCGCCTGGCGCCTTCTCCTGCTCTGCCCAGGAAGGTCAGGCAGTATGTCAAGGCTGGTGAGTGACAGTGGGCACTTCTCTGGCAACAGCAGCCTGATTCTCGGAAACCTCTCTTTCTGAGATGAGCTGCTGCTTAGCTCTTGAGCTGGGAGTAGGTGGGTGTCCTCACCACTGACACCCTGCAGTGGCCAAAGGCATGGCTGGTACCAGCCCATCTCGGCCAGCAGCCTGGACACTCACAGATGCCCTGGAGGAGCCACTTGGGCTTGCTCTGCCACCAGACCCAGAGGAAGTAGGCAGCCCACTGAGGATGATGGCAAAGCCAATGCCACATTCCACAGGTGTCTTCCAGAAGGACACAGCGATGAGGCACAGGCAGGCCAGGATGAAGAAGACCGACATGGCCAGGTTCACCTTGATGGGCTGCTCCAGCTCAGGCTTCTTGAAGCGGAGCCAGACCATACCCATGATGGCCAGGGCCACACAGAGCCAGTTGAAGAAGCTGAAGAAGTTGATGACGGAGAAGATGTCTTTGGAGAAGGCATACAGCAGGGTCATGATGCACGTGAACACAAGGGATGGCATGGGTGTCAGGAGCTGTGGGTGGATCATGGACAGGATCGAGGGCAGGTAGCCTTCCCTGGACCCCACGAAGAACAGCCTGGAGGACGTGAACAGGGACCTGTTGACAGAGCCGAAGCGGGACAGGCCCACAAAAACGGGGATTATCCAGGATCCCAAAAAGTCCACGGCCACAGCCTCGGATGTCAGCATCTTCTCAGTGGTCAGCGTGGTGAAGTAAGCCAGGTTTGTCAGCACGTACACCAGGGTGACAATGGGGAGGGAGATGATGATGGCCAGGGCCAGGTTCCTGTAGGGGTTGATCATCTCCTCTGTGACAAAGTTCAGGTAATTCCATCCTCCGTAGGCAAAGAGGCCACTGTACAAGGCCAGCACGATGTTGCCCACGTCCAGGTTGGTGCCTTGGAAGGAGAACTCTGGGTTCAGATTAGACACGCCACCCACCCTTCCGGATCTGGATGAAGCCGAGCAGGATGATCAGGGCCAAGGCCAGGAGCTTGGCTGCCGCGAAGGCGTCCTGCACGCAGGTGGCAGCTTTCACGCTGTAGCAGTTCACGGCTGTGAGCAGCAGCACGCAGAGGCAGGCCACGAGCTTGGCGGCCTCCTCCTGCACGGGGCAGGTGGGGAAGAGCGGCTTGAGCAAGTAAGTGGCGAAGACGAGAGGATGTACTGCGAGGACTGCCGGATGATGAGCAGCTCAATCCAGAACTTCAGGAAGGCGGGCAGGGAGCCTTACACCTCCAGCATGTAGGCGTAGTGGCTGCCAGACTTGGAGATGGTGGTGCCCAGCTTGGCGTAGCAGAGCGCGCCCACGATGGAGAAGATGCCGCACACAGCCCACACCACCAGCGCCAGCCCCGGCGAGTCCGCCTCCTCGAGCACGCCCGTGGGCGTCATGAAGATGCCCAAACCGATGATTGTGCCCACGATTATGGCCACGCCGTTGAGCAGCGTGATGTTGCGCTGTAGGGTCACGACCTCCTCTGCCGGGTCGCCGAGCCGCCAGCATCTTCTCCCGCGCCTGCCGCTCCTCCTCCTCGACCGCCGGCCCGCCACCGCGCGCCGCTTCGCGCCCGCGCCCGCCATGCTCGCCGTGACGGCGGGCTGGGCCTGGACACGACGTGCGCGCGGACGATCGAGAAGCCCGTGGGCCTCGAAGCTGCTGCGTCTGCCCTCAATGATTCTTTGTATTGTTTGTGTTAGTCTCAATTTAATTGATTTTGGCTAGAATTTTAGCTATTTCTTGTCTTCTACTGATTTTGATGCTACTTTCTTTGTTTTCTAGAGATCTGAGGTTTAATGTTAGATTATTTATTTGATGACTTTCTATTTTTTTCAAATGTAGGAACTCAGTAGTGTTATCTTTCCTCTTAGAACATCTTTTATACCGTCCCAGATATTTTTATATGTTGTATCTCTATTTTTGTTCCTATTTTTTTATTGCTACCCTGATTTCTTCTGTGACCAATTCTTTAAGATAAAATGTATTATTCATACTTCAGATGTTAGAATGGTTGATTTTTCTCTGATATTTAAATGGTATTCCATTTTGATCTGATAGGATGCAAGTAAATATCTAGTTTTTATTGGGTTTGCTAAGATTCACTTTTTGCCCTAAAATATGATCTGTTTTAGAGAATGTTTTATGTACTGATAAGAAGTAAGTGAATTCAGTTGTCAGTGGATGAAATATTCTATAGGTGTCTGTTAGGTTCATTTGATTAATAGTTTTGTTGTTGTTGTTATTGTTCTTTCTTTTTTTCCCTCTTATTTTCTTTCTTTTTTTTTTTTTTTTTTTTTAGTTCTAAAGAATCTATGCTTAGATCATGTCTGGATAACCTGTGTAGTGGTGAGAGGGGTGTGTTCAAATCACCAAATATTACTTTTTCAAAGCTACTTGTTTCTTTATACTGAAAAGCATTTGTTTTATATAAGTAGATAAATCAATGTTTGGGTCATAAATATGCACAATCACAATACATTTTGGATGATTCCTATAACCAATATAAAGTGACTTCTTTTTGTCTTCTGATTAATTTGACCTGATTTCTACTTTGTCTGAGATAAGAGTACCAACTTCTTCTTTCTTTAAGTTACCATTTGTGTGTTATAGATTTTCTCTATTTTAATGTTCATTTGTTGATGTCTTTGTAATTGTGAGTCTCTCACAAAAAGCATATGGTTTGGTCTTGTTGTCTTTTAATTCAATCAGCAAGTATATACCTTTTGATTGAACAGCTTAGACCATTTACCTTTAATGTTGTTATAGAGTTTTTTTAAATGCGTAATTCAAACTGTATTCTACTTTAACTGACAATTCTTCTGTTACAATTTACCCCATGCTGGTTTTAATTTTCCGTTTTTTATATCATCTATATGATATATATTTTTAATATATTTTGTAGTACAGGCTTACTGATTATGAACTCTTTCAGTTTCTTCTTATCATGGAATATTTTTATTTTTTCTTATATTCTGAAGGATAATTTGACTGAATGTTGTAATCTTTATTGGCACACATTTTTTTAGGGCTTGTTATATATTATTCCAACCCCTCCTGGCTTTTTAAGTCTGAGTTGAGAGATCGTTTGATATGTGAACAACCTCTTGTTTTTCTCTTTCAGCTTTTAAAACTCTGTATCTTAGTTGTGTTTACCATGATGTGCCTTGGAGAGGATTTTCTTAATTAATCTTGCCTATTTTTAGTCCTGTGTGCTTCTTGTATTTGGATCTCCATCTCATTCCTAAAATTTGGAAGTTTTTCTAATGTGATTTCATAGAAAAGATTGTTTATTCCTTTAGTTTATTTCAGAGACTTCAATGATTCCAGTTATTCTTAAATTTGTTCTCTTGATGTTATCCCAGATTTTATCATGATCTCTTAATATCTTTTCTTTCTATTTGACTTTACTTTCAGATTTTAAACTTTGCCTTTAAATCCTGAAAAATCAACCTTTAATTAGTATAATCTACTGGTGATGCTTTTCATTAAAGTTTTAATTGGATTCATTTTATCTTATTTCTATGATTTCTGTTTGGCTCTTTTTCAGAATCTCAATCACCTTATTGAAATGGTCTTTAGTTCCTGAATTTTCTCTCTAATTTAATTTGTTACTTCTTCTTCAAGCTCTTTGCACATTATAACTATAAATTTTCTAAATTCTTTCCCCAACAATTTATCGACTGTGGTATCACTGTAGTCAGTTGTTGAAGTCATAGTGTTATGGGCTATAATGGGGTGGTTATTCCCTTGCTTTTTAAAATTGTTTGAGCATCTACCCATTTTTTGAGGTAATCATCACTGCTTCTTTTATGGAAATGCCATTTTAATTTTTTAAAGAGAGAGAGAGAATTTTAATATTTGTTTTTTAGTTTTCGGCAGACACAACATCTTTGTTGTATGTGGTGCTGAGGATCAAACCCGGGCCACATGCATGCCAAGCGAGCATGCTACCACTTGAGCCACATCCCCAGCCCAATGTAAGTGACCATTTTATGAGCTTCTTTCTCTTCAAAGTCCTGTACTTGGTGAATATCTGAATATTCATGTTTTATCTCCTTTGCTGTTCCCTGTATCAGCACCTCTCTGACAAAAGCCACAAAACCGTATTTACTACCATCTCTTCAAAGTATAGCCAGACACTATTCAAATGCATGAAAAATGAAAAAGTCAACACTGTTCTTCACAGTTTCTCCAATTCAAGTATGAACTTGTGATACAGAGATGGAATATGTTAAAAAGTTAGTTATTAAATATAGTAAAATTGATATAACTTAATATAGGAACTAAAAATGGAAAGAGAAAAAAACAGGTCAAAAGAAGAAAATAAAAAGAAATAAAAGGTATTTAAGAATAGTACACACCAAGGTAAAAAAGAAGAAAAAGATGATTAAGGGAATTTGAGACAGTAGCAGGTGATTGTAAGAGGAAAAGAAAGGTAAGAGGAATGTATGTGAATCTGATCTAGGAAAACCACACTCACACAGAGGATGATTCCAATTAAAGATTTAAATATTATAAGAGATCTGGGCACATCTGTAATCCCAGCAGCTTGGGAGGCTTAGGAAGGAGGATTGCAAGTTCAAAGCCAGGGTCAACAACTTAGTGAAACCCTGAGCAATGTAGAAGACCTAGTCTCAAAAAAAAAAAAGCAAAAAAAAAAAAAAGCAGTGCTGAGGATGTGAGGATGTGGCTCTGTGGTTAGCACCCTGAGATTCAAACCCTAACTCAAAATTAAAAATAGAAGAACCACAATCAAAAGGATTGAGGACACAATGTTGGCTATCAAGTCAACAATCACCAAATGAAAATGAAAACTGATATATACATAATCCAAGTTGAGCTGTTGACAATCACTGTTAGAGCTATTTATAATAAACTGTGCCCAAATGAAGAAAATTCTTGAGTTTTGATTGGGCTTTCTTCAGTATTTGGGACCTTTAGGAGATGTCCATCATTCTTTGGCTTTGGGTATCCCAGGAGGTGCTGGGACACATGGGCCACTCCCCTGGTTGCCATGAACTTCCCACCAGCTGCTTCTAATTTGTCACTAAAGGTGGCTGGTCAGAAGTTGCAGATAATGTCTGTTGCCTGATTCTGTGGTGTGTAGGAGTTCAGGATGCAGGGATCCTGGCTGTTGCTGGGATTACTGAATTCTGTTGAAAGCATCACTAGTAGATTAAACCACACTGAAGACAGATTCTCAGGCCTTTAAGACAAAGCATATAAACTTGAAAATAAAGTTGAAAATGAAGAAAATATGTTAAGAGACCAGGGACAAAATGTTCAATATTAAGATAATATTAGAGATGAAATTTGAGAAATACAGAGAAGGATACTCTGAAATACAAACAAAATGATTGCATAAATTTCTTAATGAAATAAGATTTTAAAATTTATAAATCTTAAGAATGAGGTAGAAATTCAAACACAAGAGACATTTAGAACCCAAATAGGCAATATAAAAAAAACATCCTCTCCAAGGCACATTTTGATTAAAATTCCTAATATACAGGATATGAATAGATTTTTTTAAAGCTGGAAAAAAAGCAGCAGGTCACATTTTTGCGGTGAGTCAATTAGGATTTCAACTGATTTCCTAGCCCTGTACCAAGTCCTCTAAGAAAACAGGTATCAACTACTATACCTTCACCTTATGATGAAAACTTCCATCTCCAAAGCAAAGGAAGCTCAACTTAATTCCAGAGTCTTCATTTTTACATTGGCTCAAAGAATAATATTAAATTACATATATCCATACTTTTTTATCAAAAAATATATGTTTAAATGCCTCTGAGAATGATCTAGCTGAGAGAAAATGGAAAGAGATGAAGAGATGAGAGATGGGCACCTTGCCAAAGCAGAAGAATGGCTTTCCACAAGAGCAGGTCCACTTCCAGCACTTTCCAGCTATTGAAAAGGGGATGGAGTTTGGACAAGGCTAGATTTTGGCCTGTGACAGGCCAAAAACACAAATATGAGATTTGTGTTCCTAAATTTGAATTTAGATCCATCATCATGACTTGCGCTCTTCTTCTGGCAATTTTATTATTCCATATAGATTTTGTAGTTCTGGTAATAGCCTGAAAGTGGAGATTAGCTGGTTTCAACACAATGAGTACAACTCTGCATAAACAGGAGATAGGGGGTATTCACAAAGATGAACAATGGTAATAAAAAAAAAACAAATCTCTGTGGATTTATAATTGATTTACCTCTGAAATTTAAAGCAGTGAACCTCATTGGTTAAGTTTTGTGCTTCATCATATTTTTATCTAATGGTTCATTAATATGTATGGGTACAGTGTCCTGATTCTTATCTCCTATGATAAGAGTCTCCAGTTCACAGCTAAGGATCCAAAACAACTCAACATGTAACATCACTTCTCTGGTTTGCCCATCTGTAGTTTAGTAAGACAATAAGAGATTGTCATGTCTATTCATTTCTACTCCTTCAACAGATATTTTGCAGATCTTGGTCATGCATACCTCCAGTTAGTTCCCAGAACGACCCTTCAATTAGTCTTGTTTTGCCAGTCTGGCAACAAACTAAGGACATAATTGTGCCAATTCAGTGTCCCAGTCATGGGAGATCTGGACATCTGGATGCCTCTCTCTAATTCTAAGTCCCCACTTTATCAAAAGACCTCTGAGTCTACTTTCCACTTTAGTAGAACTGATGACTGCATTATATTTTCATGAATCAATTTTCTACCTCCTTCAAATTGAAGAAAGTATCTTGTCATAGCATAAATTAACATACTCAGAAATACCAACAAGTTCCTCTGGAATCTGACCAGACTATACAAAGAAGTTGTTCCTGATCTAAAATATCTGTTGTCCAACTGAACAATTGTATTATGTTTCCTGAATCTTATTGATCCGTAGGCCTTCATTTAGGAAGTTGGCCAGTAGCCAGCAGAATAGATGATGTCAGTTCCTATAAAGGGCAGATTAGAATTAGAGAATTGTATAGGATTACCATTACTAAAATATGTAAAAGTGTAATTTTGTCTACAAATTTTGTCTTTTGTCTCTCAAACCCAGATAGTCACAAAAATTTACAGTTTTGCATGTGTAACTTCCAACTATTAGAGGTAACCCTAAAGATTTTTAATTGTGACAGTCCAACTGATAAAGATTTTTCAAAATGCCAGGCTAAGATTTTAGTGGACACTATCCAAGAGACCAGAAAAACCAATGTAGATCAGGACCCCAACCTGAGGGGCTGTCCCAAAGAAACCATTCAGACCTATTTTATCCAATTACAAAGTTTTTTTTTTTTACACTCTGATTTATTCAGAGTCAAATTACAAGGGTTAGCTCTCAATCTAATAGTTTTTTTTTTTTAAAGAACATAATTTACAAGGCTTTGACTGTTTGTTTTGTGTATGTACACTATGTATTGTCAGTCAACGTGTACTGTCATGTCTACATATGTTTGGTACCAAAATAAGCATATGAGCTCATAAATTAAAATTTAAAAAATGGATACAAATATCTTTGGTTCACATGATTGAAAAATTAATTTAAGTTGAGTAAACAAATAAAATAAAGATGTTTTTAAAAGTTACTAACTCACAAGCTTTTCTAGGTGGTTAAACAGTTGTTAATAAAATATTAATGTCTATAAAATGTTTAATATTCATTGTTTCTAGGATTTCTCTCTTTAATAGAAAAAAATTACTAATGCTGTTAAATGCACTTATCTGATACTGTAGTTTTTAAAAATAAGTAAATTGTATTTGACATATATGGGACTGATCATAAATATAATTAATCTACAGAGTTAAAATGCTACTAAATATAAAATAAAGAACTCTTAACTTCTTAAATCCATAGGGTAATATATTTAAACATAATTGGTGCTTTTATTTAAAAAAGGGTTTAAGATTACTTTGTGTCATCACTAAAAGCAATGTTACTAATAGTTAAAAGTCTCAGCAGGCATATTTCTATGTACATACCAAAGGTTTCAAGTACATTTCAATTAAATTACTATAAATAACATGAAATAGTTTATTTTATTAAAATTAAAAAAATTCTCTAAATTTGAGAATTCATAAGTGTTATCTCAGAGTGTAAACAACAAGTGGGTCTAATTCAGTAATATAAAAGTCTATATAAATAAATGGTCTATTTTAAAAGATTTTAATGTAATTAAATTGGTTACAAATAAGAAACACAAACAGTTAAGCTATTTAAAGTTTTTTCCTAATGTCAAATATTAATATAATGATATAAACCAAAATTTTATCTCTATGTTAAAATGACAAAGATTTTTTAAAACATTAATTCACTTCCAACATTTTGTTTGGTAAGTTTTATGCTCTAGAACAACTAGTCTTAAAGAAATTAAGGTTTGTACAATTCTGGTTAAACAGCAACTGTTATTTCTGAGTATTGTACTACATTACAGAGTCTAAATTTTTCTTTAAAATCTAAACTTGTTTAATTTAAAGACATCAATATAGGGGGCTCTGGATGCAGCTCAGTTGGTAGAATGCTTACCTTTCATGCACAAGGACCTGGATTTAATCTCCAGCAACACACACACACACACACCAAAAAAATGTAATTATGGTATTATTACTCTTCTTTCTATATTAAATATGTTCATATCTTTCAGGTATACAAATAATTAAAAGTAAAATGTTTAAAGGAACATTTTAATCAAGCTGGTGTTCTCCAAACTAGAGTTGTCTGCAATGGTAATTTTAGACTTATAAAGATGGCAAATTTTATTGGGGATTTATTTATATTACTTGATGTTTTCTAACCAAACCAAACCTAAACCTTATGTTACACTGATGATAAAAATATAAATGTATTTATAAAAGATAATGAGAGCTTTATCTATGTAAAGGTTAATATTGTAAAACATTTTGCCACCTTTTTCACACAAGAGAGAAGTTGGGGGCTCTCAGCCTTTATTTGGTTCATGTTTTAGATGTAATGTTGTGTTGTGTTAGCTAACATCATATACACTCACGAAAAATATATGTAAACTTTATTAAATGATATCAAAAAAGACACAAAAGTCAGCTTTAGATCTATGACACTTAATCTAAGATTGTAGGAAGTCATGCCTTATCTGAGATAAGACTCTACCTTTCTCCTTACTACATGTTAGAATGACTCCAAAGTAGGTCATATTTTTGTTATAAATATTACGGTGATCTCAAACAGGAGGTATAATGTATAACTCAGCCAAATTCAAGATAGCTACTACACAAACTATATATGTTTTTACTCTTGTTAATTTCACATTTTATTTTCCTTACAACTGTTGCCTGTTAATGTTTTGCAGAGGTTCTGCTTCAAGAACACATAATTAATTTGAGATATTAAGCCATCAAGTATAAATAAATAGTAAATAAAGGGGGAAAAATAACTATGAATTTATAAACATTAAACTTTAAGCCCAATACTCTTAGTTTAAGACTGGTAATACTGCTTTGCAAGATGGTTAAGACTAAGGCTTAAAAATAAAAATAAAGGGCCCAAGAAAACCAATATGTGTCTCTTGCCCTCTGAGTAAGCTTAAACCCAGGGAGCAAGGGGAAGAGCTCTGGAACTCTGGGTCACAAGACCTCTGAATCAGGGAGACTGCTGGGACTCTAAAAAGAAAGCCAATCAGTGTACATACTACAAAATAGGAGGGTCATCATAAAGGGAAGACATTCCTGATGCTTCCAATGAAGCCATGTGGTCAGCAAGACCTAGAGCCATACTAGAGCAGATGGCACTGGTGGGGCTAAAAGGCTGCTCACAAGTTTCCCAAAAGTGTACCCAAGGGGACTCAGTTGACTTTTAACAACAAATGAGAACAAAGCCAACTTGATGATCTTAAACATCTAGCAAAAACAGTTAAACCAAACGCAGCCGTTTCTAGGCATTAAAAAAATATATTTATTTTAATGTAACTTAAGATGTACATGTGTGTTAGCCCCTCAGGAATAAGTAAGACTAGAGGCAAAAAAAAAAAAAAGAAAGAAATTCTTAGAGATGAGTGTGTGATAACTATAAGAGAAATTTCTAGAATTAGAAGATTTTAGTCATTTTAAGGCCTAAAGATCTTATTAACCTCCTACACAGCTTAATCAATGTTTGCTAGTATGATTATGTATCCCTAAGTAACTTAGCTAAATGTTGTCTTTACACTCCTAATAACTTTGACAATTTTAAAGGTTTACATTCCCAAATAAAGGTCTCATTAGACTTCGTTAGGCCTTATTAAGGAGACAACCTCTCAGTTCTCTCACCTCCTAGTGAGAGCTTATTGATTTCTATTATCTTCATGATATCCATTAGCATGTTCCAGATGCTGCAACAATTAATCTCATTTCAGTGATCATGTCTTTTTATTTCTCTCATAGAAACACTTACCCCCAGGTGAATTTACAACCTGTTCCTCCTGAACCAGACTTTTACCATGGACCCCTTAACTGAACCAATTTCTAAAAAGGGACTCCAAACTGCTTGCTTCACTCCATGTCACCCACTTTCAGCTTTAAGCAGCAAGAGTGGTCAATGCCCTTTTCCTTATAGCAATAGGAAGTCCCAAAAATTAGAGAAAAAAATAAGAGATAGATAGACAATTGGGTTGAATTGCAAAATGGAGGCTAGTTTGAGTAAAAAAAAAAAAAAAGTTAATCCCATTTTTTTTTCTCTTGCTTAGACTATGTTATAAGGACTGAGCTGTTAAAGCAACACATTTTATCAGTTGAGTTAATGTACATGAATGGCCATTATAACTCCTTACTTAATTTCAAAGACAAATCAAGGGCTTCATTGTTTCTAGAAAAGGGGTAAATTTTATGGGCCAGTCTATATGGGCAATGACCAACAGACTCCACTTTACCCTGCTTGCCTTCACTTACTAATCAGTAAATCTTCTCAGGGGATTAATTCACATGTTATGTTAGGGCTGTCATAACCCAATCACATTTCTTATACATTCTCATAAATTTTGTCACAAATGAGTTTTCTGGGGTACAACTAATATTGAAATCATAACATTCGATCTGTGGCCTCCCAAAGCTCATGCTCATCTCATGCTGCAAAATATATTTAGTCCATTTCCAAGACTCCCCATAGTCTTGACAGTTCAAGCATTACCAGAAGTCCAAGTCCAAAATCTCTTCTGAGACTCCAGGCTTTACTGTTAATTTTTCTCCCATTCTTTCCCAAAGGCACCAAAGGCCTTAACCAGGGTAACTGTGCATGGGTCAAAAGTCAGTGATAAAGATCTTTATGGGACAGCTAGATACAGTCTCTTACTTGATATTGATTCTGGGAGATCAAACTTGTTATTTTAGCTGTCCTGTAAAAAAAGGGGGGGGGGACTTGTGAATGTCCGCTGACCAAAGGAGTTTTGGCCAAGGTCCATCTCACAGTGGATCCAGTGGGCCCCTTTATTCACCCTGTGGTTATTTCCCAGTCCAGGACTGAAGGCATGGAAACTCCCTGAAGTGTCACTGGGCAGAGACTGCTTTGTAAGCATGAAGGACCTGGAGTCTGGTGTCCTCAGGCCATCACAGTAGCAATCACCAGTCCATCCAAGAAGTAGCAAGCTTGCATCGACTGTGCTTTGCTGTGCTTCCCACTTTTGTTCCATCTAAGACTCCAGCCTACGGGGTTGTTCCACTCAAGGCTCCAACCTCTTAGTGTGGGTCTCCAATTCAGTTTGCTGTCCCACAGTGCCAATCATTGCTAGGAACAGTCTCAAGGAGACACACAGAATCCTTTTAAACTTAGGCATCTCTTAATCTAGTCCAGCTGACAATTCAGATTAGCCATCAGAAACACTAATTAAAAAAAAAAAAACTTTCAACATTAAAGAAAATGATATATATTAACAATAGAACATTTTTAAGATACAAAAGGAATGGAATTTTGTCTTTTGCCCCACTCTGTTTGGTACTGCTAGTCATTAAGTGAAATAAACTGGCTGAAGGACAAATATGATATATTATCACACATTTGTGGAAATTAAAAAGTTGATCTTGTAGATAAACAGGGTAAATTGGTAAAAATAGAAAAACAGTGGGGAGTAGAGAGAAAGAGAAGTGAGAGAAGGGCACAAACACAGGAGGAGGATGAATAGTTTCTGATTTTCTCTAGTCAGTAGGGTAAGTGCTGGCTACAGTGACAGATGGCATGTTTAAAAATGTCTAGAAGAGGATGAAGCTTCCCAACACTCTGGACAGATTAATGTTTGAGTGGTTGAAAGAGTTTGTTGCCCTGATTTACTCATTATGCCTTATGTAAATATATCAGATTATCCTATAGGATCCCTGAAGCATATTGACATTATGTCTCAATTATAATAATGACGATATTAATAATAATTTAAAAAGTTATCCCCAGCAAGACCAAGCTTATGCTGATTAGCTCCTGCACTGACTCTGTCTAAGCTCCCATAGCCACTTTTAAAGGGCCCATGAAGTGATGAGCAAGGGGCTGGAGGGAGAGCTGGTATACCCTTTATCCATAATACCCACATCAACCACCTTTATAATGAGTAGCTACCATCTCTACCAACAGAAAAAATCCTCAATCTCATATCAGGGTTTTTTGAATTTTACATTGGTTTAAAGAGTATGATTAAATTTCATACACCCACTTTGTTTTAACAAAATTGTATACATGCTTATAAGGCTGGTCTAGATGAGAAAAAAAATGGAAAGGAAAGACAACAGAAGAAATGATGCCTTTGGAGAAGATGATTGTGAACTTAGGCTAGAAAAGGGCCACTTCCCGCACTTTCACTGGAGAGAAGGCTGAGCTTGTGGTTCCAGAGAGAAGGAAGGCAATCCATTTAATGGCAGTAGATTTGAACTCGTACCATACTTTCTTACCAAATTCATTCCTTTCCAAGTTACGGCAAGGGAATGTGGATGGGTGTTGGAGTTTGGAAAAGGCATGAACTACTAGATTTTAGAGTGAGAATGTTTTGTGCCATTCCAAAATGACCAGTATGATATTTGTGTTCATAAATTCAAACTAAGATTTGTTGTCATAGCTTGCACCTTTCTCCAGCCATGTTTTGTTCTTCTGTGTGAATTGTGCAGCCAGGGAAATAGGCTGAAGTGGGCTTAGGTGAACTGGAGTTCTTCAGTAGGAACAGTGGGCACCACTCTGCACATGAGGAGGCAGAAGGTACTTGCAAAAGATGAGCAAAAATAATATTAAAAAATATATATATTTATAACATGCACTCCTGAAATTTGAACTCATTTTTTAAAGTTTTGTACTTTATTATATTTCCATAATATGAATTACTAATATTTATTAAGTACAATATCATTAACTAATGTTGTCATCGAATGATATAGTAATAGGCTCTGGGACAAATCAAGTACCCAAGATAACTTGAATGCACACCTCTCTATTTTATCAGTCTCTGGAGTTAATAAGATAATAACAGACCCTCACGTCTCTCCATGCTCACCTCTGCAGCTGATACTCTACAAACATTTGGCATGCATAATTCCATTTAGTTCTCAGAATGTCCTTAAAATTAGTTTTGTTCTAGTGATTTGTCAATAAACTAATATTTTAAATGTTTATCACAAGTCAGTCTCCTAGTCAGCGGTGGATCTTGTAGTATAGATTTATTTACCTGAATCTTAAACTTTATTTTTATCACAATTTATTTAAATCAAAATTTCCATGTTAGTAGAATTTCTGTGTTATTATTATCACAAAACCATGATCTACCTTTGTTCAAATAGAACAATTTATTTGTCTTAGCATAAATTAACTTAGTCACAATCTTCAACAATTTCCTCTGAAAACTAAGCAGACTATAGAAAGTAATTGTTCCTGCTGCTAGTGTAGCTATCATCAAGCAGAAGAATTATAAGTGATTCCTATGTGTGGTTGAAACTTTTGTCTCTAATTTACAAGCAAAGGAATTCAAATCACCATTATCTAACACTTAAAGCTCTCCATCCTGTTCTGGAATAGCTGGGTGTCTCCCTCCTGAGACTAATTCTGGGCATCAGGCCAGAGCTGCAGAAGCTGAGCAGGTTGGTGAATTTGCTCTAAATTTGAACTGAGTTTATCTCCAAGTCAGCAAAGACAGGTGGAATAGCCGAGGCTTCTGTCCCTTGGGCTTGGACATTGGGGATCAATTAGAGGAGGAGGACATGCAAGGCTTGCTGCAGGAAGTATCTACACCAGGTGCAACAGCTCATCTTTCTGTTCCTCTTGTAGGCCCTGCCTCAAGGAAGTGAGGAATGTTTTATTGTTTCCACTTGAACAAGGTAACAGCAAAGGAAGATGTATGAACAAAACAATAAACTAGGGGACAATGCACAAGGTGAAAGAAAGGTTTTGTGATTTCAGTATAAACATGATGGCTAAAGGTGGGAGCAGTGAGGCTGAATGAGCGTTCAGCCTCACTGCTCCCACCTCTAGTCATCATGTTTATGCTGAAATCACAAAGTATTCCTTTCTGCTCATCAGCAAAATAAAAATAAATAAATAAATAAAAAGTTCTGGGAATGTACACGATGTTTAAGCACCTCTGGGTTCATCCCCAGTACAAAAAAAAAAAAAAAGTTAAATGAAGTGATGTGGGTTTTAAAATCCCACAGTGTGATGCTTTCTAGGATTATAGGATTATAGGACTGTCTACAAAAGAGTTCAATGTAGATAAACTTCCTATTTTGGTTGTGCCTATTTTACTTGGCCACTACCCTGGAAGATATTGGCACTCCAGGTGCTGGACACTCCCTTACTAATTTTTAACAAACTAGTAATTAATCTTAATTGGGATAATGCAGTTCCCTGGGTTTGAGTCTCCTTCATGCTTGAGGTATGGGAGGAAGAGGGAAGAGGGACACCACTTCAGGCCCCGCTATGTGCTGGACACACACAGCTCTCTTACTCCTTCTCCACAGCTCTCACCTGAGGTTGCTGGGACTGAGTTAGCAGAGGCTCGACTGTTTGCTCATTGTTTTTGAGATGACTGTCTGTAATACTTTTAAAAGTGTGCATTACTTGTAAACATTGTAACATAACTTGTGTTTCTACTCTTGCTTCACTTACACCTGCTAGGACCTGTCAAATGAGGTTTTGCTTGTCTGTTTGGGTTTTTTTTTTTACTACATCATTGAGCATTGTTTTTAAGGACGATTAAAGGAGACATTAATCTTTGACACAACATGTAGCCACAGAAACAATATTCTCCAAGTTATAATGTAACTAAAGGGTGGTGTTTTATGTAATTCTGGGGCATGAAAATAAGTCTCATCTCTGATAAAAAAAAAAAAAACTTGCTTATCATCAATAAAAACAGACCCTCAGGACAAATTCCATTGTCCCAGATTATACCAACTTCAAATCCAAGATATTAAGGCACTCAAAGTAAATGGTTTTTTTAATCCATTACCTGAAAAGAGAAAAGTTCTCAATTTTGGAAAATGATAAACCCATCCTAATTCCATCTTCAGATTGGGAGCCATCTCATCACAAAGTCATAAAAGGTTCATTTCTATAAAATACTAGGATTTCTATTTTTCCTGACCATAATCTGATGTTTAAACTTTTTTGGAAATCCTGCCTATGCTCTGAACTCACCCATGCCTGGCTCTTCTTGAGCAGATAACAACCCTCCCTAAAACCTTAGAGGCCCTTCATAAATTCTGATGTTGGACTCTCAATTCACTCCCTACCTTGAAATGTTAAGCCATGTAGAGCTCTAACTTGCTATCTTCCCTAGTATTACACTTGCCAGAAACAAGTTAGTTGTAAGTTTCCCAAGATAGTTGTCTTTGTAAATTTTGGTTATAAAAAGCCCTATGCCCTTAGATCGGCCTGACTTTTGTGTGAGACAGTTGCCGGCCAGCCAGCTCTCTTGTGTACACAATGTGTGCTTGCTTTAATTTTGTTTAAAATTGAAGTCAGTGGCCTTTTCTTTGTGTCACTGGTTCAACAGAAAAATAATTATTGCAGTAATTATCATTAAACAATTTTATAACACTGAATTATAATCAAATAGCAGAGAATATAATTGTCAACAGAGGCTCTCTTCAAAATGGCTACTTCGTGGAAGTCATAAACTTATAGGAGACTGTGTGATCAGGGAGTGGCACTTCCAGGCCTGCTGGCTCCTTTCTTACTCTGAAATTAAAACTGGACTCAATAAAGGAGAAAGTGCCCTAGTTTCTGGGCTATGCATGGTAAACACTAATTTATAAAATGTTCTAGTCAGATTTCGTTAGTTTGGTCTATATTACTAATTTACTTTGGAGACTAATAGTTGGTTCAGTTAATCATCAGATCTGCTGAAAGCCTGTTATTTAATAGCTCCTGAGCCAGTGAACAGAGACAGAATTCAATGGGTCCCACCTTGTCCTTAAAATACACCCAGCTGTACTGAGGTGCCCAGGCCTCAGGGGTCCCTGGCATACTTGGGTTCCTATGCTAAACCCAGGGTAGCCCCAACTGTCCTCATTGCCCACTGCCCAGTCTCTGCCCTGGGCTCCTCCTCACACCTCTCTCCTCAACCAGAGCCTGCTGTGTGAGCTGCAGAAGATGACATGACTCCATGCCACACCCATTTGCCTCTCATCTGGTCCAGGGAAGAGTCTGAGTCATCATCCCTCCCTTCACAATTGCCCTGAAGTCTGAAGCTTCCAGAGCCCTCTGGTTTCTGCTGCTACCCTGATGACCCAGGAAGACTCCCTCCAGGGCTGGTCCTGCTCTTCAGTCTGGGCAGAGTGGTCCAGAGCCTGAGAGCCCCAGCAGCACCTCCTCAAAGTGGCTTCTTCAATGCTGCTGCCCACATCTCCCTCTGTCCTTTTTTCCTGTTTGATTCCTCTTTCCCATATGAACTGCTGTGTATCCACACTCTAAATTTTAACTGCAGGTCATGGAATCTCATGTGTTGTAGCCACAGAAGCCAGTCCACCGAGGGCAGCATGGCCATTAGGCAGGAACCCTGAGCACTTACTGAGTGGATGAGTGGATCTCAGTGCTGGTGATCTTGTGTTCATCTTCTTGGTGAGTCATGAGTGTTTGTTGCTGTCAGTGGTGGAAGCAGAGGAGCCTGGATCTTGTCTGTCTTTCTGCCCAGTGGCTCTGTCTGTGCTCTGCTGGGTTCCTGGTTATACACTTGTCACACTTAGTATGTTTCTACCAGACAACTCCAAAATACATTCCCATTTTTTAATCATAAGCTCTCCATCACAAACTTATTCATGTTTCTCACAGTAGCAGAAAGTAGGAGTTGATTTTAAGTTACTAAATATGAATAATAAAAATGCAATCTTAATTGTTGTTTATTTCTGTTAAAAATCAATAATCCAGGTTAACTACTCAAACTAATATGTGGGATAGAATGTGGCCTCTGTATTTCTTTAGGATAGAAGGGCACAAATGTATAAACCAGACAATCAAACTGACACTGAAGAAGTCACAAACATATTTTGGAAATATAATGAATGTCAGAATCAGAATATGTGCATAGATGAGAGAATAAATGAGAGGGAAAAAACAATAGCCAGAAAGGAAACACCTGTGTAAGCTACATTCAGGAAGCCACCTCTGCTCAGGTTCCTTCCTAGGTGAACAGCTCAGCAGCAGAGACAGCTCCTGACTGCAGCTTGTAACACTAAACTGCAGGACAGGGAGAGAAACAAGCATCCTATGATCCATGCACCTTGACCAGGTCTGAAGCTTGTAATTAGGCATGATCTTTTAGAGGACATTAATAATTACACAAATTGCATTGAATAACTTACAACATACACAGTAAATCATTCACCAGTTATGAAATGTGATATCATGGAATGATTAGAAATGTGATGTCAAAGTGTGTTCCCAGACATGCCTGTATTTGAGAATTTATTCTTTCCATCCACAAATTCTACTTGAAACATGGGAAATAAAAACCTTAATGACTAAATTCATATTAAAGTAAATGTGGTAATGTGAAGAAAAGTTCATTTAAGTTATGTTATCTTCAAATTTCACCTATACACAGAAGAAAGTGTGTCTGTGTTTCCATTATCAACACCCATGTTCTAGTTCTAGCTTGTCATTGTGAAAATAGAATAAAAACCTTGTAAATGATTTAGTCTGTCAACTTGATATATGTAATTTACTTAGAAAAAGAAAATGAAAATGTACTGAAAACCTATGTTTGATAAAAAAAAAATATATTGTAAAGTTATCCATAAATGGAAACCTCATTAGAAGACAATGTCCAAAGAAAATGTTATAATTAGGGTGGTGCTTATGGGTCACATGATACCTTTTCAGTTCAAGAATAATGCTTTGGATGGTGACCAACCTTTAGGACCAGCAGAGAAGCTTCTGTTTAGGAGGTGAGCAGCACAGCACCTGGGAGAAGACCTTGGCTTACTCAGCTGCAGTAGTGCCAGTGGGGAAGGAAAACGAGAAACCAAAGATGTGAAAGGCAAGGTCATGAAGTACGTAGTGTCAACTACAAGAAATCTTCTGAGCCAAACAGGCCATATCTATGGTAAAAATGCAGTGTTAAGTTGAGGTGGTGGGAATGCAGGGATCCTTGCTTCCTCAGGTGCTAAGACTCCTTCATAGTCCTGAGGAATGCTCCTGCCCAGCAGTGTTGAGGAAGGACTCCCCCAGTTATTTCATTATATTTGAAGTTGAGATGGGGACCAGAGAGAACTAGAAAAGTAATACTCAATTCAAATATCAAAATCAATTGATAGTTTTCCCCATATTTGTTGGACATTTGTGTTTCTTCTTTTCAAAAGTATCTGTTTTATTCATTTGCTCACTTGTTAATTAAGCTATTTCACTTTTTGCCAAAAATTTCGTGAGTTATTTATATATTCTAGATATTAAGCTTCTTTCAAAAGAGTACCTAACAAAGATTTTCTCCCATTCTGTAGGCTCTGTCTTCACATTCCTTATTGTTTCTTTTTCTGTGCAGAAAGGTTTTGATTTGATGGCATGCCATTTATGGACTCTGGGCATTATTTTCTCAGCTTTAGGGGTCCTATTGAGAAGTCATTGCCTGTGCCTGTATGCTGGAGTGTTGACCCTATGTTTTCTTCTAGAAGCTTCAGTTTTTGGTCTGATTCCTAGATCTTAGATCCATTTTGGGTTCACTTTCAAGTACTGTGAGGAATAAAGGTTTATTTTTCTACATATGAATAATAAGTTTTTCTATCACCAGTTTTTAAAAAACCTGTCTTATTTCCAATGTATGTTTTTGGCATCTTTGTCAGGGATTGAATGACTATAGGTGTCTGTCTTTGTCTCTGTGTCCTCTATTCTGTATCATTAACAATTAGAAAAATGCAATTCAAAACTACACTGTGATCTTTTACATCATGCAACTCAGAATTACAGTCATCAAGAATATAAATAATAATAAATGATAGAGAAGATGTGGCAGAAAAGGAAAACTTTCATATTTGGGGATTATAAATTAGTAAAACACAATGGAAATCAGTATGGATGTTCCTCAAAAGGATAGGCATGGAACTACACCATATGACTCAGCTGTTCCACTCCTTGGTATTTAGCCTGAAAAATTAAAGTCTTTATACTACTTTGATACATGCATACCCAGGTTTATGGCAGTACAATTCACAATTCTCAAACTATAGAACCAGCCTTGGTTTCCATCAATGGGTGAATGGATAAAGAAAATGTGGTACATATACAAATAAAAATAAGCAAATAAAATATACATATACAAATAAAATATACTTTTATTCATCCTTAGAATAAGTAACCTATGTCAATTGAAGGAAAATGGATAGCTCTGGAGACCATTATGTGAAGTGAAAAAAAAAAACTGAGAAGTTCAAAAGTCATATGTTTTCTCTCATATGTGGAAGGTATAGAAGAAAAAGGAAATGAAAGACAGAGGAATGAATGGGAATCTCATAAAAATCATAGGGAGATCAGTAGAAGAAAGGGACCAAGGTGAGAGAGGCAGAGAGGGCAGGGAGAAGTTCTAGAGAGTGATATCAGCCATATCCTATGGTTATACTATGTGTTTAAACAAATATTTAACAACAAATGTACAACTGTACATTCTGTACAACTGTAACACACCAATTAAAAATGGGGAAAGAGATAAAATCATATAAGCTACTATTACACATTTGTTATCTGAGTAATACAGATACTTATATAAAAATTCATTTAACAAAAGCTCTGTAGGATTAACCATTTGTTCTAAACAAATGCTAATAAACTAAATTTCCTTTATTCTCTTATTTTGTCATATTTATTACTTAGTTTTTAAAATTCATTTTTATTCAAGCAGTGCATTTTTATGGAGAAAGAGAACCAAACTTCTAATGATTTCATTTTGTTGGGGTTGTTACCCTAAAACCAAACTGGCCTACTTCTCTTGCTCCTGATCATCTTTGTGTTTGTTCTCGCCTGTTTGGGGAACTCAGGAATGACTGCCCTCATTTGGACCCCGGCTCCACACCCCCATGTACTTTCTCCTCAGCCAGCTCTCCCTCATGGACCTGATGTACATCTCCTCCACGGTCCCCAAGATGGCCATCAACTTCCTCTCTGGCCAGAAGAGCAACTCTTTCCTAGGCTCTGGTGTGCAAAGCTTCTTATTCTGGATCATGGCCAGCTCAGAAGATTTAATCCTGGCCTCCACGGTCTATGACTACTTTGTGGCCATCTGTTTTCCCCTCCACCATCCTATACATGTGAGTAACATGATGCATGGGAAGATGATTTTATGCCCTTCATCTTCCTTACTGCAGGTCCAGGGTCATCAATCATTTCTTCTGTGAAGTTCCTGCCATGTTGCCCCTGGCCTGTGGGGACACCTGGGTCTATGACACATAGTGTTTGTGAGCACAAGCCTATTTCTCCTTGTTCCTTTCCTTGGAATCACTGTGTCCTGTGGATGGGTCCTTTTTGCTGTCTTCCATATGCATTCAAAAGAGGGAAGGAGAAAGGACTTCACCACATGTGCCACACATTTAACTCTGGTGGCACTTTACCATACACCTTTTGCTTACACTTATCTCAGTGATACTGCCAGTTATAAGTGATGCGTTCTGCTCCTTCACATGTTGAATTATAACATTAGAGAAGCGCTCCAAGACAAGAATATAAAGCAGGGTTTACTTAAAAAGCTGGTAACAGACTTCTTCAGGAGGGAGAAGGGGGCTATAGCTGGTATCCTGGTATGGCAAGAAGTAAGGGTGTTTTTTCTTTTTATGTGTCTTAGGCTTCCTTTGTTCTACTCTCTTCCCCTTTTTCCTTCTTGTGTATGTGACTAGGCCCAGGAAATGCTTGGTGGGGTGGCCAAAAGGTGGGACGCCAGTCTGGAGGGGCCATGGAAGAGTGATCTGGGCAAGAAGGGTATGTAATTAGTAACTCCCTGTAGGGAGTGACAATTTCTGGGATAGGTTACCTTAGCAATAGGTTGAAACAGGGTCAGGTTCTCCATAAGGTTGGATAAAGGGCCCTGTGGGAATTAACATTTCAATTCCTCCATCCTGTATATCTGACTCTTGCCTATATTCCGAATTCTGGCTTCATTTTCCCCTCTAATTTTAGAAACTTCTTACTGCTGTGAGGAAAAGGGACAATGATCATCTGGCTGCTTGGAGCTGAAAGGGACAATGTGAGATGCCACAAGCAGTTTGAAGTTTCCTTTTACAAGTCAGGTTGAATTGAAGTCTGTTTGGGAAAGAATAGTTTGTAAAGTTATTTCAGGGCAGGTGCTTCTATAAAAGATAAACAAAAATACATGAGTACTAAAATGAGATTAATACAAAATAAATGTTGCAACATCTAGAACATGTCAATGAATATCATGAAAATAATAGAATGTCTTTCACCCAGAGGTTTGAGGGTTAGGTTGTCTCCATAACTAGACTGGAGAGAACAAGGCCTTTATTTGGGAATGTAAATATTTAACATTGTCTGTTATCAGGAATTAAAGCACAACATTTAACTTTTAATGTCACAGAGGTTTACCCTTTTAAGATGTAGTTAAGTTACTTAATGTCATTTAATTTTGTAAAGTCTTTCTACTTGTATGACTTCTATGTTTAGTAGAGATCTCTTTATTTCTGTTACTTAGGGCTAGATAATCATACTATCCCTAAGTAACAGAAATAAAGGGATCTATTAAGCTTACCTGTGTAGGTTAGGAATAAATATAGGCCTTAAACTAATTAAAAACTTCTGACTCTGGTAATTTATTGTGATAGTTATTAGGCATTCTTCCTAAGAATCTCTTATAATCTTTTGTAGCTTCAAGTTTTACTTATTCTTGGGGGTAACACAAGTGTATATATCTTAAGTTACATTTAACTTTCTTTTTTTTTTTTTAATGCCAAGAAATGGCTGTGTTTTGGTTTAACTGTTTTTGCTAGGTATTCAAAATCATGCTGGTCAAAATTTACTTCCTATCTACTGTTAAGAGTCAGGTGAGTTTCCATGGGAGTCACTATTGTGAATCTTGAGAGCAGCTTCTTATCTCTGTTAGTGCCATTTGTGCTAGAATGGTTCACATTCTTGCTGACCATGTGAGTTCCCTTGGAAGTATTATAGATGTCTACCTTCTCCAATGACCCTCCTCCTCTTCATAGCAAGTGCACCAATTGGCTTTTTGTTCTCCAGTGGTCACATTAATCTCCCTGATCAGGAGGTTGTGTGGCCCAGAGTTGCAAAGCTCTTCAGAGAAGTTCCCTTGTTCCCTGGATTCAGACTGATTTAGAATGCAAGAGCCAAATATTGGATTTCTTGGCCCTTTTAATTTAACTCTAATTTTTAAGTCCTCATCTTAAACATCCAGCAAGTCAGTTTCACCCATCTTAAAGTAAGAGTACTGGGCTTTAACTTCAATGTCTATAATCTTACAGTCATTGACCCCTTTTATTAATTGGGGTCTGTATTTTCCTATGTGTCCTGTGGGTGTGGTTTATTATCTTAAATTAATCCAGGTTGTGTGTTCTTGAAGCAATACCTCTGCAAAATATTAAAAGGCAACAGTTACACCATTTATAAAGAGAATGCAAAATGAAATTAACAAATGTAAAAACATATTTAGTTCATGTAATAGCTACCTTGAATTTTTGCTGAGTTATACATTATATCCTTTTTAGGTCAATTTGAGGTGGCTAAGGGAACAAAAGCATCAGGCAACCTGTGTGTGTGAAAGAACAACCAATCAGATGCCAATAGACACACAGTGATGATGCCTCCTATGACCACCTGTCAATCAGCAGGGTCTCCTGATCAATCCTGGAAGGACACAGATCTCAGCAAGATTCCTTAACCAACCCCAGGAGGACAAGGGACTTGAACAACCTCTCTTTCCTGTCCCAATTCCTCCCTTCCTGCCCTACCCTCAATAAAATTCCAATCTGGCTGAGCCTGGGCATGATTCCCCTAGACCTGCTCTGTTGAACTGGAGGGTCTTGCCCAGGAGTGAATCTCAATAAAACCTTGTTCAGCTGCATTTAATCTGCTTCATTTTGATCACTGGTGCCTGATCTAACAATCACCTGTTTGAGACCACAGTAATTCTTACAACAAAAATCAATCCTTTTAACACAATTTCAATTAACTGAATGAAGTGTGGCCTACTTTGGAGTCATTCTGCTGTGTAATAAGGTGAGTGGGCAGAGCCTTATCTCAGGTAAGGTGGGCTCTTTATAAATCTTAAGTAAAGTGTTGTAGTTTTGAAGCTGATTTTTGCTTTTTAAATATCATTTTATAAAGTTTACATATATTGTTTTTTTGAGTCCACATGAATTTTAGCTAGCACAATATATTACATTTAAAAGTAAATGAAAGAAAAGCTGAGAGCTTTTAACCTTTTTTGTAGAGAAGTAGCAAATGATTTTATTGATTAGGCTCTCATTTACTTCAAACTATATTGAAATTTTACACCAGTGTAAAAGTTAACAAGTCCAGTTATGGATCAGTAAATGATATAAATAAATCCCCAATAAAATTTGTAATCCTTATAAGTCTAAAATTACCATACAACTTTAATTTGGAGAACACAAGCTTGATATATGTATATGCATATATATATAATTCTTCTACATTAAACACTTGTATATCTGGAAGATATGAACACAGTTACTATACAAAGAGGAGTAATAGCACTACAATTACATTGATGTTTTTATATTAACTAAGTTAACTTTTAAAGAAAAATCTAGACTTTGTAAAAATGCAATATTCCAAAATAACAGTTGTTTAACCACAGTTGTATAAATCTTAATTTCTTTAAAATTAGATGTTCTAAAAAATAAAACTTAACAGACACCATGTTAGTAAATTAATATTTTAAGAAATTTCTTGTCACTTTAACATATAGATTAATCTTTAGTGTATCAACATTTGACCTTAGGGAAAAAACTTAAATAGCTTTGAATTATTGTTCCATATATGTAAATAACCAACTTAGTATCATACAAACTTGTTGAAATTTGCTCTTTATTTACATAGATGTTCTTTATCACTTACTTTAACTCTTTTTCTTTATTTAATCAAATGATGACTTTCTTACCCCATAACACCTACTTTTCCTTCTATTGAATAAAGTTTTCATATCTAGAACCTTTTAATATCTCTTTCCCATCTGTTAACCCCCTTTTCTGTTCACATTTTGAAACAATCCTTGTAAATTTCTGAATTTAGACTCCATTTTAATGAGAAGAAATACTTTACATTATTGATAGTACTCTAATTAAAAACACAGTTGGAATTTTTGGGCCCGTTTGTATACAGAATCATAACTGTTTACTATGTTATGAAAACATACACAATGTTCCCTTATATAGAATTATATCTGTTGCAATTTTAAACTGTTAGTAACTTTGTTTTCAGTGATGACAAAGCAATTTTAAACTCTTTTCTTATTTTTCAATTTGTAAAAACACCAATAATGCTACTCAATGGAATTTAAGGACTTAAGAGTACTTGATGTTATAATTCAACAGTTTACATTGTAACCTTGTAAGTTAATCAGATGTCTAACAAACACATTTATGAGAAATCCCAACTCAAAATTAACTTACTTATTTTTACCAAAATATCAGACAAGTGTATTGACCAGTATTAGCCATCTCTCCCTTGTTGAAGAAAAGTCCCAGAAACAATGGATATTTAACTTTTATAAATATCAATACTTTATTAGTTCCTTGAACAACTAGAGAGACTTGTGGGTTAAGTAATTTCAAAGATATCTTTACTTTTATTTGTTTACTCAATCTAAACTGAACCTTCTTAAATCATGTGAATTAAGGTATTTGGATCCTTTTTTAAAAATTTATGAGCACTCTATCTATCTATTCATAATGTATGGATGCACACACATGTGGACAGAAAACACAATACACAGTATGCACACAACCAAAAGGGAAGGCCTTGTAGATTTCCCAAGGTGAATCTCCATGATGATGTTATAAATGTTTAAATAAATGAATAAATAAATTTTTAAAAACCTTTTTGGTTGAATAAAATATAGGACTGATCAGAAAAAGCTTTATTTTAGGTTTGTAGAATCAAAATTATGAGCTAAAAAAATACAGAATCTAAGAAAAATCAAGACTCCTACAAAAAAAAAAAAAGACACGGCTGGTAACAATTTTAGTAAATTACTGTACAATTAACTTTTTGGTTTAGTCTAGTAAAAGTTCAGGTAAAAGACATTCTTCCTCTCCCCCCCTTGGGCCTCAGATTAGTCTCCTACTAAACCTGCAGTCTTCTCCCATTTACATTTCAATGTAAGTCCTGGCTAAGATCTGGAAAAAGCTCAGGAAAACCACTGTTCTGAGCAGAAACCTCATGCCCAAGACATTTTAACCATTTTTGCTAGTTGGTAACCCACAGGTCTGGATGTCAAAAATTATGATACCTTAGTTTCCATTATTTTTGAGACCAAAGCTACTATGTTAAGCTTCTTACTGAGATAAGCTACTGTCTGTTGAGTAGGTCCATTCTCTTGTGTGACATTCCTAGGGCTATTTCTCCTCTCTCAGTGACAAACAGGTTAAATTTTGCTTCATAGGTAGGTTGAGCACAAGATCTTGAAGTAAGTCCCCTTTTCAATGTCTGAAAACTTTTACAATGTTTTGGTTCCCATATCAGGGCAGTTATTACTTGGTGTAGAGTTCCTTTAATGAGGCTATAAAAAGGCTTAGCCATTTCCCCATTCCCAGAAATCTAAAGCCTATAGTATCCAGTATCCCTAGGTAGCCTCTGAGTTGCCTTGTGGTCTGGGGTAGAGGGTATTTTCCTGTGGGGTTACTCTTTCCTGTCCTAGCTTGCAGGTTCCTTGAGATAGCTATAATCTTAAAGTGGGAACAGGTGGGCTAGAGGGGCCAGGGAGGAGTGATTCAGTCAGGAAGGGGGTGTAATTAACAACTCCCTGTATGGAGTGACAATCCCTTGGAGCAGAGGCAGATGATTGATAAGAGGAGGGGGAAGGGCTCTGAAGGAATTAACATTTCAATCTCTCCATTCTCTGGATCTGATCCTTGCTTATCTGCCTATCTAATTCTGGCTTCTTCAGGCCCAGGAGTCTTGGCTTATCAGCAGAGGATGAGAATCTAGCTGCCTTCTACACCATTATCACTCCCAATGTGCAATCACATCACCTACATCCTGAGGACAAGTAGGTCCTGGAGGCCACAGGAAGAGTATGTGAAGAGTTCAACCCCAGGAAGAAGTGAGTGTGACTGTCCCTCTGTTGAACCCTGATGCAAAGAAAAGACCACGGACTCCAATTTTAAATCAATTAAAGCAAACTTGTATTTGTGTACACAAAGAGAGCTTATCAGTGGCTGTCTCTCTTAACATGGGCTAGAGAGCAGCCCCCCAGCTCTTCAGGAACAAGGTTTGTAAGGGTCCAGCAGAGCGTCAGAGGGAGAGACCACACAAGAGACCAGCCTCATGCAATTGCAGGGGGAGGTTTTATTGAACCAGCATGCTGGGGCTCAAGGCTCACTCAGGAAGGGAGAGCAGCCCAGAGAGCCCTGAGCAGAGGTCAAGCAGAGCTTAAGTACACTTTTTGGAGAGGGTGGGGGGCTTTGCATACATCAGAACAAATCATCTTGAGGCGCGGGAAAATTGAACAACAACCCTGAGCCATGATTAGTACATCTATTGGCGGGGAACAGTCTGGGCAGAGGTGATTGGTCACCCCTGAGTGGGGTACACATTTAAACTGATTGGTTTTGTGGCCTGGATGCTTACGTCTGAGCTATTTGGAGCCCTTAGCTAATGAACAACCAGGGAATCAATGGAAATATTTACTGGGCAGTTCAGGTATTGTTCTAACAGCTACAGAGATTACAGGTTCTGGGGGTAGCAGAGGAATTTTAACAATACCTGGCCTATTATTATTATTTTTAGCCCAAGCCTTTCAATTTAGAAACCTTACAATCCCCAGTCTTTTACACTTTAACTCAGACTCTTGCAGCTTAGAGTCAGCTTAGAAATTTTACCTTTACAGGTTTTATAGCACAAAAAGTTGCAAAGGGGAGGTATCTTGAGAACTTATAGTTAACAAGATTTTGACAAGCATAATACAAAGGCAGATAGCAGGTCAGTGATCTGCATTGATGATATTCACAATAGCTAGACTGTGGAACCAACCCAGATGTCCTTCAATAGATGAATGGATAAAAAAAAAAATGTGGCATTTATACACCATGGAGTATTACTTTGCAATAAAAAATGACAAAATCATGGAATTTGCAGGGAAATGGATGGCACTAGAGCAGATTATGCTTAGTGAAGCTAGCCAATCCCTAAAAAACAAATACCAAATGTCTTCTTTGATATAATGAGAGCAACTAAGAACAGAGCAGGGAGGAAGAGCAGGAAGAAAAGATTAACATTAAACAGAGACATGAGGTGAAAGGGAAAGGGAGAGAAAAGAGAAATTGCATGGAAATGGAGGGAGACCCTCATTGTTATACAAAATTACATACAAGAGGTTGTGAGGGAAATGGTAAAATAAACAAGGAGAGAAATGAATTATGGTAGATGGGGTAGAGAGAAGATGGGAGGGGGGGGGATAGTAGAGGATAGGAAAGGTAGCAGAATACAACAGTTACTAATAAGGCATTATGTAAAAATGTAGATGTGTAACGAATGTGATTCTGCAATCTGTATTTGGGGTAAAAATGGGAGTTCATAACCCACTTGAATCTAATGTATGAAATATGATATGTCAAGAGCTTTGTAATGTTTTGAACAACCAATAAAAAAAAGAAAAAAAAACAAAGTAGGGAATAAATTCAAATCCTAACATCAGAATTTATGAGGTGCTGCTGAGGTTTCAGAAGGGTTGTTATCGGGTCAAAGGGAGGCAGGATTTATCACTTGCCACTAAGGTTTCAGAGAGGGTTGTTATATGGGCAGGGAAAGCCAGGCATGGGAGAGTTCAAGTCATGGGCAGGAATTCCAAACAAGTTTAGAAATTGCTGTAATTTATAGTAAAACAGAAATTAACTTTTCATGACTTTGTGACAAGATGGCTCCCAATCTTAAGGTGGAATTAGGCTGGATTCATCACCTGATTCTCTCTGTTGTGTTGCTCCATGCTGATTAGCACACACTGGAGCAGAGATGACCAAGAGAATTATGATGTGATTTCACATATGTAATTAATTTCTAGTAAGATGCTTATTAGTAAAATAATTTAATATAGTAATCATTATAAACAAATATAAAAATAATTAATGAGTTTAATGGAATACATTAAAATCCATGTTAATATGAATGATATAGATATTAACCACAATTTATGTCATTATAAGTTATCATATATATGATGTGTTCTTATATATTAGTTAATGTTCTAATGTTCATACTGATGTTGATATGTTATCACATCTACATGCTTCACATAAAATTATTATTGTCTGTAGACTTTGTTTTGCTTCTGTTTTGTCAGTTCTGTGTGTAATTCATACTAGCCCCCAAGTCTCAGCAACATGGACTGTAAACTCTTCTAGTGATCCACAACACAGGAGGCCACTGTCCATAAAATCACAGGGTTTCTGGGAGACTCAAAGTCTTCTCCTTCAGGGAAGGAGAGGGTAGGGCCTGGTGAGTCACACCTTCCACAGCCCATAGTCACAACCTTGAGAAAAACCAGTTTTCAAGTTCGGGCCCTTCCCTGCCTGGTGGTCTGGACCTTTAATTACCACAGAAGCTATCACAACCCAGTCACCCTGGCAACCAAACACCAAGACTACCAAAAGAAAGCTTGATGAAGGAGTCAAAGGGTGATAAACCAAATGAGGGCGCAGAAAATTGAGGCATGTCCAGGGACATACTATCCTCAGTGAGCACCTCTTCATCTCTTGGAGAAAGAGTAAAAGCGTCTTTGGCTGCTCAATTGGAACTTGTTTCTGCTTCCAAAATTCCAAGAAGGAAAAACAATCCAGTGTATAAGGTCAAAATTGGTGATGTTTGTTCTTTCAGGCACATACTTTGGAAGCAGAAAGTTTGGACATTCCCAGATGCCTGGGGACAAGGAGCATGGAGTTCACTCAGAGCACCAGTGAGCTCCTTCCAAAAAGAGGAGAGTTCCCCAGGGGTCCAGGGAGCTCTTCCCCATTCCTAGGAACCTCTCCAAGGACTGGCTCAGCTCCAGCAGGATTCCTGGGTTTCATTCTGGGGAGGGTCTCACAGGGAGCCCCAGTTTCCCCTTCACCCTCAGCCTGGCCACATTTTTAATCCTTTGCACAGGGAACTTGGCATATTCACACCTGGGTTCCCCTGAATCCTATCCAGGGAGCTCTGGTTTGTTTCCACTTAATCCCACCCTGGGGCTGGTGACTTGTGGGGTGGAAAGGAGGAAATGAGAGGTTGGGTGGGGACAGCACAGGCCAAGGAGGTCTGGGAGGCACAGGGCTGAGAAGGGCTGTGGTGGCAGAGGAGCCTGGATCACCTTCTCTCACCTCCTTTCCCTGGTCGGTGATGTTGTCCTGGCTCTTCCCTAAAGGTATCTGTCCTCACCACAAAGGTTACCTGCCCTTAGTTCCTCAAAATTCAACCTGAGTACCAAGAGTGAGTGTCACCTGGGGGATGAGGGAAGTGCAGACCCTCAGCCCTCCCAGGACCCCTGAATCAGAGTGTGCCTCCCAGCTCAGGGGATGTGGGTACACAGTAAGTGGAGTAGCCCTGGGGAGAGTCAAAGGCTAAAGGACTTTTTTACTTTGAAAGTTTGCTGTGCAGTAGGAACCTCAGGGATTGAAGTCAGAGAGGCCCTGGGTAAATCAAGGTTCTCTTCTCCTGAACAAATCTCCTGATGCAACCTCCACATCTCAAACACCAAGTGGGAACAGTGAGAAGGATACCACTCACACTGGCCTCTCACAAGCACAGAGGTTAGATGAACTGAGCACCAGGTGGGAATCTGGAAAACACCAGGTGTTTCTCACAAACAAAATTGAAACACAACTGCAAAAGCATCATGTTTCAAGATGTAAATGAGCCAAAATTCAATGTCATTGTGAAAATCTTCATGAATCCAGAGTTTTAATCCAGACATGAATCCAGACAATGACCAAAGACAATGAATCAGGGACAATGACCAAGTTTGGGGACGAAATATTACAGGTATGGGGCCTTCAGGGAAACTGAGGCACAAGAAAGACTCCCTACAAACCCTGACTCTGTGATCATGTCAGAAAGGTTTCAGACAAGTCAGTCCGAGTAACAGGCATGAGTTCACTGAAGGGTTAGGAAAACGGGGAAGGGGACACTCTCAAGTGAGAGACTTGGTCAACTCAGAAAGGAGAGGGACAGTGTACCATTCCTGCACTCCAGTTTTATTGGGGTCCCAGAGAAGTTTCCAGAAAGTCCAGCCCAGGTCTTCCCCTTGACTTTAGAATGAAAACAGGGTGACCTCAGACTTTCAGGTTCCCACTGTCATGGCAACCCTATGTTACCTTGGCCCATCCTGACCAGTTCTAATTGCAGTTGTCACTACACATTCTTACAGGTTTATGGTTAGGAGAAATTTTTCTTATCTTTCAGAATCTGGTATGGAAAAAGGGTCACAAAAGTCACTCCCTTCAAAGTGTCTTGGGTTCCTCTCATTAATGCTAATTCCTACCTGCATTTCCATGCAGATAACAGGAAGCTTGCTGAGCAATCAACACATTCTGTCCACTTAGGCCTGGCAGGGCTGCAGGGAAATTGCTTTTTGGTAAAAAACGCTTGTGCAGTGAGCACAGTGGGCCCATTTTATACTTATTCTCTTAAACTTGTGTTCCAGCCATACTCATCTATCTGTCTCCTAATAAAGGACAGAAAAAGACAAAATGATCCTATGTAAGCCTGTGGTGCAATATGGGAGAAAAATACCAAACCACACTGAACTCAGCCTTTGATGCCATCCAGGAAGAGATAGTGGTTCACACCAAGAGCCCAGAGAGAGCTGGGGGATTCTAGATAAAATGCTGATAGCACTATGTGAACTAACAACAAGCTACAGAAGCAGGACTCAGAGAGGGGCTGCTTCCAGTGAGGCCCTGATAGGAGCTGGTGGGGTGAGGTCTGCACACCTGGGTGTGGGTGACAGACCCTGTGCTGTTCTCTCATAAAACACCCAACACTGTCCATAAACAGGTTTCCAGAAGGCCAGCCCTGCTAGGATGCTGAGAGCTCCAGGCTGAGACCAGTTCTGCTCCACAGCTCAGAGGCCAGCAGTGGCCCCACTGCAGCTGACCCTGAGGCTGGATGCTGGGCAGTCCAGGGCCTCACTCTTTGCCCCCCTTTCTGTTCCCCAGCAGCAGCCTTCTCAGTGCCCCCTTCACCTCCTTGTTTCTGAGGGTGTAGATCAGGGGGTTCAGGAGGGGGGTGACAATGTTGTAGAAGAGGGTGAGGAACTTGCCCTGGTCCTGGGAGGAGCTGTGTCCTGGCTGCATGTACATGTAGATGATGTTCCCGTAGAACAGGGAGACCACGGTGAGGTGGGAGCCACAGGTGTTGAAGATTCTGTGTCTTCCTGAGGATGACTGGATTCTGAACACAGCCCTGACGATGTGGCCATAGGACACCAAGATGAAGACCAGGGGAGACAGCACGATGCCCACGGCCAGGACAAAGACAGTGCCTTCTATGGCCACTGTGTTGACACAGGCCATACGGATCAGGGCTGGCATCTCACACAGGAAGTGGTCCACCTTGTTGTGCCCGCAGCGGGGTAATCGTAGGGTCACTGGAGACATGACCAAGGAGTTGGCCATTCCACAGCCCCAGGCCACTGACACCAAGCCCAGGCAGAGCCTGGAACTCATGATCACCGTGTAGTGCAGGGGCTTGCAGACGGCCACAAACCTGTCATAGGCCATGACGGCCAGCAGCAGACACTCCACTCCACCCAGGCCCAGGAACAGGAAGAGCTGGACCACGCAGCCCACATAGCTGATGGTCTTGTCATGGCCATTCAGGTTGTAGAGCAGCTGGGGGATGGAGCTGGTGGTGAAGCTGAGGTCTAGGAAGGATAGGTGGGTGAGGAAGAAGTACATGGGCGTGTGGAGCCGGGAGTCCAGCCGAGACACCAGGATGATGGTGCTGTTGCCCACCAGGGTCAGCAGATAGGCTACCAGGATGACTACAAAGAGGACCCTCTCCAGGTGGGGGTGGTCAGAGAAACCCAGGAGGATGAAGTGGCTCTGGGTGCTGCCATTGGTCCCATCCATCTCTACTGCACCTGAGGAGAGGTGTCAACACCAGTAGTGGCACCTGCTGATGCTGGAGTATGGACTCCTCGCCAGGCTTAGAGGAGCACAGAGCAGGATTTTTTACTCACCTAAGCCCTAAACACTGGTGTGGAGGCTCTGCTATGATTATTATCTACAAAGTATAGAAAAGGAAACTGAGGCACTACCGGTATGTTAAGTAAATGTCACATGTGGAGAGGCAGAGCTGGTCTGCCCCAGGGTACGTTCCTGCCATCTTCATCCGTATCCACCCCTGTGCTCTGTCATTCCAAAGAGGAAAGGCACACACCTGCCAAGCTCCAACCTCTGCTTCTTCCAGAGTCACAAGTTCCTAAGCTCAGAGGCACAAAAAAACACTCCAAACAACCCCCTGATAGGATTTAGGAAATAGCAAATGCAGCTCATCCTTGAACATCACCGGTTTGAACTACATGTGTAAACTTCTACAAAAATCTTTTTTTAAGTAAATGCATTGGAAACATGTTTGGAGATTTGCAAGCATTTGATAAAACTTGAAGAAAAAGCATGTGACCATAAATACCCACCAAATTTAAGAAACATTTAGAATGTCATGAATGCATGAAATACATGCTGGTAATGCTACCTTTTTATCATTTACTAACATAAATATACATAAATCTTATATAAAATTAAAATGTATCAATATTTTCACAAACAGAGACCATATAACCTGCCACTTGCAAAGGAGAGAAATCGAAACCAAAGCAAACTGTATCAGGCATCATCAATGCAGGAGAGGAACTCAGGGAGCCTGACTCTGTGCGATGATCTCAGCCATCCCTGGTGTGGAAAAAAATGTGTCCTTCTTCTCCCTTAATAAATGGGGACAGAATTCAAAGCCCTGGAACGTGTGTGGTGGTTACCTGGTTAGGTTTCTGACTCCCACCAGGAAAAACAGACCCCTAGGAGCACCAGCAGTCCTGACTCCTGTGACCCTCTCCCCACAGGGCAGAGGAACTCACCTATAGACCCCCAGGGAAAGGGCACGCTGCACATGGAACCTTACCTGGAGGAGGTAATGACGTGCTGAGAGGAGCTTCCTGGGTCCTCAATCCTAGGGAGCCCCTCACCCTCTTCACCCAGTGCACATATTGCTTCCTTTTTAGGTAAAATTCTAAACCATAGCTCCCATGAAAGGAAATCAAAACTGGCACAGATTCTATGGTCCCACATTCACCATCACTCTAGGTCAGACACAGTACCTCCAACCCGGAAGTGAACAGTAGTCACCGTTCTGCCCCATTAGGTCATGACTCAGACTCTCAGTCTGAGTGGAACAACTTAATATGGCACTCACTTAAAGCCTGTGACCAGCACCCCAGAGCACGAACAGGGAGGAAGATGTAATTTTAAACCTTTAGCAGGCCACAGTAGAGTTGGACAAGTTGAGCACTGAAGACCTCACAAACTGACAGCCTCTCTTTTCTCCTATAGCTGTACCCAATAAGTGATTGGCTTTGTAGTGACTGGTCTGAAGAGAGCCTCAGCTCATGCTCCTACTATCACACACATTGTGCATGCTGACCTCTCAAGCTCCGAATTCTGCTTTTCCTGAAAATCCCTTTCCTATTGATTTAGACCCTTAGGTAGTGGGTTGCAGTCAGGATGCTGGTACAATGGACAGAGCCAGCACTCACTGTGGTGTCTTCTGCCTCCCTGATGTCACCAGTTGATTGAAAGTAGCTGGAACAGTGGTACAGTGCACAATTCCTAGACCTTCCAGGGAGCAGAAAAACACACAAAATAATTTATTTTAGCAAAACTGGGTAAAAATCCCATGGTGTTGGCTGTTTTGAGAACGTTGACCTATACTAGAACCTTGCCTTTTTCCAAGAGCATTGCTGAATGTAATATAATATAAAGTGCACTTGTGAATTTTGAGATCAAATTCAGAGGAAAAAGGCATGCTTGACACACAGATAGAGAATGCAGTGGCCCTCAGGGCATGCCCCTCAGGTGGAGGCCACACTGTCTAACAAGCCCTGATCTGTCACACTGTGGAGCCTGTCCCCACTGCGCAAAATTAACTCTATATGGCACCAGATAAATGTAAGGTTCTTGCCTTGATGTCCTTTCTGCAGATGTCACTAGACACCTGGGTAATGGGCACAGCTCATTAGAGTCCGGATCCAGGCAAAGAGGTAAGCACACAGGCAAAAAAGTGTACACTAGGTAAGCACTCACATCACATACCTACCTGGAAAGAGCAGATGAGGTGTGCTCATGTCCTCTTCTCAGCTTGACATTGGGTTCACTTGGCTGGGCAGACACTGCCTAGCAGCTCAGTGGCTGTTTGAGGGCATATGCCTCCCTGTCTGCACCAAGCCACAACTTTGGACAAGAAGATGAGGTCTGGAAAGATCTCTTCTTTCAGACAAGCGGCATACTGGTTGTCTTTCACTTTATAAAATGCTCAATTTAAAAATCACTGCAATAGATTTATATAAGTACTTTCAAAAACTCTTACAAAAATTTTTTGTAGAAATGGAATATTTAAGATATTGGGGATTGGTTTGCAGAAATGCACAAGGATTCCCTGCCACCTGTGGTTAGAAAGTCCCAGAACTTCTTTGAAAAGCTTTTAATAAAAATTATACAATTTGTCAATCATGCATGTTAAAAAGATATGAAAAGAGAAACACATCTCTAAGCCATCAAGCTATTTTTTAGGAACTCCTGAAACAGACAACCTAAAAAAATCTCTGAGTTGAACACTTTTTAGTAGCATTTTGCACACTGTGACTATAAGATCATTGCTTTTGGGCTCCAGACAGTAACCTCTTAATCATTTAGCCTTAAAACAATCAATGCAAAATGGAATTCAAACAAAAGTGTGTGATTTTTCTGAGCCATTTAAAGACTCTGGTACCTCAGTTTCAATGGGCTGGCTTCCTGGTGAAGGCTGAACCTCACTAGGCTCCTTCTCCTGCACTCCTGGGAAAACATGGTCTCTCTAGTCCACAATGAAACACCCAGTGCACACAGAAAGTGACACTTCACTAGCAACACTGTCTGCACTTCAAAAAATATGGTCAAATTCAATTTAATTCAAAATGAGTGAGTAAAATGTACTTGTTCTAAGGAAAATTAGAATTTTTTAACTGACAACAATTCTTACTCTATTGCACACTTAAGATTTGCACATAAATTGACTCAATGTTTAACTTATGATGTATAATCTTTGCAAACCATACAATTATGATATAGCAAGGAGGTACATAACCCAGGGTATGGTCTGTGTCACATACTATAACATTTATACCCCAAAAGAATCTTTAAAAAGATTTCAGTGACCATTCACAGTTAGAAACTCTGAGGTCTAAAGGGCACAGGTGAAAGGCAAGGTGGTTGCCGCTGTCCAAGTTCATGGGGCAGCCCTAGGACACTTTACTTTGCTCAAATAACCTTCCTGGTTGCAGAAGTTTTATCCCATCTAGGAACTATAATGTGAGGTTAAATGTCCACAGTCAGGCTCTGACCTCATTCCATGAGAGGTTGGAAGACAGTGCTCTGCTCAAGAGTGACAACCAGAATGTGCAGGGATCCCAGGGGCAGGATGGAGTGGGCTGCAGCGAGAGGGGCTTATGCTCCTGTGCAGATCAGGCCTGCGTGCTCCCAGGTGACTGTGTGCCTCTCATGTCACTTCCCCTGCACTAGCAGAGGTTCTGTAGCTTCAAATGTCACCTCTCAGTGTTCTGTACAGCATTTTTAATAGTGTCAGCAGAAAGAAAACTGTTCTCAGATAGTACTCAGTGTAAGTTTCACAGGTAAATCACAAATGGGAATATTTTTGATAAGGTTGAAGGACAAACCTACATTTTGAGAAGCTGAGGCATATTTGGGGTGTGGTATTGTCCTTAAGAAAAGGAAAAAAATGATATGGCTTGGGAGGCTTGGTGATGGCAGGCACCCTGGTTTGAGATCTGGGTCCCCATCTGCCTCTGGCTTTCTGTGCCACCCATTTTTGCTGTGTTGAGCATTTTCTTCTTCTGCTTCCCCACTGACACTGTTTGGGAAAAAGATTTCAAGGTAACAACATACACACAGAAGCACCCTACTTAGGAGGGTTATGAGAACGTTACCTTGAAATGCTGCTTGTGATAGGAGCCGCTCTCCACCTGTGGATCTTGGAGGGAGCTGGGTGTGAGTGCCAGAGCTGGACAATGGCCCCCTCAGGTGGGAGTCCTCTATCCCTGCTGCCCTCACTACACATTTCTTCCTTCCTTTCCCCTTTGTCTGGTGACTGCACCTACCCCTCAGCTGGTAGGCACAGAGGCAGATGACTCATAGCCTAGCAGGAAAGGGGCCCCAAGGCATGTACAGGGCTGGAGGCTGCCCTCTGCATTCCTCCCAGGTGGCCTCAAGCCCTTCGCACTCATCCCTTATCCAAGCTTGACCCAATTCCTCTAAAGATTCAAAAAGCATCTTCAGACATAGCCACTCCCCCCCAGCATTCCCACCTGGTCAGTGTCACAGTGAGACTCCTCCCGGTTGGAAGCATCATCTGGCCCTGGCTGTGGCTTATTGTCCCTCATCTGGCACCCACCCATTTCCCTCCCTGGGCAGCCTCTGGGCCCACCCATAGGATCCTAAGCCCTCATAGAGGCCTGGCAGAGAGCCCAAGACTGTCTTCCATATTTTATCTTTCCAATTCTGTTATATTTGATCAAGTTTAATAAAGAATTTACACCAAGTTAGGAGAATGGATTCCAATTATCAGAGTCACAGAGCTTCCTATCAGGCCTCCTAAGATGTCACAGGCACCTCTGTTCCTTAATCAAGGATAATTTAAGGAGTAATATTGCTTCAAACTGAAATTCAAAAGCAAACAACACAGCCTGAGCATGTGAGACCAAGTGAGATTTCAACCCCAGTGTTCCAGAGTCTGGTCACCCTCCACCTTGGCCTTGCAGCTCAGCTGTCTCTCATTCTTGCTTTCACTCATTCACAACACCTGCTGATGTTGAGTAAGCTCCAGGGACCAAGCGAAGCCCCTAAATATGGAGAAGTGCTTGCTGTTCCTCCCTCCAAAGACCACAGAGGAAGGACAGGCACAGGGCGTAGCCCCATTCCACAGAGTGAATTTGCAGTACTTTGTGGTAGATGGTGCCCATGCTGAAGGACCCCCACCTGCCAAGGGTGGCAGGTGGAAAACGAGAGTGAGGATGAGGATGAGGGGTCAGGGGAGCAGTGTGGAAGAGGACAAAGCTGAGCAGAGACTCCTTGAATAACTGGAATTTTGACTGTACTTTGGAATGACTGGGTGGGACCTGGGGATATCCTGGGTGAAATCCACTTTTGGCCAACATCAACCTTATACATACATAGTCTACCCATCTTTAGCAGAAAACTGAGTTCTTACAAAGGGATAAAATCAAAGTTACCAGAGTTATGCTGTAAATTTATCTGTAGCTCTAATCCCCTAGCTTCTAGTCTAGCTCTCCTTGATAAGACAATAAAAAATGGCACTAACACTTTTCCTCTCTCTATAAACTTGCACACATACATAAATTAGGTCATGTTCAGCACCAAATATTATGTTCTCCTCAGGTTTTTTGCCTCCAGAAAAAGAGAAAGAATTTGTAAGGACAGTTATTGAAACTGTCAGATTCTCCAATAGCTTTGAACTGGGGATTTAAACAATTCTCTTATTGGATTTCTCCCCACATTTTATTTAGTGCAAACAGAAAACTTACATAATCCACAAATATTAGATGATCATGTAGGATGTTGCCACAACAGTTTCATTTTAATATTTTTTACTGTATTATAGATATACAGAATAGTGAGGGGCAGGCTGAAATTTTCATACATGTACGGAATATAATTTGCTCCATTTCAGTCCCAGTACATCTTCTTTTCCTCCCCTCCTGCCTGTCCTCTTCCCCTTCCTCTAATCTACTGGTCTTCCTTTCATTCATTGATTGGTTGACTGGTTGATTGTGCTTTATACATACACATAAAGGCATTATTCATGGAGATGTGTTCATACATCCACCTCCCACAATTTGGTCAGTATTATTCCCAGTTCCTCCCTTTCCCATTCCTCTTCCCTAACCTTCATCCCCTTTGTCTCCCACTGATCTCCTCTCTCTTTTCAGGGAATCATTTCTCTATTTTTCTTAATTCGCTCTGACTTCAGCATATGAGAGAAAACACTCAACCTCAAGTATCAGAGTCTGGTTTATTTCATTTCACATGGTAGTTTCAGGTATATGCATTTATCAAGTAAAATAATTTCATTCTTCTTTATGCTGAACAAAGCCACATTTTCTCTGTGCATTTGTTTGTTTGTTCATGGGCCCCTGTAGAGGTTCCCAAACTAGACTTTTGTGAATTGTGCTGCCTTGCACATTGATAGGCATGTATCACTGCATGGTCATTTTAGTTCTTTTGCATAAATACTGAGAAGTGGGACAACTAGGTAATAAGATGGTTTCATTCCTATACTTTTGAGGACTCTCCATGCTTTTTCCCAAAGTGGTTGTACTAATTTACAGTCCCTCCAAAAATGTATGAGTTTACTTTTTCCCCCACATTCTCACCAAAAATTATTATTGTTCATATTTTGGGTGATTTTTATATAGTCTTGATTTGCATTTTCCTGATTACTATGCATTTCTTCTGGTAGAGTTTCTTGTGTTTTCTCAGTGTAAGAAGATGTCCTCAGCACACAGATACACTCCCTTCTTCCTTGCCTAGTTATATCTCTTTAATGACCTTCACTTGCCTCAGCTAGAGTTTTAAAAACTATAGTGAATAAGAGTGACAGTGGACATCCTTGTCCCATTCTTCATTTTAGAGGAGATGTGTTTGTTTTCTCTCCATTCTAGATGATAATGGCTTTGAATCTGTCATATATAGCTCTTAAAATTACAGTCAGTTTCTTCTATCAATAGTTTCTCCAGTGTTTTAACATTTATGGGGGCTACATTTTGTTGAAGGCTTTGCCTATATCTATTTAGATGATCACGTGATTGTTGTCATTAATTCTGTTGATGTGATGAATTAAATATATTGACTTGTGTATATTGAACCAAACTTGCATTCTTGAGATGAAACCCACTTGATCATGGTGCAATATCTCTTAATGTGATTTTGAAGGCAGTCTGCTGATATTTTTAAGGATTTTCGTATCTATGTTTACTGAGTACATTAATCTATACTTTTCTTGATGTATCTTTGTCTGGTTTAGGTATTGAAGTGACACAGAGTTCACAGAATGAATTTTTCGAGTCTTCTCACTTTTTATATTTAATGGAATAACTTGAGGAAGATTGGCATTGGGTTTTCTTTAAAGGTCTAGTAGAACATGACTGAGAATCCATCTGAACCAGGGCAGTTCTTCATTGGAATGTTTTTAATTGCTGTTTCTGTATCATTGCTTGATATTGGTCTTTTTACATTTTCCATATCATTATGGTTCAATTTGGGTAGCTGATAGTGCTAAAAATTTATCAGAATATTTTTAGATTTTATTTATTGGAGTATAAATTTTCAAAAGAATTTCTAATTATCCTGTGGATTTCACCAGTGCCTGTGGTAATATCTCCTTTTGTAGCTCAAATTTGGATTATTTGTGTCCTTTCTGTCTCTTTCAGTTAGTAAGTCTAAAGTTTATCCATCTTCTTTAGCTTTCAAAGAACCCATTCTTTTGCATTCATCTTTTGCATTTTTTTATTCTCAATTTTTTGAATTATGGCTATCATCTTAATTATTTCCCACCTTGCACTGGTTTTGGAATTAGCTCGCCTTTTTCTCTGGGTATTTGATGTGTAACATGATTATTCATCTATGATCTTTCTTTCTTCTTCTTTTTTTATGTCGAATCCAAAGTTTTAAACTTTCTTATGATGAGGCATTCATGCTGTCCCAGAGAATTTAATATATTGTATATATGTTCTAATTTGTTTCTATTTTTTCTTCTATGATCCATTCATTATTTAAATATATTTTAACTTCCATGTGTATATAATTTCTATAATTTTTCTTGCTGTTCACTGTAATTTCATTCCTATATGATATGATGATAAGAAATATATCATTTTTTACATTTTCTAATATTTCCATTGTGACTTACTCAAATGAACACTACTAAGTATTCCCTTCATCTTGTTGATCCTTAGGTCTCTAACCTAGGAAATCAGGGGATTTTGGTGAACATCACCAAATATCTCCTACAGAACTCCATCTTCTCCTGAGACTAATCCTGGGCAGCAGGCCAGAGCTGCAGAACTGAGTGTGTTGGAGAATTTGCTTGCAGCTTGAATTGAGTCCATTTCTACATCAGCAAAGTCAGGTGTAATGGCTTAGGCTCCTGTCCTTGTGGGCTTGGACACTGGGGATCAATTAAGGGCAAAGGGAGGACATGTAAGGTTTGCTGGAGGAAGGTTGTGCACACCAAATGCAGCAGCTCAATCTTTGTTGCCCTTTGTAGAACCTGATGAAGTAAGTAGGTGTGGCATATCCTAGTTTGTTTGGGCTTTAACAAGGCAATAGCAAAGGAAGATGTGTGAGCAAAGCAACAACATGGGGAACACTCACAAGGTGAAGAGCTTTGTGATTTCAGCAGAAAGATGATAGTAGAGGCGGGAGCAGTGAGCACTTAATGTGTTCTGAGGATTCCTTCCTGGTGCCCTTGACATCTGGTGTCAGGAGAATTTGGTGGGAACCAAGGCTACTGCTCAGTGGCAGGACCTAGCTTCTTAGCCTGGTTGACTATTTGGGAACATTGCTGTTTAAACATTTTGAGTTCAATCCACTGTCAGCGGGGATTCCTTTAATGATAAAGCTACTTCTCTTAAAATACAAAATTAAGCACTTCAGACAAAGTAAGTCAAGATGATATTATTGAACTCAATTGATTTGGGTAAAATTTAAATAAGGGAAATAGTTTGGAAACGAGTTCACACACTTTTTGTTGCACAAAGAACAGAAAAATGGTTTGTTGTAGTGGTTCCTTAACAGACTGGAAAAGAGCTAAGGGTAAACTTAAAGGTAAAATGAGGCCATGTGAACCTGTTAAAATTATACAAAGTGCTGCTCTCAAGGATTTGGAGCTTCGCTGGGACAACAAATTTCTCTGAGCCTGAGTCTTCTCAGTGTTTAGCATATGGAAGGAAGAGAGGACATGGACTCACACTCAGACCTTCTATGTGCTGAACACACAGAGCTCACTTACTTCTGTCCCCTAAATTCTGTCCTCAGAATTCTCATAGGAAAATGCTGAGATTTGAATTATCTGAGGCTCAGACAAGTTGCTGGTTGTCTTGGGCTGATTCTCTGTAACATTTCAAAACTGTGCAATATTCATAACATTTGCAAGCTAAACTCAGGGTCCAACACTTGCTATGTTTACATGTATCAGGCTATGTCAAATTGGATTTTCATTTTTTTCTTTTTTAAAAATTCTATATATTTGAGCAATGGGCTTTGCAGGATGACTCACCTTGCAGCCACAGGAATAGTTCTCTACAAAGTATAATACAGCAAAAAATGTGGTGTTTAAATGATTCTGTTGTAAGAAATAAGATTCCATACCTAATTTTAAAAAAAAAGTTGCTGGTAATCAATGAAAATAGTACCACCCAAAGGTTCCAGATCACAACAGCTCAATTACAAGGTGTACAGGATCCTAAAAGTAATGATTCAGGCCCATTCTCTGAACACATGAAAATTTTCAATGTTACAAAATTAGTTATTGTAGTAACTACCATCAAAACTCTTTAATCTGTAAAGTATATATCACATAATCTAAATATAAACATAGCCTACCTCCAAAAATGGCCCAAGGAAGACATAAACAGCAGACTGAAATTAAACCTGGACTAAACAATGAAAGGAGGAAAGCACCCCAGATGGCTCTGTGCCCTCCAAACCCCAGGTGTGTGTTAAGGATTGATTTATGAAATGATCTAGTCACACCTTGTTAGTTTGGTCGCTGTTACTAATTTACTTCTGAAGCTAATATTTTGTTCCGTTGATCAGCAGATTTTCTGAGAGCCTCTGAGCCGGAGGCAGAGACAGAGGATTTAGTGGGTCCCACACTGTCCCTAAGCAGCACCCAGTTGTGCTGATATGCCCAGGCCTTGGGATCCCTTGCATGCTTGACTTCCTTTGTTAAACCAAGGTAGCCCAAGTTGTACTCATTGCCCACTGCCCAGTCTCTGCCCTGGGCTCCTCCTCTCAACTCTCTGCTCAACCAGATCCTCCTGTGTGAGCTCCAGAAGGGGACCTGACCCCATGTCACACCCACTGGCCTCTCACCTGGTCCAGAGCACAGTCTGAGTCCTCCCCTCCCTACACACTTGCCCTGGGGCCTGGAGCTTCCAGATCCCTCTTGTCTCTGCTGTTGTCCTGATGACCTAGGCAGGCTCCTCCAGGGCTGTTCCTGCTGCTCAGTCTGTGCAAAGTGGTCCAGAGCCTGAGGGCCCCAGCAGTACCTCCTTGGAGTGGTGCTCAGTGCTGCTGCCCTATTGTCCTTCTGTCCTTCCTCCCTGCTCTGTTGTTCTTGCTGTCACTAATGTGCACACACCTTGCAGCATTTATTTGGGCTGCTGCTCTATTGTCTGTGTCACCCACTGAATACAAGCTCCAGAGTGTGTAATCTTGTGTATTTTAACCACGAAATCCTGTTGATGCCCAGCAGCACTACCACAAACAGAAGCAGTGAGCACATTTTGAAGGGATTAATGGATCTCAGGGCTGGGCACATTGTGTTTTCCTTCTCTGTGAGGTCAGAGCTCTGTCTCTAGACCTGCTGGAGGTACAGGAAGCCTGAGATCTCACTGCTCTGCAGGTAAAGTGATGCTGTGCTCCTGAGCACCACTTTTTACTCTCAGTGCTTGTCAACCTGACAGATTTCAAAATGTGTCCCCTCTTATGTGAAAAGCTCTCCTTTACAATTGTATTCCTGTTTTCTATGGTATATCAAGGAATCACTGCTGTTTACTTACTGAGATGAATCATGACAACAAACTATTGGTTGCTGTTCTTTCCTGGATTAATTTTCATTAATCCAAATTAACATCCACAGTAGTCTGTGGCAGCATCCCCATTGAAGAGCTCAAACATAAAGTGCAACTCTCTCTAAGACTAGATACAGGGAGAAGTCAAACACATGCCGGCGATATAAGAAATGTGACTATCTTATTTTATGAATATTTGTGAGAATAAAAACAATGAAAATGAAATTTCCAGATCTGACATGGCACAAGGAGAAGAAGGGAGGCTGTGAATGGCTGAGAGGCAGATGCACATTCCCAAAGAACAGCTTAAGCAACAATATCACCTAGGAGAGGAACTCACTCATTTTCTTCTCATTTTGGTTTCTTTACTCTAAATGATTAATAACTAATTGTGGTTTTACTTCCCCTACATAATTAAGTCCGAACAGGGCAAGTGCACACACGTGTAAGCTGCAGTCAGGACACTGCCTCTGTTCATGTTCCTTCCTAGGTGAACAGCTCAGCAGCAGAGCCAGTTCCTGCTTTTAACTTGGGAAACTAAACTGCAGGACAGGAAGAAATATCCTCTCCATGGCCCATGTGCCTGACCTAGAATTAGGCCTGATCCTATGGAGGACAGTAATCATTACACCAATTACTTTGAATGCTTTATTGCACACACAGTAAATCACTCACCAGTTACTAAATGTGCTATTGTGAAATGATTAGTAATATGAAGTCAAATCTCTTCCAAGGTATAACTATATTTGAGAATATTATTCTTCACATCCATGAATTCTTCTTATTATCTTGGAAATAAAAAAAAATTAGTGTCTAAATCACATTACAATAAATGAAGTAATGAGAAGAACCTTTCGTGTAAGTTATGGCACACATCCAGGTTTCTTGTATACACAAAAAGTCTGTCCTTGTATGTGCTTCCATTATCCATACCCAGGTTGTATTTCTGTTACTGTTCCAGTTCCAGCTTGCCATTGTGAATATAGAATAAAAAATATTGCACATGATTTAATCGGTCAACTTCATCATATGTAATTTGCTTCCAAGAAGAAAGGGAAAATGTATATAAAAACCTTAATATTTGATATTAGTTTGTAAGGTTTTCACAATGAAAACCACATTAGGGAAGAGACAGTATCCAAAGAACATGCTATACTAAGGTTGATCATATAGGACTCATGATACCTTTACAACTTAAGAAAGATGCTTTTGAATGATGACCCACTTCTAGGGCCAGCCGAGCAGCTTCTGTTTAGGAGGTGAGCAGCACAGCTCTGGGAGAAGACCCTGGCTTACTCAGCTGCAGCAGTGCCAGTGGGGAGGGGAGAGCAGGCACTAAAGGTGTGGAGGAGGCGAGGTCACTGAGGATGCAGACTCAAGCACACAGGGCACTTCTGCACCCCACAGGCCTGTCTGTGATGAACCTGAGTGCTGAGTTGGGGAGCTGGGAAAGCAGGATCCTGGCTTCCTTTGGGGCTGAGCCTGGTGCATAGTCCTAGGAATGCTCCTGCCCAGCATTATCTAGGAAAGACTTCCTCAGTTATTTCATTTGTATTTGTTGCATATGGGAGTAGAATTTGTATTTCAATTTGAGATGGTTACCAGAAAGAACTGGGAAAGTGATTTTTATTTCCAATATCAAAATCTATTGAACAGTATTTTTTCACATATTCGTTGACCGATGTATTTCCACTATTGAGAAGTGTCTGTTTAATTCATTTGCCCATTTATTAATTGAGCTACTTTTGCTACTGTTTTGTGAGTTCTTTATGTATTCTAGATAATAATGTTAGAAGAATACCTAGCAAAGCTTTTCTTCTATTCCCTCTTTCTTTCTTCACATTTCTTATCATTTTCTTTTTTGTAAAGAAAGTTTTTAATTTTATGGCACACCATTTATGAACTCTGAGTGTTATTTCCTGAGCTTTGAGGTCCTATTCAGAAAATTGTTGCCTCTGCCTGTATGCTGGAGTGTTGATCCCATGTTTTCTTCTAGTAAAGTTTCTGGTTTGATTCCTAGATCTTTGACACAATATGAGTTGAATTTTGTATAGAGTGAGAGATAAGGTTTTGTATCTTTTTTTTCCATATTGGATAACCAGTTTTTCCAGCACCATTTGTAGAAAAGACCATCTTTTCTCCAATATATGTTATTGGCACTGCATCAGAGATCAGATGAATATAGATGTGTGGGCTTTTCCCTATGTCTTCTAGTGTGCCATTAGCAATTAGGATCATGTAAATTTAAACTACACTAAGATTTTACTTCACACCACTCAGAAAGGCAGTCATCAAGAATACAAAAATAATAAATGATAGAGAGGATGTGGGAAAAAGGAAACACTTTTACAGTTTTGGGATTGTTAATTAGTACAACAAAACAGAAAACAGTATGGAGGTTCCTCAAAAGACTAAGCACTGAACAACCATGTGACCCAGCTCTACCACTCCTCGGTTTTTATACTCAAGAATTAAAGTCATCATACTGCAGTGATATATGCATACCCATGTTTATAGCAGCACAATTCAAAATAGCCAAACTATGGAACCAGCTATTTATCCAGCCATAAAGACAAAAATAACTTTATTTATTTAAAGAAAAATGGATAGAACTAGAGTTCATTATGTTATGGGAAAGAAGCCAAACTCTAAATATTGAGAGTCATATGTTTTCCTTCATATGTAGATACAAGAGAGAGAAAAGGAAAAGAAACTTAGGGGAAGTGGAAATCTCATGAAAATCAGAAATCTGTAGAGAAAAGGTTCTGGGAAGTTGGAGGCAGGGAGAGATAGGGAACATTCTAGGGAGAGATTTCAGCCATATTGTATTGCCTGTACAAACATGTTAACAGCAAATGTCGTCATTATACTCAACTGTAATGCACCAATAAGAAATGGGGAAAAAGACAGACACATTTAGCAACTACTACACATTCATTATCTGAAGCATAAAGTTACTTATATAAAAAATCTATTGAACAGAATCTGTGGTGTTGTATGGATGACAATTCATTCAAAACAAACACTAATAAACTTAATTTCTTCTATTCTCCTTTTCTATTTGATCATGTTTATTGCTTAGTTTTGTTTTTATTTTTCTTTTAAGGAAATTAAAGCAGTGCCTTTTCATGGAGAAATGGAACCAAACTTCAAGTGATTTTATTTTGTTGGGATTGTTTCCTCAAAACCAAACTGGCCTCCTTCTCTTGCTTCTGATAATCTTTGTGTTTGTTCTTGCCTCAGTGGGGAACTCAGGGATGACTGCCCTCATCTTCTTGGACCCGCGGCTCCACACCCCCATGTACTTTCTCCTCAGCCAGCTCTCCCTCATGGACCTGATGTACATCTCCACCACTGTCCCCAAGATGGCCATCAACTTCCTCTCTGGCCAGAAGAGCATCTCCTCCCTGGGCTGTGGTGTGCAAATGTTCTTCTTCCTGACCATGGCCGGCTCAGAAGGTTTAATCCTGGCCTCCATGGCCTATGACTGCTTTGTGGCCATCTGCCACCCCCTCCACTACCCCATCCGCATGAGTAAAAGCATGTGTTTGAAGATGATCCTGGTGCCCTGGACACTGGGATTCATCAACTCCATGGCACACACATTTTACATCTTTCATCTTCCTTACTGCAGGTCTAGGGCCATCAATCACTTTTTTTGTGACATCCCAGCCATGGTTCCTCTGGCCTGTATGGACACCTGGGTCTATGAGTACACGGTGTTTGTGAGCACAGGCCTGTTTCTCATTGTTCCTTTCCTTGGCATCACTGTGTCCTATGGGCGGGTCCTTTTTGCTGTCTTTCACATGCGCTCAAAAGAGGGGAGAAAAAAGGCCTTCACCATGTGCGCCACACATTTAACCGTGGTGACATTTTACTACACACCTTTTGCCTACACTTATTTCTGACCAAAGAATCTCAGATCCCTGGCAGAGGATAAGAACCTGGCTGTCTTCTACACCATCCTCACCCCCATGCTCAATCCCATCATCTACAGCCTGAGGAACAAGGAGGTACTGGGGGCCATGGGAAGAGTGTGTGGGATATTCTCCCCCAGGAAGAAGTTAGCATGGCTGTCCCTACTCCTCTGTATGGCTTCTCTCCATGCAGACTGGAACACCCTCATGAAGCACTGACCAATAGTACTATAGTGAAAATGATGCATGTCACTATATGTCTCTAGTGACATTTATAAGTAAAATTAATTGAAATAATATATTGATCATTATAAACTAATATAATGATTAATACTTTAATTTAAAACAAAACATTCATGCTAAAATTTACAATGCAAATATTAATTACATTTTATTTTATACTATTATGAATTATTTCATACAATACTGTACATGTTCATACATATATTAGTCAATGTTATGTCTACATGCATCACATGAAATTATTATTGCTTATATACTTTGTTTTCATTCTATTTTGTCAAATCTTGTGTGTAATTTATACTTACAACCTACAGCTACTTGGACTATAGATCCATCAAGTGTCCCACAAACATATGTGACCCAGTGTAGGGCTTCCAGGTGACTAATGTCCTCTCCTTCAGAGAAACATGTGGCTTCATTTTCTGACTATGATCCTGGTCTTGAGACAAAGAATTGTACTCTCAACCCTTAAAAATAGCCATTCACTTCCTTTAAATTTCAATTGTAACTCTTGTAGCAATATAGTACCCTAAGCAGCTCCTAGAACCCGCCATCCCCCAAATCTCTGATCATTCTCCTGGCATGTGCTATGTAAAGAGCATTCTCTTCCCTGGGAAGATGCTGCACTTTTCCTTCACTTCCCTTTTCAAATTATTTGACCAGCAGCATCCATGATCCTTGACTCCACTAGGAGGTTCTCCTTGGCTCCTATCACCAGTGCCTCCTCTGAGCTGCTCTTTGGGGTCTTCTTTCCCACCACCTGGGCAGTCAACACAGTGTGCCTCTCTCATGTGCATGGCTGTGCCCTCCCCAGCCTCACAGGCAGCCTGTGTCTGCAGGTATCACTGAGTTTAGTGCTTTCTAATCTGCCTGCCTGGTCAGTTCCTTAAGCCATTGGCCACATGCCCAGCTCCACTCTGGAGGTAACTCTCCATCCACGTTCTGTCCCATTTCACCAAACTGGGTTTTTAAAAATGTTTTAAAGTACTTAACCCTGCTCTGTGAGAACTGTTTAGTGAGTGTCACTCCGTGCCCCCGACATTGATGATGTTGTGTTATTGACATGATGGGTGACCCAGGCGACATCTGGGGTTCAGTGCCAGATCTAGTTTGTGGCTCTGTTTTTCTTTTGCTTGCATTAAATGTTGACCCACTATTCTGCTTTGTGTGGCCATTAGTAATATACAGGTCATTTCATGTGCCAGATATTTATTTTAAGGCTTTATATTGGTCACCACCATTATTATTTCTTGCCCCCCTTTTTCCTAAGAGCAGCTAGGAAGTGATTGGGATGCTACAGATTCACGAAAACCTCCATTCCAAATCCAGAGCAGGGAAAAACAACAGATGAGTGGAACAAAAATGATAAAAAAATGAAACATCAAACACAACACACACACACACACACACACACACACACACACACACACACATACACACACACACACACACACACACACACACACACACACACCCCACACACACACGGTGCTCTCCACTGGAGCCCAGGCTCAGAAACCTCGCCAGTCCCTGCACAGGCCGCACATACTCCACCACATGCACATTCCCCAGGTCAGGCCTGGAGTGCAGATGCGGGGTCTGGACACTGTCTGTTCTCCTCCCAGATGCCTGCACCAGCTCCCAGCAGCCAAGGGTGCCCTCAGGCCTGGGAATCCCCAGCTCATGCAGAGAATCTCAGCGTCTTTCCATCACCAATTTTCTGCCTTTCTGGGTCTGTTGAGATCCACTTCCCTCTCTTCCACAGGTTCACAGATGCCAAGTTCATTGCCAGGGCTTCCCTCCCTGGCTGCCTAAAGGGAAGTGGGGAAGGCGAGGGGGGAGCAGACTCCACCTCCAGCAAAACTGGCTCATCTCTAATGCAGCACCTCTTGTTCTATCTTCAAAACTTGTAAAGGTCTCTCTACGGTTATTTTACTGTCCAATGGGAATTCCAGTGAATTTCCTCCATCACCCTGTTAGGAAGCAAACCCCTGCTGCTGGGATCCCAGCTCAGGGGCAGCTGGCACCTGCCCCTTTCTCTACTCCACCTTCCCCCACATGGAGTAAGTTTCTCCTCCAACACTTTCACCAAGTTACCAGGGAAATCCATCTTTTCTCATTGTAGAATAACACTGCTTGTTTTTTTCCACACATAACCATGTAATCACTGTGTGTTCATCTGAACTGATAGGACATCAAGTCCCACCTTTGACCTTTGTTTCCTGACAGTGCCTTCCAGAAGCTCCCCGTATGGAAGGCAGCATTCCCTGAAAGGCAGAAGTCACTCAACCTTCTCAGTGTATATGACTGCACCACTGGCAGTCAGAGGCTTCTATGGTTTCTGGAATGGTGGGCACAGTGAAGGCCACCCTGGGGTGCTCTTGGAAAACACCTGGAGCTGCCACAAATCTCAGAAGGTATGTGGTGCCCCCCCCCCGATGGTCTGGGTCTCTGGCACCAACGTGGTACATCCACTGAACAATGTCTACAAGCTGATGCCTGCCTGCCTAAGAGAGGACTGATTTCATTCTCTTCTCCTCTCCAAGGAAACCCCATTACTGGCAGGTGACAGCAGAGGTCACACAGGGAATACACTCCTGGGTGATGGTTTCCCACTCTCCTCTGCCAAGCACCTGAGATCTCACACTTCAATGGAGTGGCCAACACCCTGACAATAATTCCATCAACATAAAAATGCAGACACATGTTCAAAATACTGTGACCTAGTGAGAAAGTCATGCTTCTTTAATGAAAAGGAGAATTTTAAAAAACCTTGTCTTTCCATTTTTTTGATTGAAAAAATAATAATAGCAAATAAAAATAAATAAATAAAGCCATAGGTTACTGAAATATTACTGTAGAAATTTTAAAATCCAACTGAAATTCTAAATATTATACAAGATTAATATTAAAATTATATTAATTTTTTATTAATTCTTTTCTAGTAACTGTAATGCAAATCATTGTATTTTGTTTCTTCTAAGAATTTGGTGACTCTTTTCCAGGGAGTTTGGTTGGATCTAATAGCATGTTGACTGTAATGATTTTGGATTGTGTGAGGTGCCTCCTGGTGTTGATTTGCATTTCTATTTGATTACCTTAAATATTAAACATTTTTTTTTCTGTGATAATACATGCTGTATGGCTGTAAACATTTGGGCAAGATCAGGGGAACTGGAGATGAATTATTTATATTACTCAAATGACTCAATAGCAAGAAAATAATCTGATGGTTAAATGGTCAAGTGATTTGATAAGTATTTCACTAAAAAAATTTACAAAGAATCAACAGATGTTTGAAAAATGTTTAACATCATCAATCATAAGTGAAATTCAAATTAAAGCCACAGAGATGCCACTTCATACCTATTTATTTGTTCACTTCATACCTATTTATTTGAATGGCTATTATAAAAAAACAAAGCTACATGTTTGTGAGAATTCAGAGAAAAGGAAACACACACTTTGCTAATGGGAGTGATAATTGATGCAGTCACTTTGGGAAAAGGTCTAGTGGCTCCTGGAAAACCTAAGGTAGAACTACCATAGAATGCAGCAGTCCTCAGCACTGTGTGTCCTCAAACCACATGAGTCAGTGTGTCAAAGAAAGTCTGTGTCTCTAGCATATGGCAGCGTCATTCCCAGTGCCAAGGTACAGAATTAACCCAGGTGTGCATCAGCAAATGAATGGACTGAGAAAACACGTGTGTGCAGGAGACATTGTACCACTTAGCATTAGAGAGGAGGGACAGTCTCTCACTAGTGACAATGGGTGACCTGGAGGACCTAGTGTGAAAGGAGCCAGGCTCAGCGAACAAGCAGCACATGACCTTGACCCTGGAGTCAGAAAAAATGATACTCATAGAAGCAGAGTGGCACTGTGGCCAACAGAGCTTCTGGGAAAGTGACGTGGCCTGGCAGGAATTCAAAGGAAGCAGTTCAAGAGATCTACCATGAAGCATGGTGTCCTCAGCTATAATCATGAACCACATGTTGAAAACAGCTGAGAAGACAGAGGTTAAGTGCTGTCAGGACAAAAAAACCCCAAGTGCACAAGGTACTGCATCTGCTAACTGGTCAAAGCTAATCATTGCAAAATACACGTCTATCAAAAGACCATGAGGAACAGCAAGAAATAAAATTGTTAAAAATAACATTTTTAAAGTTAATTCTTGTATAATTTCATAATCTGTGTATTTGAGGATGTCAGTAGGTGAATAAAACTATATTTTATGAACTAATATGTACTCCTTTATAAAATTCAAAGTCAACCTAAGAGGTGTAGCTCTAAATATCCTGTGTGTACCTGGCACTCTTCCAAGAAATTTTCACTAACAAATTAACTTTATACCCACAGACCATATATACCATGTACCCTGATATCATCCAGTTTTATAGGTGAAGAAACAAAGAACCAATTGCTTATACTGTAAGTAATTGAAAAACCAGCCTCTATCTCAGAGCAAAGCCTGTCCAAGGAAGGGACATGGCCTTTGTCCTTGGAAAAACCCACAGAGTACTCCTAGGCACATTCCCATGCTGCTAAGTTGTTTATCTACAAATAACAGGAGAGATCTGCTGCGCCAGGTGTCCCTGACTCAGTCAGGCTAGCTGGAGATCCATAGCAACCCTCTAGCAGCCACCAATCAGCAGGAGACAGGGAAATACCTGGGATGCCAGATGACCCTCCCAGTATTTTATGGTGGTTGATAACAAGTTGGGAAACCATGTAGTTCAGCATGTACACCCCTCTTGGCTCAAACCAATCAGTTCAAACGAATATCCCTTTTGTACTGACCAATCACCCCTCCCCAACTTGTTCCCGCCAGTGAATGTGCTAATCGTGTTTTAGAGTTGTTATTTGATTTTCCCAAGGTTTGTGATGATTTGCTATGATATATGTGAAGTCCCTGCCCTCTCCAAAGAATGTATAAAAATGCTGCAAACCCTGGGCTCCGGGTTCTCTCAGCATCACCAGTTGCTGTGTGTGCATGCGGAGGACCCAGCTAGCTCGCAATAAACACCTCTTTGCTGCTTGCATTGAACTTGGGTCTCTGGTGGTCTTTGGGGGTCCCAAATTCGAGCATAACATAATACAGCTGAGAGCAGTAAAAAATCATAAAGCCAAGAAACAGCCATGATCTAAATCCAAAGGGAAAATGTGAAATTCTGAGCTGAGATTGCCTCATGGCCTTCTTCCGATGGAGGCTTCTGGTGCTGGTGACTGTGTGACTCAATGATATTTTTATTTATGTTTTTCCAAGGAAACAAACTAGACTGAGCTCAGTATTTGAAGGACAGTTTTTAATTAGGCAGCATCCTACCTGAGGGAAGGCAGAGAAAACAAGAAGTGTTCCTCAGAGGACAGTGCAGGCAGAGGCACACTGTGGCCTGAGTCTCTGTGGGAGAGTCCTGTGGGCCTTGAATCTCCTTACTCGCTGGCAGAGTATGACTCCAACATCAAGAAAAGATGATTGTTCTGGACACTTTCCTGGGCAACCTTCATTCCTCCTGAGTACACTCCTGGGGACATCGAAGGGAAAATATAAAAGATAGCAATTTACATCTAGCATTTCTGAAAAAAATAGGATTTATTTTACACCAAAAGAAATTAATCAAGTTTCAGGCATTATGATGACCAATGTGTTGTTCTGCTTGGGTGAGTCATTACTTAATCCAATATTCTTCATCTTACTTCTAATACACAACTGAAAATAAAGTTATAAAGTAACACATCAAGTCTTTAGTTCTGGATAAATGTAAGAAAAATTGAGAAATGCTCTGAAACATAGTTTTTATGTACTTACCAATATGTTTCTGAGGTTATACAACCTTTAGAGGCTTTTCAATAGCTAGGGAGGGCATATTAGACTCACAACATTTTTGAGTTATAAAAAACATATCCTGATCATATAATTATTGAATGTTGTAACATGGATTGTTGAAGAGATTGACTTATTTATACAATTCTGATGGCTCCAATAAGATTAAAATTGAGATTTCAATACAAGAATTTGAATTTTATCCAAATATTACATTATAATCGAAAATAGTTACTCTGAAAATAGGTGTTTTATGGAAAAAAAAGATCTTTTTCTACCAGGTATATTAAAACATAAATTAATGCAGATGAAATAGCTTATTGTAAATAGTACTCAAAAATGTAAAAACTACCAGGCATGGTAATGTGCACTAGAATCCCAATGACTCAGAGGCTGAGGCAGAAGAATTGGCAAGTTCCAGGCAAGGCCGGGCAACTTAGGGAGATGCCATCTCAAAAAACATGAAATGCTGGGGATCCACCTCAGTGTTAGAACACCTGCCAAGCATGAACAAGGCCCTGCATTCATCAACCCCAGGACCAAAAACAAAAAGTTAGGTAAACTTTAGTTAGACCTAAACCAAAGTTAGGTAAGAAGTTGCAATTAACAAAAAGGACTGGGAGCACTTCAGATTCTCAGATCCTGAAGAACATTTTAATAGAATAATTTGAGTAATCACAACCCAGAGAGTCTACAGAAGGGTCTGCCATCTCTCTCTCTGTGTAAAAACTGTTCCTTCTGCATAAAACTGTTGAGCATGAAAGAACTGCCACATTATGGAGCAGTATGTTAAGCATTATAGGTGCAAGTCATTTAACAACAGAAGTTAAAATTATATAATAATTCTAAAATGACTGTTTGATGCTATGTCCCTCTTATTTATAGGTTGAAAATGAAATGCTCAGCCCTGGAATTATGGATTTCTAGATAATCACATACCATGCATTTGGTGAACATCCAACTAGAAGTAAACCAAACTGTCACAATGTCCTAGTGTGTCTAAAGTCTTAATGTCTCAGTAATACTATTTCTTGGAGGGAGAACATTGTTCCAGCAGATGACAGAGGCTGTAGAAATAGAACTTTTATTGAGCCTGTTTTCCACATATCCCACCTAGGTGATATCTGTACTCCTGTTTGACACAGACCAGTGCTTTAGAATGGTGATTCTGTCATGCAATAGCAAGAACACACAATGTTGATGGAGAAGATGAAACCGGCCCATTTCAGAGCGCAGCAGGATTCTGGGTGGAGAGTGGCAATGAAGTTCCTGTAAGCCTCTCCAGGGCAGAGCTGCAGAGCAGGATGGAGGGGAACAAAAGGGACCCTGGGAGCTGACTGTGTTATCCTGGACTGGTTCTACCACACCCAAGCCCCCAGGCTTCTCTTCACCCTTGTCTTCCTGGTTTTCCTTGTGTCCCTTGGGGGCTATGGCATGATGTTGACTCTAATTGGGCTGGACATGTACCTCCACACGCCTATGTACTTCCTTCTCAGCCATCAGTTTCTCTTGGACAGCTCCACCTTTTTCCCCAAGATAGGCATTGACTTTTTGGCTGGAAGAAGCAGCATCTCCTCTGCTACCTGTGGATTTCAGCTCTTCTTTTTCATGACTCTAGTGGGTGCTGAGCGCCTCCTCCTGGCAGTCATGGCTTACTTGTGACTGCTACATGGCTATCTGCCACTATTCAGTCCTCATGTGCCCCATTATCTGTATTGTCCTTGTGGCTGGAACCTGGCTGGGGTGCTCCTCAATGCCTTGGTCAGGTCATGTACACCATGGGTCTCCCCTCTACGCATCCAGGGAAATTCACCACTTCTTTGGTGAGATCTGCATTCTGCTGAAACTCATCTGTTCTGACACCTCTCTTTATGAAAACAGTCTCTGTGTCAGTAGCATTGTGTTCCTGCTCATTCCAATATCTGCCCTAATGGCCTCATATGAGAGACATTATAGGTGCAAATCATTTAACAACATAAGTTAAAATTATATAATAATTCTAAAATGTCTACTATCTGATGCTATGACTCTCTTATTTATAGAAAAGGACCCAGAGAAACAAATGCTCAGTCCTGGAATCATGGGTTTCTAGAAAATCACATACCATGCATTTGGTGAACAGCCAATTAGAAGTAAGCCAAATTATCACAATGTCCTAGTGTGTGTGTATCCAAGAGTGGCCTCCTCTCCACTATTTGAAGTCAGGATCCAACATGGGGGTCAACAAAGCTCTGGCAACCTCTCTTCTCATGTTATTGTGATGTCCCTCCTCTATGGATCAGCCATCAGCAAGTACTTCCTGCCCAGAGCCTATCACACTGCTGAGCAGGATGAAGGGTCTTCATCTCCTACACCATCCTCTCACCCATGCTCAACACACTCATCTACAGCCTGAGGAACAAGGAGGTGGCTGCAGGAAGGTTCTGGCATGATGAATTACCAGAAGTTGGCTTTTATTGTGAACATGTTGGGGAAGGATGGACCTCTGCTGCAGAAGGACATTATCAGAACAGAGATGCCAATACACAGCAGGCAAAGGGCACTTCTCTGCAGACAAACCAGTCCACCTGTGCAAGCAGACTGCTGATGGGGCAGAGCCCTGCTTCTTGTGAGCTTCTACTAAGCATAATACTGAAAATAAGAAATATACCAGCATATTTGATCAAAATAAACCACAACCCTTTTGTTTAATTTTAAATGTGAACATATTCAATGTTGACAGTATACAGAATTTTATACTATTTCTTTTTTTTTTCTGAGAAACATAACATTTTAATAGATGAAATAAATACTCCAGTACATGCAAGGTAAAAACTTGACACTGGGGGAAAAAATCACTCTATGGTGTAAATTAAAAAATAAAACACGCTCACAGTAGCTTTCCTTCCATTTGCAAATCACATGGCAAAGTCATACTCTTTCCACACCAAGTATACTCCTAATTCAACACAATTAATTAAAAAAATAACATACAAAAAAAAGGTACCTACATCCATGTCTAAGGAGTGAAACTGAGGTAACCTTTCTTTTAATTAAAATAAAAAAGAAGAAATGAACCCATGACCTCCTTCCTGCCCAATTAATAAAATTCAGTTGACGGACAGGGGTGGGGGGTGTAGGGGTAAAACCACAACCAGCAGATTACCCATTTTCTGCTCCCCACTCCTGTTTGGGCTGCTTGACCCCTGGGCTCTTCGGTGCATGTGAGTTGTGTGTGTGGCCCTGGAAGATTCCTCTTGGGCAATTAACATGGGGGTGGTGGTGGTGGCAGGTGTTCCACCTATGATTTCTTTGGTATAAATGGAGAGGGGCAGAGAATAAGTGTCTTCCTTTAGGCTGGGGTAGAAGAAAGGGCATGGGGTGGAGGGGGGTGTTACTAATTCACAGAATTGGAATTTACTGGCGGTAAAGTCCTGGGTGAAGACCTGTCTTAAAGCGTGAGATAGCAGGGTGCAGCCTTCAGACAGGGCGCTGGCCGAGTTCCTCAGCCTCTCCCTGTGGTCCGACATCTTGGCTCCCCCATCCGGGTGCTGCGCCAGATCCCTGAGGCACTGGGTCAGAAGCACGCAGGCTGACACCACGCTCATGGCACCACCCAGGATGGCGGTCTGCACCGCCTTGCCCTCTGCGATCACAGCGGCCGCGCGACCCAGGAACTGCGGCTCAGTGGCGAAGCCCACAGTGCGCTCACCGCCTGCACCAGGCGCCCACTGAAGAGCGTGCAGTGGCTGCGCGCCAGTTCACTGGGTGCCACCTTCACCTCCCTTAGGCAAGCCAGCAGCGCGGATGCACTGGTGCTCATGCACTTGACGCCCAGCTTGAACTGCTTGCGTGAAAAGCCGTCCCGTGACTTGTCACTGGCTAGGGCGCATGCGTCCGTCAGGAATTTGAGGTTGCGCGACAGGCCCTGGGACACCTCCAGCAGCAGCTGCGGGGTCATATCGGCCAGTGAGGTGGCTCTTAGCACCGCGCAGCAGCCCTGTTCCACCTCGTGGCGACAGCGTGTCACGCGGTAGCGATCCACTAGGCCCGGCTGAGCAGGCTGTGCGCCTGGGGTGGCCACTGCAGCCAGATAGGCGGCGTGGGCTGAGCACTCGGTCAGCGACACCACCAGGTCGCCCAGCTCCACTAGACTGTCCCCAGCCTCTCCAAATCGGCCCATGTTAAGCTGGCTTTGCACATCATGGGTGAGAATGGAGAACCCCTTGGTGCGCGCAATGATGGTGTCCTGGCACTGCTCAAAGGACTCAGCACCAGCACAAGAGGAGGCGGGGCCCTCGAAGAGCACTGGCCGGGCCTCGCTGGAAAGTAGTAGCAGGTCGGCCACCTGCTGCATCTTACCTTTGCAGTGGTCGCAGACCGACACCAGCCTCTTCTGTGGCTGCGAGCTGGCCGCACCGACGGCGCTCACAGGAGCGGGAGAAGCCGCCTTCCCAGCGCTGCCGCTAGCCATCGCGCCCAGGGGGCACTGGCATGCCGCTGGGGAGCCCGCTACCACCGCCGCTGCCGCCGCCCCTGGGCCTCAGCTGGCCAAGGCCGCGGTGCCTTCCCCGCACCATCATGCCATCCACCGCCGCGGGTAGAGGGCACTGGGCTACGGCGGCCAGAGCCCGGGCAGCGTAGGGTGAGCCCGAGGGCCAGAGAACACCGGGGGCTCTTCAGGGCGTGAGGAGAGGCTGCAGCGTTCGGCCTCCTAGAAAGCTTGCAGGAAGCATGAACCGCGGGAGAATACACTCACAGTCCGCGCTCCTCGCCGTGGTGCTGCCAGGAAAGTCCCTTCTGCTGAGCCGCCGCAGCCTTCCTGGGCATGGCCTGGCCTGGCGGCCACGGAGCGGAGAGGGCGGGACAGGGAAGCTGGGAGTTGTCTTTACTTCCTTCCTTTCTTTGAAATCAAAATCCTTTCCTCGGGGAGGAGCACGGGCAGCGGCTCCTGCTGTGCTGTCAACCACAGGCCACCTTGGGTTCGGCGGCACACGTGAGCTTCAGGCGCCGTGACCCCGCCAAGGCGGCACTTCTCTGCGACGGCTGCCCGGGCTGGCACTCTGGAACGCACAGCCGCCCCAGGCACATCTCCTAACTCGCGCTCTCAGGAAGCGGCGCCGGTGGCGGCTGCAGGGCCGAGGGTGTGGCTGCGCTGTCGCGGCCGCGCCGAGTCAGAGCCGGGTGGGAGCCTGCACTGATTGCGCACAGCGGCCGTCCCACTCGTGCTCTCGCCCGCCACGCCCGGGTGCGCGGGGCTCTGCGGCTGCCTTTCCCGCCCAGCGGCTCACAGCGCGCGGCCCGAAGCCTTGGCTGCACGCGCTCCGTGACCGCGCCAGGCGGCCAGCTGCTGGCTGTCGGCGCAAATCCATCTCCAGCACGCCCTCGTCCTGGGCACGCAGCGGCTGAGCTCTCCCGAGGCCCTGGCCCCGAGCATCGAATGCAGCTGCACGCGTCTACACGGCTGATGAGCCGGCTCAGAAGGTCCCCTTAGCGCCGTGACCACCAGCTGGGGCCCCGGCTCCTGCCATTTCCGCCAACCACCAACTTCCCTACTATTTCTTAATAGTAGAATATTACAGCAACATTTTGAAAAGTAAACACTTGAATACATTGCCCAAAATTCATTTTCTGCTTCTTAAAACAAAATATTTGAGCATATAAACACAAGTGCATGTTTTTTCTTTGAAATTCTTTATTTATAGATAATATGCTTTTAACTAATTGCTTTAAACATAAATTTAAACTTTGATAAATATTTACAATATTATCTATACAAGTTTGACCTAATTAACCCTAATTATCTATTTAAATATTATCTTATCGATCCATCCACTTTATGCTTTTAGTAGCACTAAATTTTCTATGATTTTTTTTCTTGACAAGTTGTCAAAAGTAAAATATTGGGATTAAGAGAATTTTATTATCTTCACTTATTTCTTAAATTAACATCATTTACATATAGATTAGTGAGTAAAACAAGAGATTCTTTGATTTTGTAACCAATATTTGATGCCAGTCAATAGTAAGGTCTTTTCTCACATCTCTGTGCTGTTTAGCATGCTTATTTTAGTATTTCTTTGTAACATTTCTTGTCTACATATTTGCACTGATATTCATAATTTTTTACACATTTAACTGTTGTTTTTATATTTTTAATAATGAATAAATAATCCATTGTTTACCTCATAATTGTAGGGCTCTGCCATGTATTTGATATTTGAATTTATGCAAATTTCACTCTGCAAATTCAGTTATTAGAAAATCTTTATATTGTAAATGTTGAAAACATATTGTATGTTTTCTCTCATTTTTCAATAGTTTATATTTTTCTTTCAAACTTAAAATTCCAAGTTCAATCAATTTATAAAGAATAGTATTTTTTTGGATAGTAATCTACAAATTCTTCTATCATTTATGTAATAAAGAAAAAAAAATTACTTAGAAAATATTAATTACATAAAAAGTTTATAAGTAGAACTGACTCGAAATAGGAATACAAACAATCATATTGAATTTTTAATTCAAACCAGTTTTTTACAATTTCATAGGTTTTTAATCTGGCAGTACTTTCTTTGTTTATGATTTCCTCTGATGTTGTAATTGCATGATGCCCTTATATTATTATCATGTTATTTACATGAGTAAACTTTTCTTGTAGATATGAACAACCAAGAGGTGTCAAACCTAACAGCATGAGCACAGAAAATACTTTCACCCTCCTGAAATGTAGTGAAATGTAAAAATAGAATGAAAGTCTTGCATATTGTTTTAATGTTGTTATTTGCTTACACACACACACAAAAGGATGTAAAAAATCTATGTGTTTGAGTTTGAGTCTGTAGGACTTCAGAAAATGAAAACCTCTTTAGGAAGGACACAATATCCAAAGAACATAATTATAATTAGGGTGAATTTTATTTTTTTTATTGATTTTATGTTAAAAAATAAATGACAGCAGAATGCATTACAATTCTTATTACACATATACAGCACAATTTTCAAATCTCTGGTTGCATATAAACTATGTTCATACCAATTTGTGTCTTCATACATGTACTTTGGATGATGATGTCTATCACATTCCACCATCCTTGCTAATTCCCTGCACCCTCCCTTTTCCTTGACCCCTCTGCCCTACCTAGAATTCATCTATTCCCCCTATGTTTCCCCTCCCTACCCCACTATGAGTCAGTCTCCTTATATCAGAGAAAACATTTGGCATTTGATTTTGGGGGATTTGCTAACTTCACTTACCATTATCTTCTCCAAGGCCACCCATTTACCTGAAAATACCATGATTTTGTTCTCTTTTATTGCTGAGTAAAATTCCCTAGTATTACACTTGCCAGAAACAAGTTAGTTGTAAGTTTCCCAAGACAGTTGTCTTTGTAAATTTTGGTTATAAAAAGCCCTATGCCCTTAGATCGGCCTGACTTTTGTGTGAGACAGTTGCCGGCCACCAGCTCTCTTGTGTACATAATGTATGCTTGCTTTAATTTTGTTTAAAATTGGAGTCAGTGGCCTTTTCTTTGTGTCACTGGTTCAACAGAAAAATAATTATTGCAGTAATTATCATTAAACAATTTTATAACACTGAATTATAATCAAATAGCAGAGAATATAATTGTCAACAGAGGCTCTCTTCAAAATGGCTACTTCGTGGAAGTCATAAACTTATAGGAGACTGTGTGATCAGGGAGTGGCACTTCCAGGCCTGCTGGCTCCTTTCTTACTCTGAAATTAAAACTGGACTCAATAAAGGAGAAAGTGCCCTAGTTTCTGGGCTATGCATGGTAAACACTAATTTATAAAATGTTCTAGTCAGATTTCGTTAGTTTGGTCTATATTACTAATTTACTTTGGAGACTAATAGTTGGTTCAGTTAATCATCAGATCTGCTGAAAGCCTGTTATTTAATAGCTCCTGAGCCAGTGAACAGAGACAGAATTCAATGGGTCTCACCTTGTCCTTAAAATACACACAGCTGTACTGAGGTGCCCAGGCCTCAGGGGTCCCTGGCATACTTGGGTTCCTATGCTAAACCCAGGGTAGCCCCAACTGTCCTCATTGCCCACTGCCCAGTCTCTGCCCTGGGCTCCTCCTCACACCTCTCTCCTCAACCAGAGCCTGCTGTGTGAGCTGCAGAAGATGACATGACTCCATGCCACACCCATTGGCCTCTCATCTGGTCCAGGGAAGAGTCTGAGTCGTCATCCCTCCCTTCACAATTGCCCTGAAGTCTGAAGCTTCCAGAGCCCTCTGGTTTCTGCTGCTGCCCTGATGACCCAGGAAGACTCCCTCCAGGGCTGGTCCTGCTCTTCAGTCTGGGCAGCGTGGTCCAGAGCCTGAGAGCCCCAGCAGCACCTCCTCAAAGTGGCTTCTTCAATGCTGCTGCCCACATCTCCCTCTGTCCTTTTTTCCTGTTTGATTCCTCTTTCCCATATGAACTGCTGTGTATCCACACTCTAAATTTTAACTCCAGGTCATGGAATCTCATGTGTTGTAGCCACAGAAGCCAGTAATAAAACACACATTCTAGCCATGCTGCTTCTGCTCCTTTCAGTGCCTTGAGCCAACTATCACTTTTGAGCAGCTGCTGGCCCTGTGATGACACAGAGGCTTCTCTGGTTATCCCCACCTCCTGCTTTTTTTTCCCTTTCCAAAGCTTTCACATATTGAGAATGAAGTGGTGGCTACAGATTATTTCATAGTAACTGTCAATAAGCAAGGACAGCCACAGAAAACCAACCAGATGCCCCAAGAGACCACACTGAAGTGGGACACAAGTGTCAATGCATATGACATAGCAATGCTACATTCATTACCTCATAACAGGAACTTCTGAGGCTGATGGGGCCCACACATGATATGGGACATTCCACAATGAGGAAACACTAGATGGGTATAAAAATATAGCCTTTATGACTTCATCTTAGATCCCATTCAATTTATTAACCACCCCAGGAAGTGTTGGCACTGTAACATTTTAAGAATTTAGTACAAAACAAGAAACTTCTGGGGAAAGGTTGAAAACACATAAATGAACAAATAAATCCATATTATTACAGGTGATCAAAACCAAATACAAATTAAAAGTGGATGATAGGTGAAAAGAACAGAAACAGTGCTCACTTCTGAGGTGCCATCTTGAACGGCCTGGTTGACTGAGGCCTGGGTGAAGGACCTGATGTCTGAGTAGAGCTCTAGAAGAGGGAGGTGAGCCATGCAAGGGGGTGGGGACATTAAGTAGTTTGGTGCTCAGAGGAGGAATTGTTCACCTGCAAAGGACAAAGCAGGCCCTAGACAGTGGAGCTGGAGAGCTGGCATGGGGCAAAGGGAGCACATCTGGGGAGGAGAGCACAGAGATTCCTGGGACAAAATTTCAGAGTGTGTGAATCCCTCTGAGAAGCACTGGATTTTATGAGTGAGGTGGAATTGTGGCCATTGGGTGGAAACTCAAAATAAACACAATATATATTGCCTGCAAAATATCAGAATAATTTGTCCATGGATGTTTGAGATTTTAAAGATGAACACACTCTTCAATTTCTCTGACACTTAGTTTACATTAATATGGACAAAAACCAGAATATAAATTAATTATATTTGATTGTGAATAGTTGTGTCTGCCTAGAAAAATATAGTTGCATTTATTGTTTTTTAGGTATAAAAATGTTGAACTCAATAACTTGGTGATATCTGGCAATAAAATACTGTGCCATGTATGATTTATGTAGAAAAATAGGGCCTGAAATTAAAATGGAATGAAAATAAATTGGGGCAATAATATCAAATAATGTTAAGCATCTCTTTATGTTATCACTGATAATGTACAGTTCTAACAGTATGTGCTAAAGATGTTTCATCATTTAAAGGAAATAATTCTCTGGTAGAGCTGATTACAGGGGTATATTTAAACAAGGATGGAATGAAAAGAGCTCTTAAACACATAATGGGCCTGTCAACAGGCCCACTGTTCCTGGATATGGTCCCTCCTCTTTCTGCTGGAGGCCATGCCTTCAAGAGCAAATCTACATTCCAAGCCAGTCACCATCACCATTGCTTATGTGGCATACATGGGTGGGAGGGGAGCTACATCAACATGCTCAGCAGTGCTCTAGGAACAGCACTGCTTTAATTCAGTAATGTTGAATTTGTATAAAAAATTCCCGCTACAAAACACCTGGAAACTCAAACACCTAATAATTTCAGGAGAAGGTTTTCTGCTCACTGTGAGGCACATTTAATTTAGTAGATTTGTCAGAGTCCAGCTCTGGCAAGGGGTCTCAGGAGATGAATGGATGGTGAGGAGGCGATGAAAGGTGGCCAAGAAACAACACAGACACGAAGTGAAGGTGCTGAATCCCAATCTTTACTTGTGAAGTTAATCATATATACTTTTCATTTTGGCAGGCTCCCAGTATTTTGTGGTTATAAATCAGGAATCATTATTCAAAGAAACAAAGTATTACGTAGCTACAATTAGATAAAAAGAATATATCTTGGCTTATGAATAAGCAAGCATTTTTACTTTCAGTTCACATTTTGCTTTGAGCTGTTTCTGCTTAGTTAGCTTTTAATAATAGTTAGAAATGCCCCAGACTATTGGCCTATACCTTGACTATTCTTTCTTGACTTACTGACTAGAACTGGTGCCGCGGTTATGGCATGTGGTTAACTTGAAAAGAGAGGCTACTAATTTTAATCAAACAAGAGTAAGAACACCAAACCATTGTGCACAGGAACAAGAACAAGTTGACCAGTACCAAGCACAAATCCGTCTTCTTAATATTAATTTTTCTTCTCTAGATTTTAATTTAATTTCTCAAAAACTTCCTTGACTGTTTTTCTATAAAGGATTTCTCATTAAACATTATCAATTTACATTCCAAAGCTGAATCTTTGCATTTAGAGCAAATAGATTTATTCTTTGGAAGTGGTTGCATTAATTGGGAAAGTCATGTTTTTTTCCTTCATACTTAATGGTCATATGAGAAGTTGCAACTATACTTATTAACAGGAATACAAAAACAAACCAGCCCATACCAAGAAACATATTGTGCTCCTCCAGAGGTTGGACACCTTGCACCATCCACCTCAGTAGGGCCTTTCCTTTGCCTGAGTCAGGGGAGGGGCGCAGCATAGATTGATAATATAATAATTCCACTTCTACACCTTTTTCTACTTTATAGAGTTACAATTTCTTTTTGAATGTGAGTGTTTTTCTTTCAAAAACTGAGAGCCACATTCCTAATTCTATATATACAATTCATAGTATTTATAAGATTCTACTCAAGAAACTGTCATAATAATATTGAAAATTTTCTTCACAGATGTACATCTGGTCGAACTGGAATGCATGCTAAACTCCTTTCTGTAAACATCATCAAGAGGAATGGGATCACTGCTAGTGGTCAGATACTACCTGCAGTGGGCCTGGAGCTGGGAGGTGGGTGTGTCACTCCCAGATCTCCATGGTACCCAGTGCAGGACATGCCCCATCCATGTCCTGGTGAGTGTGAGTGGACCTCACCTTAGCTTCACAGGAACTTTCTTTCTGCTTAAACTCCTGCAAACTCACTGGCCCCTAGGAAGGCTATGCCCCAACCACAGCAGACAAGCAAATAAGGAGCAAGAGGAAGGCTCCCAAAGCTTCTGGTTCCACAAGAACTCTACCTTCTGTCACTTTTCTTTTGCAAGCATGAGTCCTGAAGTGATGCTGACATCAAAGAGGAAGAAAAAGGTTTACTGCTCATGGTGCATCAAGGGAAATCTTCCCCTTGTCTCCAGAGATAGTGATCACACCTCCTCAGACAGCACATGTGGATAAATCTGTATCTTCCATTCTGTGTTTTGGTACAAGTGCACATTTGACACAATGTGAAAAGACAAACACAATGTCTTACTGTCAGAATTCTGACTCACTTCTCTCCAACCACTGTAGAGTTAGCTGGTCATACACTCAAGTTGATTCCCTGTGTTGTACATTATTCCCCTTGGAGTAGTGAAGGGGGAGTTGCTGCTCAGAGCACATGACTTCCTGATTCAGGGTCCATATCAAGCAGAACACTGCTCACAGAGTAGGCTGGGAACAGCAGAGCTCCTATGTCACCCACACAGCAGTCACCAGTAAACACAGGTGCCAAGTCAAGGGTCAGGGAAAGACAAGGCCTTGCTGAGCACCAGAAAGACAATTAGAGGAAAAAAGCCCAGTGAACAGAGAAGTCTCAAGTCACAATCAAAGTACCAGCAACACAACTGGGTGTGTACCCTGGTTCTCCTTAGTTCAAAGTTTGAAAGGCGAATCTATTAAAAATAACCATTATTTGTTCAAAAGTATGCAAGATACAAGGTTATAGATCATGAAAACTTACCTTGAAAATATGAGGAGGGAGTGGAGTTAAAATGGAGTATTCACATTTATGTATTTACATTTGTGAGGCTGGTGACAGAGCGCAGGTCCCTATGCATCCTAGACAAGTGCTGTACAACAGAGATACACCTGTCTTGTTTTAGTTTTTTTTTTTGAAGGTAAACAAAATTAATTAAGTGTTTGATTAATATAATCTGATATTACTGTAAAATAGTCTCTACAGAGTTTGTGGTAATCACTAAGCAAAAAACCAAATGCAATGAAAATCAAAAGCAAAGATTCAAAACATAAAAATAGATGAAATTGCTTAACTACATGGAATTCAGTAAGAAAAAAAAGAATTAACATACAGCAAAAATAGAAAAAAACAAGGGAAAGTAATAAATTCTTACCTATTAATAATTACATCATTTGAACATCAAATGAATAAATTGAACATACAATGAATAAATTCTTTGGTTCTTAAATGTTAAGGAGCTGAATGGTTAAAAACACCAAAGAACAACCCCATATGCTTCCAAGAGACCCCTCACATGTGAGAAAACACAGAGGAAAGTGCAGAAAAGAAGAGGATATTCCATGAATGGAAGCCAAAGAGAGCAGCCAGCTAGGCTTGAATTCAAATAAAATGACTGACCTGATGCTGAAAGAAAAAAGAGTTGAAGTCACCATATTTATACAGGAGATGATTCAGCAGGAGAAAAAAACATACCCAATATAAAGCAACACTCTTTGCTGTGAGAACAGAGACAGCAGTGTAATAATGACAGGCACCTTCAACACCTGCCTTCAGCAATGGGAACCTCAACCAGACAGAAATCCAACAGGGCAGCCCTGGGTTTAACTGCACCTGAAACCAAGTGGATGCAGTGGGCAGGCAAAAACATGGCCCCCAATGTGTTCTTATCCAAAGAGTCTGGCATCTACACAAGGAGATGGTGTTAGACCAGGACACAAAGGAAAGATCACTGACTCCAATTAAAATCAAATTAAAGTAAGCTTATTATTTCAACCAGCCTGGCTGCCTCTCCCAACAAAAAACGCAGGAACAAGACAGAACTGCATCTTTCTTGCAGCCCAGTTTTATAGCGCAGAAAGTTACACAAGGGGGTGGGGGTAACAGATAACAAAATTCTGAGGAGCATAACACTAATGCTAGTTTACATTTTCGCTGGCCCCGACATCAGAATTTATGAAGGTCATTAGAGCCTCAGTGAGAGTAATTATCTTGGCCAGGGAAGGCCAAGATTTATGAAGCATCATTAAAGTTTAGAGAGGGCTGCTATCTGGTCAGAGAGAGCCAGGCATGGGTGAGTTCAAGGCAAGGGCAGGCATTTCAAGCAAGATCAGAATTTGCAGTAATTTATAGTAAAGCTAAAATTAGATTTTCATGTGGCGAGATGGCTCACAATTTTAAGAGGGAATCAGACTGGGCCTATTACAATAAAAGTTTTAACTGATTCACCAAACACTGCACAGAAATACCTTAAAAGGTAAAATGACAAAGTGAAATAAAATAAATTGAAAGAACACAAAACCAGCAGTTCAAAAGAGAAAATAAACTAGTAACTTGTAATGACAGCATGAGTACATTTTGGGAGGTGCCATTTCAGTAAATCCTCGTGTTGGAATCACATAGCATGTGTCTTGCCCAGCCAATTTCTGAAGGCCCCCTTGACATCTTTATTCCTCACGCTGTAGATGAGGGGGTTCAGCACAGGAGTAAAGATGGTATAAAATGCAGAGACTACTTTGCTGTGGCCCACTGATTGGTAGGACCTGGGTCTCATGTAGATGACCATGAGGGTGCCATAGAACATCCCTACCACAACCAGATGAGAGGAGCAGGTGGTTAAGGCTTTCTTTCTGGCTGTAGCAGAATGCATTCTTAACACAGCAGCCAGGATGAGACTGTATGAGGCCACAATGAGAGACAGAGGGATCAAGAGCATCAGGATGCAACAGATGTACATGAAAAACTCAAAAACAGTGGTGTCCGCACAGACAAGGCGCATCAACGAAGGTGCTTCACAGAAGAAGTGGTCTATCTCCCTGGAGTGGCAGTAGGGGAAGCTCAGAGCGGCACTGGCTTGCATCAGCCCATCAATTCCTCCCAAAAGCCAGGAGCCTGCTACCAGTTGGGAACACAGCTTGTGGCTCATGAGAACATGGTAGCGCAATGGGTGGCATATGGCCACATAGCGGTCATAGGACATGGCTGCCAGGAGGAAGCACTCTCCCCCTCCCAGAGTGAGTAACAAGAAGATCTGGGAAACACAGCCAGCAGGAGAGATAGACCTGGAGTTCAGCAGGTAGTTGGCTGCCATTTTGGGGATGATGGTGGAGACCAGCATCAAGTCCATGAGGGAGAGCTGGCTGAGCAGGAAGTACATGGGGGTGTGGAGTCTGGGGTCTGTGTGGATGAGCAGGATCATCAGGATGTTGCCCACCAGGGAGGCAATGAAGGTCATGAACACCAGAGAAAACAGGACTCGATGGGTCTTTGTGTAGTCAAAGAGCCCCAGGAGAATGAAGTTCATCGCCGTGGGGTCAGTGGAGTTCTCCATGGCTATGGGCAAACTGGAAGGCAGGAGAATGTCTGAGGAATTTGGTCTGGTTAAAATGAGGATCTGGAACTTCCTTAAAATGGCTTGGTCACATGAAAGAAAGCCTTATCCTTTAGGCCTGGTTATTTAATTTTCTTCTCTCCAGCAAAACATTTTCCGTAGCATTCACGGTTAATAGCTGCCAGGAGTTTAGTATTTTCTCAATTCCAGCTAAATTATACAAAATGTATATATGGCCTTATACAAGCCTCTCTCTCAGGTTGCAGCAGAGTGCTAGTCTGAGAAGGCTGATGCTTGGCCTGTGATTGCCAGTGTGATGCCTTTCATGTCATCCTGGCCCAAAGAAGTCATATTGTGTAATCCCAGGTTTCTACATTAAAATATCTCCCTGTTGGAGGACTTTTGAATTCATGTAGGTTAGTGGATGTTGCATTTTCTCTTGTGATTGTAACTTTTCAGTTTTCTCACACTTGTATTTAAGGGAGTTTCTGAAGATTTTCTTCAATGCTAGGATGAATTAAAATTTAAAATTTAAATAAGTAATCTAAACAAAAATGTATAACCACTGAAATCAAACTTTGCTGTTTAGGAAAGAAAACATGACTAAATTTCTCTATTCCACAAAGGCAGGGGTGTGCCCCACCATGCCCACCTCCTCACCTGGTCACCACTTCTCCTCCTGATCAGGAGCCATTGGTCAGTACAACACCCTCCAGGCAACTGTCTTCCACATCTAGTAGGTATTCAAAGAGCTCCTACGTTAGACTGAAAATTCCTATTTTAAAAGTTGATAATTTCTTAGAGGAACTTAAATAACATGAAGAAACAAACTGTGCTACTTGCAAACTCTCACACTTAAGTAATCCTAGGTTCTTACAGGCAGGAGACAAGCACCAATCTGTAATTTAAGACTGGCCCAAACAAGCTTCTTTTAGTGTGGATTATGAACAGGACACAGAGCCTCTCTGTTAATCATAGAGATGGCTCTCTTGTAACTGAAACCTCCAGATGGCATTTCTCTGCCATGATGTCCTGCATGGGTGAAAAGCTCTCTTCTCACACCTCAGTGAGATTTATCTTCTCCTTATAAATTTAAGTTTGTACAGAGAATAATAGATTAATGACTACCAATAAAAAATGCATGGGTTCAGTCATTATCTATGTGTAGCAGGCCATTTCTGATTTACTTTTTCAATTTAATTAAAACCCAAGATAAATTTTGTAAGTGGGCAGCACACCTCTAATAAACACTGCAGCTATAGTGACTAATGTAGTATGCCAACAATGCTCTTTAAATTTAAATACTTAGATGTTCTTGTTATCAAAACAGCCATTGTTCTAATTATCATAATATTTAACATTATTGTTATAATATTGAACATATTACTATCATGCTCTCTTAATTGCATATGTATGTATATATACATCCAGTTTACCAATTCTTAATCACTGCTGCATCAGTTATACATATGTGTATAGCATATTATACTCATAAATGCCTGGTAACTCTCTAATACTCATATGGTGATCTAAGTCCTTTATATGTGGTAAGACTTTCTGTAGTAAACAATCTTAAATTGTTGCCTTTATTCTTTGAGGATAAATGAATCCCTTACTTTCTCACTATATTCAGCTGTCAATCTTTTTCAATTCCTGCAGCTGTGATGTTGTTAGGTATTTTCAGGAGCAGTAATAATTTGCCAGTCATAATACCATGAAAATAAGTTTTGAGTCACATTTCCCAAGATACCAAGGCAGAAACTATTCTACTCCTTGACACCTGGATTAATCTGCAAACTCATTTTAAAATATTTTCCTCTTCTTTCTATTGAAAATGTTTCTTACACATCTTGTTATTTATACACAATTGCTTTATTTTATCATTTATATATATTGTAGATATCTTCCCCGAACTATTTTATAGAATCCAAAATTTTATAACACTATTTAGCACCAAACTTTGCATTATATACACCCATGTTGGTGGACTTACATGCTGTTACTCATATGTGGATGGGCTGCATTATGTGAGTAGCTTTTCAAATCTGAATGCTCTGCATAATTTTTGGATAAAGGTGCCACTGATCGCTATGTAAACTATATTCATAATCACTGTGAGTTTGGTATTGATTTTCACTGTTAGCAAATAGTGCTATCATATATCTCAGTCTTACAAATGCACTGGTCCAAGCTTGTCTTCCCACTGTGTGGTGTGGATGGAAAGACTGTGCTCTGTGACTGGTTCAACCACAGATGAAGGAGGGCTTGCTGTGGCTAAGCCAGGCAGCACAGTGTATCATGGACAGAGGTATGATTATGGGTAGCTAAATTAGCCTGAGAGTGGAAGGAAAGCATCCAAGTCCTGCACAAATCTACTTAGAAAAGGTGTGTGAGATGTGGGGCAGGTCACCAGCCCCCTGAGACATGCCCCGGCAGGTCCCAGACTTGGGAGAACCTCACACTGCCCTGGAGGCTTCCAGCCCTGGCTTCCTGCTGCTGTGGATTTACTCTCTGACCGGTGTTTTATAAAAACAGCAACAGCTGTGTCGACACCAGCTTCCAACAAAATCTGCAGAGCATAAATTACTTCAATGTAATTTGTACTCTCTATTTATATGTGAAGAAGAAAATCATTTGACACTAAAAGTATTTCAAAACATTTTTGTGATCTGATGAACTTTTAACTCACTGAACACTCCTTTCTATTTAAATTTCCACATGCAGTATCCTGTGGAATGTCTGCATATTAACAAGTGGACACTGAAAATCCAGAAATTTATGTGAGTTGTTAAGACAAATTCTAAAAATTAAAGAACTAATATGCATTTGTCTTCTTTTCCTTATCTCAATAGAATCATTTCTTTTAATAATGTGCATACAGAAATACAGATTTGTGGTCTGGTGACTTAACCTTAAAATCTATATATCTTACCAGTAGATGGATAAAATTAGGAAACTTAAATCAATATTCACCTCAACTTTATTCTGTACAGACTGGACAGACTAACAATATGTATTAGGGTAGTATGAACTTCTTCCATTGTTTGGTGATTACAAAAGAAAATTCATGCAAAAACATTGTAGCATGCATACCCTTCAGTTCCACAAATATTGCCCATAATTATTAGGTTTAGAATATTATTACAATTGGTCTTGAATAGATACTGCCTACCCAAATATTTTGGAAAAATAAATAAGTACTTTAGGATTATAATATTGTGTGTGTGTGTGTGTGTGTGTGTGTGTGTGTGTGTGTATACTTAAAAGCCAATACTTTCAACATCACTTTGGACTCTGAACTTTGTCCATGTTTCATAAATTCTTTGAATACACAACAGTCCCACAAGAGCACTGATAATTTAATCATTGTAAGACTATTGTGCCCTTTCATTATTAGTCTTGAAATTCTTCATAAATTAGCAAATTAATTTTAATTAGTAAAATTAATATACTTAAAGAAATGAATTAGTAAAATTAATATGCTAAAGAATTATTTTGAGTTAATATATCATGAATATTTTCATGTACACTATAATTTTCACATTTTTTTCATATTTGGAAGCATTAAGTCAAATGATAAAATCCTAGAATGTGTTCATCACAAAAAAAAATAGATGTTGTGGCCAAATGAATACAATTATGTATGCCTCCATACAATTAATTTCAAGAAACATTTGTGGGGCCAAAGAATTGTCAGTTCACTGCTCTTTTCCTCTCCAAATTGAAAACAATGACATCCTGCTGTTGCTTATTACCCAATTACATAAACTTTGTGATTATGGAGAGCTCACTTCTTACATGTAGAGTGTATGTCCACCTACTTCAGTGTGCCTCCCCAGAATGAAAAAGACTACAATCTTTCCACCGAAGGTGCATGTCACATATCTTACTAACCAATACTTAGATTTGTCCTGAATAGGGTAGTTTTCTTCAATCAATCACAGAATTTACCATAAAGCACCCTTCACTAGGTCTCCCAGGGACAGAGTGTTAGCTCACTTCCAACATGGATAACAGCTGTGGCAAATATCGCCCTAAGCTCCACTTGGTCAAGGATCATCTTATCTAATGTTACAACAGATAAATGAGGCAGACTGTGCTTACATTTTAGAATTACAGATGTAGAAAGAGAGTATTTAGAAATGGGTTAAAAAACCTGAAAGTTTCCTGAAAAATCAAAGGGAAATGTTTGTTCTTAAACTAGAGAATATGACTCCAGAATGCAGGCCTGAGAGAGTCCTCCTAGGTTTCCCCATTCCCAGGTTTCATTGCAATTACAACAGTGTCAAGACTCATGTACTGAATAAATCAAATAACATGAAATAAATAATGGACTTTCCAAGGCTTTGGCTGCATCCAAGGATTGCATCCTGTTAACTGACAAGTTAATTCAAATAGGGCACACCACTGTGATAGTCATTCTCAGCAGATGTAGTGCCCCAAACACCCTTATTGCACAAAGGAAGTAGGTGAGAAATACTTTATTAATTTACCACAAATGAAAACTTTTTGACTATAGCAATGCTGACCTAACCCATGTGAAGCAGTGGCTCTGTCCCCCTTTTAGTTTTAATCACTAGCAAACCCGTCAGTGTGTTCCAATGAACCCCCCATTCCACAGGAGTGGGTTGAGGGCATGCAGGTGGGCTTGTGCATGACATTATTACTGGTTTCTACTATGGCAGTGACAGGTCCTGAGGGGTAGGCACACCTGTCTGCAGTCTGTGTTTTAAAATGTGGATAGAAGCCATATCCCAAAGTCATAAGGAAAACATAGGAGTGAAAACAGAGTGATTAATCTGTTACTGTTTCCTAGTCAGCCATCACTTCATCATAAAAACCACTGCTCTCATCTACTCAAAACCTCCTGGAGTTAGGTGCACAGGTTTAAGTGAGAGGATTCACTGCATTTATCTAACCCAGAGCTGAACCTGAGCATCTCTCACTGTTCCTGAAGTCCCCATCAATATTTTTTGCCTAATTTCAACCATATAAAATGAAATCAATATTTAATTTAAGCATAGAAAATATGTAGTCTCTGTAGAAATTGACAGGTTTAATACAATTACTGTGTTTATGCACAAACATTCAGACTTCAGTTTCTCCTGATACTACTATGCACTGCCTGTTGGAATAGCTTACTATCAACTACACTGTGATAATTTAAAAAATATAATTTGTTCATTAACATGGGGTGAATATGTAGAGCTAATCTTGTACCTGGAAATAACCTAAAGGAAGGAAAATCACCTTGAGTACACTGAGGTTGTTGCTTCTTTAAGTTCCTTTTCAATAGACAATGAGAACTATTATAGAACTATGAAATTGTTACCAGGGAATCCATAGTGACAGTTACAATGGTCATGCTATTTGACAAAAGTAACAGTTATGTTTTGCAAATTTTACAAAATGTGTTTGCAGAGAGTAAAAGGAAAGTTAAGAGATTACTGGATGAGATCAAGATACTTTAATTCTTGATTTTAAAATTATGTACAGGCCTTAAAAATATGAAAAAAATTGACAGCAATGTAAGCTTTAGAGAACACTACCTCTTTCCAGCACTCAGGCTAAGTCTTGGCACTGACCTGCCTCCTGAGCAGCCACTGTGCAGGGCCCAGAGCTCCCATGTTCTGGCCCTGGACCACTCTGTACTTGTATAAAAGGCTCTGCTGCTTGTGTAAAATGAGAGGCACCCATCCAAAGTCCTAGAGCACCTTACCATCAGGCTTAGGAAGTCTCAACAGGAGCATGTTCACTAGGATGGTTTGACAAGACATTTTCTCTTCTTATTAGCTCAATGCAGATGATTCTCAAATCCCAGGATATTGGATCCCTGAAGCAAACTTCCTACAGGGCTAGTGCACTGTTATTACCATGATATGATTCATTGAAAGGAGGCAGATTTCCAACAGTAAATGAGATGGTACTTGTAAATGAATTCTCTCTTTCCTGTTGTCCTGTACTTTAGCAATATCCATGTGTCAAGAAAGATCTGAAAGTTACAGAGGATAGAGTGTCTTAGAAATACCTTGCTCTAAAATATGTTATTTTTAAGTGGAAAACAAAGTTTGTACTAAATGTTACTCAAGAAAATAAAAAGTTGTGAAAGAAGTAATTCAGATGAGAACAAAATAAGTCAAAGTAAAAAACAAAATAGTTAATCTCTAAGTATTTTATTTTTATTTTTATGGAGTTGAATTTGTACTAATTACTTTTTCCTTTGACTTTTACACAAATAATATCTATACATTTTCACAACACACAAATATGTTTCATTATTTTATTTTAAAATTAAGAGCTTTGCAAGCTTGCCACATGTCTTCCCTGAAAATTATTATAAGTTTATAAAAATTCACCAGTTAAAGATAAAACATATAGTCTGACCACCTGAAACATCATTTTTAAAATTCTATTTTTATCATTTTTATCCAATATTTTATATTTTAGCTTAAAATCTTTCTATAAAATTTCAGATTCTCAATGTCATCATTCTTCCAATGGAAATGGAAGCCTGTGTTAAAGGGTTTACTCTAGGGCTGGGGTTGGGGTACAGTGGTAGAGCGCTTGCCTAAGATGCATGAGGCATTGGGTTCTATCCTTAGCACAACATAAAAATACTGAACAAAACAAAATGCATAGTATAACCAAACATGTAAGTTTCATTGTTTAAAGTAAAATGAAAGAGGATGAAGATATATTACACAAATACACAATTAGTAAAACAGTTCATCTTCAGCCATTGAATTAAAGTGTTTGAAAATACACAACAAACAACTGAATATATAATTTTATTTTTTCTTTTATACTAAATTTAATATAGCATTTTAAATGTCATATATGGTCCATGAATGAACTACCAAGTTGGGCTCATTGGGGAGACTACATGCTTTATTATTTCTTTCCAAGAATAAAAACATCCAGTTAACAAAATTTTAAAAAAATCAGACTGTAAAATACTACAAAAATATAGAACTTTCACAGCAATCAGGGGGAAGTCAAGTTAAAAACAAAATAAGTTACCAAGACACTCACTAGAAGTTCTAAAAAATAAAGTCTGATAACAATGGATGCAAAAGAATATTGAGCACTGTGGTGGTGGAAATGTCATATTAACATTCTGTTTCAGCAAACAAGTCAAGAAAAAGTTCACCATCCATCTACCTAAATAATAGTTATTAAAAACAACAACAACAACTTTTGATCCCACAAATAAGCTTTAATTTCCATAGATCCAAACTGAACATAGTCAAGATATCCTCCAAAACATAGGGGGTAACACATTGTGGCATTTTAGACAATAGAAGACCTGTAGGAATTAAACAGGGTGAAGAACTGGTGAGAGCAGAGTTTCAGAGGAGTGTTTGAACCTAGAGAAAAACACAGGATGTAGGACTATTCATCATGGGGTTCCAAGGACAAGAATAGAACAGGCCAAACTAAATGATGGGATAAACAGCAGACCCATGGTCCTTCTTGAGGGTGCTTTACTGGTGGTGGAGGGACTTGAGAGGCTGGTGCATGTAGCCTTTCTTGATTACAGTGTAGACTATTAGGCTTGTATTTATTGAAATAGCTTGAAAGAAAAGGCTGGGTTGTGAGCATCATACTTCTTAAAAAGTGTACCTCAGTTGAAACATAGATAATAATCCCAAAATTGCTGGAATAGTGAATTCACTTTTTGAGTAAAAGCTCATTAAAACATGCAGGTTTTATTGATAAGTAAAATGTGGGGGGCAGATATACAGATCCAAGGAAATCCAATTGTTCTCCCTTATCTCGGGTTTTGTGCACCATAGACTCAGTTACCTGCAATCAACTACAAACTGAAAACTTAAAATTAAAAAATCCAGAAATACATATTGCATAAGTATAGAATCTGGCACAGCAATGATCCAGTCTGGCTGAAAAGATGAACCTCTCCACTTAATGAGAAAAGTATTGTAGGCAGAAGTTGCAGAGATCTTTGCTAAGTATAAATATACATGTGAAACCGCAAAGAAGGAAAAAGAAAAGCGTGCTACTTTTGCTCTTGAACCTCAAGTTGCAAAAGTTATGGCCACAGCACTCACTGTTCAGCTAAGGTCAACAGTGTTTTCGAAGAGAGCATCAGTGGTTCCAGTTATCCCCTGGGCAATGTGGATCGTGTCTCTAATTCATAAGGAGGGGTCCCTATAATTACAACTCTAAAAATCCCACCACTCACTCTGCCCAACCACAAAAGCTGGGGCAATTTAGTGTATTGTTAATAAACCGTCAAGGCCACACACTGGCCACACACTTTCTCAGGGCCCCCTTGACCTCGCTGTTCCTCAGGCTGTAGATGAGAGGGTTCAGCATAGGGGTGAGGATGCTGTAGAAGGCTGACACCACCTTATCATGGTGAGCTGACCTGTAGGATTTGGGTCTCACGTAGATAAAAATGGCAGCTCCATAAAAGAGCCCCACCACAGCCACGTGTGAGGAGCAGGTGGCAAAGGCCTTCTTGCGGGTTTCTGGGGAGCGCATGTGGAGGACAGCGGCCAGGATGAGACTGTAGGAGGTCAGGATGAGGCAGAAGGGCACCAGGAGCATCAACACACAGCAGAAGTACATGACATTCTCAAAGACAGACGTGTCAGCACAAGCCAAGCGCACCAGTGTGGGGGCCTCACAGAAGAAATGGTCTATCTCTCGCCTGCTGCAAAATGGGAAGCTCAGGGCAACAACTGCCTGCATCAGCCCGTCAGCTGCTCCCAGGAACCAGGACCCCATGGTCATCCTCAGACACAGTGGCCAGCTCATAAGCATGGGATAGCGCAGAGGGTGGCATATGGCCACATAGCGGTCATAGGACATGGCTGCTAAGAGGAAGCACTCCCCACCACCCAGAGTGAGAAGGAAAAAGATCTGGAAGCCACAGCCAGCAGGGGAGATGGACTTGTTTCCAGTCAAGTAGTCAGCAGCCATTTTGGGCACAGTGGTGGAAACCAGCATGGCGTCCATGAGGGAGAGTTGGCTCAGGAGGAAGTACATGGGCGTATGGAGCCGGAGGTCCCACTGAATCAGGAGAATCATGAGGGCATTGCCCACTAGAGCCGTGAAAGCTATTGTCAGAACTATCCCAAAGAGAAACTGTTGGGTCCTGGAGTGGCCCAAGAGACCTAGGAGAATGAAGTCAGAACTGGTGTTCCCACTTTCCATGATTTCAAACAACAGAAGAGACACTGTCAGTGGAAACATAGGAGAGAGATTAATTTTTAAATGCCCCCTTGTTATTTATATCCTTCTAAATAATCACATGTGTAATAATAAAACCTATTTCAAATCTTTCATCTCTCATTTTTCTTCTTGTTTTTATTTTTGGTGTTGGGGATTGAACTCAGGGGTGCTCGGCCACTGAGCCACATCCCCAGCCCTGTTTTGTATTTTATTTTGAAACAGGGTCTCACTGAGTTCCTTAGTGCCTCACCATTGCTAAGGTTGATTTCTAACCTGCAATTCTTCTGTCTCAGTCTCCCAAGCTGCTGGGATTACAGGCATGTGCCACCACGCCCGGGTTCACTACTTTTTAAACATGTTTAAATCAAGATAAAATTAACTAAAAGGTTTTTTTTGTCATTTTGAAGTTTCACATGATAAATGCCTCCTAGGTTGAGTGTTGATTAATTGGCAAACCAAATTCTAATTCTTGAGAAGTTGCAACTGACATGCAAGAGAGGCTTTTTAGTTACTTGGTGCCCAAATAAATAGGTGAGCAGGAAATGGTGTACATGTGTCATTCATATTGATGCTTTAATGGTGTCCTGCATGATCAATATTCTTAGAGATGAATTGTCAATATCTTACTTTCAAAAAATGATGTACTTAATAATGAAGATTCCAAATCTAAAACACAAGAAACTTGGTTAAACTACCCAAATCATGATGTTTTCCCTGAGGCTGACTGAATCTGGAAAGCCCTTTCTAAAACTGGAGGGCTTACCTTCTCAGATCTAGAAGGCAGGAAGACAGCATCTGCAGACAGAAGCATAACTTCATGTAAAGTTGGTAGTACCTTAGTCACTTCCACAGTTTTAAACTTAAGGTAATCAGTGTTATTTGAGTTTGTTAGTTAGTGTGGAGATCTATTGCTCAATGCACTCTTTCATTAATCCTTCAACAGTGCTTTGTATTGATTTAAAGATGCACTATCCACTGGGTAAGGAAAAATCTGGTTCTTTATTACAAAAGTGTACAGAAACATTAATTTCTTCCTTATTCTCCATAGAATCAAAATCTTTAAATCAATTTTTGTCTTTGATCTTCTCCTGCTAGAACTGGATGAAGAAGCCCAGAAATGGACAGATATGGCTACTAGTCTGTCCTCAGGGATACTGCCTGCTTCATCATACTCACATGGCAGAAGGTGTGCAGCTCTTAGGGAGTGCCAAGATCCACCCTAAGTCCAAATGCTAGTCGTGACTGGAGAGCATCCTGCCTTGGATTGCTCCATCCTGTGGACATACTTCTTTGTCAAATATGTCTTCACCTGCCAACCTCTGTGCTCTGCACACCCCTGAATCACTGAAGCATGATCTGTGTGCCTGGTGACCACATGAAAACCCTGGCCATGGCTCTCACTGGCTTCCCAAGGCTGGAGGAAACCCTAACCCATTCTTCCTTACTCCAGCTTCTCAGTGTTAAAGACGGACTCAGCTTAAAACTTCTTTAGAAATCATTATGTAATTCATTACCTCTAGGAATTTGGGCAAGTTCCTTTAATTTTTTGCACTGTATTAAACATCTTTAAGTGAACAGTGACACAGTGATCTTAATTATATTCACATATCAGTACAATCCTCACCAGTGTCTACCTTGAAAACTCTTTTCAACTCCCCCAAATGAAACCATGCACCATTAAAGAGAACTCCCTGTTCTTCTCCCAGGCCACTAGCAGCCTCCATTCTCTCTCCCTCCATAAATCAGTGACTCTAGGAAGTGCACCTGGAGGAAGTCACTCCTGTCCTTGTCTGTTTGCACTACCTGTTGTCCATGACCTTGACTCGGGTGCATGGGTGCTGCTTGGTGTGTCAGAGTTCCCTCCTTCTTGAGGGTCACTAGTGCCCCACTGGCTGTGCGCAGCACACTTTGCTTATTCCTGTACACTTCAGTGGCCGCCTTGCAATTCCATGCACTTTCCTGAGCATTTATGTGATTTTAATGCACATTTGACAGCAGATGCTACAGCTTTTACTTTAATAAAGTGATAAGATGTCACATGAAATAGGGCAACTTCAGTGATCCTTTTGCTTAAGTCATGCAAGAGAGGTTTATGAGTTTTTAGAGAATAAATTCAGCAACTCTCATGACTTTTCAGTTCATTACAAAGTTTCTACTTGTGTTTAAATCATTTTAAATTAAAAAATCACTAATACTTAACTTTTCAAAGGAGATAGGGATTTATTATATACTTTTTGAAGGTAGAATGGGTATATAAATTTGATTTGCCATTACAAATGTAATTTTCCAGTCAGCATTACATAGCATTTAAATTCAAAGAAAGAGCAAATGAATTCTTCAAATAATAAAATGAATCCCAGTTAGTTATTTCTGTAAGAAACGATAATGTGTGACTTTACTAAAATTAACTATCTATATATTTATATTACACAAATGAAGTAAGCTGACACTAGTCAAAAATACGTGGAAAGCTATGCAAATAGAATTATTTGGAATTCATTTCTAGAACGATGATCATGGATACAGAGTGTTGCTAAAAGAGTAATAAAGCGTTTACTCTGCTGGCAAATAAAATACAACATGCCATTAAAAGGAGGAAAGGAAGCTCAAATCCCAGGGTTGGGAAAATGTATTATCCTGAAAAAAAAAAGATTTCCTTTTTCTTTCTTCCCTCTGACTTCATGGGTTTGGAGATTTCTTACCCACATTTCTGTCTGCTTCCACAGCTTTTTCTTAGAGTGATGTGAAAACGGTTGCTTTTTCCATGTCTTTGCAATGCTGTGAGGAGCACAGCATTCCCCTGCCCTTCTTCCTTTTTAAAAAGCTTTTGGGTAATCATGGGAAATTTAAAGCAGTGCCTGTAATTTTCTTTTCTATACTTTTTTCATTTTTTAAAAATTTATTTATTTTAATTAGGTATAAGAGCAGAATACATTTTTTTCACTTTTTTATTATTAGTTGTTCAAAACATTACAAAGCTCTATACTTTTTTCAGACTCATTGCCAAAATTTGATATTAAAATTTTGTTTCTTACCCAGTGTAATGAGATGATCTTCTGTAACAAATAATATCATATAGACCTTTTATTTGAGGGAATCAATGGGCTGTTAAAGAATCCAGCTGGTGAGTACCAGCTAGCACACACGGCAGCTCTCCGGGGGTAACAAGCACAGCAAGAAACAGAGGATTTTCTCAAACTTGTTGAGCATAAAGTGCTAGGATTGGCATCCCCTACCCATGTGAGGGGACAGTGACTGCAGCAGGCTGCATCTGCATCCTCTGTGAGAAGCATGGTGGCAGTCCCCTCGTGCTGCAGGAGTGACTTCCTGCTGCTTTGTCCAGCTGGAGTATATCAGTGCCCATGCACAGCTACAGGGTGTGTGACCTGTACCCACAGGGGCTGGAAGCACTCTCATTAGCCAGAGCCATGTGATGAGACACTCAGGGTCAAAGAGGTTTAGATTTCAGGGGTGTTTTAAAGATTCCCAGGATTCTGACATACTTTGTATGCTTCAGAAAGCTATGAGTCACCAAATAATAGAGGCTCATTCTGGAGTAAAGAGAAAATATAAATAAGTGTCCTAGGAAAAGGTCATGATTTTAAAACATGTCTATGGGTGAAGTTATAGGATACTGGTATTTCTTTTCTGAATTCCAATAGAAGATTAAAAACTAAACCACTGACACCAACCACTGTCAAAAACTATAACTGGAATGAAATGAAGCCAAGGGTAGAATTCAGATAATTTTTTTGCCCCTTTTTAACTAAATTTAAGAGAATCGATGCTAAAGAACAGGTGCCAATTTGCATTTATGAAAGAGAGTTTTATTTTATTGGCATGTTTGCATTTTTGTGTCTAAGTAACAACATCCATTATAACAGCAACAGTGCTGGGGAGAGCTCTCACATATCCTATCTGTAGATGTCGACTTTTAGCAAAGTGTCCAATCCCAATCAGATGCAGAATGTGATTGATAGAGCACATGGGTACAGTCTACTTTTGAAGTCAAATCTTCTTATTTCTGCTGAAATATTTGTAATGTGATTTGAATAGCTATTGAAGTAGTTTCAATTTTAATTTCATTGAATAGATTAATGAATGAAATGAAAGAATCATACTGCTATAGTGAACTGCATATGCCAAAGTAAACTCACCTACCAATTGCTGTACAGATTGTCAAGGTGAGAAATGGAGTACTCGTGGCTAGAGAACACAGCCTGAGGCATCCAGAGCTGAGGGGGGGATTAGCAATTGAGCTTTGGTCTTGCTAAAAACTGGCCTTGAATTTATTTAAAATTGCAAAGTTAACTTAATACCAACATGGTAGGCAGAAAATGGCTTCATAAAGACTTCCATGTAGCAATCGCACGAATCTGTCAGCATGTTAGTTCATAAGGCCAAGAAAAGTTTGCCCAAGGTGAGCCAGGCCATAGCGGTCAATCCCTGCCATGTCCTTGGTGGTTGCTGCAGGGAGGGTAATGAGTGCACCTCTGAGAGCTCTGCCTCTCCTGTAAAAATGCAAGCACTAACTTTTCCTTTATTTTCCCTAATAAGGTGAAGTACATGTCAATGGGATCAGACAGCATGTGCTACATTTGTCTTATTTTCTCCAGAATTGTATCTCTGAAATTCATCCATATAATAATAGGTACCTAAATATTAGATTTGGTGCAAAATTACCTGTTCATTCTGTTCCAATGTTAGTAGATGTTAGGCTAGTTTTCATTTTTGTGATGATAGAAATGATGCTCTCCAGACACTTTTGTGCATGTGTTCAGTAAATATTTATGCAAATTTGGGGCATCTATACCTAGAAGTGAAATTGGCAGGATAAAGAGAATGTGGAGTTTAATTTTTTAGATTATACAAAAATGTCTCCTACAATGGCTTTCCCAACCAGCTGTAAAAGACTCTCCTTTATGTATGGGGCAACTTTTGTTATTTTCTCTTATTAACTTGAGACCTTCTGATTTTGAAGTTGTAAGTGATGATGGACATCATTTGAGTTTTGCTCATGTCTGCTAGGCTGAGGACCTTTCCAACACTGACTAACAATGCTATGAAGTGACACTTCAAGATGATTGGACTAGGATTAAGCCCCAACTTCTTTAATAAGACTCCTAAATCACAAGAATTAATTCCAAGAATCAATAAATGAGATGGATTCAAACTAAAAAGCTTCCTCTCAGCAAAAGAGAAAATCAGTGAGGTGAATAGAGAGCCTACAATATGGGAACAAATTTTTACTACATGCTCATCAGATACAATATAAATCTCTAGGATATATAAGGAACTCAAAAATCTTAACACCAAAAAACAAATAACCTAATCAACAAATGGGTCAAGGAACTGAACAGGCACTTCTCAGATGAAGATATACAACCAATCAACAAATATATGAAAAAAATGTTCAATATTTCTAGTAATTAGAGAAAGGCAAATCCATGCTACTCTAAGATTTCTTCTCACTCCATTCAAAATGCCAGCTATTAAGAATACAAACAACAATAAGTGTTGGCGAAGATGTGGCAAAAAAGTTACTCTCATACATTGTTGGTGGGCCTGCAACTTGGTACAGCCAATATGGAAAGCAGTGTGGATATTCCTTGGAAAACTTGGAATGGAACCACTATTTTACCCAGCTACCCCACTCCTTGCTTTTATACCCAAAGGACTTAAAAACTGCATACTACAGGGACACAGCCACATCAATGTTTATAGCAGCACAATTAACAATAGCTATATTGTGGAACCAACCTAGATGCCCTTTAGTAGATGAAAGGATAAAGACAATGTGGTTGTGTATACACACACACACACACACACACACACATATACACACACACAGTGGAATATTATTCAGTATTAAAAGAGAATAAAATCATGGCACTTGCAGGTAAATGGATGGAGTTGGAGAATATAATGCTAAGTGAAGTTAGGCAATCCCCCAAAAAACAAATGCCAAATATTTTCTCTGATTTAAGGCTGTGGTGGCCATAAGGGGGTGGGGAGCATGGGAGGATAGGGCAAAGGGAAAAGCAGGAGGGAGAGGAAGGGAAGGAGCATGGGGGTAGGAAAGACAGTGGAATGAGATGGACAATAATACCTTAAGTACATGTATGAAGACACAAATGGTGTGACCCTACTTTGTGTACAACTAGAGATGTGAATATTTATGCTCTGTGTGTAATATGAGTTTTAATGCATTCTGCTGTCATATATAACATTAAAATTAAAAAAAAATAATTGGCCTTGTTTACTGACCTCTGGGACATTATCTAGATATGTAGAGATTCTTTCACAGCATAGCTATGTGGCTATTTTAGCTGGTTTGAGCTGCTTGCATTTCAATGCATTTTATAGTTTAAAGTAAATCTTTCCCTAACTTATCAATATTTTTCTTCATGCTTGGCAAGGTGTTTTTTTTCACATATAAAATACATCTTTACCTAAACCCTGATAACATTTGCCTATATTACCTTCTTGAAATTATTGCTGTACCTTAAATGTTAAGATAAAAAGCTACCTGGTTTTAGAGATTAGCTACAAAATAAGTCTCTTTAAGTGTATGTGGATATTCAATTGAGTCAGCCGCTTTCCACACAAAGACAAGAGCTTTCCCACAGCCTCCTTTGTCTTAAGTCAGTAATCAGGGTATGAGTTCTATTGTAGTTGCCCTATTTTGCTTTATTGACCTGTATTTGCTCAACAATAATAATTACTTAATTATCACATTTTAAGTAAGTTCTGTTACTCTATAGCACAAACAATTTCATTTGTGAAATTGGAAGACAACTTGAAAAATGAAGTCTGTTTGGAGCTACTTTATTCTCTAACATGATTAAAAGTTCTGCAGTGTGCACGTGTATACACACGCTGACTCACTGAGAAAATTTAATGGAGGGCAATATTGAATGAATTTAGGAAGTAAGTTGGAGAAAAATCCTCCTTTTAAAAAATTGTATAGTTATAGGGAATTTATGTTTTTCCATTAGCTATGATTTAATTCATTTTTCTTAGCAATATTAATATTTCCTCAGGAAAGATTTTGGTCTTTATGTAGAACTTTCATAATTCTGAATTGTTATTTGGTGGTAATATAAATTGAATATTTGTTCATATAGCTCATAATGTTCTCTAAGTTTTATCATACCTTATTTTAATCTCCATTCCTTGGGTGGTTTGAATGACTGTTTTTTCCATCCCAATGTTCAGAGACATCAGGATCTTGCTGTTCTACTCTCTGGCAAATGCCAATCTGACATGCATCCAGATGTGTGCCCGGGGGCGAATGCTGGAGTGCTCACACCACCAGTGTTTGCAGGTGTCCCAAAGAGGAGCAGCTTGTCCCTGTCACCAGGGGAAGGTCTGGTAAGTCATATGAGTCATGGAACAGGATTTCACACACAAGACAGCAGTGGGAATGAGTTGGCCACACCTACAAGAGCTCCACAGACAGACGTCACCAACAGCTGGGGAGGCCGAGGAGCACAGAAACACAAGACACGTGCTGCATGCCCAGCACTCCAGCAACAGGCTCCGTCAACCAGTGTGTCACTAGAAGCATCGCAGCTGTGCAGGAAGCAAGAATGAGTGGACAGTGGGAGAAGGTGGGGATTTTCATGGGCGGGAAATGTTGGCCTGTCCATGGGGAGCAGTCCCTGAGTGTTCAGTGGTGCCTCGTGGGCACACATTGGGCTAATCCCCACTTCTCTGCAGATCTTTATGGCCATAGGATGATAAACTAGAAATTCAGAATGAAGGGGCAGGTTGAGGAGGGTATGTGAGGAGTGGCAGGACTTGAGCAGCCATGCAGCTTTATTGCTCGGGTTGGGGCTGGGTCTATTGTTGCACATCATGTTAGGAGCTGTTACCAGTGTGAGCCATTCATGGTCAACAAGTATCTCAACCAAAAATGAAGGCAAAGCCATCGCACACGCCCATGAGTAAAAATATTGACAGTGGATATAAAGGTTTTGTCACAGACTTTCCAGAACATTTCACACCAAATGTGTCTTTTCTCCCCTGTGACTGCAGCCAGGTTGGGCTTATTAGCTGCTGAATCACACTCTACACAACTTCACTCCAATGTTTTTAGTAAAGTACTGACTTATCATCGTCCTTGGACACTGGGGAATTCTGATGCATCATTGACTTGTATATAAGGTGTTAAAGCTATTCTGGAAAATGTCTGTTTCTTTTAAAAATAGACATTACCCATAACCAAGCAATTTTAGTCACAAGTATATATCCAAGATGACTGAGATTATATGTCCACTAATCAGAAAAAAAAGCAAACAGATCACCATAAAAATCTTCATGGCTGTTACTTTCTTCATAGTCACAAATATTCAATGCCAGAATAGAAATGATTGTTATATATTCATGTAATACAGTGCTAATCAGTAAAAAAATAATTACATGAAAATATGAAGCATGTAAAATTTTATAAACAGGTTGAGGAAAAGAAGCTAGAAAGGAAAAAGCATTTCTGCTCAATGGTGATGAAGTCAAAATGATGATTGCTGTTTCCAGGCGCAGGTGTTACCAAGGAAGGTCCACAGGGAACTGCATGATGGGACTGTTTCTGTCTTGGCTTCCACCAGTACTCTACCCTGTCAGCCACTCAGGCAACATGGTACCCTGAGCATGAGTTCTCCTCCTTCCCCCACATTGAACATCCCATCTGTCCACACTGCTCCTTCTCCCCTTTCCTGACTGTGGCCTCGTCCCACTTCCCACCATCACCCAGGGGTGGCACCCACGTGCTGAGAAGCCTAATGCTTCCTGGCTCTGGCCCTTGGTCCCCAAGTGGAGATGGCTGGGGGCTCTCTCTGTGATGACCAAACACATGGCACCTTTTGTAGAGTCCTCAACAGCAGCACTCACTCCTGGGGGGAAAGCAAGAACAGGAAACCCACACATCATGGCTACCCAGGCCCAGATCCCTGAGGGAATACGTGAGCACCTTATGCATTCAGGATGAGGAACATCAAAAATAAGGACAGTATTTTCTTCTTTGGAAAAAGTTTTCCCACTTTCATTTTCATCACTGTTTTGACTGTTTCCTTTGGGTTAGTCTCCCTTTTCTAAAAGCCTTATCTGCAGGACAATTATGGAAAATGCTCTCCTTGCTGCGAAGTCATTTTCTGAATCAAGCCCCCATGGCCCATGGGCGGTGAGTTGTTGGTAAGCCGTGTTTCCCAGGTGGGCATTACCTGCTCCTGGTCTCCTGGGAGGCATCTGCTCACACACTCTGTGCCTGGGTCTGAGTGCCTTGGGTCTGAGTGCCAGTGTCTCCACAAGTCCTGAGCAGGGATGGCAGAGATACTCCTTCTGCCTGTCCTCCTGCTTTTTTCAGCATAAGGGGAAAAAAAGCCCCTGGGCAGCTCGAGTCTTTCCAAACCTGAACGTTCTTATGCATGGTCTCCTTATGGTGAAATTAGGAAGTTTCCCCAAGAATCAGGTCAAGGGACTGAAAGGCACATGGGAATTTCAAACTCAGTGAAATCACAGGAGGGAGAGAGAGTAAAAGGAGGTATGAGAACCACGGAGCCATGCAAGATGACTCACCCAGGAATAAGGAGCATGGGAGCTTCGAGGCCTGGGAAGCAGAGGGGCATTGGCAGCCTGGCTCCTGAGCCTCTCAGGCCTGAGGTCTGCGACTGTACTGCGAGTCTTTCTCATGGGAATTGGAATCATTGGAAGTCTCAACTTCAGCCAACATCCCCTACTGAAGCAGAGAGAGAGAAGGAAATGAGAATCTGTTTGATTTTTGCTCTGAAGAGCTTCCAACCCATCACTGGGGCCAGCACTGGGATGTCATAAGGACAGACGACAGTCACAAGGTCATGGGTATCACATGTCATCTGTCACCTGCTAGAAAGCACATCTGGAGGGGAGCTGTAAGCCCATCTAAAAACAGACAGACATATAGTCAGCTGCCAGACTGATAACACCTGCCTTACAGTATCGATAAGATTCAGTTAATATCTGGCAACGTGTGTGCTTTACAGTGCATTCTGCTTCATGTCTGAGGCTATGAAGTTAGCTGCTGAGCTAGTGCCTGTGTGATGAGCCCATCTTACTTTTTATGTCCTGCATCTGCATCCCCAATGGTTGTCTTTCTAAGTCCAGACCCTTTGCTCTTCCTTGGGCCCTGAAGTGTGCTTACAGTCTCAGGAAGGAATGAAACCTGGAATGTCTGCTGTCTTCCCCTCTGGGATTGGTGTCCTCTGATTGCCTTCCTTCTCCTCATCCCCTCCATCTCCTCCTTTCTCTGTTCACTGGCTGCTTCCCATATTTTCTGTTCCTTTCCACCACTTTAGATAATGTGCTTTTTCTGTCTGTATCTGAGACCTTTTCAACATTTGCTTTTTTTTTTATCTAGTTGTAATACAATCCTAGAATTCTCTCAGTGAAAGAGACGCTTTATAATTTTCTCAGAATATCCTCATTTATGCTGCTTTGTAACAATCCACCCTCCCACTTGGAGCCAAGGGGAGCTCATATCCCCACAAGTGCGGAGCAGAGGCCACATATCTGCCAGGGATGAGGGCTGACCTCCAGGTGCTTTTGTTGCCGTAGTTATTTTTTTTTTTCTCCCCAGAGTTAGGGATTGAACCCAGGGCAGGTGCACTTTACCACTGAGTTGCATCCCTACCCCCTTTTCATTGTGGTAAAAAGAAGGTGGGTGGAACATATCTGTGATGGGTTTGAGAAAATAACTCCAGGTGGTGTCTCCAATCTATTATCAATCAAATGAAGAAAATGAAAAATAAGAAGGTTCGGTCAGACATGGTTTGAATGCCTGTAATCCCAGTGGCTCGGGAGATGGAGGCAGGAGGATTGCTAGTTCAAAACCAGCTGCAGCAAAAGTGAGGTTCTAAGCAAATCAGTGAGACTGTATCTCTAAATAAAATACAAAACAGGGTTGGGGATGTGGCTTAGTGATCGAATGCCCCTGAGTTAAATCCCTAGTACACACAAAAAAATCTAATTATATTATTGGTATTTCTTTAACTTCCTCAAAAGACATAGAATTACACAGTGCAATAATTACTTGAGACAGTTACTGTTTGATTTGTAATTTTTACAGATGTGATATGAATCAAAATAATATGCCAAAATGGAATGTAGAAAAGGATTTACAGCTCTATGTGTAGAAGAATATAGAGCTATGTAGAATAATATTTTTTTCTATCTGGAGTAGTAAGAATGTGTGGATGATTCTGATAAGAGGTTCATGGTGTGAGAAACAAAAAGTTAAGAGATTCATTTCAGAATACAGTGTTTAGCCTTAAATGTAGCATTGTGGTGTAAGAAGAGAAGTCTGAGGAAAATAGAGAAGAACGGGAGGTTACAGGAACAGCACCACAGCATGTAGATATGGCAGATCTAGAGTCCATGCATCTGAACCCCCCTTGACACACAGGAGGTGGGGGAGGGGTCAACCTGACCAACAGAGATTGAAACATCTGTTAATTAAGGTGAAGTAAAAACTGTCTACTTGCCAAGATGCACTCAATCCAACAAGGCTATCCTGCCACAGGGAAGAAAGGGTGGTGGGGACAAGCAATGATACACACACACACACACACACACACACACACATATATATATATATATATATATATATATATATGTCTTTTGATACAAAGGATTTAACTGTGGGGTGCTAAAACACTGAACCATATTTTCAGCTCTTTTTATTTTTATTTTGAGGCAGGTAATTGATAAGTTGCTTAGGGCCTTGGTAAATTGCTGAGGCTGGTTTTGAATTTATAATCCTCCTGCCTCAGCTTCCCAAGCCACTGGGATTACAGACATGTGCCACTGTGCCAGCAGCATATTTAAATGACAGCAAAACCCAGGTGATGGTCTAAAAGATGGTACACCCCATACTTCTTAGCCATTGAGGAACTGGGTGGGTAGAGAGCCTTGTGCACCAGAGGATAAAATGCTGATCATAACTGCCCTGGGTGTGCCTGGTCCCTCAGATGTTCCATCTTGTAAGACCATCAGCAAAAGCCATGCATTCTCTGAACCTTTGTCTCTCAGTGTTTTAAGGGACAGACAGATGACAATGGTGGGAGTACAAGGTTAAAAAGAATAATTGTATAAAATAGGCCCATGTGCTGATGCCCACATGCTTTCTTTGCCATAAAGCAATTTAACTGCAGCCCTCCTGACCTAAGTGGACAGAAGATGTCACATTCCTCAGCAAACTACCTGTTATGTACAGGAGAATTGCTGCAGGAAACATTGTAGTAGGAACCCATGTTATTTTGCAGGCAAAATAGTTCAAAGCCAAAAATGTACTGATAGATAACAGCTGTGAGGCTTGGAAATGTGAAGTTAAAGTGTGGTAGAAGAATTTTTAGTGATTTGCTCATAAAGGGGCAGCACAGGGGCTTCTGTCCTGAGGCTGTGATTCTGCCCATCAGAGGGAAGGAGGGCCTCTGTTTTGGGGAAGGGGGTTAACAGGGATTGAACTTAGGTTGCACGGCCACTGAGCCACATCCCCAGTCCTATTTTGTACTTTGTTTAGAGACAGGCTCTCACTGAGTTGCTTAGCCCCGAGCCATTGCTGAGGCTGGCTTTGAACTCAAGATGTACATGCCTCAACCTCCTGAGTGGCTGGAATTACAGGCATGCAGGACCATGCCTGGAACAAACCAAAATATTTTATTAGAAAGTCCTTAGTTTGAGGTGAATTAAAGTTTAGAATTAAGTTCTTCTGAATTTGGTTTGGGTTTGCTAATGTAGAAACCCAAAAGCATCCATATCCAGGGAGGCTATAAGAGCAGATCAGATAACATGTGGTCATTTCCAGCTTTTGTGACTGCTTGACAGACACAAAATGGCTTCAGTCTCTGAAAATTAGTCTCCTTATTTTCCAAGCTAAATGATTCTGTGGCATTTTCCATTTGTGTGCATATGATGCTTGGGACACTTTCCATATGACAGACTCACATGTGTGTACTGTCAAGTGACCATAGCTGGGTCATACTGGGCAATGTGGGTGAGGAGGCTGGCCTACAGCTCTGAGGGAGGCCCTGTGGAGACCCCACCTTTTGTGTATCCTCCTGGCCTGCAGGTCATAGCCCTATCAGTGGAAGAACCTCCTCCTCACACAAGGTCAGGGGGACCCTCTTCATCAGCAGGAGGGTGAATCTGGGGCCCATGGAACTCCAATCAGCCCCTTTGGCTCTGATAAGACAGGAAAACTGGCAAGCCTCTTCCTGGGATTCCAGGAAATTTACAGAAAGAGCAGTTGTCCCTTTTCTGCATTCCTGACAGCCCTTCCCCAGCTCCTCTTATTCTGGTAAAGATGAGAAACATTTTAATTTTTTTAGTTGTTGATAAATATTTATTTTTTATTTATTTATACATGGTGCTGAGAATGAAACCCAGTGCATCAAACAAGCCAGGCAAGTGTGCTACCACTGAACCCCAGGCCCAGCCCTAATTTTTATAATTAGTTAATGCTAGAGTTGAGTATGATACTAAGATTTATCCTCTACAGCTTTGGAGGTGTTTGTAAGGGTTCTGTGTTTGGGATTGAGGTCAATGATAGCTTTATGCCTGTGGCATGCTTGGTGGCTAGGAAGTTTCTGTGCAAAAACACAGAATACCTGACTGCTAGGAAACCTCTGTGCAGAGACACAGGATGCCTGGCTGCTATGGCAATGTCCATCATGAGGAGGCTCTGTGTTAGAGTCTTACTAGCCTCCACCTTGATTTCAGGCCCATATCTCCTGGGAATAAAGGAACTCTGTTGTTGGACAACCACAATGTTTCACTGAGCCTAAACCTGTCCACATAACAGTAACTTTATACAATGGATTTCCTGAGAGATACACAAAGCTCCTAACTTTGCACATGGCAACTTAGTATGTGACTGAGGAATAGGCTGCATGACAACAACAGACATGTTGCTAAGTTTGTAACATGCCTGATGATACCTTGAACAATATGTACTAATGGTGCCCATGACCTGAAGTAACCTGTTGATATAAACAAAGCTAGCAGCTCAGGTAAGAAGCTTTCGCTTTTGCCTCTGCACTTTGTTCTGTCTCCTTTCATTTACCTTACAGTTGTTTTCTTACTTCACTTGCAGTGAAAGCATAAATGAGATTCAGACTCCATCAGTTCTGATCTAATTAAGAAATCTGAAGAAGTGTGAAGTGTGTGGGAAGGGCGCTCCCTGTCTGGCTCCTGCAGGATCACATGTCAGCCTCAGAATGTGTCACCTGAGCAGGGAGAGGAAACAGAACCTCAGATCCCCCAGGCTTCAGAGGGTCCCCATATTTGTATAGAGCATATCAACAACCTTGAGAAAACAGGTGAGTTAAAACAATCCTGCAGGCACCATGTCCTGATACAGGACAGGGGCAGCCTCCCTCTAGGATCATCCCCATGGTTAACCATTGGCCTGTTGATCGTCATCTTCAGCAAACACCATGAAAGGCAGCAGCCACTATGAGGGTTTTACAATTGTGAATCCATCTTTCAGCTGGGCAACTGTCATTTTATTGCTGACCCACTGGAGTACCTTATACAGTCTAGATATTAGAAACTAATCAAATATGGAACGTTAAATATTTTCTCCTATTGAGCAACTTGTTTGTAAAAATAATTTCACATAAAATTACATTTATAATTATAAGAGTAATTTTATGTGTTAATAATGTTTTTATGTATGCACACATTTTGGAATGCTTAAATCTAGAGACTTTTAATATTCTTTATGGTGTTTAAAGAACATTTTAAAAATTTGATGAGGTACTCAGTATCATATTTTCTGTGCTTGCTGGCATGCTGCTGCATGCCTTAATCCCAGTGGCTTGGGAGGCTGTGGCAGAAGCATTCTGAGTTCAAAGTCAGCTTCACCTACTTGGTGAGGCTCCAAGAAACTCAGCAAAACCCTGTACCCAAATAAAATATGAAGAAGAGCTCAGCACATAGCTCAGTGTTTAAGTGCCCATGGGCTCAATTCTTGGTACCAAAAATATAATAAATAAAAAGTTATAAAATATTGTTCCTGATTGTGCCTTTGGTATATTATCGAAGATATCTTTTCCTCTCCTAAGATCACCAAAATTCCCACTCATTTTTGCCCTCAGAATTCTAGTAAATTCAATATTTGCATTTGTATCTGCTACATGAGTGTATGTTTTTTCAACTTTAAAATATCTTTATATATTTTAAATATATGTATACACACACACACACACACACACACACACACACACACGTAGGACAGTACACCCCACAAAGGGGCCTACAGAGGAACTCCTCACAGACACCAGTCAACAACCAGTGAGCCCTCATACCAGCCAATGAATGACCTGACACCTGCACACTGCAGAGGGCAGAAGTCCTTCTCCTCCCCAATGCACCACCTAATGCCATGTCAAATAAACTACATTCCCTCTATTTCAGGCCTCTGCACCTCACATATTCCAAAATACACACAGGGTAGCCCTCAAGGATTCTATAGTGTTGTATACATGGGGCTATTCTTCAAAGGGTACACATGACTAGAACCTCTAACAGGGAGTAACCAGGCCTCTCAGTCCCAGACAATTTGGGAACTTCTCCTCTGGCCCCAAAGAATGCTGGAGAGAATCTAGACACACCAAAGACTGAAGAGGTCTCCTAGAGTGGCACAAGAGATGGGTTGGTGTGGTCACCGTCTTCCCACTCAGGGAGACATGGAGGGAAAGCTGAATAGTTGTGGGCCTAGAACTATCCAAACCAGGAAGAGTCAATAAGAAATTTCTGCATCTCAGCATGGATTACTGTAAATTATTCTAATTATGATTTTAATTTTGCATATACTACTTTCCATTTTGAATTGATGGATGTTTCCGTATTATTTGATATTACACTCTCAGCCCCTTTAACTGTACTTTTTCTAGTGTTTTAAATGATGGAGTGGAGACCCAATGCCTCCCACTCTACTGCTGAACCCCAGCCCCAGCCCCTCTTTTCCTTCCTTTTACTTTGATTTATATTATTTATCTCAATTTCTACTTTTTATTTCTTTTTTGCCTGTTATTTTCCCCACACCTTTCCAGTCCCTACATATTATAATGGTGATTAATAATCTTTACTAAATAATTTCTCAACCTGTTCCAGAATATTATTGCAATTTTATACCAAGATTAGAGGAACTATAAAGAATATTTTCAACAAATTTGCTGTTGTTTTGGTTGTTGTTGTTGTTTTGTAAGGTTCGTGAGTATGTCATTATATTCTAAAGTGTTCACAGTCAATAGGGCTTGGTGTCTTCTCTCAAAATGTTACTGACACTGGGAACAAGAGAAGATTCACATTGAATGCAAATATCAATACCTGGATAATTGCCCTGACTGGAGTAGTTAATAGAAAGAAACTCCCTAAATAGTTCATTCCATAAAAATAGAAGTGATAATCTTCCAAAAATATGGGTCAACATAAAGACATTGTGAAGCAAAAACAAAACAAACCACCTCAAACAGCTCACAAGACTTCAGCAACGGATCCCATTGACAACAGAGTAGAGGCAATGTCAGAGAAAGATTCCTGAAAATTCATTGTTAAAATGTTCAATGAGTTAAAAAAATGATGTAAGAAATGAACTTAGAATATACAGGAAGTGAAAGATCATTTCAATGTGGACAGAGTTCCTGAAAAAGAATCAACGAGATACCCAGGAAGTGTAAAACCCAATAAATCAAATTAAAATTCCATTGAAAGCATTACTGATAGATTGGATAAAGCTGAAGACAGATTCTCAGGTCTGTAAGACAAAGCATATTAACTTGAAAATAAAGTTGACAACAAAGAAAATGTGTTAAGAGACCAGTACCAAAGTGTTCAACATTGAGATAGCATTAAGATCCAAATCTGAGAAATATGGAGAATACTCCAAAATACAAACAAAATCATTGCATGAATTTCTGACTAAAAAAATAAATAAATTTCCAAATTTTAGGTGAAGTAGAAATCCAAACACAAGAGCTATGGAGAATCCCAAATAGGCAAGATTTAAAAAAAATCCTCTTCAAGGCACACTTTGATTAAAATGCCTAGTAAACAGGATATGAATAGATTTATTATTTTTAAATTGCAAGAAAAAGTAGCAGGTCAAATTTAGAGGTACGTCAGTGAAAATATCTACTGATTTCAAGCCCAGAACCTAAAAGTCAGAAACTTTTGGAATAATATACTGTGTCCTCAAAGAAAATGGGTAACAGTCACCATTATTCATCAATCATCATTACTTATGATGAGAACTTTCTTCTTCACAGAAGGGGAAACTCAATCTAATATCAGAGTCTTCAATTTTACATTGTTTTGAAGAAGAATATTAAATTACATATACCCATACTTTTCCCATTTAAAAAAAAACACATTTACCTCACCTGTGAGAACAATCCAGCTGAGAAACAATGGAAAGAGGAGATGAAGAGATGGACCCTTGCAAAAGTGGACGGGTGGACTGGTGCAAGAGCGGAGCCACTTCCCGCCCTTGGAAGGGGGCTGGAGTTCCGAGGAGGCTTGCATTACTAGATTTCAGAGAATAAGAACATAACCTTGACATGCCGAAGACACAAATGTGAGGTTTTTGTTCCTAAGTTTGAATTTGGATCCATCAGTATGGCTTGTACTCTTCTTCGGTCATTTTCATTATTCCATATGGATTCTGTACTCCTGGTGGCAGGCTGTAAGTGGGGATTAGCTGGGTTGGAGTTTTGCCTATAAACCCAATAGGTACAACTCTGCATAAGGAGGAGACAGGAAATATCCACAAAAGATGAACAATGGCAATAAAAAATCTCTGTGTGTTTATAACTGAAATCTGAAGCAATGGAACTCATTTGTTAAGTTTTGTACTTCATCATATTTCCACATAATGGGTCACTGACATGTATGTGTACAATGTCCTTAAGTTGTCTTCTGACATCTCCTCCTACGATAAGAATCTCCACATCACAGATAAGTACCCAAAACAACCTGAAATGTACCATTTATGAAATAACTTGAAGAGTATTGGTGTAAGTTCTTCTTTGAGTGTTTGGTAGAACAAGGCTGAGAATCCATGTGGTACTGGGATTTTCTTTGTTGGTAGGCTTTTGATGGCATCTTCAATTTCATTGCTTGAAATCAATCTGTTTAAATTTTCTATGTTCTTTTGATTCATTTTGGGTAGGTCATAAGTCTCTAGGAATTCGTCAATGTCATAATGATTCTCTACTTTATTGGAATATAGATTTTCAAAGTAATTTCTGATTATCTTCTGTATTTCAATAATGTCCATGGTGATATTACCTTTCTCATCATGAATTTTAGTGATTTGAGTTTTTTTCTCCTTTTCTTTATTAGATTGGCTAAGAGTTTATCAATTTCATTTAAATTTTTTAAAGAGAGACAGAGAGAGAGAGAGAGAGAGAGAGAGAGAAAATTTTTTAATATTTATTTTTTAGTTTTTGGCAGACACAACATCTTTGTATGTGGTGCTGAGGATAGAACCTGGGCCTCACGCATGCTAGGCGAACGTGCTACCACTTGAGCCACATCCCCAGCCCCAATTTCATTTAATTTTTCAAGAAAAACTTATGTCAATTTTTAATTATTTCTTTTATTTCAATGTCATTGATTTTGGCTTTGATTTTAATTATTTCCTGAATTCTTCTGCTTTTGGTGTTGATTTATTCTTTTTCTAGGATTATGATATGTAATCTTACATAATTTATTTGGTTTCTTTCTATTATTTTAAAGAATGCACTCAGTTGAACTATCTATTGATAATTGTAACAGTACCAGGGTATCTTTGTTGAACCCGGTGTCATCTGTGGTACAGTTTTTCCAAGGGTTTCTCTCTTGGAGTCATCATATGGCTTGATATCCTGGCATTTTGTAACCTCCTCTTTCTGCTTGTAGCAGATTGATTATGGTGTTTGTGTAAAAACCACTATGGTTGTTATCCACAAGTATGGCTAAGTGTGTTGGGCTGGTAGTCAAAGATGGGTAAGATCCAATTACAATGGTACCAACCTAAGCCAGGAGGCTGACAATTTGAGGTCAGACCATCCAATGATGGGTAAGGACCACATGTAGTATTGGACAACCTAAAACAAGCAAGGTCCCTAAGCCACATACTTGTTGTTTAATAAAACAAAAGGGAAGGGATGTTGGGGATGCAAATCAAGTCAAGATTTTGCTTGGCAGTTTGCCAGGAGAAGTGGTTTGTGAAGCAATGCCAGGGAGCCAAGCCATTAAGGTGATGAGGATTCCTTATTGGCTGACTGCTGTATCTAGATGATGTTAATTGAGTCAAGCTGTGTGTAATTAATTAGGAATATATACCTCTGCTGTTCGGCAGAGAAGCGGCTCCTGCTACCTTCGGTGCCTGCTACTTTTGAGTTCTCACTCAGTTCTGCTGAGTTTACTCGCAATAAAGTAGTTCCCGCTTCAACCTTCAAGTTGCTTGTCACCTCTGGGTTGCCCAGCCGGACTGCGGCACTCAGTGCAATGAACTTTCCTCTTAGAACTGCCTTCATAGTGTCTCAGAGATTTTAATAAGTCATGTCACAATTCTCATTTACCTGTAAGTAATTTTTAAAATTTCATCCCTGAATTTTTTTCCTATCCATTGGTCATTCAATAGCATATTATTCAGTCTCCAGGTGTTAGAGTAAATAACTTCTATTTTTAATCTTATCATTGAGTTCCAATATCATTCCCTTATGATCTGGTAGAATGCAAGGTATAATCTCTATTTTTTTATATTTGCTAAGTTGCTTTGTGATCCAAATATCATCTATTTTAGAAAAGGATCCATGTGCAGCTGAGAAGAAAGTGTATTCAGACCTTGATGGATAAGATATTTTATATATGTGTTAAGTCTAAATTGTTAATTATATTCATTAGCTCTATAGCTTCTTTTTTAAGTTTTTGTTTGGAGGATCTCTCTAGTGATAAGAAAGGCATGTTAAAGTCAACCAATATTATTGTTATGATCTATTTGACTCTTAAAATTGAGGTATTGTTTGATGTACATAGGTACTCCATAAATATTTATGATTGATATGTCTTATTGATATATAATTTCCCATAAGCAGTATGATATGACCTTGGTACCTTCTGATTAACTTGGGCTTGAAGTCCTCTTTATCTGATATGAGGATAGAAACTCCAGCTTGTTTATGAGATTCATGTGAATGATATATTTTTAAACCATTCTTTTACCTTCACTCTGTAGATACCTTTGTCTATAAGGTGACTCTCTTGAAGATAGCATATTGTTGGGTCTTGTTTTTTAATCCAATCTGCCAGTCTATGTCTTTTGATTAATGAGTTTAGGCCATTTACATTCAATGTTATTATTGAGATATGATTTCTATTCCTCATCATTTTGAGTTATTTCTGATTTTTAATTTGAATTAGTTTCTCCTTTGACAATTTTTCTAGTGTAATTACTTCATTTTCTAGTGTAATTTTATTTTTCATTTGTTCCTCTGTAGTGCAGTCTTTTATAGTTGTGAATTTTTTTAACTTTTGTTTATCATGAAGGGATTTTTTAAATCATATATTCTGAAGCTTTATTTGCTTGGCATCTTTTTCTTGGCTGGCATCCATTTTATTTCAGAGCTTGTTATATATTATTCCAAGACTTCCTAGCTTTGAAGGTCTGGATTAAAAAGTCAGCTGAGATCTGGATTGTTTTTCCTCTAAATTTTTTATCCTGTATGTTATTCTGTATGTTAAGCATTTATTTCTTAATTATTATTTATTTATCTTGTATGTTAGACATTTTCAAAATAATTTGCCTTGGTTAGGTCTGTTGTAACTTTGTATATTTTGGGTCCTATAAGCCTCCTGTATTTGGTTTCGCATTTCATTCTTAAGCTTAGGAGAATTTTATATATTATTTCATTGAAAATATTTCTTTCTTTCTTTTGCTGTGGATTGATCCCAGGACCTTGTGCATGTAAAGCAAGCACTCTACCAGCAGAGCTATATTCCCATCCCCTATTCCTTTGGTTTGTATCTCTCAGCCTTCATCTATCCCACTTAATCTTAAGTTTGTTCTTTTCATATTATCCCATATTTCTTAGAAGTTCTGTTTATGGGCTCTTAACATTGTTTCCCCATGATCCTCTTTATTTTATAGATTTTATATTTTTCCTGAAACTGTCTTCCAAGTGGTCTGGTCTATTGGTGATGTTTTCCATTGGATATTTAATTTGGTTTATTGATTCCTTAATTTTGAGGATTTCTGATTGATTCTTCTTCAGGATCTCTATACACTTGAGTAAATGATCTTCCATTTCTTTTATTTTATCTCTGATTCCATTTATTGTTATGTTTTAACCTGTAGATCAGTTTAACCATGAACTTTCTGAATTTTATCTTTGACATTTCTTCCATTGTAATGTCAATAAAATGTAATATTGAGGTATCCTGTGTTATTTGGAATGGTATGTTTCCTTGCTTTTTCATATTGTTTGTGTGTCTACCCACCTATCTCAATAGATGTGATACTGTACAGTTTCTACTTTATGAGTTTATAGTGTCCCTTTATATTAATAGTACCTCACAGAATGGGGGAAAGCCCAATGAGGGGAGCAACAATGTATACAAACAATATATGGAAGTGGACTAGGCCCTTAGCTTCAATTTTGATATCTAGTATTAACTGGTATGATATGTAGGGATCAGCAATTTTAATCAGTAAAACCAGTAAATAATCATGTATTATATCTGGCTTAAAATTAAACAATAGGTATTATCTTTGACTTCTGCTCTATTAATTACTTCTGCAGTATTGGTGGTAGTGGTAGATGTTATATACCTTAATTAGTGTTAAGAAATATTAACAATAGAGTATGTGAAAGGAAAAAGAGATAGGAAGGTAGAAAAGTGCTTGCAATTTCAAAGGGTTAATAGGGCAGATGCAGTGGTAACTTAGGATATATTATTAATTTGAAAGGGGAAAAATAGAAGAATATAAAGACTGGAAAATAGAATGGAATTTGGTGTCAGGAATAGAGAAAAAAGAGAGAAAGGGAGACAGGAGACAGAGTAGTGATAAAGATAATATAAAACTAAATCAAAATAAGCTAGTCAGAAGCCCTAACCTTCAGAATATACAGCATGGGAAAATAATACCTTCAAAAAACCCCAAACCAACCAAACAAAAATAAACTACAAGAACAATAACAACAAAAAGAATGAAAGAAAAGGGAAATAGAGAAAAAAGAAAAGAAAAAAGGACAAAAATGAGGAAAGAGAAACAAATATGAGTATGTGTAGGAGTCCCTGATTCAGTCAGTACACACACACACACACACACACACACACACACACACACACAATCCAATATGAAAACCCCTAAACCAAGAGCAAAATAGAACTACTACCACAACAAACAAGTGAAAACAGCAACCACCACCACCACAATAAAAATCTTGGTGACATGTAAAGAAATTAAGGAATTGTATCCCCTATGATAGACAAAATACTGTATGTGGTCACTGTCTGTGCCCATCTCGCTTTATTTATTTATTTATTTTTTCTTTTTAAGTATGATCTAGGCATGGAAATATGGACTGTGAATTGTGCGTCCTTCCTTTTATGTTGCTCACCCTATTGAACATTAAGGTTTAAGATTTCCCAATTTCCCTTCTTCAGAGATTAGTGTGGGTGGGCTGGGCTGTGGGCCTGGAGGTATGTGGGGGAAGCTGGGTTGTGGTGGGAGGCAAAGCAGCTGATCATGCTCAAGGTGGGGCAGTGGGCAGGAGGATGAGGGTCTGGTGCTGGATCCTGAGGGCCAGTTGCTAGGCTGCATGCTGGACCGGGCAGATCTGGCAGTGAAGCTATTAGTGGGCAAGTTGAGGCCCTGGCACGTCAGAGCCCAGCTGCTCTGCATCAGTTGGGTAATGGGCAGTGTTGGATTCTGCCTGCAGGGAAGCCGTGTGCTGGAGTGGGAAGATCTATTGTTCATGCAGTATGAGGGCCATGGTGGGGGCCCAGCTGGCCTGTGGTGGGTCAGGGCCAGGCACTGGGTCCTGTGGGCTGGCTAATAAGCTGTTTGCTGGAAGGGAAAAGTCTGGCAGTGAAGCCGCAGCTTGGCGTGCAGGGCTATGGGCTGGTGGCTACACTGTGGGCCTGTTCATTGGAGCAGTGGGCCAGGTCAAGGACTGGGGTTGGGAGACTGGGGATTAGGGTGCCAGAGGCCCTGGTGGGTGCCAGACTAGTGCCAGACCTGGTGAGTCCCAGGGAACAGTGTGGATGCTGGACTCGGGAAGAAGCCAGGGGTCAGATTGATTCTGGCACCCAGCAAGTGCAGGCCCAGGTGGGCTCCAGGAAGCTGGTGGGTGCTGGACTGCTGAGTGGGTGAGCTGAGAGCAAAATGCCCTCATACCCTCTCTTCCAACCTTCAGACCCATCAGTTTCTGCAAGCCACAGGATTCATGGAGCTAGGAAGAGCTAGGTTCTTTTGAGCCTCACTAGCCTGCATTCTCCTGGTCAAAATACTCCCAGTTTCTTACTTTCCCCAGGTTTGCTATGCTCAGACAGATGCACCCAGACCTAGCTGCAAACTAATGGGACTGGGTTTCCAGTTTCCATAGGCTACGCTGTGCTGCAGTCCCAAAATGGCTCCTGGATCTGCTCTCCTTTGATGATTAATAAACTCTGGAGTAAAGGTTTATTTTAAATCCAATTATTGAGTCAAACAGCCTCTGGTTCAGCTAGGGAAGACTGCTGCTTCAGTCTCAGGATTTTTCACTATAAGCTTTGGGAAGACTTAGTACTCCTGCTGTTTGAGTTCTGAGTAGCCAAGCTAAGAGAAATTCTGTTTAATCTGCCATCTTGTTCTCCTTGCTAGGCTCTTGTGAGGACTAGGGATAGGAAAAGTGTAAGACCCAGCCCTCACCTGCAAGGGACTTACAACAGTGGAGATCTGGAGACAGTAAGTGATGAATATAAAACACTGTGATTGTTCTCTCCACCACTTACTTTCCAAGAGGCATTAAACAGCAGGGGCAAGAGAGCTAGAAGAGGGAGCAATCAAGCAGTGCTAGTGAGGATGATGAATCCTGAAAAGGGAAAGATGATTTAAGTGCAGTGAAAACAGGAAAGGAGATCTCAGCACTGTGTAAGCACACATTCAGAGGTGAAAAGTGGCGTTCCATGACTAGGAAGGAGAGCTAGAAACTCACAAGTCTCTCCAAGGAAACAGCTAAAGGCAAGGAATTTCCTAGTTTTCAATGTACTGCAAATTTCATAACAGCTAAAAAGGTCAGTACAGTGCCTTCTAGGAAATTTATATTTGAAAATCACTTTCAAGACAAAATTGCTCTATGGTAATTATTTTTATTACTTCTTTTATCTCCATGTCATAAAAGATGAGGAAATTGAATGCTCTGTCTTTAATTTTATAGTGGACACGAAAGACACCTTTTCTCAATCTCTTTAAAGTTGAGAACAAGATAACAAATATTATCAAGAATCTCTTCCAGGAGTGACAAATTTCACAGAAAAAAAAAGGATCTTACTGATCATGCATCTTTAAAGTTGCATTACAACTGATTATTAACCCTACTTGATCCTGTCCAATATTTCTCTAATGCACCTCCATAAATTTAGACAGTATTCTTCGGAAGTGTCAAGTCCTAAAAGAGTCTGAACTTTTATAGACTGAGAAGACAGAGCAATTGATAAAGGTCTGAAGACGCTGGACAATATTTTCAAAATCATAGTCAATTGGAATGTCTCACTACCCCACTATAGAAGGGAACTCAAAGCCCTCCTCTGCTCATTCCAAAGTATATCATAAAGCAACCTAATCAGCTAAACATACAAATTTGTGTATTCTCACAATGTCTCCTGTCACATGTAGATACTACCAGTGCAGCTGGGTGCCCTGCATGCTGTAATTCACTTCCTGGTGCAGCCGGGAAGAAGACAGTCTGTGGCTTTCCAGCTTCATCAGTGTCCTTCTGTCAAGGCACATTACTGCTCCATCACCTGGCCAAATCACTAGGTTACTTGATTTAGGGACTATGAGGCTTCCCTCTGGTGGGTTCTGAATCCTGAGAGCATCATCACTATTGTTTTTAAAGTTGAGTAATCAGAAATTCCTAACATCATCCCACACCTAGACCAACAACAAAATAGGTAAAGTTACTATAGTCATTATAGTAATTAAGTAGTAATCCTAAATAAACAGTTTGGTAATGTTAACCAGTGAGTTTAAAATGACATTTGGAGTATACACACATGCTTGCAAGTTCTCTTGACTATCTAGATTACTTTCCTTTTCTTATCTCTCTCTCTCTCTCTCTCTCCCTGACCTACCAGTTAACTGGGCTCATTTTGTTGTACTTGTAATTGCTTTAATTGCGATTCTAATTGATTTCCATTTTTAATGAAGATAAAGGGGAAAAAAGAGTTGTGCCATGCTTTTAGAATTACTCCGATCACTGCTTATTGATGACCAAATTTTGTGCAAGATGTTGTGAAAACAAGAATTGTATAACACAACAGGCAATAAGAGCTTCAGAAGGTACATGGCTCCTCGGCAAATAATTATACTCAATGAAACCAGCAGTAAATTAGATTAAGTAGGATTTTATAAGAGCACTTGGTTTATAGTAAAGAGAAGACAGGAGACAGAACTGATTTTTAAAAGCTAACTTTGATATCGGTCTTACCAATATAGCCCACCAGCCTATAACACATGAATGATTTGGCCTATGTAGTACTATAACCCAAATGTCAGAAGTCCTGTTGTGCAAATGACAAAAATTCCAACTCTAAAATTTCATGAAACAGGTTTATTCAAACACTATACATGTGTTTTTGACACTAATGTCTTCAGAATCATTAGAACTATATTTTATTTCATTTAACATGAATTTCTCTAGTATACTATCCTTGGGATAGCACTTTTTTTGGCATAACAGGTTTTGGTTTTCTATTTTTTAAATCAGAGAATCTTAATTATATAAAACCGTGGGTTATGCTGTGACATATTTGTACATATACTTAACATCACTTTTCAATTTCACTCCCCACTGTCTCTCCTTAACCTCCTCTCTTCTCTCCCTGATTCCTTTTCTCTACTTTAATGGTCTCCCTTCTACTTTTGTGACATCTCCCCCCACACCCTGCCACTGGTTTAGCTGCCACATGTAAGAGAAAATATACAGAACTTATTTTTCATTTTCCTTAGCATGATGTTCTTCAGTTATTTCTAATTTTTTAAAATGACATAGTTCTGTTCTTTATGGATAAACAATATTCTCTTGTGTGTATATGATGTATTTCCTTTATCCATTCGTGTGTTGATAGATGACTGGGCTGATTTGATTCCTTGTCATTGTGCTGCAATAACTATAGGTATGCATGTATTGCTATTGTACTTTAATTATTTTGAATAAATACCAAGGAGAATTAGAGCTGGGCCAGAGGGTGGTTATATTTTTAGTTTTTTGATGAATCTCCATATGAATTTCCATAATGGCTGTATAAATTTACATTTCCACCATTTGTATGTAAGAGTCCCGTTTTCTTCTGTATCCTCATCACTTATTATTATTATTCTTATCCTCACCATTTATTGTTACTTGTATTCTTTTTTTTAAAGAGAGAGAGAGAGAGAGAGAGAGAGAGAGAGAGAGAGAGAGAGAGAGAGAGAGAGAGAGAGAATTTTTTAATATTTATCTTTTAGTTTTCGGTGGACACAACATCTTTATTTTATTTTTATTTGGTGCTGAGGATGGAACCCAATGCCCCATGCATGCCAGGTGAGCGCGCTACTGCTTGAGCCACATCCCCAGCCCCTGCTTATATTCTTTCTGAATAGGCTAAGATGGAATCTCAGGTAGTTTTGACTTGCATTTCTCTGATGGCTAAAGATGTTGAATATTCTTTTCATATCATTTTTGGCCATTTGTATTTTTTTTGAGAAGTGTCTATTCACATATTTGCCCAAGTGCTTAATGTTATTTGTTGCTTTAGTGTTGAATTATCTTAAGTTCTTTAACCTTCTGTTGGAGTAGTAGCTAACAAAGATTTTTTCCCATTGTGTAAGTTTTCTCTTCACACTATTGTTTTCTTTGCCGTGCAGAAGCTTTTCAAGATGATGCCATCCCACTTATCAATTCTTGCTCTTATTTTTGAACTATAGAAGTTTCATGCAGGAATTTGTTGCCTGGACTTATATAATGAGAGCATTTTAAACACCAGACTTGATGCTCAAGTATTTGTTCAAAAGCTTGAAGATAATAGCAGAAATAAAAATGTACTTTTCTCAGCAAATAGGTTTTTGTGATCTCTTCACTCTATATTATACTATTATTTTATAGTGATGTTTAAAGTATTTGTTTATAAATATCTGAAATTAACATTCAGAATAAATCCCCAGAAAATTACTATATTACATTAAATATTTCATTCATATTTATTTATTTATTTATTTGGTACTGTGGATTAATCTCAGGGGTGCCTCACCACTGAACTATATCCCCAACTCTTTTTATTTTGAAACAGGATCTTTTTAAGTTGCCTTGCTAAGTTTCTGAATCTGGCTTCAAACTTGTGATACTCCTACCTTAGCATCCTCTCTGGGATTATAGGCATGTGCCACTGCTCCTGGCTTCATTCATTTTTAAACAAACTATCCTGTGACCTCTGTGAACCTGCAAAGTTAACATTGAGTAAAGTTATGTCTGGATAATGATGATAACTTTTTTTGCTTAAATAAAGTAAATCAGAGAATTTCTCAAATTATGAAAAAACCTCGTAAGCCACACAATAAAAGTCAAATCCATTTTAATTAAAAATTTGGGAAATAATTTCTCTTATGTAATCACAAGGAAGTCATTGATAGCCATAAATTATTCCCTCATCACCTGATAGTGGAGTTGGAAACAAGATTGCTATATAATAATAAATGGATGAGATGGACAGCATCCACAAGAACCCAATTGAAAGCACCAGAGTGCAAAGCAAAAATCAGGACAGTCAAGATGATTAAGTTATCATTTGGTACAATGTGATGACTGGTGGAATTTCACATTTTAATCATATTAAGTAAGAAGGAAATCCCCCAAATGGGCCATGCAGCAAGGGTAAAACTCCATTAAAAAATTCAGTAGTCATTTTGGCTTGAAAAACTGTATGATACCTATTGGAAAGGAGTGAAATATGATACAATTCTTGCAATTACAGACAAGGATTTCAAAGTAGCTATTTTAACTCTGGTCTAAAACAAAAGGAAATATGCTTATATATAATAAAAGTTATGAAAATTTCAGAAGAAAATAGTGAAAAAAGACAAAATGAAAACTATAGAAGTGTAAAGTCTTTAGGTGAAAAAGAAATAATCATTGAAGGTCCTGAAAACAAAGAAGATAATTTTAAGGGTAAAAGCTAGTAAACTGGAAGATAGATCGAGAAGAATTACTGAATCATGAGAATAGAATAAATCAATCTTGAAGACAGAGGTCCAACCTTCTTTAGAATAATATCAAAAGTTGCAATACACATATAGTATGAGTTCCAGAAGTTAACAGAGAGGGATAGAAAAAAATGTGAAAAATTAAAAAAAAATGTGGTACAAATTTAAAAACTTTGTTGAAAACCCAAATTTTATGAAGTCGAAAAGTTCAATAAACATTAATCAGGACTAATTCAAAGACAACTACATCAGTGAACATTATAATCAATTTGCTGAAAATCAAAAACAAATGAAAAACCTAGCATCCAGAGCTATAAGAGATCAATTTTCAGTTCATGATACTTATTACAGCACTCCCAAATAAATAGGCCACTTGAAGCAAATATATGAAATAATAGCATTTGTAAATTATGTAAATATAACATCTCAAATATAAAACTTGCATTGTCTCACATATGATCTTTGAGGAGACACCTCACATATAAACCATAACAACATATTAACACCTTACAGAGAATATTTGTACAATGGATGTGAAAAGTTATGGGTGGCTGGGCATGATGGTGTGGTGGTTTGAAAGACTGAGGCAGGAGGGTCACAAGTTCAAAACCAGCCTCAGCAATTTAGTGAGGTCCTATGGAACTTAGTGAGAATTTGTCTTAAATAATAAATAGATAGATGATAGATAGATAGATAGATCTGGTATGGGATTCAGTTATTAAGTGACCCTAGTTTTAATCCCAGGCACCCCAAAAATAAATAATAAAAAATTAAATTAAAATTATATAGTGAAATCACTAGAGGGCCTACGAAACATGTCCAAAAATATGAACTAAAAATTCAATAAATATGTGAAAGGGAAATTCTGAAAGTATTCAGTTAATTTTAAAGTAAGATGGAAAGGAAGAAGTAGAAAATAAATAATTAAATGATGACTATTACTTAAATCACACTTTATTAATCACATAGACAGCAATAGTAACTGCATTAATATTAATAATCCCAATGAATGTCAATCAACTAAATTCTTCAATTAAAAAGCAAAGATGGAATAAAGGTGTATTAAGAATTGTAAGGCAATAATAATAATAATAATAATAATAATAATAATAATAATAATAAAGCTCATGTAAAAAAATAAATTAAAAAAAATCAAAGATGGTCAGAATGGATTCAGCAAGCAAGACTCGGCTGTATTCCATCTACAAAAAACACTTTAAATATCAACAAAATATTTATAAAAATTTCTGGAGTAAGCAACAATAGCAAAAAATTAATATATTGCCAATATCAGGTTCAAAAGTTGGGTTATCAATACAGAAGCTACATACATTAAAATAATAATGTGGGAATTTGGGGTGTGTGTGTGTATTACTAGGGATTGAACTCAGAAGCACTCAAACTCTGAGCCACATCCCCAGCCCTATTTTGTATTTTATTTAGAGACAGGGTCTCACTGAGTTGCTTAGCACCATAACATTGCTAAAGCTGGCTTTGAACTTGTGATTCTCCTGTCTCAGCTTCCTGAGCCACTAGGATTACAGGTGTGTGTTACCATGCCTGGCATAATGTGAGAATTTAAAAAATAACTCCAAGTCTTAAAAAAATGAAACTTGTTCTTTTTAAGACATACATGACAGTAGAGCATATTTTGACATATTATACATATAAGTACTATGAAAGACATAAATTTCTAATTTTATATAAGAAGAAATAAGTAAATTGAATTCCATTATACCCATTATGAATCTGAAATTGTAACTGAACACTTTTCTATGAAGAAAACTCCAAGTTCAGAAAGTTTTCTTGCATAATACTAACAATGTTTTAGGAATAAATAATGCCAAGCTTAGCCAACTCTTTCGGAGGTATAAGAGAAATAAAATTTCCTAATTCAATTTCAAGGGCAGTAGTTTCTCAATAACAAACCACATAAAAATTTAAGGCAAACTATGTGCCATTATGCCTCATGAACGTAGTTGTGAAAATATATAACTGTATTAGTAGTTTTAAACAATCATTACATCAAAAGGAAAAAAAAAACATCATGATCAAATAGTGTTCATGAGTACAAGGTTGTTTTACCATTAAAAAAATCTGTCAATGAAATTGGTTACATTAATAAAATAAAACAGAAAAGTCACAGGATCATCTCATTGGATGCCTTAGAAAACATACATTTGACTAAACTCAATAGTTACAAAAATAACATTTGAATAAACATATAATAATCTCTAATATGATAAGTGATGTGTATGAAAAACCTGCTCTTAGCCCACTACTTAACAATAATGTATAAAATCATGTCTACTAAGACTTGAGACAAGTCAAACAATGCCCATTAGCCATTGTGCTGGAGGCTTTACCTCCTACTGTATGACAAAAATAGTGAGTTAAAATCAGAATAATACAGTGATACAGCTACATCTGTCTTTATAGCAGCTCAATTCACAATAGTTAAGCTATGGAAAAAACTTAGATGCCCTTCAACAGATAAATGGACAAAGAAAATATAGTATATATACACAATGCAGTATTACTGAGCCATAAAAATGAATGACTTTATGACATTTGCCAGAAAATGGAAGGATCCACATACTATCATGCTAAGTAAAATAATCCAATCCTAAAAAGCAAAGTTCAAATGGTCTCTGATTTGTGGATGCTAACACACAATAAGGGGGTGGGGAATAGAAGTTCATTGGATTAGACAAAGGGGAATAAAGGCAAGGGATGGTGAATAGAAAAGGAAAGACAATGGAATGAATCTGCTATAACTTTCTTATGTACATACAGCTCAGTGAATCTGAACATCATGTACATCCACAAGATATAATCCTAATTAGAATAAGATATAATCCACATTTTTATGAATATGTCAGAATAGACTCCTGTCATGTATAATTAAAAAGAACAACACCAAAAACAATTGTAAAAAAGGCATAAATTTTAGTTGTGCAAAAGTCAAACTGTATTTGTAGAGGGCAGATATCCTATGTTAACAAAAAATATTAGAAGTAATATCCTTACACTACTTTTATAAGAACATTGGATATAATAGTAATATATAAAATTAGTTTTATATATAAACAGCAAATAACAGGAAAATAATTAAAAAGGAATTCTTTCCTCAGTATCATCACAAATATATTTCTAAAAAAATCAACAAAATATATGCAAGATCTTTTCATTTTAAACTACTTAGCATTGCAGAAATATAAAAAGACTGAAGTAAATTGAGAGATCATGAACATGACTTGGAAGACTCCGAACTAAGTTGTCAATTTTACCAAGACTAATCTATAAATTTAATGTAACCTGAGTCTCAGAGTGACCAAGTTCTTCGGCAGAAATTTATAAATAATTCTAAAATTATGGTTCAGATTCTAAGGAACTACAATGCACAAAGTAATCTTGAAAATAGAAGAATAAAATTGAGGACTTCTAATGTCTTATTGGCAATTTACAACAATAAAAAGAGTATAGGAATGACATTAATATTTTAAAAAATTGACTAGTACAATGGAATGGAGTGCTAAGAAGCAAATATATACCTGTATGGTTTTCTGAGTTCAGCAAAAGTGCCAGTGGCATCCTGATTGGATAATGGATACTTTTTAAATGGGAATGTCACAAATACTAAACATCTTACATACAAAGAAATGAACTGAGTACTTGGGTATGCATACACATATTATTTAGAGTTGGAATATAAAACTAAGCACAAAATCTATGCATAAAAATTTAAATATAAAAACGGAAAAAAATTTTCAGAACTTAGATGTAGGAAAAGGTTTCTTAAATGTGATTCAGAATGTAAGCATTTGAAGCCAATTTTGCTCTTGAGGTAAGAAACTACAGAGTTGGTTGCCTCATGCTCCATGAATTCTAAGGATTACTGTCCATTCTCCATGGCCTGGAACTTTCTGCAGCAGTAAGCTAAAAAGATTGCAGGGCTTACCTCATTTCTTATAGTCTTCATCATTCATTGCTCACTTTCCTTTGTTTCCTGAAATCTAATGCCTTCATAACTGTGTTTTCATATCTTTATTCTGCTGTTGTTTGCAATAGGAGGTTAAATTTTTTCATTGTTACTCCTTTGGGGTTAGAATCAGTGCAAAAATTCATCAAAAATTAAGTGCACTGAAGGAAGTATAAAAGGTTGGAGAGAGAAGTGATAATATAAGTCTAGAAAGATGTTTATTGTACAATCAATGTGATGAGTGTATAATGGTTCATTGTAACACCTTTGCAATTTTTCTCTGATTGAAAATTTTCCCAAGACAATGCTGAAGCAAAGTGAACAGCAGTTTCACTTAAGAAAATATGAAGAGGTCTAAAATACATGAGACTTGATTATACTGGAAGGAGCCAACTAAAAATGGGATAGAACACATTTTTGAAGAAATAATTGAAATTTCCCAGCTTTGAAAAACTTTGACAAGAAGCTTTATTTCAAGCTTGGAGAACTCCAAGCAAGATAAATGTATGCACATATACTCACTGACAGCTAGATACATCATGGCCCAAAAGATTTTTTAAAGGGGTGTATAAAAATATTGAAAGTAGCAAGAAGACAAAAAGACAATGAAACAAATGCATGTTGCATTTAGGAGAACAATGACATGAACAATGGTTGATTTATAATCAGATATTACTTGATTTAGAAAACAATGGAGAGATCTTTAAAATACTGAAAAATACACCCTGACAACAAACTGTGGCTTTCTAGAATTTCCCTCAAAAATGAGGGTGGTGAAAAAATATTTTCAGATTAATGAACACTGAGAATTCATTGGCACCAGACCTGCACAACAGGAAAGGCTGAAAAGTGGTGGGTGTGGTGCTAAGGTCAGGGAAGTAATAACATTATATCATATGATGCAAATCTTACAGAAGGGAGAGCCCGAGGGATGGTATATATGTGGGAATATATAGATTATATTTGTCCTGGAGAACTGGGAAACGTTGAAATATTGATTCTAAGAAAACTGATAATTTAAGTTTTATTTTGTACCCACTCTAGCAAATACTGAAAAACATTAAAAAGAACTATAGCTAAAATGCTAATAGGAAAAACCTAAAATGTTAACAATAGTAAATATTTATTTTACTTCCCCAAAGAAGCAGAAATGCATCAACAGAGCAATTAAAATACAGGATAAATAGAAGAAATTTAAGCTGATAACAGAATGTGAGAGTGGAAGAGAGGCCACACAGGTAGAAAACTGGCCTTAGATAAAATAGTAGCCTGCCTATTATCACAAAAGAGGGCAAAGGAAACAGGTAACAAGAAGACATAAAATATCTATCAGGATAATTTCTTTATCTAATTAGAATAGATAAAAATATATAAAAAGATAATTTCCTGTTTTTGTTGGGTTTTACTACTTAAGGAAACTAAATCTTAAAGTATTAGGGTTTATCTCTGTCTTAAAATCTTTTAAATAATGACTTATTAACTGGTTAAATAAACAACTGTTATTTATACATCTGAGAATGGTGTGAGCCTTGTCTATGTTTTAATGTAAAAGTTAAACTTAGTTAATGAGGATATCTGTATCATTGTGACCTAACTATTACTGGGTTCTCTCTATATTAGATGTATTCATGTTCTTAAAGTATACAAGCCTTTTCAAATGTAAAGCTTAGGAGGGCATTTTATCAAGATGGTGTCCTCCAAATTAAAGTTCTCTGTAGCAATAGTCTCCTTCACATTAATATTTTGGTAGGTATTTATGTCATTTAATATTTTGTAACTGTATAAAGGGAACCTCTTATCAACGAGATACACACACACACACACACACAACACACACACACACATGTTACTCTTTATACTGAGATGGGAATTTAAATGTATTTTTGGAAGATAATAAGATGAGTCTGATTTGTTTAAATTGAAAACTCTCTTAGTCTTTCTGTTTGATTCATGTTTCAGATGTAATGTTATATTATGTTAAGTGATATTCAGATAGGTTCAGGAAATAATACATAAGCATATTGTAAAATCATATGAAGACAGAGAAACAGATCAGTTTCAGATATAAAGTGCTTTACCTAAGATTTGTCAAGAACACAGTCTCACCTGAGAGAAGACACTGCCTCTCACCTTATCCTAGTTAGAATGGCTTCAAAGTAGTCTAGCAAGAAGCACATTTGAAGTTTTGTTCAAGAGATAGACTTTTTTTGTAAAGATCACTGTGATCTCAAAATAAATAGGGGATATAATACATAACTAAGTAAAGTTTGGGGATTATAAAAATTATATTTCTTGGTTCATATATATATACAACTGAATATTATTTACTCTTCTTAGTTTCATTTTGTATTTTTCTTATAAAACTTTACAACTGCTTTTATAACTGTTGTTTGTTGGTGTTTTGCAGAAGCAAGCCTTCTAATAGAACAACCTGAGTTAATTTGCGATAACAAGCCGTCACTTACAAGGACAGATAGGATATAATGCTATCAAATTCAGCAATGTCTTCATCATTATAAAATGACAACTTCAAAGCAATGATTTGATTTTATCGGAAGGATAAGAAAATTGTTTCTCTCCATTTAGGTTAAGGAAAATAGGGCTATTATCTCTTAAATAGACAATAATCAATACTTTAATAACTGTCTATACTATTTGATGACCTATTGTATTTATTCCAGTGACTACTTTCTCCTCCATTTTCTAAAAGAGTTGAACATAAACTACTGAACTTACATTATGGAAAAAGAGTGTCTTTACCAAAAACACAAAGGAATGCTGTAGAATTCACAGACTGAGGAAAATATTTGAAAATCTCTTCTCTGAGAAAAGAATATAAAAATAACTCCCAAAATCCAATAAGAAAACACACAACTCTGTTCAAAATGAGCAAAAGATTTGAACAAACATTACACCAAAGAAGATAACACATGGCAAATAAACACATGAAAAGATGCCAAACAATGAATTGTCAAAGAAATACAAATAAAGCCTCTATACAATATTATTACTCACATATTTAAATGTCTAAAATGTTGAAGACTCACCTTACCAAGTGTGGGAAAGTTGTGGAGGAACTGGAACTCTCACACAATGCTAGATGGAGTGTAAGATGGTACTATCATTTCAGAGAACAACTCAGCTTCTTTAAAACTATTTTAGAATCTAGTTACTTTACTCATGTTTACTTTGATAAAAGCTGTGAAACAAAATATCTGCATGAATGTTCAGAGCAGTTTTATTTCTAATGAAAACAACCCAAATGTCCATTGACATGTGAAAGGACAAACAGTGGTACATTCATACAACAGAATACTATTCAACCACTATAAGGAAGGAAATATAAGCAGCAGCATGGATGTGTCTAAAAATAATTATATTAAGTGAATAAACAGTACGTTCTCTATGATTTAATTTATATATAACTAGAAAACACAAGCTAACATGTAGTATCAAAAAAGTTATAAGTGGTTGCATGGGGTAGGGTTGGTGTAAGTAAGAGGGAAAAATTACAAAAGGTCAGGATACACACACACATCAAAATTTATCAAGTCATATATATATATATATATATATATATATATGTTGAATACATTTTTATTCAAATGTACTAATTGTATATATAGAATAAAATTTCTTAAAAGTAAACTAAAATAAATTATTCCCTCTGCCTCTGTTTTCTGAAGTTTCTAGTATTAGGACTGTTATGATTTTCTTTTTAAAGTTCTGAGAGAATTCACAAATGAAAGCATCCCAGTTTAAAGTTTTATTTAAGGAAATATTTTTAACACAAATACTTTGACATGTTTAGTAGAAAATAAAGTGGTTTGTATTTTCTTACTCTTTTTGAGTCACTTTTGTTAAGATGTGTTATGTTAGGATTTTGCCATTTATCACAATTATAGAATGAATTAGCAAAAGATTGATCTCAATATAGTCATTATTTTTTCAATAATAAGGATTCTTAATTCTAGTACTCTGTTTTCTCTTTTTGTTTTGATCAATCTTCCCAGAGTTTCATCAACTTTATTAATATACCTTTAAAACTTCTGCTGTTTAGTTTTCCCTATTGTTTGTATGTTTTCTCTTTCTTTGGCATCTGTTCCAGTTTTAAAATTGCTAACTTTCTATTTACTTTTCTTTAACTTTTCATCTTTTTCTAGCTATTTTAGGTGGAAAATGAGATGATTCATTTTATGTGTTTCTTCTCTAACATATGAATTTAAAAATATTAAAAATTCCTTATAAATATTAGAATTTACTAGTTTTTTAGTTTTCATTCACTTAATTTCTATTGCCCCTTGTGAGTTCTTCTTTCATACTTCTAATATTCAGAACCATGTGATTTAATTTCTAAATATTAGATGTTACTTTGAAATTCTAATGTCACTCATTCTTAATTTCAATCAGCTGATGTCACATAATATGATTCCATTAGATTTCAAATTTGAGATTTATTTCCATTTACACTATAGCCCATGTCGGTTTGGATACGAGGTGTCCCCCAAAAGCTCACATGTGAGATAATGCAAGAAAGTTCAGAGGAGAAATGATTGGGTTGTAAGAGTCTTAAATCAATCAGTGATTTAGTCCCCTGATAGGAATTAACTGAGTGGTAACTGAAGTAGTAGGGTGTGGCTGGAGAAGGTGGGAAATAGATCATGGCAGTGGTGTACATATTTGTATCTGGAAAATAGAGTCTCTCTGCTTCCAGATCACCATGATGTGAGTTGCTTCCCCCTGTCACCTTCTCCCACAATGATGTTCAGCCCTGGTGAATGGAGCTGGCCTTCTATAGACTAAGATCTCTGAAACCGTGAACCCTCAAATAAACTCTTCCTCCTCTGTAATTGTGCTGGTCAGATCCTTTAGTCACAGCAGAAAAAAAAAAAAAAACTCACTAAAACAACCCACTACAGAGTATCTTTTGGAGATCACACCACATACAGTTGAAAGTTTATTCTTTACTTCTTTGGTTTATTTTCTTCTACAAATACACTGTTCAAACAGTTATTTAATCATTTTCAGTCTTCATGTTTTTTTTTCTAGATTTTCTATCAATTTCTGTGAAAAAAATTAAAATCTCCAACTGATATGGAACTATTTCTTCTTTAATTCTATCAGTTCTGCTTTATGTAATTTGAAACTCTTTTATTGGGTAGAGAGATATTCATAATTTTAATCTTACTTATATATTGACCTGTTGCTCATTATGAAATTACTGTTTTGATCTCTGCAATCACTCATCTTGAAGTCTACTTTGTCTCTTATTTTATAACAACACTTAGTCTCTTTAACCTTATGTATGCATGGTGGATCCTTTCAATTATTTTTTTCTTTTCTTTTTTCCAGTACTTGGGATTGAACTCAGTGGTGCTCTATCGTGAAACTACATCCCCAGTCCTTTTCATTTTATCTTTTTATTGTGAGACAGTGTCTCACTCAGTTGCCCAGATTTGCTTCAAACTTGTAATCTTCCTGCCCCAACCTCCAAAGTGGTTGGGGTTATGGGTGTGCCTCAGTGTGCCCATACTCAGTTCTTCAGTGCTATATGTAGTTGACTTCTGCAATTTTTCTTACATTTATAATTTTTGCCTGTGATAAATCTGTCTTCTAAGAGGCAATCTGCCATTACTGACATTAGACCCCTTCATTTGCTCAATTTTAAAATTTATTTAATAACATCATGTGATTTCTCTATAATATCCTTTAGTAAAAAATATATGTACTATCTAATGGAAAACTAATGGAATCATCTATCTGTATATAAAACTACATTCTCAAGAGTATTTTTAGGAAATGAATGTGTGCTTATATAGTTTGTGCCAAGGATTTTCTTCAATGATGCAAATGACTTAAAGCAGTACTTTCCAAAACTTTAGAAATGTTTTAGAGTGCAGATTTTGGTTCTCTATTTTACAGTGGGGACTGAGATTCTGCAGACCTTTGAAGTGTCCATAGAAAAATGGCATTATTGGTTAATGACATACACTTTGGTAAGAACCAGTAGTATAGAATGGCATTGCATAAATTTTGAATTTTGTAGTTAGCCTAACCTCTTTTTGATATCCTGTTCTGTGATTTGGTAGCTGTGAAACTTTGAGCAAATAAGTTAATGATAATTTTGCAATTCTCAACTGTGAAAATAGAATAATTAGACTTACTTGGTGAAACTGTTTTATCACATATATTCAGTGTTTGTAAAGAACTAGGAGAAAAGACCAAAGTTAAAAGAGTAATGGAAATGCTTCTATTTGAATGAGAAATATTACACTTTCCTAGTCCATGAGAAAAATGACAAAATATTTTTCATGAAATATTCTAATAAAAATAAAATTTTCATGAAATTATTTTTCCACTAACACTTTTTTAAATATCATATTTTTCTTCAAATCTTGACCACTTCTTCCTTTTGTGAAGAGATTTTTCATTTGCCAAACTATTGCTAAATTTAGAGAAAGATGAAGAATGCCTGATGAAATTCAAGTGGCATAAAAAGAAGGAAATATTCTAGTCAGATTATATCAACCCTTCAAAGAATTTAGTAGAAAAGTTAAGCTAAAGCAAAAAAAGTTGTGCAAAATATTTTTGTGGCATGAAATGTGCTTTCACAATTTGTATCATGTTAGACAAGTAATGATAAATTTATAAAGTATTTTAAATATAACTTGAATATAAAATATTGCTACTTTCTTCTCTTTTTATTTATTTATTTTTTACCAAGACGACTTTGGTCTGGAATTTACACTGATCATTTATTAATAGTTGTTACTAGGATCTGAATGACAACAAAGTAGAATAGATTCCAATGTAGACTATGCTTCCCACTCCGAATTTTCCACTAAGGGTTCCAGAATTGCATATGAAAACCTCTTTTGACTGTATGCTTTCCTTTAACACACTATCAGAGAATATCTATTGGTTTTCTTGTCATTGTGATCAAAATACTTGACATGAATAACTTAAAGGAGGAAAGATTTATTTGGGCTCACAGTTTCTGGGGTTTCCATCCATGGTTGACTGACTTACTGCTTTGGGACTGAGGCAAAGCAGAATATCATGGCATAAAGACTTAGTGGAAGCAGAATTAGAGAAAGGGTCTGGAGGTAAGATACATATCCTAAGGACATGCACTTAAGGTCCCACTCCCTCCAGTTAAGTTGTACCTTCTACAGATTCTACCACTATCTTCTAATGTCATCAATTATCAATTCACTAATGGATTAATCCACTGATTAATTCAATGTCTTCATTATCCCATTTCCTTTCAAAACACCACCTCTTTGCTTTTGACAAGTGTTTGACACAGGGGCCTTTATGAGATAGTCCAGATCCAAACCACAACAGGGAGTATTTAAATAAAGTTTCTACATTCCCTTACTTTACCACAACCTCCATGTTTTACTCAAAAGAATGTTTTAAGAATGAAGGTGGCAGAATATGAACCATCATCCAGTGGACACTATGCAGTGCCTTCCCAGAAGGCACTGTTCTCTCATTCTTCTTAAAAGAGTCTTTCCTATCTGCTGAGAAAGGTGAACTGCTGACAGGCATAGATCCTGTTTAGTTTATGCCAATATGTAGATTGTAGCTACTTTTCTGTTAATATAATTGATGGGTTGTTTATTCATATACATCCCACCTGACATGCAGGGATATGAGAAAGCATGCATGAGTTACCAATGCAAGGCAGTTTGGGCTGTTTTAACAAAATACCATAGGCTTACACAACAACCATTTTCACAGTTCTAGAGGCTGAGAAGTTGAAGATCAAAGTGCAGGCAAATGCAATGTCTCCTAAGGGTGCTTTTCCTGGTGGACAGATAGCTGCCCTCTTGCTATATTCTCACAAGATGGAGAGAAAGGAGGCTCTGCTCTTCTTCTCATAAAAGCACTAATTCTGTCATAGGGCTCCACCTTCATGATATTATCAAACTTAATTACCTTCCATAGACCACACCATTAAATACTATCACATTGTGGATTCAACATATGAATTTAGAGTACACACATTCAGTCCATAGCAAGCATTCTTTACATTAGAATCATTTTTACATTATGTATTTTTCTGTTACTGGTATCTAAAAGTGAAATGAAAATTAAGATATTTACAAGCTTACTTTCATGGATAAGCAATGCCCCTTATCCAAATGTTTAATAACTCTTCTAATACCATGCATACTATGATGTTTAGACTTGTCCCCTACAAGATTTTGATAATTAAAAATAATTTTCCAAAAGAAATAAAAGATTCCTAGAAAACATTTTATTATATTTTCTGACATAATTCTATATTCAATAATGTAGGTTAATATTTGATTTTGTAGAATGCTTTTAGAGAAGCCATTTCAAAATATCCACCTGGAAAAAAGTCATGATATCAATATAATGTTCTACATTCAAAAAAGAACTAATTACATTCAGCAAGTAATTTTTTTTCATTTATTAGCTCATAAATCACAAGCTTGTAGAGGAGAATGAGGGAGTAGGGAGTCCAAAATATCAGAAGTAATTAATCCATGTTGTGCTCTAATGGACCAAAATATTTGAGTTTAAAAAAATCTCTCCTTATTAGAAGCTCAATAAATTACTTAGAGTTTTTTTTTTACTTTTTCCATTTGTTCAAATTATCTCTCAAAAGATGGTTTTTAATATTAATTATAATTTATTCAACAAAATTTAGTGAATTTCTTGAATCAATCAAACACTTTATTATATTCTAAAAAACAATTAGCAAAATCACCATAGTTTCTACCTTGGTGTATTATATATTTAAGGGAAAGGAAGGAATCAATTACAATGTAAAAACAAATAAAAATAGAGTAAAATTACAATTGTATTAAATACTAGGTAGTTTAGAATTACTGTCAAGAAGTATATGATATGGAAAAATAATCTCAACAGCCCTTAATGTTCACCTTAGTTTATTTTTCCTTCATGATAATAAAATTATCTTAAGTTCTTCTTAAAATTTAGGATGACTCCTTGTCACACATTTTGTTCTCCTATATATTTACTTCTATTTTTAGACATATCTGTTTCATTTATTTGTATCTTGTTTCCATTATTAAGACATATTTTAATGTGATACTTATTGGCATATTTATAATAAAATATGAACTTCTGATAAGTTGTCCAAATTATCAAAAGACAACATTGTTATATTTTTTCTTATGATCACTTTGAATTTATATATTATGACTTTAAATTTATATATTGAGAGAATTTACATCTTCCTTGTTTAAATTTTACTATATAAGATCATGAATTATTTTCATTATTTTATGTCTTCCATGGGTCAGTGAGTTACATAACCATTAACTGAGAATACAATATGTTCATGATATCAAATAGTACAACCAGAAATGAAAAAGAAAAACCGACATGAAAATAATAATGGAGACAATTACAAAAGAAGAAAGTGATCAGAAGAAGGGGGTGGTATGTGGAAGGGAGGACAATAAGGGAGGAAAATGTCATCAAAACTTATTATTTAGATGCATAAATATTCCACAATGAAACCTATTTTTCTATATAATTAAAAGGCACTAATACAAAAATTTTGAAAACAATGTGAATAGCTAATGACATTATTTGAAATAAAAATAACTAGAGATTCAGACACTCAGTCTGATTTGTCACATTATTACAATGCCAATGAACAGGTATGCCACATAGATACTTACAAGGGAACACATTTGAACTGGAAGGAGCAAAATTTAAAAAATAAAAAAAAAATGAAAGAAGTCGTATGTAGAACTCATGAAATACTGATGATTCAGGTAAAATTATCTTTATTTTCACACTTGAGTATGAATAAGGATAAAAGAAATTGCCACATTAAAACACATTTCTAAAAGGTAAATCAAATCATTTTAGACCTTTTCAGATCTTGAAGCCTGGTTATCAGAAAATAAGGGAGGAAAAAAATAAATGCTGCAGTATATATGGTAGGGAAATGATTTTTAAGTAAAATGTGGATTCTCTTCAAAATAGATGTGTTCTTTCCATTAACTTAGAACCAAAAGCAAAAAGTAAAAACAATCCAAATGCCAACAGTTTGTGAAACTGACCTACAAATTCTTTTTTTGTTTGTTCTGCTTTTAATTTCCTGTCCTAAATGTGTATAAATGTTCCTTGGAAGAGTTTTTAAGGGTACAGGGGGGGGAATTGCTGTTTGTTTAAATAATTTTAATGAAGGACTAACCTTTTACATTTAACATTTGTTCCTTTCATTTGCTTTCTGGCAGTAGTTTCATACTTTTTTTTTCCATCTCTCTCTCTATCTCAAAGGACATAGTATAATGAACATACATGAGATTATTTAAATGAATGCTTTTAATGAGTTCTTTGAATAGATTCTTTAAAAAGCAAGCATGAAATTGCTTTCCCAGTTGAGATGCTTTAAAATATTTTTAGAAAATTCATATATAAAGCATTACAATTCTAACCCTTTTTAAAGGAACAGTGATTGAAAGGGAGTGTTTTTTAATGTAATAAGATTTATTCTCACTCATACTGCAGAAGACATTATAAAACCCAGCAGGATTTTTGAATTATGTTAATGGATTATCACATTTTATATTAATAAGTAGTTATTTGTCAAATTGAAAAGCTGCAACTTTTATACAGTACTTTCATGCATGGAAACATATAACTTCTGTAATTGAAGAGTATTGACTAGATACGAATAAATTCACTTTATGTTGTTAACATTCTTGCTATTTTCTCGTGGTTAGAATTCCTGTTTGAGATCTCCAAGTATTGAAGTGGGGTTGAACTCACCCCAGCCTCTTGACACTGCAATTATTTCAGAAATTGGTATACACTTTGTTTGTTCTCATTGAAGTGTCATTCAAAACATATACTTAGTGACTTTATTCACTCCCTGGATGTGAATGAGGAAATGGTATAGACCCAAGAACTTCTGGAAACCATTATGTGCCCATAAGGACTAAGGACAAAGTAGAGGCTTGGGGCAAGAGGCAGATGTAAGAATGGCAAAGAAGTAGAACTATTACCCTGATAAAACTTTTCTTGACATTTGCCTTGCCTTCAGGTTTTTCTGTTATGTGAGGAAGTAAATCCCCTTTATTATTTAAGCTCATTTGGAACTGGAATGTGGAGTCCAGGAAGGATGTTAACTGCCTTTGGCAGCTATCATTGCCCTAACTATCATTTTGGAAATATTTATCTAAAATCTTGAAATAGCTCAGCTCTTTAAAGGTGACATTTTGGAAATTAAATCTCCTTGTTAGACATAAATAAAAGTTGGATGTTGCTAAGTCTTGTACATATTATCATATCTCAATATGTGCTTTATTTCTGTCAATCATAAATATTCCCATGTGCTACTATATTAGCTTCTATATTAAAAAATAGAAAAAAAATACATGAATCTTGTTACCTTTAAAAGTTTACTGTCCAGTGTGATTTATACCATTCTTAGACACAGAGAATAGTCAATATAAAAGAATACTATGACAAAATTGGCACAATTCTAGATATTTCTTTATTCATAAAACGATTTTGCAACAAATGATCAGTAAGTTTCCTTCAAGCTGTAATATCCTATGATCCTATTGCAAATGAAACATAGGGGTTTAGAACAGAGAGACTGAGGAAACCAGCACATCGAGATTATCACGGATAAGGAATCCTTTTATAAATTGTTTTACTTTCTTTGTAATCTAATTTTGTGTGTGTGTGTGATTGTTGTTGTTTAGTTTTGCAGTCCTTGGGATTGAACCCAGGGGTACTTTACCACTGAGATACATCCCCAGCTCTTTTTATGTTTCTGTTTAGAGACAGAGTCTTGCTAAGTTGCTGAGGGTCTCAGTAAATTGCGAAGGTTAGTTTCAAACTTGAGATCCTTTTGCTTCAGTCTCTGAAGTTGTTTGGAATACAGATGTGCACCACAAACCACAACTGCTTTTTACTCTTAAGTTTTAAAGGACAAATTCTGTTTGTTCTCTGCATTACTTTTCACAAAATACCCTGGTGATATTTAAGTTTTTCATGATCATGATATTATTATATTATTATATGATATTATTTTATTCATCAGTGTCTTTTCTGTAAGCATAAAGAAACACCAAAATGATGTTAGAGATTTTTGAAATTTAGAATCTGAAGATTTAGAACTAGGAAAGCTTCTTCCCAATTGGTGAACTCATTAAAGCATTAAGGTCACCGCTGGATCTCTTTTGGAATTTCTCTGTGCCAAAGGGTTCTTAAGAGCTAAGAATCTCATTCCACTTTCACAAGGTTCTAATGGTTACTAACTTTACCTATATATTTCACTGACATATACTCCTTGGAATTCTAAAAACTCATCTGACTCATTAATATGACTGTAGACAAATATATTATTTTGCAGAAATCTGGTATATTTAATTATTAAATATTCCTTATTTTTTCAGATTTCTTAAAATATTCTATCATTTATACAGAAGTTTAGTAGTTTTTGACCAAATGAGTATCTTACTAGTATAGATCTAATGACTTAAAAATCACCACTGTCATCTTTGAAATTATGTAAATGAAATTCTTTACCACATAACACTACATAGTTTAAAAAAAACATTATTTAAAAGATAGAACTATTATTTTTGGAAGTGAATTGTTTCGCTTGTTAGTAGAAAATTGTTAGTAGAAAATTCCATGCTTGTTCATGGTTATGTGTGAGCCTAAGACTTTAGTCATATCTGCATAGGACAAAGGAAACAAAAACCTCGCCACATGTTTCTTAATGCTAGCCTCCTGATTATGTAGTGCCCAGTTCTAGAGACAGTGGTAAGCATATCCAGAGGAGCCTGGACTATGTGGTGCTGACAAACAGGATCAATAACTGCATTGCTAGAGTTTAGCAATATGTTATTTGTAATTTCTGTACTTACATAAAATAAATGGTTCGTCATGGTTTCTTTGAACTAATTTCATGTAATTTGAGGAAATCAACCTCCTAACTAGAGGGAACTACAAAAGTATCAAAGCAATAAATTACTTCATAATATAGGAAAATTTTCACTCTTCATAGTGTATCTCTCTTGTGCAAGAACTTGCCACAGGGCATCTGCATGTATTTTATTTTATTATATTATTAATGTTTTCTTAACTAGGGTGATGCAATGATTTTTTTGTCTTTCCAGTACTCCATCAGGATTGTGATAACTACTAATGCAAGGCAATGACATTTTGTAATGGAACTCAAAACAGGAATGAGGAGATATATAACATAGTATCTTATTGATTAGAAACAATGATTCTCAAAATTGGGGTGCTTAAAAAGCACCCAAAAACATTGAAAAGGAGTAAAATCATTATGTATTAGATATGAGATAGGCCTGAAATTCTTATAGGGTGCTAGATGATGTTGATGCTGCTAGTCCAAACACCAACTTTGCAAAGCAAGGTGCTAAAATGCATGCCAGCCTTGACTTTGTACAAGCTATATATTGATTTTTATCTCACAAATTATCTGATATCTATGATTACCCTAATCTCAGAGCACTAGGAGAGCGTTTGCTCTTTTTCTATTACCCACATCTGTGTCTTTATAGTAGCATAATTAGATGAAGCAAATAAAGACTAGTAACTCTCTCAAGCGATTGGCTAAAATTAGGGTTGATCTATAAGATGAAGGAAGACTAAAAAAACTAAATGTAGCAAAAGTAGGGTAGAGGAAGAAAAGTAAAGTGAGAAGAGCATATACATAAAACAGAGGTTCCAAGAAGCACTACAGGTTTTCTGTATGACAATACCTCAGTATCCACAGCAGAATTTTTCAAGGACTTCTGTGGATAACAAAATCCATGTTTACTCAGATCTTTAATATAAAATGCTGTAGTGTTTGCATACAATTTGTGTAAATTTGTGTTCACATTCTCTTGTGAACTTTATTTTTTATTTGTTCTAATTAGTTATAAGTGAGAGTAGAATACATTTTGACACTTTATACATATATACATAAATGTAATATAAGTTCTCATTCTTCTGGCTTAGATGATGAAGAATTATACCAGTCATGTAATCATATATGCACATAGTATAATAATATTCAATTCATTCTACTATTTTTCTTACCCCCATATCCCCTACCCTCCCTTCACTCCCCTCTCTCTAATCCAAAGTACCTCTATTCTTTCCTATCCCCCACTCACTTATTGTTGATTAGTATCCATATATCAGAGAAAACATTTGGTCTTTGATTCTTTGGAATTGGCTTGTTTGGCTTAGCATGATATTTTCCAGTTCCATCCATTTACCATAAAATGCCATAATTTCATTGTTCTTTATGTCTGAGTGAAATTCCATTGTGTACATACACCACATTTTCTTTATCGATTCATGTGTTGAAGGGCAGCTAGGTTGATTCCATAGTCTAGCTATTGTGAACTGAGCTGCTCTAAACATTGATGTGGCTATGCCCCTGTAGTATGTGATTTTAAGTCCTTTGAGTATAAACAGAGGAGTGGTCTTTTAACCGAGTTCGGTTAAATGGTGTTTCCATTCCAAGTTTTCTGAGAAATATCCATACTGCTTTCCACAGTGATTGTACCAACTTGTAGTCCATACTACCAATGTATGAGTATACCTATTTTCTTATATCCTCACCAACATTTATTGTTCCTTGTATTCTTGATAACTGCCATTCTGACTGGAATGAGCATAAAAATCTCAGTGTAGTTTTAATTTGCATTTCATTACTTGCTAGAGATGTTGAATATTTTTCATATATTTATAGCTTGATTGTATTTCTTCTTCTATGAAGTGTCTGTTCAGTTCCTTAGCCCATTTATTTATTGGGTTATTTGGGTTTTTTTTGAGTTCTTTATATATCCTGGAGACTACTGTTCTATCTGAGATGCAGGTGGTAAAAATTTTCTCCATTTGGTAGGCTCTCTCTTTACATTCTTGAATTTTTTCCTTTGCTGTGAAGAAGATTTTTAGTTTGATACCATCCCATTTATTGATTCTTGATTTTGCTTCTTGCCCTTTAGGAGGCTTATTGAGGAATTCAGTTCCTAAGACAACATGATGAAGATTTGGGCCTACTTTTTCTTCTAGTAGGTGTAGGGTGTCTGGTGCAATGCCAGGTCATTGATCCACTTTGAGCTGATTTTTTAAGCAGGGTGAGAAATAGGGGTTTAATTTCATTTTGCTACATATGAATTTCCAGTTTTCCCATAGCCGTTTGTTGAAGAGGCTATCATTTCTCCAGTGTATGTTTTTGATGTCTTTGTCTAGTATGAGATAACTGTGTTTGTGTGGGTTTGTCTTTGTGTCTTCCATTCTTTACCATTGGTCTTTGTGTCTGTTTTGGTGTCAATCCCATGCTGTTTTTGTTACTATAGCTCTATAGTATATTTTAAGGGCTGGTGTGGTGATACCTCCTGCTTCACATTTTTGCTAAGGATTGCCTTGGCTATTCTAGACCTCTTATTTTTCCAAATGAATTTCATCACTGCTTTTTCTATTTCTGTGAGGAACATCCTTGGAATTTTAATAGGAATTGCATTAAGTTTGTATAGTGCTTTGGGTAATATGGCCATTTTGACAGTATTAATTTTGCCTATCCAAGAGCATGGGAGATCTTTCCAAATTCTTTTTTTTTTTCTTTTTTTTAATTGGTTGTTCACAACATTACAAAGCTCTTGACATATCATATTTCATACATTAGAATCAAGTGGGTTATGAACTCCTATTTTTACCCCAAATACAGATTGCAGAATCACATCGGTTACACATCCACATTTTTACATACTGCCATATTAGTGACTGTTGTATTCTGCTACCTTTCCTATCCTCTACTATCCCCCCTCCCCTCCCCTCCCATCTTCTCTCTCTACCCCATCTACTGTAATTCATTTCCCTCCATGTTTGTTATCCCATTCCCCTCACAACCTCTTATATGTAATTTTGTATAACAATGAGGGTCTCCATCCATTTCAATGCAATTTCCCTTTTTTCCTCCCTTTCCCTCCCACCTCATGTCTGTTTAATGTTAATCTTTTCTTCCTGCTCTTCCTCCCTGCTCTGTTCTTAGTTGCTCTCACTATATCAAATAAGACATTTGGTATTTGTTTTTTAGGGATTGGCTAGCTTCACTAAGCATAATCTGCTCTAGTGCCATCCATTTCCCTGCAAATTCCGTGATTTTGTCATTTTTTAGTGCTGCATAATACTCCATGGTGTATAAATGCCACATTTTTTTTATCCATTCATCTACTGAAGGGCATCTGGGTTGATTCCACAGTCTAGCAATTGTGAATTGTGCTGTTATGAATATCCATGTGGCAGTATTCCTGTAGTGTGCTCTTTTAAGGTCTTCAGGGAATAGTCCGAGAAGGGCAATAGCTGGGTCAAATGGTGGTTCCATTCCCAGCTTTCCCAGGAATCTCCATACTGCTTTCCAAATTGTCCGCACCCGTTTGCAGTCCCACCAGCAGTGTACAAGTTTACCCTTTTCCCCACATCCTCGCCAGCACTCATTGTTGTTTGACTTCATCATGGCTGCCAATCTTACTGGGGTGAGGTGGTATCTTAGGGGGGTTTTGATTTGCATTTCCTTGACTGCTAGAGATGGTGAGCATTTTTTATGTACTTGTTGACTGATTGTATGTCCTCCTCTGTGAAGTGTTTGTTCATGTCCTTGGCCTATTTGTTAATTGGGTTATTTGTTTTCTTATTGTCTAATTTTTTGAGTTCTTTGTATACTCTGGATATTAGGGCTCTGTCTGAAGTGTGAGGAGTAAAAATTTGTTCCCAGGATGTAGGCTCCCTATTTACGTCTCTTATTGTTTCTCTTGCTGAGAAAAAACTTTTTAGTTTAAGAAAGTCCCATTTGTTGATTCTTGTTATTAACTCTTGTGCTATGGGTGTCCTATTAAGAAATTTGGAGCCTGACCCCACAATATGTAGATCGGAGCCAACTTTTTCTTCTATCAGACACAGAGTCTCTGATTTGATATCAAGCTCCTTGTTCCATTTTGAGTCAACTTTTGTGCATGGCGAGAGAAAGGGATTCAGTTTCATTTTGTTTCATATGTATTTCCAGTTTTCCCAGCACCATTTGTTGAAGATGCTATCCTTCCTCCATTGCATGCTTTTAGCCCCTTTATCAAATATAAGATAGTTGTAACTTTGTGGATTAGTCTCTGTGTCCTCTATTCTATACCATTGGTCCACCCACCTCTTTTGGTACCAGTACCATCCAGTTTTTGTCACTATTGCTCTGTAATATAGTTTGAAATCTGGTATCTCTATACCGCCTGATTCACACTTCCTGCTTAAAATTGCTTTTGCTATTCTGGGTCTTTTATTTTTCCATATGAATTTCATGATTGCTTTATCTCTTTCTACAAGAACTGCCATTGGGATTTTGATTGGCATTGCATTAAACCTATAGAGAACTTTTGGTAATATTGCCATTTTGATCATTTTAGTTCTGCCTATCCATGAACAGGGTATATTTTTCCATATTCTAAGATCTTCTTCTACTTCTCTCTTTAGGGTTCTGTAGTTTTCATTGTATAAATCTTTTACCTCTTTTGTTAGGTTGATTCCCAAGTATTTTATTTTTTTGAGGATATTGTGAATGGAGTGTTTTTCCTCATTTCCGTTTCAGAAGTTTTGTCACTGATATACAGAAATGCTTTTGATTTATGCGTGTTGATTTTATATCCTGCCACTTTGCTGAATTCATTTATTAGTTCTAGTAGTTTCTTTGTAGACCCTTTTGGGTCTTCTAGGTATAGAATCATGTCATCTGCAAATAGTGATAATTTAAGTTCTTCTTTTCCTATGTTTATGCCTTTAATTTCTTTCGTCTGTCTAATTGCTCTGGCCAGTGTTTCGAGAACTATATTGAATAGAAGTGGTGATAGGGGGCATCCTTGTCTTGTTCCAGATTTTAGAGGGAATGCCTTTAACTTTTGTCCATTCAGAATGATGCTAGCCTGAGGCTTAGCATAGATAGCTTTTAAAATATCAAGGTAAGTTCCTGTTATCCCTAGTTTTTCTAATGTTTTGAACATAAAGGGATGCTGTACTTTGTCAAATGCTTTCTCTGCGTCTATCGAGATGATCATATGGTTCTTATCTTTAAGTCTATTGATGTGGTGAATAACATTTATTGATTTCTGTATATTGAACCATCCTTGCATCCCAGGAATAAATCCTACTTGATCATGGTGCACAATTTTTTTGATGTGATTTTGTATTCGATTTGCCAGAATTTTATTGAGGATTTTTGCATCTAGGTTCATTAGAGATATTGGTCTGTAGTTTTCTTTCTTTGAGGTGTCTTTGTCTAGTTTCCGAATCAGGGTGATCTTGGCCTCATAGAAAGAATTTAGAAGAGCTCCCTCTTTTTCTATTTCCTGAAATAACTTGAAAAGTATTGGTATTAATTCTTCTTTAAAGGTTTTGTAAAACTCCGCTGTATACCCATCCGGTCCTGGGCTTTTCTTGGTTGGTAGTCTTTTGATGGCTTCTTCAATTTCATCTATTGATATTGGTTTGTTCAAATTGTGTGTATCCTCCTGACACAGTCTGGGCAAATCATATGACTTAAGAAATTTATCAATGTCTTCACTATCTTCTATTTTATTGGAATATAGGTTTTCAAAATAATTTCTAATTGTCTTCTGTATTTCTGTAGCATCTGTTGTGATATTGCATTTTTCATCCCTATGTTAGTAATTTGAGTTCTCTCTCTTCTTCTCTTCATTAGCAAGGCTAAAGGTCTGTCGATCTTATTTATTTTTTCGAAGAACCAACTTTTAGTTTTGTTAATTTTTTCAATAGTTTCTTTTGTTTCAATTTCATTGATTTTTGCTCTGATTTTAATTATTTCTTGCCTTCTGCTACATTTGCTGTGGTTTTTCTCTTCCTTTTCTAGGGCTTTGAGATGAACTGTGAGCTCATTTATTTGTTGGTTTTTCCTTTTTTTGAAGAATGACCTCCAGGCGATGAATTTCTCTCTTAAAACTGCTTTCATTGTGTCCCATAGATTCCAATATGTTGTGTCTGTATTTTCATTTATTTCTAAGAATTTTTTGATTTCCTCTTTTATGTCTTCTGTAACCCATTGATCATTCAGTAATGTATTGTTCATTGTCCATGTGATGTAGGATTTTTCCTTCCTTCTTTTATCATTGATTTCCAGTTTCATTCCATTATGATCTGATAAAATTCATGGTATTATCTCCACCCCTTTATATTTACTGAGGGTTGCCCTATGGCATAATATATGATCTATTTTTGAGAAGGATCCATGTGCTGCTGAGAAAAAAGTATATCCATTTGATGATGGTTGATATATTCTGTATATGTTATTAAATCTAGGTTATTGATTGTGATATTTAGGTCAATAGTTTCTTTATTCAACTTTTGTTTGGAGGATCTGTCCAATGGTGAGAGAGGTGTGTTGAAGTCACCCATGATTATTGTGTTGTGGTCTATTTGATTCTTGAACCTGAGGAGAGTTTGTTTTATGAACATCGCAGTACCATTATTTGGTGCATAAATATTGATAATTATTATGTCTTGTTGGTGAATGGTTCCTTTTAACAGTATATAATGTCCTTCCTTATACCTTTTGATTAACTTAGTCTTGAAGTTGATTTTATTTGATATGAGAATGGCCACCCCTGCTTGCTTACGAGGACCGTGTGCATGGTATATTTTTTCCCAACCTTTTACCTTGACCCTGTGTATGTCTTTCCCAATCAGATGTGTCTCCTGGAGGTAGCATATTGTTGGATTTGTTTTTTTAATCCATGTTACCATCCTATGTCACTTTATTGGAGAGTTTAAGCCATTAACGTTTAGAGTTACTATCGATATATGGTTTGTACTTCCTGCCATATTTGATTATTTATCTCTTTTTTTTCCTAATTTAGTTTGTTTCTCCATGATTAGCTTTCCCCTGTCCTCTGTCTTTACCGAGGCACTTTCCTCTGGTGGTTTTGGTTATTGTTTTTCATTTCTTCCTCGTGTAGTGTTTTGTTCAAGACGCTTTGCAATGCTGGTTTTCTGGCTACAAATTCTTTTAGCTTTTGTTTATCATGAAAGATTTTTATTTTGTTGTCGTACCTGAAGCTTAATTTTGTTGGATACAGAATTCCTGGTTTGCATTGTCTTTCAGTGTTTGAAATACGTTGTTCCAAGATCTTCTTGCTTTCAGCGTCCGTGATGAAAAATCTGTTGTTAACCTTATTGGTTTACCCCTAAATGTAATCTGCCTCTTTTCTCTTGTAGCTTTTAATATTTTCTCTTTGTTCTGTATGTTGGATATCTTCATAACAACGTGTCGTGGCATTGGTCTACTGTGATTTTGTGTGGTAAGTGTCCTGTATGCATCTTCAATTTGTATATCTGTTTCCTTTTTTTTATTTCTGGAAAGTTTTCTTTAATTATTTCATTCAGGAGGTTACTCATTCCCTTGGTATTAATCTCTGTGCCTTCCTCTATCCCGATCACTCATAAGTTTGGTTTTTTTATGTTATCCCAAATCTCTTGGATGTTTTTCTTGTGATTTTTTAGCAGCCTGAGTTGGCTAGACTCTTTTCAAGATGATATATTTTGTCTTACTTATCTGACGTTCTGGCTTCTACTTGGTCCACTCTGTTAGAGATACTCTCGATTGAGTTTTTAATTTGGTTTATCGTTTCCTTCATTTCAAGAATTATTGTTTGATTATTTTTTATAATCTCTATCTCCTGATAAAGATGCTTAACTTCTTTTTTTATCTGTTTATGTAATTCATTTTCAAAGTGATCTTTAAGGTTCCTTTCCATCTGTCTAAGGTGTTCCTTGAGTTCTTTATATGGCCATTTTTCTGATGACTCTAGGTCCTCCTGAATATTTAGGCTGTCCTTCATTGTTTGTACTCCTTTTCTTCCTTGCTTTTTTATGCTCATATTACTTCTTGTTCTGTTTGACTGCTGAGTTACTGTTTGCTCTTATAAATTTATTTGATGTTTGGAAGGAGAGATATTAGAAGGGAAGGGAAGAAGTCAATAAAGAGATTGAGTGTAGGCAGGTAGAATTCAAGGAAGGGGGAATAAGAAAATTGAAAAGAAATGAAAAGACAAAAGAAAAAAGTGAAAATAAAGAAAGAAAAAATGAAAAAATAATAATTTAAAACCACACCAAAAAAAATTTATAATGATAATTAAAAAATGAAAATTAAAATTTAAAATATAATAGTAATAATAATAAAATAAAAAGAATTAAAAATTGAAACCATTAATAAGAAAGTTAAAGAACAGCAATAACATCAACAACAAAAAGTGAATATAAAATTTAAAAAAATACTAATAATAATCATTAAAAAAAATAATAATATATGCAGTCATAGAGCTTGATTAACTTCTCTTCCAGTAGGTGGAGCTGTGCCCAGTGGGCCAGGCTTCTTTTCTTGATAGGTAGGAACCAATCACTGTGCCTCAGCTCTTCTTCCCAGACTGTGCGGGTCTCCAATCCTGAGTGCCTATGGCCTTCTCTTTAGGTTCCTCAAGCCAGGCCCCGCTCACCTGTGACACTCACCACAATACTGGCTTCATGCCGGGTCTGCTGCTCCTGGGAGCCCTGTTTTCATGGATGCCTGTGCATACCCTTTCTGTTTGCCTCCCTCAGACCCTAAGTTTGTAGGGCTTGGGGCTGAGGACCCCCAGCGAATTTGTTTGTCCTCAGGTAGCAACTCCCCTGGTAGCAGGTGCAAGGGACCTCTATTGTCAGCACTGGTGGGAGCAATAGCCGGGAGTTCTGCGCCGCTAGTCCCACATCACTCCTGATTCCTTGGGTCTGGCTATCGTGCTCGGTTGGCTTTTACCTCTGTGAGTTCAGGTGGGCTGACTAGTTATTTCAGCGGCATCATTAGTGCTGAGTCACGAGAAGTAGGCGAACCGGAACTAGAATGCAGCCAATCCGGGCTCGATGTGTTCTGAGAAGTCCAGATTGTTCGCCTGGTATCCACTTCAGCTCAACAGTGCCTAGTGGTCCTGAGCGAACAGTATTTTGACAGTTTACTTCTCCCTATGCCCGCACAGCTGAAGGGGTTAGAGACTTGATCTCTCCGTGTCCGCCGCCACGTTGGATCACTTAGATTTTAAATTGTCACTCATCTTATCAGCTGTTCCATTTTGCGGCAGCTCACTCCCACGGTGAAGAGTCTGCTCTAAGGTGCTCCGCGGGAATCGGCAGAGGCGGCGGCGGTGGCAGTGGTCCAACTGTGGCCTTCAGGACCCCCGGGGAGGGAGTGCGGGCTGGGGGAGGGGAGGCAGTGCCTCGGGGCCGCACAGGCAGGGTACTGTGTAAATGAGAAAGCGGGCGGGGTGGGGGAAAGAAATTGAGATCTAGATTTAGGGAGTGAGCATGGAAGGAGAGATGGTGGGGGAGAAGCAAAGCGGAAAGGCGGAGAGGAGAAAGAGAAGGGGCCACGGGAGCCAGGCAGCTCGAGGGCTGCAGCCTTACTGCTCGCGCTGAAGTTGTGATGGTCTCACTCCACCTTGGCTGGAGTCGTGGCGGATTCACTCCACCTAGGCCCCTTTCTTGACAAGGTGCTGAGCCTTTGTCGACAGATCTCCTTTAATGATCTTTACTTCTTTTAAGATGTGGCAACATATGCTGCGGGCGCGGCAGCGCGGATCACAGAGCAGCTCACTCAATTCCCCGCTGCCATCTTCCCCTGTTCTGAGCTTTCCAAATTCTAAGGTCTTATTTAATTTTTGTTCTTTAGTGTTATGTAGATTTCATTGAGGCAGTCTTTCACCCCTTTTGTTAGATTGATTCCCAATTATTTTGTTTTATTTATTCAATTTTGAGGCTATTGTGAATGGTAGAGTTTTCCTGATTTCTCTTTCAGCTGATTTAGCACTGGTGTATAGAAACACAAATGGTTTATGGGTGTTAATTTTATATCCTGCCAGTTTGTTGAATTCATTTATGAGTATTTTGGGTCTTCTAAGTATAGTATTATGTTCTGGCAGATAGAGGTAGTTTGAGTTTTTCTTTTCCAATTCATATTCCTTTAATTTCTTTGTGTGTGTGTGTGTGTGTGTGTGTGTGTGTGTGTGTGTGTGTGTGTAATTCCTCTGGCTAGAATTTCAAGAACTAGTTGAATAGAAGTTGTGAAAGAGGGCATTCTTGGCTTGTTCCAGTCATTTGAGGGCATTCTTTCATTTTTTTCTCTATTTAGAATATTTAGAATGATGTTGGCCTTGGGTTTAGCATATATAGCATTTAAAATGTTCAGGTATGTTTCTACTTTTGCTAGTTTTTCTAGTGTTTTGAATATGAATAGGTGCTGTATTTTGTCAAATGCTTTTTCTGAATCTATTGAGATAATCAAGTGATTCTTGTCTCTAAGTCTATTGATGTGATAAATCATATTTATTAATTTCTGTATGTTGAACCAACATTGCATCCCTGGCCTGAACCCAACCTGATCATGGTGCACTATCTTTCTAATATGTTTTTATGTAATTTTCCAGTATTTTATTTAGCATTTTGCATCTATGTTCATCAGGGATATTTGTGTGAAGTTTTCTTTCCATGATGTGTCTTCGTCTGGTTTTGATATCTGGTTTTGATGACACTAGGTTCTTAGAATGAGTTTGGAAGGGTTCCCACCTTTTCTATATCATTGAATAATTTGAAGAGTATTGGTGTAAGTTCTGTTAGAAGGTCTGTTAGAACTCTGCTGAGAATCCATCTGGTCCTGGGCTTTTCATTGTTGGTAGGTTTTTGATAAAATCTTCAATTTCATTGCTTGAAATAGATCCATTTAAATTTTCTGTTTTCCTGATTCACTTTGGGTAAGTCATATGTCTCTAGAAATTTATCAATGTCTTCAATATTTTTTATTTTATTAGAATATAAATTTTCAAATTGTTTCTGATTATTGCCTCATAACAATAAATTCTAAAAGGAATTGATTAAAATAATATATTCAAATATTCAGACTTGATTCAAAGCTAAAAGAAAAGTGAGAAAAAAGACACTCAAATATGCTAGAAGGGAAATTTTAAAAAATGATACAATAAAGGAAGACTTTGTTGAAGTTCATGAATTTGTCACAGGATTAACCTAACATCAATAATTCAGGGGAGGGGACATCTAACATCCTAAATTGGGTTCTTAACTTCATTAAATGCCAAGGCCAATGTCTCAGCTTGGCACCAGAATCACCAGCCACCACACAGCTTTGTAGGTTCAAACAGCAATTCTTTATTCCAGCTCTCACACCGCCTCCACACAGGTCCAGGGACAATCGCCTTCTGCTGTCTCCCGCACAATCACCTACTCCACGAGGCTATGTCCAAATCCCCTTTTAATCACAGGAGAACTCAACGGGAACAAGCAGCAGGAACACCCTAATCCCAGCAATAATCTTTAACTTCCAACTTCCCTAAAACCCATTATCTTAAACTGGCAACGCCTTAAACTCAAGGAGCCGGTTACTTCCTCAAACCTGATCAGCTCTAAACCCGGATCCACCTTGGTCCTTGAGCAAGGTCACCTTATTAAAGCATGCATGCAATGTCCCATCGAATGTCCTCTAAGCAGCATGGGGTACGCTTGGCAAGGAAATTTCAATGCGTCATTCCTACTTGGTAATGGCCCTCAGCATCTCCCCCCTTCTGATTAATAAAACAACAAGCAATGTGGCTTAGGACCGTGCCTGGTAGGTTGTCCAGTTCAACATATGGTTCTTACCCGTCATGGGAGAACTGACCTTTACACGTCAGTTTCCTGTCTTAGGTTGAATCCACTGCAACCAGATCAACCCGTCACTGACTACTGGTCCAGCATTCAGCCATGCTTGTGGATAGGCCTAAGCACCAGTGGGGGGGTGAGGTTCTTGCCTCACCTCTGTTGGCCCCCGAATTTAACCTTGGTGCCAGTGGGGGGGTGAGGTTCTTGCCTCACCTCTGTTGGCCCCCAAATTTTAGACCATCACTAGTAGAAGGGAGGAAGATACAGAAATGCCACGACACCAAGCCAATTGACAGCTCCTTTGGAAAAATTGCGTCACTGGTGACACCATCAGCAAAGATGCCAGCATTACCACAATTCACTGCATCATTGAGTATTTCCTCTGCTCTGCAAAAGCTTCCCAGTTTGACACAATACCATTTGTTCATTTTTGCTTCCATTGCCTCTGTACTTGGGATCCTATCAAAAAATCTTTGCCTACCACAATTTAAAAAATAAAATTGCCCTGTTTTCTTGTAGCAATGTCATAGTTTCATTTTTTCCACTTAGATTGTTTTGGGTAGATTTTGTGTATGCCAAGAGATTCAGTCTTATTCTCTCTTATGTATGTATATCTAATTTTTCCAGCATCGTTTATTGAAAAGAATATCTTTTCTCTACAATATGGTTTTGGCATTTGCTAACTGGAGGGAAATAGCAAGAGGGAGAATTCTATATAAACTATTGATTAAAGAAACACAAATGTGATTTTTCTTAACTACTTATATGTCATCTTTGGAATGAGATGACTATATTTGTGTGGGTTTGTCTCTGTGTCTTCTATCCTGTGCCATCAGTCTGTATGTGTCCATTTTTTGCCAATACCATGCTGTTTTCGTTACTATAGTTCTGTAGTGTAGTTTAGCATCTGGTATTGTGATGCCTCCTGCCTCACTTTTCTTGCTAAGGATTGCTTTGTTTATTCTGGTTCTTTTATTTTTCCAAATGAATTTTATGATTGCTTTTTCTATTTCTACAGAGAGTGTCATTGGGATTTTAATAGGAATCACATTAAATCTGTGTAACACTTTTGGTAGTATAGCCATTTTAACAATATTAATTCTGCCTGTTCAGAAACATGGGAAATTGTTCCATCTTCTGAAGTTTTCTTCAGTTTCTTTCTTTAGTGTTTAGTAATTTTTACTTTAGAGGTCTTTTACCTCTTTTGTTAGATTGTTTCCCAGATTTTTTTTTGATGCTAATGTGAATGGGGCATTTTCTTAATTTCTCTTTCTGTAGATTCATGGCTTATGTATAGAAATGCATTTGATTGATTTATGAGTGTTGATTTCATATCTTGATACTTTGCTGAATTCATTTATTAGTTCTAGAAGTATTCTGGGGGAATATTTTGGATATTCTAGATAGAGAATCATGTCATCAGCAAATAGTGTTTGTTTGAGTTTTTCTTGTCCTATTTGTATCCCTTTAACTTTTTTTTCTTCTGTCCAGTTGCTCTGACTAGTTTCAAGGATGATGGGGACAATGTGGAGAAAAAGGTACACTCATACATTGCTGGTGGGACTGAAAATTGGTACAACTACTATGGAAAGCAGTATGGAGATCCCTCAGAAAACTTGGAATGGAACCACCATTTGACTCAGTTGTTCCACTCCTCTGTTTGTCCCCAAAGGACTTAAAATCAGCATACTACAGTGACGCAGCCATATCAATGTTTATAGTAGCTCAATTCAAAATGCTTGAATCATGAATTCAAACTAGGTGATCTTCAACAGATGAATAGATAAAGAAAATGTGGTATATACATTTAATGAAATATTGCTTAGTTTTAAAGAAGAATAAATTCATAACATTTGTCAGTAAATGGATGGATTTGGAGGATATTATGCTAAGTTAAATAAGCAAATCCCCCAAAACCAAAGAGCAAGTGTTTTCTCTAATATGCAGATGCTAATTCACAATAAGGTGGGCACTAGAAAAAAATACAGTTCTACTATAGATTATGTAGAGGGAAGTGAAGATATGAGAGAGGAAGGGATGTGGGAATAAGAAGGATAGTATAATGAAACAAACATTATTTTTTATGTGTATATATGACTGCACAACCAATGTTACTCTACAACATGTACATGAGAAAAATGAGAAATAACATTCAATCTATGTATGATATATCAAAGTGAATAAACACATTCTACTGTCATATATAACTAATTAAATCAAATTAAAATTTAAAAAATGCCTACATCTCAATATATGAATTAAAAGTGCTTATAAATACTATATATCAAATATTTGTTTTGTATGTTTTCATATTCTTGTTTTATGTGTTCATATATGTACATATTCTGTATACTCTTTAATATGTTTCTATGTATAAATGCATATGCAGTAAACCCACCATATCTGTGACTTCTACATCTGTAGATTCAATCAAACTTGGTTTTAAAAATCCTAAAAAATTACATGTGTACTGGATGTGTACAGTATGACTTAATTTTCCTTGTCATTATTTCCTAAACAACACAATATAACAACTATTTATGTACCATTTATATTAGGTATTATATGTAATCTGTAGATAATTTAGTTTATGAGAGAGAGGGTTTTGGTAAGAAGATGGAATAGGGGGGTAGCTTCTCTGGTGGCTCTGTGTCATGAACCAAGAAAGGAAAACGGCCTTTTATCAAGGTCGGCTAATAATAAAAAATTTGGGAGGACTTTACTGGAATTTAACACTGAGCACTCAACACAGATCTGGGAGTCAGGAGATCTTATATAAAAAAATAAGGGTAAAAGATCCTCAGCCCCAGAGTTATGGAGTGGCTGGAGGCACAAGCCAGAATAGTCCTTCCATGAATGCAGTAAAGGAATTAAAGGGATTAGAGTAACTCCCATTCTCAGACAGACTAAGGTATGTTAGGGAACCCAGAGCTTAGTAATCAGAGTCACTGCCCCCAAAAAGAATAAGCTGTAATGCACAGTATGTGTGTTTGGGAAAGAAGCTTCTATGTCTCCTGGTGGCATGTGCAGAGGACAGAGGTAGGAACCATTTTGTAGCTGTGGCTGAGGGCTGACAGCAAGAAGAGCCAAAAACTATCAGACTGGAGACTGACTTGAAAAAGAAGCTGCACCAACCCACATGGCATGCAGAGAGTGTACCTAAGTGACTAGGAAGAAGTCAAGCATGGGTACAGGTTTACACACAAGAATAAAGATCACAGAAGCCCACCTGACTTCCCCCTTGCTTCCAATCCAGCTGCTTGCAGGACCAAATGGGAGAGAAGTGGAATTTTGAAAGGGCAGGGGAAGGAAAGATCAAGTTTAGTGACTGAATCAAAGACCAGGGATCTTTTGAGTATGCAGGCAAAATAGTAGGTTAAGAAAAGGCTCCTATATCCCATGATTGGAACACATAGGAAATTCCTGGAGTGCAGTCTTCCAATGTGGACCAGCAATTTTGGGCTCTGAAGGTGCAGTCTTAAAAATCTCCAGAACAATAGGCACCCAGAAAAGAGACTGGAGTATATCTAAGCCTATACCCCTATCTCCAGGAGTTCCACTTTCAGTACTAACTCTCTCATCCTAGCAACACCAAACATCCTGAGGGTAGAGCTAGCATTATAATCCAGACAACTCCACTTAACTGCTGAGAAGGGAAGCTGAGAAATTTCTGAACTCCAATGGAAACAATTATTCAATTTTTCATTGAGATCTTTTTATCTTAGTTCTTTTTCTCTTTTCTCTCACATGTCTACCTTTTTTGAAACCAAGTATTTTTCATGCATCAGTTTATTGAGGTCAGGGATGTCTGAATAGTATATTACAGTTTTGTTGTGTATTCTTTTACTTTTTTTCTTTCTATTTTTAATATTTTCATTATATATATAAAATAAACATTTCCCTCTCACTTATGGGTTTCCCTAATTCTTTTTCTCTCCTTTCTCTTGCTAACCTCTATTAATCCCTCCTTCATTCTTGCTATGATTTTTTTACTTCTGTCTTCTCTCTTCCTTCTTCATAAACATCTTATCCTACCCCAGGCTTGCTCTCTCTTCGTCCACCATTTGAAACTTTAAACCCCTTTGCAAACTTACTATTTATATTGCAGACAATAATTGAACACATAATTTCTATTTATTGCAACAAAACTGTTGATGTCTTAGTAGGACCTATTTGGTTTAGAGTTCTTATTTCTCTTTTATTTGTTATTTCTTTAAGGCTTCATTGGGTGCTACTATTATTTTTCTCTCCCATAAAAGCAAGGTAATGAAAACCTTCAAGAACATTATAAGTCTACAGGGTAGAAACTGTACTGCCTTAGAAACACACTTCTAGATGGGTAGACAAACAAACAACATAAAAAAAAACAAGGGGAAAAAATGCCCCAAACAAACCAAGATGCTCCAAATGAATCCATTGACATGAAAAAAAAAACCAAGGGAAAAAAATGCCCCAAACAAACCAAGATACTCCAAGTGAATCCATTGACAACATAGTAGAAGAAATGCCAGAGAAGGAGTTTAGAAGGTACATAATTACATATGTACATTAAGGATATATATGATATATGATATATGACATAAAGGAAAATGTAAGGAGTAAAATCAGAAATAAAATTCAGGAGGTGAAAGATCACTTCAATAAAAAGATAGAGACTATGAAATTAAATCAAGCAGAAATCCTTAAAATGATGGAATCAATAAACCAAATTAAAAATGTAATGGAAAACATCACCAACAGACTAGACAACTTGGAAGTCAGACTATCAGGCAATAAAGACAAAGTATATAATCTTGAAAATATATTTGACCATGGAGAAAATTTTTTTAAAAATGAACAGAACTTCTAAGGAATATGGGATAACATGAAAAGATCAAATTTAAGATTTATTAGATGAAGACATGAAATTACAAACCAAAGGAATACACAATCTTTTCATTAAAATAATTTCAGAAAATATCCCAAATATAGAGAATAAGATGGAAATTCAAATACAAAAGGCTTACAGGAGCCCAAATGTATAAAATTACAACAGACCCACATCTATACACACTATAATAAAAATGCCTATCATACAGAACAAGGATAGAAGTTTAAAGGTTGAGAGAGAAAAATATAAGACTATGTTTCAAGAATCAAATAGATGACAACATGATAATACTGGGTGACTTCAACACACCTCTCTCAGCACTGGATTGATCCTCCAAACAAAAACTAAACAAAGAAAATATGGAACTAAACAGCATAATCAATACTTAGGACTCAACAGACACACAGAGGTGTATTTCATTGATCAACAAGTAAACACACTTCTTTTTTCTCAGCATCCCATGGATCTTCCTCTAAAACAGACCATATTTTATGTGAAAAATTAACCCGGAAAATTTTTAAAAATGGAGATAATACCTGCTTTCTATCTAATCATAATGGAATGAAATTGGAAATCAATGATAAAATTAAAAATAGAAGCTACTCTAACACCTGGAGATGAAATAATATGCTATTGAATGACTGCTGAATAACAGAAGAAATCAGGAATGGAATGAAAAACATATTCAAAAGTAAATGAGAATAGTGAAACAACATATCAAAATCTGGGACACTCTGAAGGCATTGTTAGAGGAAAGTTCATTGCATTGAGCTCATTCCTTTATTTTTCTCTTTCTGATATGCAAATGTCAACACAGTAAAAGGGGGGAAAGAGAAGAATTAAAATTCATTGGATTAGACAAAGGGGAATGAAGGAAGGGAGGGAGATGGGAATATGAAAAATAGCAGAAAGATTCGGACATTACTTTATTATGTTCATATATGAATATGTGACCAGGGTAATTCCATATTATATACAACCATAAAAATGGGAAGTTACAGTCCATGTATGTGTAACACATAAAAATACACTCAACTGTCCTATATAACTAAAAATAACAAAAACTTTTTAAAAAGTTACTGATATAGATGTTGGAGACATTATTTCTGCCTCTCCACATAATTGAAATTTCATGTAATAAATCAGTTTTACTGAAGTACATTTGCACTGTGTCCTATAACAATATGTGGTTATCCTCCTGTAAGATGCTATTGAGCCACTTATTGTTTCACATGCACGGTTTAAATGATTTTGTCTATGCAGTTCCTTAGACCTAACTGGATTTTCATCCCTATTTTGAATGCTTAGAACATCTTTAGTCTTATAGTCACAGCTCAAGAATCTATCTTTTCCAACAAACAAAAACAAACAAACAGAAACCCTCTTTGGAATCATCTAGAAATATTTGATTACTAACAAAGGCCTATTCAAGGAGTTTAGAAGACTTTTGGAGTTGGAAATCAGTTTATCTTTAACTTGATTTAGAATTGTTTTATGACCGGGAGTCAGGAGTCCTAAAAACAGTATTATCTTATCCAATCATTCAGGTACACAATACAGTCTTCTTGTTATACTAAAGTTTTCTAGATTTCTGGATGTCTCATTCATCCTAGTATTCCCTACTCAAAAAGGTGTCCAGTGGATTTTTAAAGCAGATAATTGTATGTATTTTAGCACAGTTAAATTTGTTAAGGAATCTAAAGAGTAAAGAATAAAGTTAATAGCAGACATTTCAGGTGAATTGAGTTAAAGTTCTAATCCATAGGAGAAAAGTAGAGATGAGGATTAGGAAAGGCAGCAAAATACAACAGACACTACTATGGCAGTATGTAAAAATGTGGATGTGTAACCAATGTGAATCTGCAAGCTGTATACGTGGTAAAAATGGGAGTTCATAACCACTTGAATCAAATGTGTGAAATATAATATGTCAAGAGCATTGTAATGTTTTGAACAACCAATAAAAAAAAGAAAAGATAACATTTTGGAAGAAAAAAAATAAACATACATGTGTTTGTCTAGTGTGTTAGTCAAAAAAAAAAAAAAGAGGATCATTCAGCTCATATATAAATAGAGAAATTTTAGGTGGATTCATGTCCTTTGTCCAGTCCTTTTGTTCTTTGACAGTGAATATCTCATATCAACTTCTGACAAAATAGGGGAAAGGAAACATATGTGTTAAAGATTATTTCTATATTCTCTTGTCACACATAACACTTCATTTCCTTGTTTTCTAAATAGAATACAAAATAAGTAAACAAGTATATTGGTTATTTGAGGGCTAATCAGCTGTCAGATTCAAAGTTATTCCTGATTTTTTTCAGTAACTGATAATACGAACTTGGAAAATAGAAGGAAACAGTTTAAAGCAACCCTGTAGCCTGAAACTCACTGGACATCCATTCTGAAGTCACTAAAAATATTCTGAGACTTTAATTTGATGACATTCTGGTGAATTCAGATGAGGCATGCTCAAATGCTCTTTGGCATAGCCCCTTTTGATGCTGGGCAGGTCAATTTCTGTTCAAGAGATGAAACAAGTTCTAAATGACAATTAATACAAAATGACTCAATCATTGTTAATGGCTGTGCTCTCTTCACCCAGAAGCAACGGTTAACTCCTATTTGCAAAGATTGTCTTGGTTGCAAGTTTGCCAGCAAATCTGTGGTCTATTGCATAGAGCCAGAGAAGGGGTATGCACAGTGGCACTTTACATTAACAGTTCTCTTCATACTCATGTTATGCTAATTAAGCAAGTGCAGTAATCAGATGCAATGAGGGTTCTTAAGCTGAGCTCTCTAATGGCAATAATGTGCCTCAAAGGGCACAAGTTAGTGTCCTGCCAATGAGTTTAATACATGCCTGGACAAGTAAAAGGTCATGGTGATTACAATGTGCCAATAAGTGCTTCTAAGTAGGAGGCTTGGAATAAAACCAACTTTAGTTTCTATAATAAAGTCCTTACAAAAGCTCATGCCTTGATTTCCACTATCAAGTATTTTGCAAACATTAATTATTCTGGTGTCCACTTCCATTGACATAAATGATATGGACCCCAACTTTCTGACTTATAGGTGTGAACAAGATAACCAACTATGATCCCATACTAAATTTACCCCTTACAATCCAAACTCTTAAAATCTGGGATTCATAGGATATTTGAAACTGACTCCTTACAAATTTTACTTTTATGGGTAGCATAGCATTCAACTAACAGATCTCCTTTCCACAAAGTGCTCAAATCTCCAAGGTTGTGATTTCTTTAAATAGCAACGTTACTGTTAGCTCAGAGTGCTCAAAATAAGTAGATTTTCTACCTAACAAAATGGATTTCATTGTTAATAACATCATTTTTTAAATATTAAGTCTAACTCACTGAAACATTCTCAAATTAGAGCTCATGCAACAAAACTGGCAGGGTAAAAATAAATGAAGCACTATTTTAATTGTGATTTAAAGTTATTTTTAATTTACTCAATTATGCTTTCCTATTTTCCTAAACCTCAGCTACAATTCATCTCCATTCCCTTAAAGTGATCATGTTTATCAGTTCCACTAGGTCTGCTTCATGTTTAATAGTCCTTGTTTGGAAACACAGACAATCTCTAGGACTGTATCCTCTGAAATAAATAGAAGATGTTTAACCTCAAAGACTCATCCTCTTTGGTGCAATAACTTGTGGTGAAACTATCACAAGTACATCAAGGGTGTCAAAAATCTAACTCCAAAGAATGAATCAAAGAGCAATAAATCTCCCTAGACTGGAATTTCAGAGTGGACAGGTTTATTTCTATTTCTGAAAGCATATATAATCATCATAAATATAGTCCTCAATAACGTTTGCTAGTATTACTGCATAACTTGCCTATGTTCTGTTTTCTTAGCTTCTTGGTTTCCCATCCAGAAAGAGTAAACATTTAATCACTTTATCTTCCCTCTGCATTTCTAAAACCAGACACATACTGTAAGTACACAGCTTCTGAGAAGCAATTAGAGTTAATGGGATTAAAAATCTAATCACACAACTGCTCTTGGCTTGTATCTGCAGAACAGCACAGTGAAGCCTTGCATTCCAAATGCACAAAAATGAGTTATTGCACTCGTCCATGGAAGGCCTCTGTAGCCCTTACTTTATCTGGATCTCTCAGGGGGCAACTTTTCAGTGTTTGATCAGAGAAAATGGCTCAGATTTATTTCTTACAACAGGGACATATGCACTTTCTTACTTTTAATTTACTTTTGATATATGTTAAAGACGACAGTGAGAGAAGAAACAGGGATACAACCAGGACAAAAACAGATTGCAAACATGTTCTCCTGAGTCTAGAGTGATGACAATCTCCATAGACACTGTATTTTCTTTAAAGAATGTTTCTACTTTAAGAAGTTGAGAGAAACAGAGATGCTCCTGCCCAAGCATTATGGGATGTGGAATAGTCACTGCAAAAGACAAAGTGATCTAGGCTGGAGTCCTTCTTATGAACTATGACAAAGATGAGATTAGAATAGAAATCCCCCCCAATTCCTTTACCACTGAAATTCCATGAGCATATGATGTTGAATGAAAAGTTGATTATATGTTTATAGTGAAGATCATTTGTATTGTAAGAAAACTGGACAAAAAGATATACATTTGAAAAAGAAACTCAGGACAAAGGCCATATTGTTATAAACAGATGGTCTACTCCTGATGTCCTTTAGTCTAATAAAATAATAATAATAATAATAACATTTATTGAATTCTTTAAACTCTCCAGCTTTGCTCTGTTTTCTCTTTCTTTTTACAGTATGAAGTCTGAACACAGGGTCTCATGCATTCTAGGCATCCATTCTAGTACTGAGCTATGTACCCAATTCTAGGCATTTCAGTGTATTTTCATTTAATACTCACAACCATATGAGACAGGTAGTATTATCACTATTACTATTTTATTTTTATTTTTTGGCACAGAAAGAAACTAAAGTAGAAGATGATTTATTCATTTACCCAACATTGCACATGAAGTGCTAGGGCCAAGACCAGGATATAGACAGTATAGTTCAGACCCCATAACTAACCAATAGTTTTTTTTTTTTTTAAAAAAACAATTACTCAGAATCTCCAGTCTGACTCATTCATGTGGAGAAATTTTACATGTCCTTTATAAATGTTTCAAATTCAATTAATAAATAGAAACAAAATATCCTCTTATCTTCTCTATTAGAGCTGCCTGTTCTCTTACTGAAATTGAGTCAGACTAGTTCTTTTGCATATATATCTAATTTATACAATTTCCTAGGTAATAAATGACCATTCCCCACAACTTTCTGGAATGCAACCTTATGGACAGTCAATGGGTCCTCTCTGTCAAAGCATTCCTAGGAAGTACCCAGGCGGCAAACTGAAATTTATCATCATCCAAAAAAAAAAGTAAGCAAAATCTTTCATATTTCAAAGCCAAATATGAACAACTAGTAAATAAAAATATTAAATAGAAGCCTTAACAAATGAAAGATTTTATTTTTTAATGCTGATGTTTGAAGAAAATTATTTTAATCAAAGGAGTTAGGAAATATAAATACAGTGGGGGAAGGAAAATTTTCTTATACTTTTCCTTTGTGTTATTTAATTTTAATATAAATCAAAATAGACAATTTTAAGAACATAACATATTAATATCCTTTGACTCATAATCAAGGAAGAAACCAAAGTAAAGAGAAAAGAACAATAAAGAGGAAATGATTAAAATGAAAAAAAATGTACAGAGATGTTATTAATGACCCTATCTTTGATGGAATATCATGTAATACTCCAGAATGATGGCTTTAAAATCATACAATGCACATGCAAAAATACTTAGGATATAATAAAGTGAAATTAAAAATATTAAATGTGGTATATATATATACACAGATAAAAACATATATATATTTAACTATTCAATATTCATTCTAACCCTCTTTCATAATAGAACTTCACTTTTCAAACATTAACAAAATTGCTTGATTCAAACTAAATAAGATTTGCTAGACTATTGTGCAGTCAGATTGTCATGTGACACATTTTTGGTATTATGATATAAGTTCTAGTCAATATGAGTATCTTCCAGAAATCTTCTTAACAAGCACAGAATCTCAGTGTATATTCTTCCCTTGAGTTTTCTTCTTATTCCTGCTTAATACTCCAATGTGTTATGATGGGACAGCTTCATGAGATAAGTTATGATAATAAAAGCCACATGGTAAGAATAGCTGAGTGGAAGGCCAGAAGGAACCTGGGACCTGATCAACCTTGAACTTCTTACTTAGTAGAAAACAAACAGCTAATATGTTTAAACCATTCTTTCTCAGGATCTATTACTTGGTTCTGAATTCAGTTTACAAACAAAATAACAATTTATACGAAACAATTACCACTATGTACACAGACACGCATACAGAGACACAATACAGTCAGACCTTACTTTGTGTTTTGATATGAATAGATTTCAGTTACTATAGTATCATTAAATCACACCATTTCCCTCAAAAAGTGTCAAAATTTCAATTACCACAGGATATTAGCAGTGGATTGTTGTATTAAGTAAAAACTCCCTTGATAGCTCTTCAGTCCATGAATTACTAAGTAACAACAAAAGAAAATGCTCTTAATGATCAATGACCAATCATATCACGTCTTTCAATATCTGTCAGTGATCAATTGCTACTCATCTGTGTTACTCTCAGGCACGGACAACACAGCATATAACTCTGTTTCCTCCTTATCTGTGAGTGATTAACCCATGTGACATTTTTCAGAAAGGATTGATGAAAAGAAGTAATTGATCAAGAAAGATGAAATGAAGCAAAAAAGATGAAAAGAAATAATGCTAGAAGTAAAATTCTAGTCAAATTTAATGAAGTCATGGGGAAAAAATAGCTGAGTGAAGGAATGTTGACACCCACATTTCATACATATCTGGAGTTGGAAGAATTACTGAAAACACATTGACACAAGTGGTTGAGATGAAAAGGCTGAAGATTTCCCAGGGGATGTCAGCCACAAACAACAAAACCCACCTCACACTAATTGAATGCTCATAGATATTTTACAATATTTAAAGTACCAAGGACAAGATTCTTGAAGCTGGTTAAACCTTAGAAGGGAGAAAGATATCTTATGAAGACAGAAAAATGTGATTGCTCCATGTCATAAATTGTATGATCCAAAAGAAGGGAAGTACTATTTAAACTATTCTTCATCAGTTTGATTTAGATATAATTTTATTGAGGCATCATTTACTCATTTCAATCATATAATTCAATGATATTTTTATTACCATAATTTACCAAGTTATACAGTCATCGCCATTGAAAGTTTTAAGAATATTTTCCTTATCCTTCCCCAAATCCTTTATGCTCATTTACTATTTAATACTGCCACCGTGCCAACTTCTACTACAGACAAACTCTAATCTTTTCTATTGCCACAGATTTGTTTTTCAGGACATTTTATGTAATTGGAATCATACAATTTGTTACCTTGTATCTCTTGTATTTGCCTTCTTCCACTTAGTATAATGGTTTTAAGTATCATCCATGTTGTAGTGTGGATTAGTACAATTTCTCTTTATTATGCAATTGTATCTATTTTCCGGAGTATACCATATTTTGTCTGTCTACCAATTGATGGACACTAGGTTGTTTATAATTTTTGGATCGTAGGGAAAATGTCACCAAAAAATATTTGTGTGTTTTGATAAAAAGTTTTACAAATAAATGGTTTAATTCTCAATATTTATAATGTTTAATATTACGCTATACTAAATACATGTTTTATTGTTTTTAATTTACACATACATATATAATTTAAAGGTTTGTAATATACTGACAAAATATTATATCATGGAACAATTATAATTTTTGTTGATTTTTAAGATTAATTTGTGTTATTTAATTTATATGGGCATTTTTATGATTTCACACCATTTGTTACCTGTACTCACATACACACACATGTACACATAACTAACAGTGTTATACAAAAACATATCAGTTGCCTAGAGTGATGGACTTATTATGTTATTACTTTTATAATTAAAAATAATAACATGTTAGGAAAATATTATTTCCATATATTTAAATTTAGAAATGTCATTCATAATTGTTTTATACATTTCAGCATGATTAGTATTATGGTTTTTGGTGAGAGGGCAAGAGACTGATTGATTTATAATCCTATACAAGAAATAGAACAGAAGAAGGAATGCCCTAATCTGGCTGGATTAGGCAGCCGGATTGTGTGACCTTTATACCACAAGTTAATCTTGGAATCAATCCTAGAGGACTGATACCTAATCATATCTGGCAAATGGACGTCACACACTTGCCAGAATGTGGAAAATTAAAATATCTACATGTTATAGTTAATACTTCTTCCGGATATTTAATGGGCTCCCGCTGTTTCAACCTTCACAAATTGCTTGTCACCCCCCAGTTATTTTGCCCAGCCAGACTGCGGCAAGGAAGACAGGTATACTTTAGAAAAACTGCAATATCATAAGAATATCCATACAGAATAAAGATGTGTGCCAAATGAGGGCCTTTACAGGTGGTATACACAAGGTAGTAGCTCCAAGTCCTCCACTTCAGAACCAGTAGTGGTTTCAGAGCTGATGGAGCATTCTATTTTAATTCAAAAAGAAAGGTCAGATTAACCAAATCAAAGTAAAATTCTTGATCTATTTTTGCTAATTCATTTGCTCAAATCCAAAAAATCCTGGTATGTTAGTATCACTGATAACACAGGATTCTCCAGTATTATTGTGTATCCAAGCATAAGTAGTAGCCTGGTCCCTGTGTGTGGCAATCTGATGTAAACCATGCTTATGGTTTAGATCATATCTGGCATAAATTACATTTGCATGACAGGACAGGGATATTAGTAAAGTACTAGGGATATTCTAGCTGGTTCTAGAAGCAGTAGAATATTTTACCAAAACAAAAGAGATTTTTGTTCCTTTCTTGACATATCTCCACATTTGCAAAAATAACTTTGTTTATAAAAATGCCTAAACAATTTTTACATTGAATTTGGTATTGAATTTTATAGTAGTATTGAATTTTACACCCTACTCCAGATAGTTAGGGTGAAACTGGGGAGTTTTTCTATCATTTCTTTTACTATAGTACACACTGGCCAAAAAATTGTTGGGTACAAAATTCATTTGTTGAAACATGGTTATTGTTTGAAATTAAAGTTTTATCTAAAATCAATCTTTTAGAACTAGTATCTGAGAAAGAAAAACACAGAACAAAGATAAGCATAAATTGTTCTTTTAGTTTTGCAATACCTTGACCTGATTAAAGTTGTCAACAAAAGAAACTAAACTTTTGGAAGTCTAACAATTTATTACTTCAGGATTCACATGGGAATATTAATATTAATCACTGAAGAGAATTTAAATTCATGGTGAGAAAAAACTAGTCTCTAGATGAGGAGAGGTGTGAAATTTGTGTAATTCTAGACATGTTTGTCCTAATTGCAAAATTCTCAGAAGGATGGATTTTCTCATGTCTTGGCAGGGTATTTCTTACATTTATTAGCTTATGAAGTTAAATACTGGCATGTGAACACTTAAGGAGTTCAGATATTACCTAAATTACAATGTGTTCTGACTTGAACTTTGTCCATTTTAAATTCAGTGAATATTAACGGTAGAAAACATTTGATGTGAAAGTAAAGAATAAAAATTAGGTGTTGATTGGAAATAGAGGCTTTGTAAATTGTTTAGTGGTTTAGTCTTTTTGTAAGAAAATGAATTGCAAACTGCAAACTGTACTTAACTATTTTCTTTTGTTTTAATAATGCCTCTACAAAAAATTGGTCTAGAATCCCACCTATTTGATGGTTTTTCTTCAGAAATAAGTTAGGTTGAAAACATGTTTTTTTTTTGTTTTTTTTTTTTTAACAACAGCAATCAAAAGAACAACAAAAATAAATCCTAGAAGTTTAGGATCTCAAATCAGCCTATAAACACTAAAAGTATGTTTCAATTTGAGTTATAGGGAACATAATTATCATTTTTATTTTTATGGGAAATATTTCATAAACTACTTTTCTGCAACATAAGGATACACATGTCTCTCTTCTATCCTAATCTTTACCAACTCAAGCCTGGACACTTCAAAATATGTGCTCTCTTTGGGTGTGACAAGTGGTTTATTATAGTTGAAGTTTAGAATGTATGTGTAAAAATGTCTGAAGATGAATGTAGAATGTTAGCTGTGACTCAACTGTGAGAGGCTTATACATCATACCTTAACCTCTAGAGAATGATTCCTTAATCTTCACAAAATGGAGTTTTGACCAATCCATGACAATTTTTTTGAACAAAAAATGTATATAACATCTAGCACACAAATGTGGAAACAGTCTATCTTCATTTACAATAATGTCCTTCATTTTTTAATCCCTTAATATCCAGTGTTTTTGAAAACAGTGGAGAGTGTTGTGGTTGTTTCCTTATTTTTACAACTTGGCAAAATGTGTGTGTGTGTGTGTGTGTGTGTGTGTGTGTTGTTGCTTTATAAAATCTAAAAGTCTAAGAAAAATACTATTAACTTCATTGGAAACTACTGGGATTTTTTTTAAAATAATCAATATTAATTTATTATAATATATGGATTTTTAAATATTATTGTTTAAAATGTTTTGTGTAGTATTGATAATTCACGATTCTTAGATATCTTCCATTCTCTACTCCTTCATATGTTTTCATATTCCTGTTTGTTCGTCCCTGTTTGGAAAGTATTTAGGACCAAAGAAAGAAGAGAGAAAAACCTTAGCATTCTTTCTAGCTCCTCTTTAGCATCCCTGTTATACTGAGAATGATACTAAATATCTAAACTATGCTATGAATGCATGAAATATTGCTCACTTAATGATCAAATGATTGAATGACTTCTTAAATGGGAAACTGCATTATCTATACATGTTAATAATCAGTGACAAACCCAGCCTTAAAATGAATGGGACTGTTTTCACCATATACAACAGAAAGAATAACATTAATGCTCAAAAAGGTGGCAGAAAATCATTCCAAACTGAACAAACAAACAGAATGATAGAGACAAGCTTATATTTTAGTGTTCAGTTTTAATTTATAGAATCCAATGATGGGCAGTAATTTAGAGAAATTGCTTGTAGTGTAAAACATGCTTTTTACATCTTGAAATAATTTGAAACATATTTTAATACAATTTAGATTTTATTCTACAATAGCTCCTTGTAATTATGCTTCCACTAATGAAGGCTTTTATAGTTTGGGTTTAATTCAGACTTCCAACCTATTTTCCATCATTTTTTTTTAATCTGTGAGCTGTCAAAAGTAACAACTCTACTCTCATTTTTCCTTGTATAAAAGTCAGAAAGTACTCCCAAGATCTCACCACAATTAGATACACGAATGGAAAGGCACATATTATAATGGAAAGCAAATTACTTTTTGCCTCTGTGACAACAAGTACTTGAGATTCTTCGAAGATTCTTCAAATAGCAAAACAACCAGGGAGGGCACTTCAGTTGCTGCATAAACAAATAATACATGCAGATATTCTAATCAAGAATATTGCCTAATGCTACCTTTAGCATTTGGTTTGCATTTCTAATTTATATTATTCAGTGTGGAGTTATATCTTAGAATTTTAAGGGCCTCCTAGCCATCACATTTGTAAAACTATTTGTATGTAATTATCATTTGCACTTGATGACATTCTTTTATAACCAAATGTGCAGTCTAATGTTCAGCTTTTATTTATTAAAAGAAGCACTTTGGAAAAGGTGAGTAAAATGTAAAAGAGAAAGGAGATATATTCAAGACTGAGTCATCAATATTTTTTAAATTATGCACTTTAGATAAACCTAATTTTATAGTTTTAAGGTCAAGAAAGACACTATAGAAATGCTATAACAATAAACATAGGACATGACACATCTGTATGATAAGTTCAAGGAACTATACATTATGTTAGTGCATTTGTTCTGGGATGAAACGTTGATTGATGATCTGGTCCTTAGAATCATGAATATGCTTATTCAATTTGTAGTGATATTAAATTAACCACAGTTGCTGATTGAACACAGTATGACATGAACACAGTATACATATAAATTTAACCAAGTGCAAACATGGTTCATAAAACTCCATAGCATTAAGTGCAAGATGACATTGTCATGGAGAAATGAAAATGAAGTAATGAAAGAATATCTAGAAAAAATGAAGAAAAAAAACCCAGCAAAACTCCTCAGGGATAAAACTGCTGTAGTCCCTCCTAATGGCTGCAATAGAAAAGTTCACAATGAAATCAAACTTGACTACTGATTGGCATGTACAAAGTCCTGTTAATATTACATTTTATAAGGTAAATTTCATTATTACTGTAACATTTTAAGAATTAAAAAACCAGAGCAGAGAATTTAGGCAAGTTGTTTAAGGACACAAAGCTAATATGGGGAGGAGATAGCACTTGCATGAAGATGTTTGCCCAACTCTCACATCACTATAAAGTCTACCTTTTGTATCCCAGGTTCCATGTTCAAGGATTCAATCAACCATTGGTCAAAAAATTTTGAATTAAGTAATTGTGTCTGTACTGAACCTGTCAGATCTTTTTTTTCCTCTTTAATATTCCTTAAACAATACAGTCTAATAACTATTTACATAGCATTTACATTGTATTGAAGTAATATGGAGATGATTTATAGACTAGGAGAGGAATGCATATGTTTCATGTAAATATTACTTCACTTTATACAAGGCACTTGAGTATTCTCAGCTTTTAATATCCTTGGGGATACTGGAACCAATTCCCCACCGGTACTGAATGCTGGATGTACTCTGAAAAAAAAATACCAGTTTCCTTCAAAATTAGAAATAAAGCAAAATAATACTTTTGAATTTTTAATATTCTGCTAGACCACTTGCTAATAAATATGTTTGACTTATATCTGCCTCTCTTGGAGGATGTGATTCTGTTTCACTAACAAGGGCCAGGTGTCTTACATGTCTATGCTATAAGAAGTTAATCTTTAGAGAAATAAAAAAAAAGACAAAAACAAAAATCTAATGAGGTGTCATTGAGGGGTGAGGGAGTTGTGGGAAAAAAATTACATCAAATTTTATATTTAATTCTATTAAAATGGAAAATAATGAGTTCTGTACTTAATTTTCCAATTTTATTTTGGTATTTCTGTTCTGACTATACAAAATTAAGCTTTTTTAAAATGCTCTTGGAACTAGCTCTCTTTCTGTTGGATTCCTTATTAATTGAGTTAGTCATTGACAGATGTCCACTAGCCACTTTTATGTTTCTTAGTTGCTTTTTATAACTTTCTCTTGGCCAATTAGAATATGGAAATCTGGACCTATACAGGCATCATAATTTACTGTAGTGTGAAAGTGTACAGCTACCAGAGTTAGACAAACCTAGGAGCAAACAGAGGCAGATGCAGTTGTTTAGTCCCACTGACCCTTACTTCTATTATCTATAAAATGAGGACAATTGTTATTAGCTCACAAGAATTGTTGAAAGAATTATAAACCATCAATTTTCTAAGGTACCTAGAATAGGTTTGACATATCCTCTCTAAGATTCTGTTTCTTTTCATTTTATCCAACCTGACTTATTCAAATAAATATTATTATAAAGTTCTGCCACCACACAAGAGACTTTTCTAAATAACTAATTTTTAGATCACTTTTAGGTTCACAACAAACTGGAAAGAAGCTATAGAAATTTCCTGTATCCCCTCTTTTCACATAGGCATATCCTCCTTCATTATCAATATCCCCTACCAGAGTGGACCAGGTCATGGCTGATGAACCTTCTCAGTCACATTGTGGGTTCACTTCTGGCATTGCACATTCTCTGGATTTTGACAAACATAAAAGGACATGTATCCACCCACTAAAGAATACTGTCATTGCCCCTAAAAATCCTTTGTGCTACTCCTTTTTTCCAAATCCTTTCTTATTCTTAGGAACCACTGATCTTTTTTTCTGTCTCCATAGTTTTTTGCCTTTTCTAAAATCTTCCACAGCTGAAATTATAGTTTTTTTCAAACTGACTTCTTTAACTTGTTAATATTCATGAATGTTTCCTCCATACCTTTTCATGATGTGATAGTTCATTTCTTCTTAGTATTGAATGATATATTCCACCGTCTGGATGTACCAGTTTATTCAATCATGTACTAAAGCTCCATCTTTATTTCCAGTGAATTTTGGCAAATTTATGGAGTTGTTATGAACATCTCTGTATAGATTTTTTTCCAACTTTTCAACTCCTTTGAGTAAAAATCAAGGGTCCACGTGCTGTATTATATGATAAACATATGTCTACATTTGTAAGAAATCCGCACACTGTTTTCCTAAGTGTCTATACCATTTTGCTTTCCCATGAACAAGGAACGAAAGCACCTATCACTCAAAATAAAATTTTGAACACTATGTTTAAATGTGGGTGGAAGAGGGCAGAGGGCACACTTTTTTGGGAAAAAAAACTAAACAAAATAAACACAAGTATCAAAACTAAATAAAAGATTCTGTTTGCAGGTATATGAAAGCAACCAAGGAAATGGAAATGTGGCATTTTCATTTGAGGAAGTACTTGAATAAATGAATTCATATGAAATAATTTTTATAAAGTGCTCCCTAATGGACTTGTTTCAAACCATTTGTGTGTCAAACACTGCTTTAGACTTTGATGAAAGCAAATTGTTTCTTCCTATAATAAATTCATAAATGCTGCCTGTGTATTCCAGGTTGAGTACTCCTTAAAATAGGAGGCAATAATCATTGTCAAAAGTCAGAAATGCCTTTTTTTAAATCTTTAAACTCTAAAGCATGTAAGAACAAAGATAATCTCTGACAAAATCATAATATTATTATATGCCCAAGAGAATTAATATTGATAAAACATTTTTACTTAATATATAGTTCATATTTAAATCTTCAATTTTCCAATAATGACTTTTACTAACTAAAAAAATCTAACATCCAGTGGCATCAGAAATGCTTTAGATGTCACTTTTTTTAATTTAAAAATGATGAGATATTGGCATTTGCTACTTTAAAATATCTATTTTAAAATATCATTTTTATATCCATTTGGGGGGGAGTATTGGGGATTGAATTCAGAAGCACTTGACTACAGAGCTACATCCCCAGCCCTATTTTGTATTTTATTTAGAGACAAGATAAAGACTGAGTTGCTTAGTGCATAACCATTGCTGAGGCTGACTTTGAACTTATGATCCTTTCTGCCTCAGCCTCTTAAGGCTGGGATTATCCTTATATCTATTTTTAATATTATCTTTTTTCAAGAAAAAAATCATGAAAGAATTGAAATGGAGCAATGGAAACAAAGCATCTAGTAAACAGTTTGATGACATCAGATTTCATCAGCATGTTGTCTCTTTCATTGTTTTTGAACTACTTCACATCTAATTTTAGATAACTGATAGCAATGAAATGATATTTGCCCATAGACATCCAAATTGTATTAAGAGGAATCTGGCAGTGCCTCTAGGGTATTGACAAATTTTGCGATTTTTCTATCGATTTTTAAATTAATTAAAACATATTTTTTGTAGTTCTTTAAAATCTTTAAATTGATTGTAGGATCTTATTGATCTATTGATTGATGAGTAAATAAGGTATTTGTCACATATGCCTTTTATATTTATGTATTGATAAAAGTTCCCCAAAATCTTTGGGTAAAATGATGTTCTGTGAAGACATTCCACAGACACCATATCACTTAATATTTTCCCTGTAACAATGCTGTGTTTCTGGTCATATTCATAATCCTACTAGAAACTAGGATTCTAAATTAAAATAGAGTGGCTATCCATTCTATTTATAAGAACTCTGTAAAAAATCAGAGTAGAAAATAAAGCATTATAATAAAAGAAAAAGGAGATTCTCCTTGTGTGGGTGAAATATGGAAAAGGACAGGCAGATGAAAGATTTGCCTGGCTTGTGGCCTAGGGACAGAGTGCTCTTATAACAGAACTCAAGTCCAGCAACTAAAAAACAATTCATCATTTTCAACATTAGGTTTAACATAAGAGTCCAGACCTTTTAAAATTCTACATTTAACCACATAATCAGGATACTTTGCTTTCAGTTTAAGACCCTTCATTGAAAAAAACAAATATTCTTAACTACAGAAATCATTTTAATACTCTGTGAACACACACAGGATATAGAGTTTCTCATTGATGAGAACTTTGACAAAAACCACAAAAAGATAACCAAAGTTTAAATGGTGACATTTACTTTCAGATACAGAGTTTCCCACGAGCTATCTCAAAAATCTACAGCTCTTGAGTTACTCTAGCCTGAAGATTCAGTACATGGTCTCTGCAGCCAAGATGCCTACAGTCAAATCCAACCTCTGTCACTCTTTAGTTATATGCCCTCTTCATTTTATTTAATGTCTTTACAGTTCAATTTTCAATACTCAAAGGGAATGATGATGATGTATTAATAACCCCTAGGTCATAGGGATTTTGTGAAGATAAAATCATTTAAAACATTAAAAAAACTTAGAACCATACCTAAATTATATGCTTAAATGTTAATATTATTATTGATCCAGGCTAAGTGAATATATAGTACTGTTTTACTTACATTAGTGTTTTGATCTTGTATTTGATATAACCATGGCTGTTAAAGGCATCTTTTGGATTCTCCTATGACATGAATATTTTCTCTATTTCTCACCAAAGGCCTATTATTTTGAGAAGAAGGAGGGCAGTGACTATCCCATCTATCAGATGGCCAGGTGCCTGTGGGGTTGGTTCTCAACACTGGCCCAAGATGAATTACTCTTGTTTCAGATTTGCAGATGGTCACCTTGAGTTGACTTCTCCTAGAAAACTTATGGATAAGAAGCAGTAATTTACTTTGAAGATTTGATTAAATATATAACAGACTCCTTTTTGTAAGGAAAAATAAATGGACTAATGGACATTTAGAAATGCATATTTAAAAATATAATAAAAAATAGTATAATTACTTTGAGCTAAATGAGAAGTGCAAACACATTAAAATCAATAAGTGTAAAGAGTCAAAAATGTGGTCCAAAAAATCAGTAAGTTTCAGGTCATCCTTCATTGTACCAATTATTGTTTTGTTGAGGAAAAAAAAAGTGAGAGGGTGAAAGAGAAAAAGCTGCCAACATCTATATTTCATTTCTCATTATTTGCCATTTCACCCAATTATATGCATCAGGACATTATAGTGTGAAGATTCCTGCTGAGGATTATTTTTAAACTGGAAATAATTGAACTGGACATGAAATCAAACCCACTATGGAACAGGATCAGTTCTCTAGAGAGAAATTATCTTGAAAGTTCAGGCTAAAGATCACATCAATGGTTCAGCTCATCTCTTAGATTAGTAGCTGGAGAAAAGGTAAAAAAAAAAAAAGTTAAAAATGAAAGATGTTTTGAAATTCTAATTTAGGTGGCTTTTTTACAGGATTTACATCATTCTGAGTGATCTACCTTGAGCCCACTACTAGCTTGTTGCTCTGATGTGGGACAATCACAGACCTGAATCCCAATCTGGCCTAGAGAGTGTCATTTTATCCACACTAACATGAACCAGAGTAGAAAGGACATTGCCTGCCACATGAAGCCATGAGTACAGAAAGACAAAGATTTCACTGTGAAGAGAACCTCTAAGTATCTATGAGCAAAATTAATATTTTACTTGATTCTATGAAGGCAGAAATATTTTTAAACTAGACTTTAATGTAGAGACCAAAAGAATCCTCTGATCATATCACGGATAGAGAGAACAGAGATATTTCATGATGGTATCCAAAAATTGTTTCTTTTACATGCTTTTGCTATATTTTACATTTTTATGTATGTCTTATTGTATTTATAATTATAAATGAATTATGTAGGGCTAGGGTTGTAGCTCAGTGGTAGAATACCTGCCTCACATGTGTGAAGCACTGGGTTTGATCCTCAATACCACATAAAAATAAAAAAAGAAATAAAGATATTGTGTCCATCTATAACTAAAAAAAAATTTAAATGAATTATATATTATCTGATAGTTTATTTTAAAAAACAAATCAAGAGAAATACAAGCATCTAAATTATTAGTCTTATGGTCAAGATCTGTAGTTGGTATATTTGAATCACTTTCTCATATGAATAATAAAATGTTTTTATTCTTAAAATCAAAAGAAACAAAGTACATAAAGGGATTTTATTTATTTTAAGGGGGCATTAATTGTCCTATCTGATAGCCATTGATTTGTATTTCATGGTATTCAGATCAAATTTAATGAAAGCATAATTTAATGTCATTCATCTTCCCTTCTTGATGATTCATGTATATTTTGATGTTTTTATTACTGACAACAAGAGATACCATTTGAGAATTTAAAATTTAATTGGTAATATTTTGATGCTGTTAATTACTTTTAACACTTATGCCAGCAATTTGGTTGATGCTACAGATTTTAAAATTCAACACACTCCCTCTGCAAGCTTTTATTTTGCATTTAAAAAATACCTGACACTGATATTTCTTTTCTATTATAAGTATGTGGAAAACATCATTTTGATGAAAAGATCATAGTTTGAAAGTAATAATTTTAACACATTCTGCCTCCTCTTAGGAATTGTTTATCAGTAAAAGTTTATGAAATATGCATAACCACAATGATCTTTAAATAATACATAGAATTTGGCATTATGGCTAGGTTGTACAATGTTTTTATGGAAAATGCATAATGGATGATTTTTGACTTGGGGACGAATTTGAGTTCTGGCTATACAACTTACTAGGTGTGTTTCTTTGGACCGACCACAATTACAAAAGACCTCATTTTGCTTATATGTGGATGGAGCAAAAATGTCACAATTTTTTGTGCTTTTAGAATTTTTTTTTAAATAAGTGAGGAAATATCCATGAAAATATTCAGAATATTTTAAAGTGGTCTAGAAATTGAGGAAAATTTTTGTTATAGGGTCTTTGCTTGACCCTTAAGGCTATGTTTGTTGAGAATTCCAAAATGCCCAAGGTGTTTTTGTTTGTTTGTTTATCTTTAAGACTGCCTAGAGTCAGGGAAGTTTCAGACAAAAATATGCAGAGGACTTTCCTTGTGTGGTGCTTTCTGGTTGTCTTAGGAGCTTTGCTAGGCTTCAGGTGCTTTTTTTGTTTTTGTAGCAATGCTGGTCAACTCATGTGCTGACATAGCACAGAAAACTAAGGACAGTATCAACTGTCAAGTATTGGACAGAATGAATATCTTACTCTGAAAATTTTCAGGATGAACTGGAAGGAAACTGAATGAAGACAGAAAACAGAAGACAAGATAAAGTGTTTCATTACTGTTTCTTTATTATCTCTTTATCATCAGGCTTGTGCTGTATAATTAGTAGTGTCTTCTGTTAAGATAGGTTAAGATAGGATCTAAAGGTGAAAATATTTAACAAAATTCTTCACTCAAAGTAAGACACCTATCTATTTTAAAATAACCTAAATGTTTTCATGACTTCTTCTTTTTATAGATTGCTCATTTCCATTGGTCATTTCTTTTTAAAATAATGCTAACTGATGGATGTAAGAGATACATATCAAAAATTATGAAAAAATAGGTATGATGAATAATGTAAAACTCACTAAACTATCAAAACATTCAAACACTTAGACATAACAAGCATTTACATTTTGATACTATTCTTTCCAGTCCACCTGTTTCTATCTGTACTCTTTGTACTATTTATCCACTGGTTTATAGTATACAATTGAAAATTATTCCAGATATGATTTTGAAAATTGCATTTTTCTTGGAACATTATATATTCATTATTTTCCCACATCATAGATTCATTTCCTAAATAAAATAGTTGCTGCTACCATGTATGAGACATTTCTAAATGTTTCATAATAAATTTCATTTCAAAAAATTCCATCAACCCTATGGGAGTTTTAGTGTCATCCATGTGATCTCCTTATAATGGATCTTTCTCTTGAAGTGTCCTAAGGTGACATTTACAGGAAATACCTTTAAATATAGGCTCTGACTCAAGGAGATATTTACCATCTCACATTTGACAAATGCTGACTATTGATACATCTACACATAAATTACAAATTTTGGAGAGGAAAGTAGAGTATGGCCATAGGTAACAAAAATGGAACCTTTATAAATATTAACCTAATGCTTATATTTTGTTTGTGTTTTTGCTGTGTTCATTTTATATTGCTAAGTTACACATTTCTACAAAATTATCAGCTTAAAGCAGCCCATATTTATTATTGCATGGTTTATATAGTTCAGAAGTCTGGACACAACTTTCTCGACATTTATCTGGGCTTTCTATCTCAGGATATCAACAGATTGTAACTAGGATGTCAGATAGGATCATATACCATCAGAGGCTTGGCAAGGGAAAGATCTAATTACAAGTTTCTTTACATTGTTGGAAGATTTCATCTTCTTGCAACTGAAGGACTGAAGGTTTAATTTCTTTTTGGAGACAATCCTCAACCCTTTGAGGCACTTGGAGTTCCTTCTTACATGGTCATCTTCACTATGATGACTTAATTCACATTAGCTTGCTTCTTCAATGCAAGCAAGATAAAACCTCTAGTTTCCTTCAAGATGGGCTGTTATATAACATGATCACAGGAATAACATCCCTTTATTTTGGCCTTATTCAGTTGGTTAGAAGCAGGTGCCACTTAAATATAAGAAGGCTTATTTATAAGAAGGAAGAATTATCAGAGGTTGTATTAAAGTCCATCCTAAATTCTGATGACTTTCAAATCTTCCATAACTAACATGAACTATATTAATAACCTTTGAAAAGGTAAATCTTCTTATTTTTAACAAATAAAGTACTAGAATTGTTTTTACTAAAGAGTTAAAATGATGTAATATATTTAGATGTTGGTTCTCCTTAAGTTGATATATAGTTTCAGTTAGTCTCAATAAAAAGTTCAGAAGCTGTGTACTTGTATTTGTGCCTGCCTCTGCAGAATAACAAACTAATTATATAATCTAGAATGTAAACCTGACAGAACACGCACAGTCAAGACAATATTGTAAAAGAAGAACCAGGTAGAGGAAGTTCACCAGATTCTAATATTTATTATAAAACTACTGTGGTAAGTAAAGTGTGATATGCAGAAACTAGACCAAAAGAATAGAATGATTGGTTTAGAAATAGATCTACATATGAAGGGTAACTTAAGTAATAAATATTCCACAACAATTCAGTGTGAGTCAGGGGACATAGTTGGTTTTTCAAAGCAACAGTACTAGAGAGAGAAAATAGATATCATAAGGGGGCGCCAAGGGCCTGACTGCTATCCCATATCCCACAGGAAAAAAATGATTCAAATAGGACTATGGATCTAACTGTGAGAAATAAATATAGGAAATAAAAAGTAAAAATATTACGGCAACATTGGATTAAGCAAATATTTCTTACATAAGAGCAAGAGTTTATATATTGAACTTATTAAAAATAAAATTGATTAGCAAAATATATCATAATGAATGCATATACACAAGTCACAATCAAGGAGACAGTAATTTGACAAATGACTTGTATTTATCATATACATATATTTGTCATGTATAAATAAGGTCATATACAAACCCTACAAATTAAGAAAATGCAAAAAAAAAGTTAATAATGACAAGCAAAAGATTTTAGCAGGCTATGAACAAAAGAGGATATCCAAATGGGAAATGAGCATTGACAAGATGGTCAAGATCATTACGTACTAGGAAAATGAGACCTTCCATATCAGCTAGGGTGGGTAATGTAAAAATACCACAGTAATAATAGAAAAGATATTAAGTAACTAAAACTCTCATACATTGATGGTGGGAATGTAAATTAGTTCAATCACTTTGATGAACTACTTCCATGAATCTATTAAAGCTAAACATAGATGAGAAATTGTAGCAGTAATTCTACTCCTATCCAAGAGAAAAAAGAAATGTATGTACTCACTAAAATCCATGTATAAAATTAGTCATAAGAATTTTATTCACAACTATTCAGTGAAGCAGTAAAAAAGTGAGAACAGCTCGATATTCACCAAGAGGAGAATGGATAAACAACATGTTACTCAGCAATGAAAACACAAACTACTGTTATATTACAGCAACGTGAATAAAACACAAACAATTGTGTTGAGAGAAAAGGGTTAGACATAAAAGTGTATAAACTATATTACTCCATTTACATGAACACAGAAAATGAATCTATTGTGGTAAAATTCAGAGGAGTTGCTGCTTCTGGGGAGGGTGTTATTGACTGGAAAGGAACAGGAGGGAAGCTCTTGAGGAAAAATTTTGGTTTAAGTGATGCTCAAATGGATGAATGGATATATGAATATGTAAAACTCAACTGAGCAGTACATTTGAAATTTGTACAATTTACTGTACGTGAATTAAGCCCTTCAATATAAGAGTGTGTTTCCAGATTTTACATCATTACAATTACAAATACCAGGGCCTTCTGCGTAGTCCAAATATTAGTATTTAATCTTATTTGACTTATACTACTCCTAATTCTCTGTGTTCCAAATTTTCTTTTCAGTCTCCATTTAGTTTTTAAAACTTTAGTTGTCTTCACTGCATTTATGACATGGTACTGTGATTTGCTTTTCCTTCCTTGACAAAGAAATGTTGCATTATATTCTGGTCCCAGCTGTGCCCTAAAGCCCAACCCATTCTGACTGAGTTCTAGAATTTAGTCTATTTTGTGTCATTAAAAACTAAGAAAGTTGAGGTCCACGTTAGGCAACAAGTACAGAGTGACACAGCTAACTAACCTCAAAGGGAATATTAACACCTACAACTTACTGTAATGAATCTCAATTTTTGATGTAACTATTCTGAAATAAAACTTTGTTTATTCAATCTGGAGTAGAAGAGAAGAGAGAAGTGGTGGTGAAATGAAAGCCAAAGAGCTTCAACTGCAATTTGGGGGCCCTTCATTAACTATATGGAAACTCTGACATTTAGAAGTTAAAATGAATTATTAATATCATCAGTAAATTATATTAGTGCCACTCAGAAGTGCATTCAAATAATATTTTTCCACGTTTCTAATTCAAAACTGGTTTATAAAAACAAAATGATACACACAAAATTACCTTTATACAATCAGGTTTCCTTATCTTAAAATAATTTTAATATAGACATATTCAGTGATTCATTGAACCTCTATTGTGTGTCCTCTGACAAATCTATTGAAAAATATTTTATAAATAGAAATCTAAGATGCCTGCCATTGGTTTCTGTCCTCAGTAATAGATAGAAAACAGGCAATGACAATCAAAAAGAAAAGTTCTTTTTCCATCAACACACTGTTTTAGAAGTGTGGCTTCTTAGAATACTCAGGAAGGAAAGGGAAATGGAATGGCTAAGCATTAGAATTCAGACTGGTGAATGATATTTTTAATATACATATATAATATGTAAAATATTATAATCACATTATATACTTACATGTGATTATGCCAGGATGGAGAATCATTTATCCATTTTAAATGAATGAATTCAGATTTTTAAGATAAATGATGAAGAAAATTATCTTAAGAAACAGAAGGCAGAGGAAAGAAATGAGCACATGTCCAAATCACTGTTTTTTTTTTTTAAGTAGCAAGAATGAATAAGAAATTAAATAACAAAAAAGAGAAGATGAATTTTGATTTCTAAAAGTATCAAATATAGGGAAAAAACAAACAATGTAGATAAACAAACAAGCAAACCAAAGCCCTGGCCCTTTAAGAAATAAATAGCAAAAACTACTTTTCAATAATACTTAGCAATACTGTAATCACTATAATCCAGTAATATTTTAATAGTATAAAAACTCACATTAACACAGCAATCTTTGAAAGAGAAGCCAGTAGAGGCCAAGTATATTTACTGACCAGAGTCCTTCAGAGGTCCCTTGGAAGGCCAAATCTACAACTCAGCTTTGATCCTCACTTTTCAGGATTATCTTCAATGTAAATTTCAGCAGAGATTTTGAAAACAGCAGCCAAATAGGAGCCCCAAGATACCAACTTACTAGAGATCATAGTTCTCACTTCTTCAGTAGATATGTCCAAGGGGAAAATACATCTGGTCTGATCATAAAGTTATCACAGCATGCTTCAGAATGCACCTGAAGTTTTCAAAAACAGATTTCACACCCCATCCCCACAGAGTCTTGATGCCATAGGTCTTGGTGGGATGCCTGAATCTGTCTAACAGGTTTGCAGGGTGGAGATGACACTGCAGGATGGGGCTCAATTCTTCAGAATAAGTGATTCAGAGTATTCACAGGGATTTTATGTGTGTGTGTGTGTGTGTGTGTGTGTGTGTGTGTGTGTGTGTGTGTGTGTGAGAGATCATTAGTGTCTGAGAACTGGAGCAACTTTCCCCACTGTCTGATGGCAATCTTTAGGAACTGTGGTTAGTTAATGCAACATCCCTAGGGTAATTGTCCCTGGAGAACCTCTGCTTCCAGGCTGACCATCGAAAACATGCTTGCTCTAAGCCCATCACCCTGATAATCAATAGAGATCAATAGAGAGAACAGGACGAATTTTGACATAGTCTTTCCCCATGAGAACCGGGGATGGGAGCAGAATCAGATCTACCTCCCAATATTTTCAGTATGAACACTGGAATATGCATTTATTTAAAGAGAGCCAGTTGTAGTAAGTGAATTGGGTGGATTATGCTGCCTGAAGTGTCTATTAAACCACAATTGATAAGAAAATAAAATTATGTCATACACTAAAAAGCAGCTAAAAATCCCAGAATGTATCTAGCAATTGGAAAAATAATATCCCTGGAAAACATCAGCAGTGAGTGATTCAGTAAATATAGGCACTTGAAGAATTTGTGATCTGAAAAAGTCAAACTTAGAAACAGAATTAAATAGACTTATGAAAACTTTATAAAATTTTTAGTCTGAGCATTAAATGTTTAATATTGGGACCTCCCTAGGTGATGTAAACCAAATTCTCATCCCTTCAATGCTCAGTGGTACTATCTGTGATGACTTCTCATAGACCACTCTTTTATTTCATGCCATCTTCACCTCATCTTTTAAATCCTATCTCTGGGCTGGGGATGCGGCTCAAGTGGTAGCATGCTCGCCTGGCATGAGTGTGGCCCGGGTTCGATCCTCAGCACCACCTACAAACAAAGATGTTGTGTCCACCAAAAACTAAAAAACAAATATTAAAATTCTCTCTCTCTCTCTCTCTCTCTCTCTCTCTCTTTCTCTTTCTCTTTCTCTCTCTCTCTCTCTCTTTAAAAAAATAATAAAAAATATAAATCATCTCTTCCTTTCTACTTTTTAACTTCACCTTTGTCTGGGGAATGGTTCATTTTTCTTTGTTATTTTAATATACACCCATCTGTTAACAATAAACCTATGACTCTGAAAAATAATATTCATAGATACATCACCATCAATATCTTCTCTGTAATGTGATGTAACTATTTTAGCTGGTTCTCCTAGCCTCCACCATTGATATTCTGAAGGCAAAGGGGAAAAAAATTATAAAATGTTTTCAACAGTTTAATTTTTGAATATCAGAAGCTGGAGCTTTTACCCTTTCTTTAATAAGATCCTATAACATTTCTAATCTCCTTTCTAGCTAGATGAATGCTAAAAGCTAACTAGTGAAATAGATGCATATTAAAAGATAAAAAAAATGCACACTTGTGATTTTGAAACATGATTAAACATGTTTTGTTGCGGTAGGAAGAATGAGAACCTCTCTTTCCTTATCAAGGATGCCCATGTCCTGTTCCCTGGAACCTGTCAATGTGTGATCTCACCTGGCCCAGGGAAATCAAGGTTGCAGATGAGTGGAGTGTGCTAATCAAACGCTGTTGTAGGGAGTTTGCCTTGGACTATCTGGACCATCTCAGCATAATCAAAAGAGATTAAAAGCAGAGGAGGGAGAAGTAGAAGTAGAAACTAGAATGATGTGCTGTGAGGTTAACTTACTACTACTGACTTGGAAGACAAAGGAAGGGGACCATGAACCAAAAAGTGCAGGTGGCCTCTGGAGACTGGGATTTAAGAAAAGAAGAAGAAATGGATTTTTTTTTTTGGAAGACTTATAGCTATTTATTTTCCCATGTAGGTTGGCTTACAAATCATGTCATTTTTGATGCACTTATTGTCTCCTTCCACAGCACAGTTGTATATTTGAACATAAGCTCTTATATATGTTTATATAGTTCAATTTCAAAATGCATGGCATGCATTATAATTTTTTTACTTCATTTGTTAAACATCTATTTGGAGGGCTTGAAATGCTGTTAGTGAATTGTTTGATTTGAAAAGTCTATGAAGTAAAATTTCCTTAAAAAGGAGAGTATTTATATAAAACTTAACCTAAACAGTGTAAATTCTCTCATATCTTGACCTAAGGCCAAGACATTTTTCCAAGTATGTGTCTACTGGTTTAAGTTTAGCATTTTTAATTTTTTAAAATTTGTTTTCATTAGTTATACATGACAGTAGAATGTACTTATATACTTTGATATACATAGATGGGATATAATTTCTCATTTTTCTGAGTATACATATTGTAGAATCACATTGGTCATACAGTCACATACATACATAAAGTAATAATGTCTGTTTCATTCTATTATCTTTCTTATCCCCACATCCCCTGCCTTCCCCTCCTTTCACTTCCCTCTACCTAATCTAAGGTATTGCTATTCTTTTTTTTTGTATTACTATTCTTAATACACATATACACCACAATTTTTGTATCTCTGTCTGTATATAAAGTATGAAGCCTCCAGAACAGAATGCAGATATGCTAACATCTTTTTTTTTTCTTTCTTTCTTTCTTTTTTTTTTGAGACAGGATTTCCTTCTATTGCTAAGGCTGTCCTCCAACTCCTGGGCTCCAGTGATTCTCCCTGTTTAGAGTCCCAAAAAGCTGATGGTACACACCTTTCTATTATGTCTGGGAGGACCTGAATAATCCAAGGCAAATTCCCTACCACAAAGTTTTTTGATTAGCAAACTCCACTCATCTGCAACCTTGATTTCCCTGGCCCAGTTGATCTCACATAGTCACAGGTTCTGGGAAACAGGACATGGACATATTTGGTGAAGGTTTGGTTTACTATGACTGCTGGTCATGGGTGCCTGCTACTTTATTCCTTTGTAGTGAGACTCAAATAGGAGTTATGACTTGAACTGTAAGACAATAAATTCACATTACTTAAACCACAAAGTTTGAGATAACTTCTTATAGCAGTAACCGAAAACTAACACTACTTTTTAAATTGGAGATTGGCTGCATAAACCTAAAATAAAGCTAATCATGTTTTTCAGATGCCCATTCAATGTCTCTGCTGTTTCTAGTTGGCCTTTACTCTTACTTTAGCCCGAGAATTAAAATCTGCACTACTGGAAAGAAACACAGGAAAGACTAAAATATTACTTTTCCAACTTAAAAATAATCCCAGAGAAATAATGTTGAACAGGAAAAACATCCAAACTAGTGGTGAGCCTCAGTCTTTTAAAATTATTTCAACTCAATGAGCCATGCTCATCTTTGCCTCCTATTACCAAGAACAACAGAGGGTTGACTGTTTCAAACCAGCAATGTTCTCAGGGCTTCAAGCTAGGCTGACTACATTATGGCTGGTGCACTATGACAGCTGGGTCATGGGTGGCTGCTGCCTTACTTATTTGTAGGTGTCTGTTCTGTGGCCTGTCCACTGAGTAAGTTCCTAGAGAATGAGATTGTATTTCTTTGGCAGGAAGTAAACATTCATGATAACTCATGTCTGGAAAAAACTGCACAAGGCATCAACAGTAAAATGATGCCAAATGAGAATATCAGTCTATTCTGTCAACTCTGATACTAGTGTTAATGTGAGTCTAGAAGGCAAAGAATGGCCACTGAGTATTTTGTTATGTAAGGTATAAAAATCTGGATACTTGTTTAGCAGCAGAGTTTCTTATGGGTGGCCTCTTGGTCTCTGAATGCTACAATAAAATAAATACTAGGGCTCCAGAGTTCTTTTGTCTAATGACAACAGTAACACTGACAGGTAGCAGCACACTGGGACAGTAGCTACTTTAAATCAAACCAGATAGATTTCTGTATCTGAGGTGGGAATGCATATATAGATTATTGCTTGGGCCAGTTTTCAATAATAATAGATTGATCACAGTTGAGAGAATAATGGAAGAGGAGAGAGGGAAACAAAAACTTTCCACAAAGAAACTTGAGAAGAGTTATTTATATATAAAATGATCAAATATATAACTCTAAAAATAAATGGGATATGAGAAGAATACTTTGGGAAACCAAATGGACTCAGGTGCTAGTTCTTTCAATTTTATTTGTGAAATTGTAAAAGGCTCAGGATTGCTACTAAATGAATTTATTTATTTGACAAATATTAATGGCATACTTGCTCTGTGCCCATTAACCTTATAGGTTTTGGGGTCACCAAAAGGAATTTTGGTATAATCTTTCCCTTCATGAATAGTGGAGGGAATCAGACATATCTGCTTCTGTCAGGATGAATATTGGACTATGCTTTTATTTAAAGAGAGTCAGTTGCAACAATTGAACTGACCTGATTATACTGCTTGAAGCATCTATTCAGTGACAATAGATAAGAAATTAAAATTATGCTGCACACTAAAAAGCAACACAAACTTGGTGTCTCTTTTTTGGTCACAAGTCCTAGGACGTCTCTAGCAATTTGAAAAATAATATTCATGGATATATCACCAGTGATTTAGTAAGTTAAAGGGGGTTGAAGAATTTGTGATCTGAACAAGTAAAAATCAAACTTAAAAACTTGAAGAGACTGATAAAAACTTTATGAACTTTTATACTAAGTATTAAATGCCTAATATTAAGACTTAAGCTGTTTTATAGAACAATGCAGCATTAAGTCTGACAGCTGTCTAAATGCAGAGTTGACAACACTTTGATAAATATAGCTACTACCTATTATAAGTAAAATTATAGCCTGTAATAGTTTCAGTGAGAGAAAACCATATGTGGGTAGAACAGTACTAGTGCCAGGTATTGGGGATTAGGAGAGGAAAGAAAAGCCTACACTTTATGAAAGCCACAGTCATTCTTAATATTTAAAAACAGCTTAATTTTCTAATGGGTACAAACTACAAACACTATTCTTGCCTTTGCACTGAGTATCAAGGAAATCAATAATTAAATGTTGGTTATATGGAACCCTTGATAATTTTGGAATTGAAATGTTTTGTTTAAATCTAACAGCATTCTTAGATCCCATCACCCTTGAAGGTGGAATCATAAATCACAACTTAAATAAAAAAATGCTTCGGGGCCCAATGTGTTATAGAGCTAAGTGATGACAGACTACAGTTAAATGTACGTGGGTGGGTTGGAGGAAAAGTTATGTTCTGCTGTTTGACATCCTTTAAAACAGGGGGTTCTAGCAACTGGTGCCATTAGGAAGCCTCTTCCAATTCAACTCTAATCCTTAACCTGCTTGTAATTACAGAAGCAATGATTGTCATGGGACTAAAAGGTCATGTGCAAGTGTAATCATTCCGTTAAAAAGAAAGAATTTTATACACACCCACACACATACACTCACACACACATACACACACATATGTTTAATTTATATATAATTATATATATATATATATATATATATTTACATATTTTTGGATAGGAGTTGTAGTTGGAGAAAAAAATTTCAAAAAAATTAGCTATGCACATTAAATCAAAGCATTTTCAGGTAAATGGATGTAGTTGGAGAACATAGTGCTAAGTGAAGTTAGCCAATCCCAAAAAATCAAATGCTGAATGTTTTTTCTGATATAAGGATGCTGATTCATAATGGAGTTGGGGGGGCATGGGAGGAATAGATGAATTCTAGATAGAGCAAAGCAGGGAGAGAAGAAGGGAGGGGGTCTAGGGTAGGAAAGACAGTGGAATGAGATGGACATCACTACCTTAAGTACATTTATGAAGACACAAATGGTGTGACTCTACTTTTTGTATAACTAGAGATATGAAAAATTGTGCTCTATATGTATAATATGAATTGTAATGCATTCTGCTGTCATCTATAACAAATTTGAATAAAAAACCTGTAAGCCAAATTTTAAAAATTTATCCAAAGACCACGTTGGATAATGATTTTATTTTATTTGCAATTTATAAAAATGGTAAAATTATCAAGATAGAGAATATATTAGTGGTTTCCAGAGATGAGAGATTGGGGCCCAGATGGTGGGGGTGACTATAAAGAGGTAGGAAGATGAAGTTCAGCACAGTGATGGAACACTTCTGTACCTTGGTTGCCGTGGTGGTTATATGAATCTATGCATGTAATAAAGTAATATAGAACTGCAAAATAATTAGCTGTGTAAAAGACAAAAGTGACACTATTTCTTATATTTCTGCAAGTTGCTGCTGTAAGCTTTGGGTTTGGTGCCTTGCCAGAAAAGGCAAAGTCTTATAAGGGACAGGCTGTGTTAACAGCTCTGAAGAGTCTGAAACATGCTCAAGAATGATAGTTTCCCATGCTTGATGGAATTCAGAGATTTCAATTCTCTGACATTCTACCAAGTGCTTATTTTAACAATTGAACAAAAAATCCAATGACATCTGTCTCCATTGAGCCTCCCAAGTGAGTCTAGTAAGGTATTCCCAACATGTCCACAAACAAGTGCACAAACCAAATTTTTGAAATATCTTCAAAGAAGATACTAAGAAATATTGGCTGACCTGTCCAGAACAGGCTCCTTAATTATTGTTCAATTTTTGTTTTTCAGGGCCTGTATTTCTTCAGTCTCAACCTGCTGAGCCGTATCATGTCCTTGTCATGCACAGGACTGGCCCTGACTCTTCCTAAGTCACTCAGGAGTATTTCAACCTCACCTCCTACTGCTAAGCTGTGTCCTGAGCCCTCAAGGTTAGATGTAGCCTGTCATTTGTATAGTGACAAATGGAGAATATCCTGTGTTGCTTCAAAGGCAAAACTTTAGTGAAAATCTGTATATTCCCAGGAAACATGATAAAGTAGAGTTCTCTGATGGTAGAAAGAACTGCTTTGCAAAAGCACCAACTTGATGAAAGTGGAAGTGATAAAGGGAATGTGGAATCTGTCTAGGTCATAACATGGAAGGGAGTTTGCCTCAGTAGTATCTGAGTTTTCTCCTTTAAGAGTCTTATCATTCCTTTTCTCTTTTATTGCTACTCCTTGATGAAAACTGATTGTCTCTTGTTTTTAATGATTGTCTATTTTCAAAATGGATTTGCTGGTTAAAACTCAGTATCATCTTCTCATGCTGGGAAAAAACTTATTAGTAATGTTCATATTGTAATTATTTCTTTAGAAGAATTTATAGTTTTTAATTACTATAATTGCTATGAAGCATCTCTCAAAAGAGAAAAATGAATTGAAAAGATCTCATTAGATGTATTCTGTTGAGGCTCCTCTGTGCAATATGCTAAATAATTCTAGGCAAAATATGTTGCTATGGAGAAGGTATTTATAGTAAACTGATTCTAACTTCACCATTTTACCTTTCAAACTTTCAAAAATTTGAAAGTATAAATTTATTTAGTATTTACTTAATACATGTTAATTTGTGCAGCTATATATTTTCTACCACACTTAGTGGCATCACCAAAAAACAGTATTTCTGCTTCTTAACAGTATATTCTCTCTGCATTTCTACTTCCCATTCTCTCTGCAATGATAGCATATCATATTCTCTATGACAATTATCATATACATATTATATTTACCACATATCATACTACATATGATATAGATATATATGGCATATAATATGTCCTATCTGTCATGGCATATATGTCATACATATATACATATGTATATGTATATATACACATGTGTGCATGTGTGTGTATATATACTCACATACATATGTGAATTATATATATGATATATGTGTATATATATATATGATATATATGTATATATATATGTAAAATTAGTTGCTAAATTTACTTGAGGACAAAAATATTGTTTTTATTCACTGATGAAAAATAAGAAAATATGATAACCTCACACAGCTGTAGTGATTAAACTCTCAGTCTGAATACTTGACACCATTTTATTTTGCTATATGTGCTAAAGACTTCTCATATCTCTCTTTAAACAACATGAAAAAAGAAAAAAATAGCAGTGTTTCTTGTTGGATCAACTTTAATGTGTGTATATGCTATGGAATAGGGAGAAATGTATATTTATTTTTAATCCTGCATCAACTGGGTGTACTTTCTCATTTTATGTGGAAATTTACAAATATTGTGCAAAGTGGGAATTGGGACATTAATGCAAGATAAAGCTAAACAACAATAATAACAAAAATCAGCTCCATAGATCTTACATACATAAAGGATTTTAATATCTAAAAATCTTTATATGCTTATTACTTCACTAATGATATAGTTCTGCAAGAAGATATAGAATATACTTGCATACTTTTTCCTATAACTGAAATATTTCATTTTTTAAAAGAGTGAATAATAAGAAATTATTACACACGTTCTAGACTATGAAAAACATATAGAATGACAAGATTTCAAGGGACATTATGGAGTTGCTTCCTGGGTTGTCATTGGCCTGCTGGTTAAAGGTAGGTCTATGGTTCTTAATGGAAACTACCAAGACAGTGTATGCAACACAGAGAGGAAAGCTGTTCCTCAAACTATCTGTATATTCAGGGCACTGTTTAGCAATCTGCTGGGAAAATGGACTAAATACACATCAAGAAGACAAATTGCTCTTTGGGAGGCTGGTAGTTTGATTTCAAAGTAGCAGTATTAATTTCTTCATACCTGTTTTTTGCACAATTTTACAATTGTCATCTATAAAGCATACAGAGTGGCAAGACTGGGTCAGTCCAGAAAAGCTAGCATATAGCCACAGAAATGATTATTTAGCCAGTGCTGACCATATACAAGGGACAAATGATATCAGGTTGTCAAATGCCTGCTGTCAGATGAGCAGAAGCAAGGAAACTAGAGGCCATATGAGCTGAAGAATTCATTGACTCTGTAGCCCAAAGTCAAGGATGCAATGCTAATGCACATGACCTGGAGAGTCCAAATTATAAACACCAAAAATAGTAAAAAATTAAACATCAGTTTAGTACCAACTGGAACAAGCAAAAAATGTCAAAATTATACTTATTCAACATTTATTAAAATTGATGAAAATCCAAAAATATGGAGAACTCTAAATGTTGCTGAGCATATAGAGCCAAAGGAATTCTTGTTCATTGCTGGTGAGACTGCAATATATTTGGATGTTGTATCAACTGCTTTGGATGACAATTTAGCAATTTCTATAATATTACACACACTCTTATTGTATAAGGCAACAACTGAACTTCATGATATACACCCAAAAGGAATTGAAAACTTATGTTCACACCAAACTCTACACAGAAATACTTCTGGAGACTTTATACATAACTGCAAAAACTTGTAAGCAAACAGGAAGTAGGTAAGTTGATAAACTATAATAAATCTCTAATATTTATATATTTGTTTCATTTCTTTTTAGCAGTAAAAAGAAATGAGCTACAAACAATGAAAAGACATATTGCTAAATGAAAAGAGCCAATCTGAAAAGTTTACATACTGTATGATTCCATACATTCATTCTGAAAAAGAAACAAAGGGAGATAGAAAAAAGATTGGTGGCTCTCAGGGCCCCAAAGGGGAGAGGGAAGAAGAGGTAAAGTATAGAGCATTTTCATAGATCTAAACAACTCTGTATGACCCTCTAGTTTATATGTATGTCATGATATGTTTCTCAAAATAAATCAAAAGTACAATACCAAAAGTAAATGGATCTATGATCTTTAGTTAATAATGATGTATTAATAATGGCCCATCAATATTACACACTAATATAAGATATTAATGATAGAGGAAACTTGGGGGTTGTAGGGAGAAGGCATATTAGAACTGCGTACTTTCTACTCAGTTTCTCTCTGAACCTAAAAACCCTAAAAATAATGCATATTGATTATTAAAATTGGGAATATAACCTCTGCATTATTATCATAGCACAAGAGGAGGAAATCAAAGAACTTGCTTAAAGGTCTAAAGAAACCCAAGGTAGGGTCACTGGAAAGGTTTCTGCTCAGAATAAAAAGCTAGAAAGAAGGAGATGTATTTTTAAAATTTGATTAAATAAGAAAATTCAAACAACCATACTTGGTAAGCATCTTTGGGGCCCTATAGGATCTTACATTAGGTCAAAGAAAAGGCTCAGCATGCATATAAAATAGAATAGCATGAGTATATTCATGTTGCACTGCTACTTGGTCTTGCTGATCAGACAATTTGGAGAATATATTCAGAGACAATTTTTTTTAAAGAGGGAAAGTAATATTTATTCTACCTGAGGCTATATACTATTAGTATATAGTGAAAAATCAGAGATGTAGACTGTTACAAGCTACAGAAGTCTAAAATACCTAGAACACTAGTAGGAGATCAAATAGGGAAGGTAGAGCCCTATAAAATAACTGTTAGAAATCAATACCCTAAAGGAGTTCCTGTATCATATACATGCTTTATATTGATGCTGTTCAACATGGTAGCTTCACATAGCTTGTACAAGCCACATGTACTTAGTTTTGAGAACTTGAAATATGGCTAGTGTGACTAACGAAATGAAAGCTTAATCTTATATGATTTTGATTAATTGAAATTAAAGTTAAAATTAAAATAACACAAGTGATCCTAGGTAGTCAACTCTACAACACTATGACCAAATATATCCCACAAGAACAATTTAGAGGAGGAAAATTTTATTTGGAGCTCATAGTTTCAGAGGTTCAGTCCATGGTAGGCTGACTCTATTACACAAGAGGTGAGGTAGAACATGATGGCTGAAGGACACGGAAGAGGAAAGCATCCCAGTTCATGGTAGCCAGGAAGCAGAAAGAGAGAGAGGAGCTAAGCCACACTCCTAGTGATCTACTTTTTCTAGCCATGCCCCACCCACCTACAATTGCCACCTAGTAGTCCATTAAAACTATCAATTTATCAAATGGATTAATCCCCTGATGAGGGTACAGCTCTCATAATCTAATCACTTTACCTCTGAACATTCTTGCATTGCCTAACACAGGAGCTTTCAAATTCATATCTAAATCAAAACACCCCACAATTGATGATGCAGTCCTGTGAAACAGAATGTAAGTCCATGGTAAGGGGCACCCAAGTCCAAAGCTATGGGAATTAGAGTAAATAGCCTAGACTAAAGGGTTTACTCTAGAAAGACCAAGAGCTTAGATGGGAAATATTTTAATAACCTAAGCGGGAGGTGACATGGCTTGGTGGTACATGGGAAGGAAAAAAGAAACAGAGATAATGATGGGTAGGATAGAGTAAGCCACCACAAAGGACTCTTGGTCATAGTGTGTATGGTGATGTCTTTGGAAACTGTGTACTTTGGGGAAAAAGTTGATTTAGACAAAGGAAAATGAATTCAGAGTTTGGCATTTTGAAGATGTTGAATGTAAGTGGAAGATTCAGGTGGAAGACTTCAGAATGAATTTAAAGATTGGAAATAGAGCTTAAGTAAAATAACAAGGTTGCAGATAAACATATCAGAGTTATCTATAGAGAATCAAAAATCGAAATCTCAGAGAGAGAATGATTGTACGTGATAGTCCACGGTAAGAATATGGAAGATTAAAAAAGAACTAAGAAGAGAAAAGCAAACTCTACTTCTCTTTATTGAACTTTAAAATTTAAACTCAGTCTTGACCTGCTACATTTGCTCTCTGGTTTCCTTCTCTAGAAGGTTTTTGTTTCAAAAACATTCTCATAGACTTTTCTCTGGATTTTGGTTTTATCAATCAGAGAGTTAATTTTGCCTTCTAAAAAGCTTTTTAAATAAATTTCAAAGTATTCTTCTTTTAAAACAATTTTCTCTCTTTTTGCCTTCAAATAACTCTGAATATCTTTCTTTGGACCCAAACTGCACTAAATTGATTCATCTATGCCTTCACCCACATTTCCCAAAAGAAAAAAGAAACAAGTTAAATATCATGTTTTTTTCTCTACCAAAGCAGTCACTCCTTTCACTTCTATATAAAGTTTCTCATTAGTGTGAAAATTATTTTGCATGAAGTTACCCCTTAGTCGACTAAAAATTTCAGCTGTTCTAAACTCTATTAGAACATTAGGAAAATAAAAATCTAGCTTCCTCAGCTTTTAAGAATAAGTCCTTTGGACTCTTGAATTGGATTCTTTTTCAAAAACTTACTCACCTCAGGCAAAAACAGATTATTACACCTCTATTTTCTCATTCATATACTGGAATAGTGACATGGCTTAAGTCATAAAATAATTATGACAACTAAAAGAGAAATTACATGTAAGCCACTTAGTACAATCTAGGTACTCTGTGAATGTTCAATAACCTTTTTATTATATTTATTCAGAATATTAATTTTTTGTTCTAGATATTAACAAAAGTAAATTGACATCATTGAATTGTGTACTTTTAAGAAAGGGGGATAATCTTGACAAATGATGAAATGTCAGTGATTATGAGTAGTGCACCAATTTCAAAGATGTCAATGTGGGGGAAAAACACATATGATAAGAGAATATATGACAGTATGGCACTCAGAGTTTAGGACTGGATCTATTCATACCAGAAACAGCAAGATTTCCAAGAGCACCTAGAGAAATATTTTAATATTGTGGGTTCTGAATTGAGATAGACTTGAGTCCAAATCCCTCATCTATTACTTACCAATGTTGTATGCTTGGGCAAATTATTTAATTGCTCCCCCTTGCTCCTATAAAATATGAATAAGCACAGTTCTTCCTTAGTCCATTTATTGATGGGTGGTTTTTGTTGTTGTTATTATTATTATTATTCTATGTTTTGAATTCTTTAACATCCTGGAAATTAATGCACTATCTGACATGCAGAAGGTAAAGATTGTCTCCCAGTCTGTAGGTTATCTGTTCTAGTTATTGATGATTTTCTGTGCTTTGAAGCTTTTTAGTGTGATACTATTCCATTTATTGATGTTTTATTTTACTTCTTGCACTTTAGGAGTCTTACTGAGGAAGTTGGTTCCTAGGCTGAAATGGTTGAGAGTTGAGCCTAATTTTTCTTTGAGTAGGCACAGATTCTCTTGTCTAATGACCTTGATCCACTTTGAGTTTTGGGCAGAATGAGAGATAGAGATCCAATTTCATTTTACTACATATGGATTTCCACTTTTTGAAGAGGCTATCTTTTCTCCAATGTGTTTTTTTTTGGCACCTTTGTCTAATATGAGATAACTGTATTTATGTGGGTTTTTCTCTGTATCCTCTATTCTGTACCATTAGTTTTCATGTCTGTTTTGGTGCCCAAACCATGTCATTTTTGTTACTATCGCTCTGTAGTATAATTTAAGGTCTAGTATTATGATGCCTCCCACATCACTTTTCTCACTAAACAATTGCTTTGGCTATTTTAGGCATCTTATTTTTCCAAATTAATTTAATGACTGATTTTTCTATTTTTATGAAGAATGTCATTGGAATTTTAATAAAAATGATATTAAATATGTATAGTGCTTTTTTTGTAGTATAGCCATTTTGACAATATTAATTCTTCTTATCCAAGAACATGGGAGATCTTTCCATCTTCTAATGTCTTCTTCAGTTTCTTTCTTTAGTGTTCTGTAGTTTTCATTGTAGAGGTTTTTCATTTCTTTTGTTAGATTGATTCTCAAGTATTTCAGCTATTATTAATGGGATAGTTTTACTTTCTCTTTCAGTCGATCTGTCATTGGTGTATAGGAATGCATCTGATTTGTGGGTGTTAATTTTATATCCTGCTACTTTGCTGAATTCATTTGTGAGTTCTAGAAGCTTTCTGGTGGAGGTTTTTTGTTTGTTTGTTTGTTTTGTTTTTGTTTTTTGAGTCTTCTAAATACAGAATCATATCACTGGCAAATAGGGTTTGTTTGAGCTCATCTTTTCCTATTCATATCCTTTTAATTTCTTTATTTTGTCTAATTGCTGTGGGTAAGGTTTCAAGGACTATGTTGAATAGGAGTGGTGGAAGACAGCATCCCTCTCTTTTTCAAGTTTTTATAGGGAAAGCTTTCAATTTTTCTCCATTTAGAATGATGTTGGCCTTGAGTTTAGCATAGATAACTTTTACAATGTTGAGGTATGTTCCTACTATCCCTAGTTTTTATAGTGTTTTGAGCATGGCAGGAACTTCACAGAAGAAGAAATATAAATGGTCAAAAATATATGAAAATGTTCAACATCTGTAGCAATTAGAGAAATGTAAATTAAAAGTACACTGACATTCCATTCCACTCCAGTCACAATGACAATTATTAAGAATGCAAGTAACAAAAATGTTGGTGAGGATGTGGGGGAAAAGGTACAGTCATATATTACTGCAATTTTTTCCACTATGGAAAGCAGTATAGAAATTCCTTAGAAAACTTGGAATGAATACATCATTTGACCCAGTTATACCATTCCTTAGTTTGTACCCAAAGAACCAGTATACTACAGTGACACAGCCACTTCAGTGTTTATATCAGCTCAATTCACAAGAGCAGAGCTAAGGAACCAAAGTAGGTGCCTTATAACAAATGAATTAATAAAGAAAATGTGGCATATATACATAATGGAGCCATAAAGGAGAATTAAATTATGGCATTTTCTAGTAAATCAAAGGAACTGGAGAATATCATGCTAAGTGAAATATGCCAGTCGCCCCCAAAACAAAGGAAGAATGTTCTCTCTGATATGTGGATGCTAAAGCAAAAGAAGGGAGGGGAAGATGAGATGTTCATTAGACTGGATAAATGAGAATAAAGGGAAGTCAGGAGGTGGAAAAGACCATAAAATGAATCAGATATTTCTTTCCTATTCTTATACGTGAATACCTGACCAATGTAACTGTACATCATATAGAACCACAATAATGGGATCCTAATTGAAACAAGTTATACTTATTCTACTTATGTCAAAATATACTCTACTTTCTTGTATCTCTAGAAAGAAGAAATAAATTTTAAAAAAAGAATAGTTCTTGCCTGTTAAGATTTCTGTGAATATTAAATGGTGGAAATGCCCATAAAGCCCTGAACACAGTGCATAGCAGATACGTAGTACTCAGTTATTATTACTTGCTAGCTATAAGTTGTCACACAGTGCCTCTTCCTCTAGTGTTCTAGAGAAGGCCAGAGCTGTGCAGAGGCAAGGCATTCAGGGACAACCCCAGGACTTTACAGACACTGTAAAACAGGTGATACCTGTAAACCAAAGGGCAGATGTGAAACAGATGCTAGTAGAAACACAGTTCCAGTTCTAGGAAAAATAAATATTTAAAGACATTGGCACATAAGGCCAGCAACTTCTATGCTTAAACTATAAACCTGAAATTTCTTAGAAAGCCTTTGTGTTAGTGGGGGTGGGGAAGAGACAGAAAATGAATTTGTAGAGATCCTGTTTTATTTTCCTCTATGAGTAGCTGAAACTTTCTTTCCTATAAAAATTTTAAACCAACACATTTTAAGACATTAAAAAATGCCCCTTAACTAAAAAAAGAAAAAGGAAAAAAATCCCAGACAAAAAAGAAAGGTAAAGTGGAAAAGGAACTAAATCTTAAGTCATAAAATCATTATAATCAGAAATGGAAATATTTTTATATCATCTCTATCATTAATAACAAAAACTTTGACTTCTAATCAATGTTAAAATCAGAACATTTTGATTAATTTAAAACACATGCTCCTGACATGTTTTCACAAACAGGGGGAGGAAAAAGCCCTGCACCCATTATGATGCATTACCATGCGTTAGAGCAATTTGTCTCATGGCATCCAATAAATGACTTACATTGGCATAAAACAAGTTAGTACACTATTAAGCACTATAAATCATATTTGGTAGCTGGTACAGATGAGAAACATTAATGGAGCTTGAATTTGTTTCAGGTGTTTGGAACTCATTGCATTCACTCACCACTACACATTAAACCGATGAAGAATTATCTTTCCAAGTAGGAAAATGTGAGTTAACCATTCTCTTGCCACATAAAATATAGTGAGTGCTAAGCAGGTGCTAGGAAAAGGGTACAGGTAGGCTCCTCCTGGCTGTATTACTGCCAGAATGAGTGGTCAGGATGGCCATATCTGTTGTTGATAGTATTCCAAATTGTCAGTGCCTGCACAGGCTAAATACCTTGAATTTCAACCCTGACAAAAAAATCAGACTTCCACATTCAGACAAAGAAATTAGATTGAGGAATAAACAGGAGCAACTTTATTAAAGAAGGTTTGCCTCTATCAATGCTGGGACTTGTTTGGCAATGAAGAAGCCCAGAAAGGGGGAATAGGAAAGTTGGCCATCTGGTCATCTGGCAGGAAGAAGCTTTCCCTACTCTTAATATCCTACCTAGCCACAGTATGATTTTGAAAGCAAGAAATACCGCTCTTACTCAATGTTCACCTCTTTCCCAGTGAGGTACTCCTCTCTGCTCCAGGACTCAGTAGCAGAACCCACATTTTCTTGGTTGTCAGGCAATTTCAATTTCTTCCCATCTATGGCAGTGTCTCAGTCTTTCTGATATGACTTTAGGATTTTGAAAAAGCAATGACCACTTATTTTACTGAATGTCCTCTACATAGGGATTATCTGAAGGTTTTTCATGATTACATATTTTCCACAAGAACACCACAAGGGGGATGATTTGCCCTTCACAGTATATCATGTCAGAAGGCACAATATGTTGATATGTCTTATCACTAAGTTAAGATGGTTCTTCCAGGTTCTCCACAGAAAATGGAGTTTATGTAAGAGAGATGGTAGAAGAAATTCCTGTGTTGACTCCTTTTAGGATAGCCCCTGAACAGCTGGTGAATTTTCTGTGATGGATTTGGAGACTATCTTCAGAATGTCATCATAACAGCCCTTGGTGGAATCAAAGCCTAATTAAAGACCAAAATCTTCCCTATATGATCATTCTTTTCTACATGAGGTTTTCTCATTTCTCCCTTTATTTTGGTGACAGTGTTCTTCAAAAAGCACCTGGTAGAGTTTGAAAATTAGCAATGGAAGGACAGGGAAGGTGACAAATTGTCAGGCCTGGTGTTATTAAATTAATTCAGTCAATGAGTAGAAATGCTGAATAAACTTCCGGAGATGTTAGGTTAGAATGGGTAAAAAAAAAAAAAAAAAAAAAAGCAGATACCAGACAGGAAGCAGAGCTGCCATCAATATTCTTATAACATAAGGGTGAAAACCCTCACTAGTTTACCAAGTAAAATGTCAAAGAATGCCAGTTTAAGAACTGACAGCAATTCTCCCAGTTGAAGGTGAGTCAATATTGCTTAACATCTTTCTGTGGTTACTGGTACTACATTCTTCAATAGTGTCGGATTGTGACTGTATATATCACTGTGACACACAAATGTGATGAGATGGCAGTTTCCTCTGAAAGTCTACAAGGCCATGCAAATGTTTTCAGTTGAGATTTTTACCAGATAGTTTTTATTTTTTTTCCATCTAAAATGCAACACTTAAGAGAAGGCAGTAAAGTAGCAAACATATCAGTGGATGAAAAGAACAAAGAACACTAACATTGTTTTTAAAAACAAATTATAACACAAAGAAAAAACTGCATAAAATAAAATGAAATATTATAGCCCATACATGTGGTATCCTTGAGGTCTAAGTTTAATAATTTGTTCTGTGTGTGTGTGTGTGTGTGTGTGTGTGTGTGTGTGTGTGTATACACTTGTGCACCTGGATGTGCATATAAGTATAACAAACATTTTTTATATGATATAACTCTCACTTCTTTTGGACTTGAATTTTAAGTCACGGAATGACACATTAATTGAAGAGGACAATGAAAGTGACATATGTCTCTTTCTAGGGTCTTAATGAAGTATTCAGAATTATAATTTAACAAACTGTAGTCCTTTGTCTCATCATCTCAAATTGGGACGGTAACTCATGTTAGAAAGTTTTACTTCCATTTGCTCTACTGTTTCTAGAGAGCAGTTCCAAATGGGGCTTTGCAGGTGGAAGACCACCACAATGTCATATGTGAAATGAAGCTTATTTGCTCAAAGCACTGTTCTGCTATTAGAAACCACAGAGTACAAGCCTCTTCCTTTATAGGTGAGAGAAATAGAGGTCCATTAAGATTAAGTATTTTCCCCAAGGTCATGTAGCGAATTACAGAGGTAACAAGGAAGAGAACATACAAGAAGTCCTCAGGCGGTGCTACTTAAGTGCTATTTTTAAAATTTTATTAGGTGCTGCCTCTTAAATACCTCTCTTTCAGGTATTTAAAAATGTCTCAGGTTATACTTCTTAGCTTTATAAAAATCCTATGCTGTATTAATTTCTTCCTTTTATAGATATGAAAACTAAGGATTAATGAGGCAAAATAAATCATTCAAGTTTATACAATAAGGAAATTGCTGAGCCAAACTTTCCAACTAACCCTTTGCCATCAAATATTATGTACTTATATGCTAGGCTGGAATTATAATTATCAATCTGTATAATATATTGTCTAACAAAACATAGTGAAGTTTTTCATTAAACTATGTATTACAGCTCTATAAAATGATAACAAAAAGAAAAATAAATTTTCCCATTGTTTAGGAAAGGGAAAGTATTTTACTTCTTCAAAGAATCATTGTTTTGCTATTCTATTTTTTGTTTTCCTCCATAATATGAATGATTTTTTTTTCTATTTTGTGAGTCTTTGTTGATCCAGTTCTTCAGTAATCATTTACAAGATTGTAAAAACATTTTTTCTGTTCAATGATTTCACAAAATATATCATGCTTGACAAAAATTATCTCAGAGACACTGAAGCAAGGGGAGGGTAGGAGTTGGAGTCAAAAGGCTCTGGGAGAGGTAACTGCCAGTGAAGTGCTGCTTTCTGCTCTGAGGTTAAAGAAAAATTAATCCCTAAGTCCCCACATGCCTGTGTTTAAGGAGCAAAGATAATAATTCAAGTAACTAACAAGGCGAGTTTGTAGTGGAAGGCAACTCAGTCATAATTCACTAGTGCTTTTCAATGCCTGATAATACAAAGGACTCAGAAGTAGAAGATGACAGATTGATTGTTAAATGAAAAGCTAGAGGCTTTGATTACTTGAGTGAATAAAAATAACATTCTGGAGAATATACTATCTTTGATTACTTATAAGCCATGTAAACATTGGTGCACACAAATGTTCATAGTCACTCAACTTTGTGCCACATGTTTTTCTCCATGACAGCAATCATGCAACTAGTTGAATGAATGTATTCTGAGGCAGTAAAGCCACTATTTGTTGATAGAGTTTTCTATTTTCTATCAGGTTCATCTCATGTTTGGAAGATTTTTGTCAAAAACCTGGGTCCTGAAATAAATGGTAGGAAGAATCACAGTTGAAGATGAGGTTAATGCAAGCTGACTGCATGAATGAGTAGAGCTTTAGAGAAAGATCATAATAGATTCTTTACCATGGGAGTCCAAAAGATTCTTCAATTAGATTTAGTAAATTTACCAGTGGTAGATTATTTGCAGCCTAGCAGCAATTATTCCTTTCCTTGCATTAAGAGGCAGAGTCTGTTTCAGCACAATGTAAATCCGGTTTGTTTTGTGACAACTTTCATCAATAGAATATGGAAAAATAATGCTGCACAAGTTGTAAGCATAGGCCTTCAGAGACCTCATGAATTGTTGCTTTCTCTCTTGAAACTCTTTATGACCTGTGTGTAAATCTGAGTAACCTTCTGGAAAAGGAGAAACCACTTGCATCAAGCTGACTTATTCCAATTCTGTTGTCTCCGTAGACTAGTGAGACCCTATCTGCCCTGCCAGCTGACTGTAGATGCATGAGTGAAAAGACTAGATGAACTACTGAAATCATCAGAGATGTAAACATTGATAAATTCTTAAAGCCTAAGCTGCTAATTTTGAGATGATTTATTACTCAGTAAATACTAACTGATACATTGCATGATAACAAATTATTTCTTAGTACTGCAAGTAGACATGCCATTCTATCTGAGATTTAGGATCTTATAACAGATTTCTATAAATGCTCATCACTTGTTAGTAATGATACATATGTGAATATCTTTGAAATATAATCTGCCTCATAAGCATAAAAATATTCATTTTAAATGTTGATTATAAATTTATTTAACAGAGTGCTTTAGAAATGATTTTAAAAGTCTCTATACCTCTGAGAATTATAAAATATCAGCAGATAAAATTATGTTAAAAAATTCTCATTGATTTTCTATTATAATTATTGGGATAAATTACTGTAACAAAGGCTCTGGAACATGGTAAAATGTTTAGGAATTGATATCTTCCTTTAATGAGGTTACATATTTATAGAAAATAATATTAAAAGTTTTCTAGTTCTTCTTGAATGGCACTATCTTTAAATGAAAGTTTTTAATGGAAAGATTTTTTTTATGTTTTGCTAAAAATTTTTTAGACAAAATACATGCATATAAACAAGCATACATACATGAATATATACATTCAAGTATGAAAATATGTCTATAAATAGATATACATATATGTATGTAATATTGCATACCTTTAATATTCTACGAATTCTCAATATAATCCCAATAACTACAATAATTTTAATCAAGTTCCTATGGCTGAAGTTTTCTTCTATAATAGACTTTGTTTCTTATTGTTGAGATGATTTGCTAATTGAAAACAATTTTCCTTATTTCAAACTATTTTTGTCTTTTATTAAAATTCACAAAATATTAAAAACTTTTCCTACATTACTAATATTCCAGGAGAGTATCCACAAATATAATTATCATGGAAACATCTCTTAACTTTATAATGATACAATATAAAGTATTGATATGAAGACAGAGTCCAAAGAAACTAAGTGTGAAGTTATATGTACTTACTATGTTATGTTTTGAAACTTGTAATTTCAATGAACTAGAATTGTATATTACATGCCTAATAACATTTTTCATACATTTAAGTGCCACATTTTAACATGGTATCTTAGAATATTTAAAACTACTAAATATATTTTTTAAAATTTCATATTTACAAGCAAAATAGTTGTTTCCATAGGTCTGATTTTTCTATATTTTTATGAATACTAGAAGACAAATTATATACCACGATGAATAGTAGTGATTTCATATTTCAACCAGAAATCATTCATGCTTCATTTTCTTACTATTGCATTTAAGCAATTACATCTTACCCAGATGAGATGATTATAATAATTTATAGGACAGAGTGTTTTTACATTTGGACATTTTTGTCAATCATCTTTGGTAAATGTCCAAAATGTTACAATAAAGTCAACAGAGATTGAGTGGAAGATGGTTTCTATTGGTTTACTTGATTCTTAAAAGGTATTATAAATATCTGTGTTCAGTTTACTCCAATACCTAGATATCTAATTAAAAGAATAACATTAAAATGTACAAAAACAAACAAACAAAAAAGGATAGGACAAAAAAAGGGAAAGAAGCCTCAAAAATCAGGTATCAGCAAGTGGCTGCATTTTTTGAGAAGTTGTTTAGTTTCAGCATAACCTCATAAGTATAACTTTATATCCTGTATAATCTCATTAAATCAATAAGTTACTTGGTGATCAAGAAGAGCAGACTAAATATAATTGTCCTAATAGAAAAACTGGAAGCAAGTGTTAGCAAAATAATTTAATTTGAATTTTTCTATTTTTATAGTATATTCTATGTAGGTTAATTACCCATCAATAAGAACAGGACTGTGTGTCTCCTTGATAATCACCATTAGATTAAACTCAAAAAGAAAATGAATTGTAATGCAAAAAAATAAAAATAAAATAAGAGAGCTCATGTATAATGGCATAATTTGGTGTGAACATACTTTATATACAGAGTTAAGAAAAATTGTGCTGTGAATGGATAATTACGAATGTAATGCACTCCACTATTGTCATGTACATAAGAAATAAAAAAATGGATGAATGGATAAATGAAATGAGGACAATGCATTAAAAAAAAAGAAAATGCAGAATTTGCTTCCCAATGGAAAACCGAGGTCATTTAATAATTCTCCATAAAATTTGCCTATAATCTCTTGTATATAGGGGGCTTAATGAGTACAATATATTCAAGTAACTCTAGTTGAAATAGTAGTTGCTTTTAATTACAACAGAAGTATAATGTGGTCCTAGTTAATAACATTGCTAATCCTATTTTCTGCATTTGATGAAATATTCTCTGTAGCTAATGCACATATTTCACATGTGACATTATAGTAGATCATAATTATTAAGGCATGATCATCATCAGCCACAATACTTTGTAGGGTCTATTCTTGGTAGCTTAAATATATTATATATAATCCCCTAAAAAATCCCATGTCAAGTAGTAGGTTAAGACATTTGTATTTGCAAGGTTAAATGTCATTCAGAGAAGTAAACAGCAGGTTTTAGGCTTAAAGACTAGGTCCTTAGATGGTTTTAAAGCCAGTGAAATTCCATTGCACTTTCATTATTGGTAAGTCCTGAGGGAGATCACAATAGTCCATCCCAAATATTTCTTTGATATATTCAAGTTGGCTATTCAGAGAAACTGCAAACACAAACATGGCTCTGACATGCTGTCCTTTCATAAAAATAAATTTAAATAGGTCTATATGAGTGAACAGCAGACACAGACAGAAATTTTTCCAACTGAGGGCTCCCTCTCTGCCTAGAGAAGATCTTTTCATAGGAAGAAGAGATTGGGGGTCTAAGACTTGATGCAAACAAATGACCACAGCCATATCTTCTGATGATAGCTACAGGAGAGACTTTACCTGCCTAACAAAACATTTGTTCACCTTGTATTCTTCTTCTCCACCTCCCATAGATTGTTGCCACCCATCCTTCAGGGGCCACAGGTCCCTATTTCTTTGTACACTCAAATGTTATAAGCTTCTACTACCTAGCCCTCCTGTGAGTCTCCCTGTGTGGGGATGAGTCCTGTGTTTTGGCACAGGAGTCTTTTTTTTTTCTTCTGTTACTCTACTATTGCTTAATTTCATTGACGAAAATTATGGAAACTTCAGAGGGAAAAGAGAAAAATCAAGTTCCCTACAGTCCCTTGCTGTGCTATGGCAAAAGCAGCACCATTGTCAAATGTTTGAAATACAAAGAATGGTTAGGAATGGCCCTTGCCTCTAAGAACTTGTACCCTAATTGTGCAAACAAGGCACGTACATAAGAAATACCAACATAAGAGGACACATCAGAATTGTTTTTGTGGGAGTAGAAGGAGGTCAGATCCCCACTGCAACAGATCATAGCGGAAGTCAATAATAGAGGATGCTGCACTTCACACTGTATTAAATGATTGCTTCCAGACATCTGTCTAGAGTACAGGCAAGGGGGGGAAAGAAAGCATTACATACTTAGAAATAAATAGCAGGTTGGGCAAACTGCCTGGCTGGTCAAATATAAACTGAGACTCTCAATGTATAGCTCCTTACCTTTCGGTCATATTCAGCTGGTCCAACTGGTTTGTCTTCACTCTTGGGAGCCTCAAAGACACTCCTCAGCTCATCAAGGGCAATGGAAAAGCGCTCAATCCTGCGTCGACTGGTCAGGGAGTCCTCCTTCAGCACTTCAGGACGGCTGTGTTCCCTGGAGTGGTCACTTTTGTGCTCAGGCCCCTTCTCTCTAGGCTCTGTACTCACTGTCTCTTCCTGTGCTCTGCAAGGCAGTCTTGGGAGATGGAGAGGTTCAGGTGCTGATGGCTCCTCTCCTTTGGGCTCAAGCAGTTTGCTTTCCTGAAGCTGCAAGAGCCTGAAACGGCTGCTCTCAGGACAACACTCACTTCTTTGGTAATCACTGGATTCCCATTTCTGCCTCAGGAGGTTCAGGGAGCCTTTCTGAATTGGAAACAGGGGTGGCTCTAGGTTGTCCTGCAATGTCAAGATATTTTTTTTTATTAAAAATGTGGTCAGACATCTTAGTCACTTTCAAGACACCCCTTTCAGGAGTACCAAGTCTTGCTATATGATATCTGGCTCCTGACTTGACCTCAAAGGTTATGCCAGTTAAGCTAGAATAAACACATTATTAGGGGAATGGTTTATACAGATGTGGCAATTTAAATAAAGAGACAGGATTTAGGAAAACATGATTTTATTCCTTTCTCTTCTATGTGAAACCAGCCTTGATAATTCATTGTTTAGTATACTCTGATAAAAGGGCAATTTATGAAAAAGGCAATGAAGCAAAAGGGGTCATTCCTGCCTGTGTCAGTTTAAGATTTCTTTTGAAATTATTGGTTTCTGCAAATGTCTTACTTCAGAAATCATAGTCTAATAGGTAACAGTTATTAAGTTTTTGCTCTAAAGCAAAAACTTTAATAGTAGCTCTATATGCACACGCCAGTGTATCCCCAACATTATCACACACAAGTTGGTTTATACTATTACTAACATTGTGCAGGTAAGAAAATCGAGTTGCATGATAGTTGGTCCAGGGTTCTTACTGACAAAGCCTCAATTTGAAATACATTTATGCAACTAAAGAATCTGCTCTCCTAACCACTGAAGCTTAATGCTTTTTGTACTTTAAATGCTCAGTTCTCATTCATTGTGAAACTAATTGGAATCTCACCTTGTTTTAGAGTTTTGCAGTGTGTAGTATGAAAAACAAGGGGCTGGGGTTGTGGCTCAGTAGTAGAGTGCTTGCCTATCATGTGTGAGGCATTGGGTTGAATTCTGAGCACTGCATATAAACAAATGAATGAAATTAAGGTCCATCAACATCTAAAAACAATTTTTTAAATGGATAAATATACTTTTACCAGAAACATAGGTGTATGCATTCATACACACACACACACACACTTAAATTATGGGCTGCAAAAGTTACATGCTAACATAAACTTTTGATTATATATATATATATATGTATATATATATATTATATATATATACATATATATGTGTGTGTGTGTGTGTGTGTGTGTGTATTAACTACTTTGTATTCTAGCCCAGAGATTATTATGCATTGTAAGTTTGGGGCTTTAAAAAGTAAATATTACTCTTAAAGTATGATGTATTTTCCTGGAAAAGTATTAGCACAATGGCTATGATAAACTATATTATAGAGTAAGTCTTGGAAGTATATCAAAAGGTCACCTAACACAATAGCCCTAGACTTTGCCTGCCAGCCACGTATGGAAAATATTTAATGCATTGGGACTTAGTATATATATTAGATTAATAAATATATAAATACATATAAACAAAGTATAGCTTTTGTTAAATAATATTTTCCCTTACTATGTAAAAATATCTGTTAATATTTTCTACTCTGATCTTTCATTTAAAACAATGTTTACCCCCATTAAGTTGATTTAATGGTATACTAGTCTTTTGTGGGACAGCTGGCAAGCACTGAACTTACAGCAGGAGTTCTGTCCCAGTTTTGGTTTTACTAGCTGGGTTACCTAGAGAAAGCTTTATTAGTAAAATATGCATCAAGTATTTATTTTGAGGATGCATTAGATAATCCATGTGAAATTTCTAGTGTGACTTAGTACTCCTTGACCAATCTTTCCCTGTCTCTTCTTTACTTCTATGCTCCTCAACCTCTGGCAACCACCATTCTACTCTCATCTTCTGTAAAACCAAGAGCTTTAGAGTCCATATATGAATAAGATCAAGTCTTTCTGTTTTTTTCTATTGCATAGTCGGGTGATATAGATAATGATAATGTACTGATTTTTTTATAAAATCAAAAAGAAAGGACTTTAAATGTTCTCACCACAAAAAATAATGTTTGAAGACTTTGCTTACCCTGATTTGACTATTATAATATATATATATGTATAAATATCACATGTTTTCCATAATTACGTACAATTTTAATGTGTGAACTTAAAAATACCCAAATTCCCCATCTTTACTGTATATTAGATTTCACAGTGACTAATAAATTCTATTCCTATCTCTATCTCTGGCTAAAACAACAACATTTTAATTACTAAAACATTTACACCACTCATGATCCTCTTAGATCAGAGTGTTTGGGAAAAGAAATTGAGTGTTTTAAGACAAATCCATAGACTAAACAGTCTGGAAAAATTGGCTTTAATAACATTGTTAATCAATAAGTTTGGATTAGTCCCTTACTATGGAAAGTCTCAATTAAACAGTAGCACCAAACAAGACCTGAATATCTGTTCAGGAAACTGATCAGCATATGTTGAGAATTTAATCAACATATGCTGTTAATGTCTGTCTCCTGAGTGGATAAATGGAATACAGAAAAGATCTTATTAACAAGGGATGTTTGAGAAACTGTCACAGCTGGTAATAGTGACCTCATTCGGTTATTTATTGGAAGAATTATTTCTGAGCCAACCTTGCATAGTTAGGAAAGGAAGGCTGATAGAAAAAAAAATTGGCAAGCCAGAGAGGAGAGTCATTTTCTCCTATTGAAAATGGGATCCAAAAAAGTAACACTGAAATAGGCTAAACATAAACCTATCAATTTATCTCACTGAATACAGCTAAAAACCCTGGAGCTTTTATTTAACAATTAATTTAAGAAGCCATTGAAAGTGAGTGAAAAGGTGAGTTGTCAAGAGGCCTTGGAACCTGAGTCACAATATGGCAGTGGAACCCCTGGACTTGCCTTTTGCTTCACATGTACAGTACTGCTTGACAGAAGAATGAGTAGCCCAGAAACTTCAGAGCAGACAGAGAACTTTTCCCAGAAAAATCTTGCTTCCTCTAGTCAAAGAAGGACAAAAGTACAAACTGAAAGACAGAACAGTTTTGACCTTTGGACCTTTGGAAAAACACCAATCAAGAGCTGCAACTAAACTCCCACTCCCATCACTAAAGGAAGGAAGTGAGTCTAGATCATTTATACCTTTGCTATTCCCTGCCCCACATACTATCATGGTGTCAGAGAACACTTAGTAGGTAGCAGGATTTTTAGTCTCATTTGATTGTTTCCAAGTCCTTCTCAAAGATATCAGTGGGGGCCACCCTGTACTTCTGTTCCACCTAGTGGTAACACACAATTTTAATGTGTGATTTTAAAAATACCAAAATTCCCCAACTTTACTGTATAATAGATTTCACAGTGACTAATAAATCCTATTATCTTTATCCTAGGAATAATAATCCTATTCCTATCTCTGTCTTCTACTCATTTTTCCTCTACTCTGTTTATATCAGAAGACATTTCACCATCACCCACCTCATGCACGAGACTTTCCTTCTAGTGGGTTGTCATTGGCAGCCACATGGAGAGCAGTCAAGAAGAGCCTCTTCTCTTCCCAGCTAGCCAGGGTGATTCCGATAGAATATTAGTGAGGAACCTGAAATACCACTTCCACCCAGCAATAAGGGAGCCCCCCACTCTTAAGAGTCAAAGGAGGGTAATTGGGGAAACTAAATTTCTAACTCAATTTGGCAATAACAGGGCAACTCCCCTCTTCTGAAACAGACTTAAGACTCAGAATCTGTAATACAATAGAAAAGAATACAGGATACAATTGGAAATCACCCTGACCAAGAGAAAGGGTCACTCTGATCAAGTTTTCTTCTAAACTTGAAGGGGAAAAAAAAACTAAAACAACAATAAAAAATATAAGCAAAACAGGCACCGACATTGAGATCACAGAGATGTCAGAATCATCTGACAAAAGAGTTTTTAAAGTTGCCAATATAAAATTGCTTTCCTGAGGAATTATGAACATGATTACAAAAATTTTAAATGCAATAGCTTAGGGAAACTGGAAGATATAAAGGAGAAAAAGATGGAGACTTCAGAATTGAGATAGAAATAGCTAAATTTAAAAAATGTGCTGAATGGCCTCAAAGGAGTAGAAAGAACAGAAGGAAATATGAGTGAATATTAAGATAAAATGATAAAAATGAAAAATCACTCAATCTGAACAACACACACAAAACAGAGGGAAAAAATAGAGCCACAGAACCTCTGGGACAAGTGGGATTATTTAAAAAAAAAAAAAGAAAAAAGAAACCTAACATCAATGTCAATATCATGGAATATTAGAAAAACAGAAGAAAGATGGCATCATTGAGAAAGCATTCAGAGAAACTGTAACTGAAATCTCATTGAATTTGGCAAAATACATAAATCTACAGATTCAAGAAGGTGAACTAACCCCCACAAATATCATATCACATTTCAGAAAACAACATTGTGTTAAAATTATAAAAAGCAATGAGAAAGGAAGGGCACCTTGCCCAAGAGGAAAAACAAATCAAATGCAGCAGATTTTTATCAGAAACTATGGCAACCAGAAGGAAGTAGAACACTTTTTTGGGTTCTAAAAAAATTAACTACCAACCCCAAATTCTATGTCTGGAAAAATTAACTTTCAGAAATGAAGAGAAAATAAAGAATTCTCAGAAAAGGAACACTTGGAGGATTTGGCGCAAATAAATCTGTCCTAACAGAATGGCTAAAGGGAGTTCTTGAAAAACAAAGGGAATAACAAAGAGTAATAATACTCTTGGAACATCAGGAAGGAGGAAAGAACAGAAAGAGCAAACTCATGGATACATACACTATACCTCTTTTTTTTTAAATTAGGGTTGACAGTTGAAACAAAATGTGTAATAATGTTAACTGATGTAGTTTTCATTAGATATAGAGGAGCTACTTAATATAGTTATGTTATAAACTAGGAAAGATAAAGAAATAAACTCAGTAAAAGTTTTACACTTAATTCAAACTTTTAAAATGTTAATGCCAATAGATTGTGAGAAGATCTACATATATTATACATATAGGCATATATTTATTATATTTAACATAAATATTATATTATCTGTAGTGATTTTAACATATCTATGATGCATATTCAGATGGTTTATCTAAGTATTATATATAAGAATGCTCAACACTACTCACTTTAAAGAAGTGCTTACAGGGATTCAGTCATTTATACGTGTGTGTGTGTGTGTGTGTGTGTGTGTGTGTGTGTGTGTGTATGCATGCTTATATGTATACATGTATATATATATATATAATTCTTAGAGAAAACATCTAAATATCTATCATATATGAGGTATGCTAAAAATCACAATAGATCAACCAAAATATGTTCTAAGAAACATTCAATTAACCCATACAGCAACATGGAAAAGAGGGTACAAAGAGAAAACAAACTAAAATGTTAGATGTAAGCCCCACTATTTCAATTATTACATGAAATGTAAATGGTCTAAATAAACCAATTACAAAAGATTTGTAGGGTAGATAAAAAAAATATTGTCCAACTACATATGTAAGGGTATTATGCTGAATGAAAAAAACCCAATCTCAAAAGTGACATAAAAATATAAATCCATGATCACAACTTTCTTATAATGATGATATTATGAATATGCAGAGAAGATTAGTGGTTACTAGGAATTATAATGTGGGGGGTTGACTATGTGGAAGTAGAAAAATTCTGTAGATTGTGGTGTTGGTGATGATAAATGGTATAGAACTAGATATGGACACATTATGCTAATATAATTTTCCTGGATTTTATAATGTACTGTAGATATGTAAGATGTTATTACTAGAGAAAACTGTATAAATAATCCATGAGATCACTGTTATTATTTTTGCAACTTTCTGTGAATGTATAATAATTTCAAAAATAAAAAGTTGGCACCTAACAGATAAATAATCTGGTAATCACTACTCCAAGTTTTATTCTATTTGTGGAAGGAGGAAAACATCAGCTTTAGCACCTGAATGCACATTGTTAAGTGACATAGGTAGTAAAGCATATAGCTGTCTATAACCTAGAGGGTCACACAGGGAACAGCTTTTGATTCTGTAAACTCCTGAGCATCCTGCATGCAGCCTCCCTGTACCCCAAGAGATAAATATAGATTGCTGTTCCCTCTATAAATCTGATAGTCGATGTGTTCTGAAGGTCTCTGGCCAAGACAGGTACTCTGATTCCCAAAGCCTGGCTTTGCCACCAACTGCTGATTGTCTGCTCCATGTACACTCAGGCCCATGGTCTATTGCTTCTCTAGAAACTGCAGACCAGCCCTAGCCTGGCTAAATCACCTGGCTAACCAACAAGGTACGGGCTGACCCAAACCTTCTCTAAGCCGCCAGGATCCTTTTCAAGTTTGTCAATCCTTCAATCTTAGGCTACCATACAGTTTTGCCTTATATCTGAAAGTCTTGTGCATTGTTTTGTTTTATTTGAGTTACAGTTGTAAGATCTTACACTAACATTTCTTGTTTAGTTTACTATATGGCTTCTGTTTCGTGACTGGAGCCAGACCACTTGTTCTCGTTCAGAGATGTCTGTTGTCTAATTCTGACAGCAGGTTATGCTGATATATATATCAGTGTTGTTAGTGATGCTCTGTGCCACTGCTATCCTGTTACTTGTGTTGCTGTGTGACATGAGGTTGGGAAACCCTTCACACTCCTGAGCAGGGAGTTGCAACAACATGGCAGAAGGCAGCATGTCCCTGATTTTGTCCCTAAAATGCTAGTCCTATATAATGTTTTTCAGAAAATAAGACAGAATTATATGGACAAATGAGTTTAAGAAACTTGATATATATCTCATCTGGGAGAATTTCAAGGTGTATTTCTTTGTTAAATGCTGTGAAACGTCCTTTAAAAGAAGACCAAGTGATTCAAGTTTGTTCCAAACTTATTTGACTAGGGAGTCTTTTATAATAAATTGCCCCCGATGTCCTGAGGTGTTGTCTTCCATCAGATTCGTTTTGATAAATGTTGACATAAGAAGGATATTATCCAAATTATATTGTTATATTGTATATACATATGGATATGTAACAACAAATCCCATTCTTATGTACAACTATAGTACACCAATAAAAATGTGGAAAGAGGAAAAAATCACTAATAAAAGGTAAGACTCAGTTTCCTTTTTAGTACAGATTATGAATAAAATGATAAAATTTCCCCAGCATTCAGAGAATTGCATAAGTCAAATTCTAGGTTTGTATGAACAGAGGAAAATTGTTATATATTTTAAAATAATATTCTAAAAACATCTGATTTTTTAAAAAAAAATGTGTTGAAATAAAGATTCCAAGGTGATATCCTATGACCATGACACAAAAATTGTAACTGTTTATATATGTAGAGGCCTATTTGTCACCTCATCTAGCCAGGAGTAAGAAATATTTAAGAACAACTTGAATGCAGGACATTTGAACTTCAATGTGAAGGGCTTATTGTCTCTAAGTTAAGCTTCAGTATGTTGAGTCATTAAGTCTCATGATATGCCAAGGTAGACTGAGGTGGGAAGAAACTAAAAACTTCCATGGAAGCTATAAGATTAACCAATGATCTATAAAAAAAACATTGATGCTTAACACAAACAATGTTTGCCTTTCAGTACAAATATGTGCTATTTTAGACTGTCACATATAGCACAAAGTCATTTTGATTCTGTTATTCAACTTTACATTTTCTTTTTTTTTTCTTTTTTTAATGGAGAAAAGAATATACTTAAAAAATAACATACCTAAAACATGAGAGTATTAGACTTCTGAAGTTTTCTTGTTAGGGGATAGTTTTGCTAATTTCAAGGATTTTCAGCCAAGATTCTATTCCTTCGACCTCTCCTTGTACTTAATTTCCATCCTTCTCTTAGTCTGTGGTAGTTCTTCTAATTTTCTCTCCTACCACAGGTCCTTTGCAAATGATGTTCCTTCTTCCTGATGTATTCTTCCCTCTCCGATTCATCTATTATCTATTAATTGTTTTTCTATTCTTAAAGGCTTGACTCCCTTAGAGAGGCATTCTTAACTTTCCAAAGCATTCTAGCTTACTATTTAATCTCCCTTACAATATGGTCTTCATTGTACAGATTATCCCAATTGCAATATCATATTTGTTTGTGTTACTATTTTATTTTTGTTTCCTAACTTGAGAAATCCCCAAGTTCAGGGCACATACCTCTTCTTATTGAACAGTTTATACTTGGCCTTTAACATAGCATCTGGCAAAAAATTGTGGTCCAATGAGTAGTTAATGGAATCAATGGTCCAATGCTGTCAAATTTAGGTTTTTACTGCAAATCAGCAGTAATATATGGAAATAGTTTTTTCCCCCTTCTTCTTCTCATATATATTCAATGTATGGAACAACATTTTTTCCTGGGATTAATTTAGATTCAGAAGATCTTCAGGGACACCCAATTAAACACATTTTTAAAAATCACCTGAGGTCATTTTAAGGAAAGTGGTCTGAGATTCATACTTTGAGAAACACTAATAAGTGGAGCAATGGCTTATACTGACTTAGAGATAAAATCTGCCAAGATTTAGGAAATACACATCTGACACTTATGCTAGGATTCCCAAAATTACGCTTCTTGTTGCTGTCAGGTAATCTGATCCCTTGTGTGAAAGAGTATCAGGCAGGCAGAGGGAGAATTTTTAAGCACACATGGGACAGCCTTTCCAAAACTAAGTTGTCAGTCCATTAAAGACTGAATTCTTAAAAAGTGTTCTTGTATCTTGTGATCTCTTTAGTTATAAGAATTATCTCCTGCCTCTATTATTGTTAACAGTGATTTTATTCCTAATCATAATAATGATGTCAGGTTTGGGGCCCGTTGCATAAAACAACAAGAAAAATAGCAATGATGTGGCCTGTCAAGGACACAATTCTACTCAGAAAAATAAATGTTTCTGTAAGTATTGGAGAGAAGAAAAATTACCAAATGTTTTCTCATTCTACTGAAATTCCCTAAAGTCAAATTTTAAACAAGCTTTGTAAATAATCTCTTATGGTTGATTTACTAAGACTTCTTGTAAGTCATAAATCTCGTTTCTTATATTTAAGACATGCTTTGGTGTACTTTTCTACTAAGAGTGTTTCAAGTTGAAAGCATGGTTATTTATCAACTTGAAACACATTTCCAAATCTAACAAATATATGATTACAACAGAAACATTGTGAGTGAAATGTTTTAAGCAGCCTGCTAGATGACAAGAGTGACAAAAAACACTGTCACCTTTGAGCTAAATTTCTAAAAGGAAAACTCATCCTGAAATAATAATTTAATAGAAAAGCATTCTTTATATGTAAATGTGCCTTGAAGCCCTTTTGTAGTTATTAAAAATAAGAGAACATTCTAAAGCACAATGTAAGAGGAATATTTTACTGAATTATGGTCTAGCCACACAATGAAACTGTATAGCCATTTCAATGGTAAATAAAAAAGACAACAGAGATATTGAAATACATTTATGGCATAACATTAGGCAAAGAAGTGCACAGAAGGGACTCTATTTCACAGTGTCAAAACATATGCATATGTTCAAGAACTGAAAGAATTTTTGAAAAGGAAAACAATTGTACTGCTGTATTGGGATTTAAGACAGTTGGTTTTTCTATACTTGAAAGAAAAAAAAATAAATCCTATCTTTAGCAGCACAGGTTTAAATTGTGTACTTTCTTCCATGGGAGGTGGGAAAGCAAACAATTATAGATTTTTCTGTTATATTTTTTAATTTCTCACCAATCTCTCTAATACTTATAGCATCAAATTCCAATATTCTCACTTTTCACTAAGCACAGAATGACCATCGAAAGTAATTTAAATCCAAGAGTCAGTTTATTGCAATCATCTCTGTTTTAAATTACAACACTATCTCCTTCTCCAAAATCAGCATGCAAAGCCTCTCTTTTCCCTCTGCTGGTAATAAATATATTTATTTACATTACTTCTATGAAATGATACCTGTGCCTGCAAATGATGACATTTTCATTGCTCTAGAAGTGTGGCACTCTATGTCAAGTAACCTGTCAAAGGTTATATCAGAAAAGAATACAAAATTCATCTTCAGGAACTCAAGAGGCCTCCTCAATATATTTGCTGTGGAGATGTGGATGGATGGATTTTTGCTGAAATTTGCAGCTAGAGGTTCTTCAGGTGACTGTTTAACTCTTGTTTCATTCTCTGCAATATTTTAAAGTTGACTTTGAATTTCTGAAAACAGCATGCTGCATAGGGCCTGGATTGCCTGCCAGAGCTGTTTTGTACAATAATTCCAGTCACAAATCAATTTCTTTTTTCATGAAAGACTAAAAAATGCCTCTCTTTCTTCTCATTGTCTCTACTGGTCTCTCTCTACTCTCTTTTACCAAGCCTCACCATCCTCCTGCCCATTTTACTTCAGAAATCAGAGCACCTCTCCTAATGCCCTTTAAACATGACTATAATTACGTTTTTCAGATATTTAGCAATTTTCATGCAAACTAAAATTAGGAAACATTTTTAACAAAATGAAGGCTCTGGCAATTTGAGAATAAAAAATGTCAGAGTGGAATCAAAGGTATTATTGGATAGAACTTTTTTCTAGTGGACTTCTCAAAGTTTTGGTAAACTACAACAATGTGACTACAAAGGGAAAATATTTTGCAATACAATTCTAGCCTCTTTTAAAAGAGTAGCTAATGATTCCAACAAGATGATAGAACATAAGTAAATTGCAAGGCTTATCAGCATCAACAAGCTGCAGTTTCAATCTTCAAAACTAAAGGTTTCCAAGAACCTGCCAAATTTATGTTGTCACTAAGCCAGATTCTCTGCCAATGAAACCCTTAAGTCTTGCAACTGTAGAAAGCAAGTTAGGGTTAGGTAAATTGTTCAAACTAGCACTGTGCAACAAAGCTTTAGCTTTTAAATCCCCCAAATTAGGTCTATTATATTAATATTAGTGCAATTTAATTTTCTGTCTTGTTTGCATTTTCTATTGTCTGCATTTTTGTTGTGATTGAGAAATATTCTCAGACAATATTTATTTTCAGTGAAGAAATTCGAATGGCAACAATTAAAATTGTTTGAAAAAAGAATTAACTGATATTTTGAGGGAGGGAAATTTATATTACTCTTGGCACATAGTTACTGACTATCTTTACTTGATAAGGATGCAAAAGAAATGAGCCAAGTTTCAAAGAGATAGCATTTTCAATATTAGAAAAAAAATCTAACTACAGTTTTAATGTTAGATGTTGCCAATTTCATTAATTTTTCTGTTATTCTAAGTTCATCAAAACAGATTTTCAATTAGTTTTCTTGCTGAAAATGTACCTAACAGTACACTACTTAATTTGCCACTAATAATATGCATGCATAATTCATATACACGAGGAAAAAGATAGGAATAATGCATTTATTTATTTTTTTCCTTCTTTTATCCCCTCATTTGCATTTATTAAGTGAACTGGCTAAGACACCTTGCTAAGACAAGTTATTAAAAGAATTTATGAAGTTGTACATTTGTAATAAGCTTATCTTACCACCATATCCTTTTCTGTCAAGTTTCTGTCCTGTGACTCTGCTACTACAATCACGTATCTGTTAAAGGAAAACACAAATTTAACAGTTCTTTAACTCACTGATCTCATCTAACTAATGAATATCAAGCATGATGGACATACGTCGCCAGATAGCAGTTACCAGACACCAAATCTCTCATGGCTACCACTGGGAGCTACATTATTTAGTAAGTCATGGAAGGGAGAATTGTACCTCCCATCATGACCCTTCTTGTGCTGGGTACTCAGCTTACAAGTTCACCAGTTACAGGCTGATTAAAGCAGCTTTTGTTTCCAGATTCTATACAACAAAAACTAATCCTCAGTAAAAGGATCCATCTTGCAGCATCCTAGCAAGCTGTATGCAGGATGTGGATAACTAGTATTTAACAAAAGAAGATATTTGTTAAATATTTCATGGATTATTCCAGGTAGGCTGGGTACCAGACAATACCTATTATTTAGAGTAAAGCTGATGTTCTGTCACATGGCAAGCTTCTACCACATTCAAATACAGAGCATCACTGGGGGAAAAACACCCATTCAAAACTGGTTCTCCTGAGGTTTCAAATATGAATCTCAATGTTAGTGATACAAAGAATAAAGACGTTTTAGAGTTCATTGCAGAAAGCTGCCAAAGGGTTAGGAAATATAATTCCCAACTTAAAGGGTTTACAGTCTGGTCAGATATGCTTTGGTTCTCACCTTCTCTGTGCACAAACATCACCTCAGTGTTAACAGTGCAGATTCCTGAGAACCCATTGGGGAGTCTCAGAATTCCTAGATTTGGAATAGGCCCTGGGACTCTCCCTTCTGATAATGCAATATATGTGATTCTGATGTCTAAAGCCTATGAACCCCACAATTTTAAAACTGCTTGGTTGCCTCATAGAACTATTTATGAACTCCAGACAATATAATAGCATTCATTATTTCAATAAATTCTTCTTGATTGCTTATTATGAGGAAGGTACTATGTTAAGTACTTATAAAACATTTATAAAACAACATATAAAAACAAAAGGTAACAATTGTTCATGTTATGTGTATTTCATCACATATAACACATAAAAACCTATCATTGAAAATCATGCAAACAGTGATCAAAAAGTATACAAAGAATATTATTAAATGACTTGTGATAAAATAAAATGGCTTCCAAATGGAGAGAATTTTTTGTAAGTGGGGTTGAAGACAATGGCATCCAATTCCTGCCTCTCATCTGCCCTCACAACACACACCAATCAAAGGAAAGTTGAAATTTGGTGTGCACATGTAAAACAAATATCAGATCATCAATGACATCAGTAGAAAGATTCAGATATTGTTAAAATTCCCTAAGTAAGGAGATGAATGAATACATAATTTTTTTTCTTTGAGTAATAAACAAAAACAGTAACAACAAATAAAATAAAATTCATCTTCAATGAATGAATGGGATTTAGAATAAAAGGAATATAGTTAGGGGAATGCCATAATATGGGCATGCTGCTTATTGGGTAGTAATAAAGAACACAGAACTGGGATTCACCACCCTAAGATTGTTGCCAGAGAATTTTTATTCAGCTGCCTTGTGGCCTTGAGTTTCAATTTCTTTGAGTATAAAGTGAGTCTCATAAATGTCTTCTATGAGTCAAAATTGTTGTTTACATAACTTAAGATTAAATATGTGGAAATTCAAAAGTGTTTTACGATATCACAATAATCTCTTTATGCAGTGCCATAAATGATATTCAAACAGACTGAATTTTGACACACACACCCCTACTCTGAATTAAGAAGTACTTCCTACTGCAGAAAGTGAAAACTGAAGGACTTCAACCCCCACCTTGTTAGGCTCCAATGAAGGTAGGAGTGGAGATGCCTCTGCTCAGGCCTGTCTAGCACAAGACAAATAAATCTACATATGTCTGTCTCTCGACTTTTGTTTCTATATATTATAAGGGAGTCTGTGAAACCGGTGGGATAAGCAACTGCTTTTCCCCAGTTTGATAAAACTGCATAAAGGTCACTCTTTCTTCTATTTTTTGTCTCTTTTTCATATGGGCTGGCAGTCAAATCCAATAGAATATCGTGGTTCATTACTCTTAGAAAACTCTCAGAAATGCTGAGATGGGAGTCAATGGTCCAGAGCTGCAAATATATACTTGAACATAAAAAGGTCCTGGTTTCTTGGGGTCTTGTTCCTTTTAACTACATAATTCAGTGATATTGTACAGTTTGGAGGTGGCATGGGATTCAAAGAATATATCCGAGTGCATTTTCAGAGTACAATGCTGACAACAGGAATTGTAGAGCAGTCTGGCCCCTCCAAATCTCACATTCTCCACTTTCCTTATTCAGGATACTCAGCGAAATTGGTGATCAAATCACTAGTTACTATTTTGAGCATTGACTGGGGTGATGAGGGCTGACAACCAAGTACTTTTGGTGGAAGTGATGAAATACTCAAAATGAGGCTGAAGTTGAGTCTATTTGGGAAAAGATGACCTAGGCGGGTACATCTTATCTGTTTTATACACAAAGCTTCCTATAATAGTTTGGTTCAGAATTCAATGGCAGATACAGAGTTCTCTGCTCAGGTTTTAAATGAGGTCCAGGCTCATACTTACACACAACAATGCTTTGGGGAAATCATTCCCAAGAATTGCTCTCAATAGAACAGGGTCCCAGAATAACTTTGCTTACACACACATTAAAAAAAAAAAAAAGAAAAAAAAAAACATTTCCCAAGACACTTGGCTTATAGGTGCTGGTTCAGGATTGGTTTTAGCAAAATTGTCATAGGCATTTAAAATCCACTATTTTTCCTTTCCCTCTGAGACTTCCTCTTTCAGTTTTTCTTATTAAAAACAAACAAACAAACAACAAAAACGTTAAAAACAAAAATAGGACTATTCACTTTGAATTCCAGATTCTATAGATACTTCCCTTAGACATTCCCAACATTTTTGTTTTCCAAGAGAGGTTATCCCTAATGAGCTCTTTACCAGCACTGTGATGAACCTGAAAACTTTTCCAACTAAAAGCAAAAGCAAAAAGAGGTTTAATCTGTGACAGAATACCCTCTAGTAAAATTTGCCACTACTTAGTTAAGAGCAGAGGCAACATTAATGACTGACAGATTGTGTTCTAAAGACACCTGGTGGGTTGTGGCAGTGCTGTGAAACTTCCACAGGAGAATCAAGGTGAAGATCTTTACCACTCCATACTAAGACAACACTGTAAGTCTTAAGGAAGGAGTTTCACCAAATTAATGAGCTCTTCATGTCTTTCTGGACAAAGACCTTTTTTCAAATATATTTTATCAAAACTTCTTTCACTGCTTTGAAGTTTGCTAACTGAGAACTGGAAGGTAAAATTTCCTGTCTACTACCATCTGGCTCTCATCCCACCTGGGTCTCACCAAGCCCTTTCTCCTTAGAGGGGCAAAGGGGCAATTTTCACTGGGTTCTTGGCTTGTCTTCATCTCTAAAAGAAAATGGAAATTTTGATGTTGGAGCGTGATGGTCTTCAGTTTCTGACTAATGAGCATACTTCTCTTTCTGGTTTTTAACTTAACAAAATCTTGTTTTAAGTTATTTTTCTTAAAAAGCAAAACAAAACAAAGACAGAGCTGGGAGTGCTCACAATGGAGGCCCACATTTACATCCACTTCAACTGAGAGGCAAAGTTTTTAATTATTTTATATTTAAATGTAAATATTATCTCTAAGTGAAGTAATTTGAAGAGTTCTTATTAGGGCTAAAATAATATTTGATATCATTATACTTTCTAACATTGAAGAATCAGATAATATTTCATGTGACATTCAATTACATAAAATCCTGCCACAGTGACTTAAACAGAAAAGCCTTCCACAGAGAGTTCATTTTTCCAACCAAGTGAGAGTTAGGGCCCCTTATGCCAAGTATTCCTTTATCATTCTTAGCTTTTGTCCTCAAGTTCACAAGAAAGATGGCACATCTGTAAAAACAGTGTTCATCTTCTAAGAAGGAGGAAAGTAAAAGGGCCGAATGCTTCTCTTGGGGGATACTATTTTTGTTTTGACTTCAGTCTCAGAAAACCCTCGCTAGCTGAAGCTTGCCACTTAGCTAAACTTTTGTTCAAGGGAGACTGGGATGCCAATTTTTCTTCTCTGGGCACAGAGACACCCCAAATAAAATAATTCATCTCAATTTAAGAAAAGTCAAATAAATAATTAATTGGTCTAGAAGAGGTTTCTATCACTGTTTTATCTCAAATATGTTTATGACACTATGATTCTATGCTAATTTTATGCATATTATTTAAAGTAAATAGGAAGAGAGAAACAAAATATTGTCCTGTCAAAAATCATTTAAAGAAAACTATGAGGGAGACATTACTTTCTTTTTAGAAAAATCTTACTTTTTCTATATGTTCTAATCCCTGGGGAGTGTTCCCTCTTAGCTACCCTGATGGATCATTCTAAATAACCCTGACTTCTTAAATCCATCCACTTGGAAACACATACTTTTTTTAAAAAAAACAAAAATAAATTGTGTTAAGTTCACCAGAATCATATTCTGCTCATACTTTGGAATCAACTAGTTAATCTGCAGATTAATGAATTAATTAAGCTATTATCTTTTTTATAGATGTTAGACAAAAAGGAGCATCCAATTGGGATTGAAACATGCTGACAAAAATAAGAATTTCCCAGGAAAAGGAGACTTGTTCACACTTATCTATAGGCACATTCTTCTTTTTAGATAGTTTCTGGTAAGATGCTATTTCATTTCTCTTCCCCTGTGTGAATTTGGATTCTGGTGAGACATTTATTAGATGTATGACTGAACTGTACATTAACCATTGTTGAGCTTCAAGGCCCATGTGTATAAAAATGACCCTAATATCCAACTCAAGTAATTTGTGAAGGTTTGGGTCCCATGGCATTATTGTGGAATGCTCAATATTGTAGATTCAGACCAACTGACTCTAAATTTTTCTTCAACACTAGTGCTTATATGAATTATTTAGTATATTTAAACACCAATTTTCTCACTTTCTAATTAGGATGATAATAGTATCTCTTAATAGAGATATTGTTCAACCAATAATGTAAATGAAATCATGTTTATAATGAATGTAACATACTGTCTGACATTCAGAAAGTGTGTTCAGTGGTTGTTGGCTTTTATGAGCAGTATTTAAGTGTAGTGATTGACACTGCAAAAAGTGCTTTAAAATGTCAGTTATATTCCTTTACAAACTATATAAGACTATAGTTTCTGAGATAATTTGATTTTGATTCATATATGTTAAACTATATATTATTTTAAATGAGTTCACTAAAAGTCTTTCTCCTCAGAGGCTAAAATCACAAAATCTAATTAAACATCTAATTCTTATTTGTCTTATGAATCTACCGATCTAAGAATTTTTATATAGAATTGTTTCAATAATGTACTCCTGAGGAGGATGTTACTTTTTATTTTACATAAATAAATTCAACAGCAGAAATATATCTCAACATAATATCTTAAATCTTACATGTTTAATCAATGAAGTTTTATATATGAAAGGACTATAAGTAATATAAATAGTTGCAAAGCTTAGCCAATCTTCAAACTGGAAATTTCCAAATTCCTATTTTAAATGTTAAAATTATAGATCAGATTTGATAATAGCCTTTGTAAAAGATTCAGGCTATGATATGAGGATTCCATAGTAATACTAATGTACTAAACTTATATGTGTAACTGCAAATTCTGGGAAATTATAATGTTTTAAACAGTTTTCCAAAGTCAATAAAGAACAATTAAACCAACATCTTTTAATTTTAAAAAGTCTTGGTATTCTTCTATATTAAAAAGACTGAATGCAGTACTTATCTTAGTTTGTTCCACTTTTTTTATTCTGAAGAAAAAAAATGAAATTCCTAGAAATTATTGACTTTCACTCCTTAGTTGGAAACTTACTAAAACATATCAACAAAGAATTAATTTTCAAACACTTAAAAAATCATGGGATTCTGAATAAAATTTGGTTGACATTGTAGAAAGTAAGTTTTGTGAAATCAACTTAATTTTCCTGTATGATAGAGTGACAAGAGTAGTAGATTCAAGGAACTTGATAGAGACAGAATACCCTGAATTTTGGTCAGAATGTAGAGGCAAAGCCACATAATAGAGAGAGAAAGTACAGTTTGGGTGCCATTTTATCTTTTAAAGTACCCCTACTAACGGCTGTTCTTAATATATCTGGAAATGATAATGTGAATATTGGGCAGATGAGGTGATCTGCTTAGATATGAAGATGATAATGTCCAAGACCATGTGTGACAGGACCAATTTTGATTATATTCTCATGAAAAAATTATAAATTCTGAAAACCAAGTAATCATCAGCAAAATTGTTCTACTTCTTTTTATAAAACAATCATGCCTTTGTATCAATTGTGCATCTCCTCTTGACCTCATTCATGCCTTTGTTAAGTTAGAGAGATCAAGCTAAGATTCACAACTGGGATAGGTATGGGCAATCATGATGCCCATGTCATGTTGCAATGGGACCATCATCTCAGTGTCTGAGGTTTTGAGGCCTGGGAAAGTGGAGAAGAAAAATGACAGGGGACAGGTATGCCATTGACTAAATGATTCAGCCCAGTGAGTGACCTACTTTTACTGGTAATATCAAATGTTTCCTTCTACAAGAAGAGTTTAGTGCATTCTTCACACCTCCAAAGACTCAGGACATGTAACAACATGAAAACAATGTGCTCAAATTATTACAAAACACGAGTAGTTCCCTAAGAAGGAAGTAAGAAATATTAACATATATTTAAAGTAAAAACCACTTATAAAGTGTTAATTAATAAAAAATTAGAACAATTATTAATATTAAACTCAATTTAGGTAAATATAAATTTTGAGGAATCTTATTAGCAGATATTGAGAGAACTTGGAAATAATGGTAAAGGATATGAATTAAGAACATTATTATCCCAGTCTTGGCAGTTTATGTTCATAAAAGTGGGAGATAGATGAAGAGAACAAATTGGAAAAAGCCGTGTATACTAGATCAGCAACTGAGTATTTCCTTAGATGAGGTCTTAGAAAAAGTTTTCATCTTAAATAGCAGCTGTAATTTGTAATTGCTGCCTAAACATGTTTAAGAAGATGCACTAAGCTCATCCTAAAGAGTAATGTCATTACCAAGTGAACCAGTCCATTGGTCACCATCTGATAATGAGATAGACCCACAAGTTTAGATCAGAGGCTAACTGTAATATTTATATTTTACTTTATAATTTAACCATATCAAATAATTATTCTTGATTATTAATTAATTTTAACTATACTTTGGTATTTTCATTTTTGTTTTATATATATATATCTGATCTCAGTAAACCCATGCAGTTGCTGAAGTCTGGATTCTAATGCACAGAATTTATAACCATGAATTGTGTTTTCACAACACTTAGTTCTTTTGAAATGTGCTTAAAAGGTAATCTAAACCTTTCATGGCTGAACTTCTCCTAGAATATATTCATGAATGGGTTTTCCAGAAAGGGCTGGAACAAGAAATTCAATTTTATTGATTAATTCATCCATTTAACACACACTAATTGATATCCAGGTTGTGCTGGAAAATGTCACCAGACACTGAATTGAATCTCATGCATTCTTTGACTTCTAGGATATTATAGTTTGGTGAGAAATTCTGATAAATTAATCCCTGATTATAATTTATTATTTGAAAATGCTCTGGCATAGAATTATAAAGGAGGGCTTTTGAATTAATCCCTGATTATAATTTATTATTTAAAAATGCTCTGGCATAGAATTATAAAGGAGGGCTTTTGAATTAACTCTGATTTGAAAAATTCTTTCTTACATTAATCCCCAAATATCTCTGTAATTGTTCACCTTAAACCTATTCTGAATTGGGGGACTCATAGAATGAGACTAATGTTTTTTTCAAATGAGAAATCTTTAAATATTTGAATAAAATTCTAGAAGATCCCCTAAATCATCTTCTTTCATCTAAGTCAATGATCCCCAAATGCACCTAACCATAAAGACGATTTTAATTCTCCCAATCATCATAGTTCTAATCTGTCCACCAACTATGATCAAATTAGCCATGGATTCTCTTAGTACTTATTTATTTCCTTTCCTTTGGCAGATTGAGAAGACAGTTAATATTTTCATTAACTTATAGCCTCCTATCCATTTTTTCAAAGGACCAAAATCAATACATGTTAACTGAACTTAAAGGAAGAATTTTTTAACTTCTGAAAACAAATATATGATCTCAGAGATTTTTTTAGAGTATATAGTAATTACAGTGGTTATGGAGATTCTTAGGTAAAAAAGACATACTGAAATCTTAGGAATTCCCTTTTTTCCTAATGTGCATGCATTTATTGGATTTTTTCTAACTATAAAAAGTAGATTGCAACATATAAGAATTATATGCAAAATATTTGACAAGGAATATCAGGTAGATATGACCCTAGTATTGAATAAATTATTCCTTGCCTTTTAATTTGTTCAAAACAACTTTTCTTCATCAGAACCCATATCTTCAGAATCCTGACATTTTCCCATGACACCTTATTTCTTCCAGTTGATAGCTGTAGTTATCACACAAAAAGCAGGGGAATTTGTCCTTTATAATATAAATTACACCATATGAAAACTCCTTTGTAACTTGTAGAGTATTGATATCAAATTTTTTCGTGTCTCTAAGGATTTTCCAGGCTGATTTTTTAAAATTTAGGTTACCAAGTTTCATTATCAGAGATTCTAATTTGGTAGTAGTTATGGAATGAATTGTTTCCTCCTCAAATCTACAAGTTGAAGTTCTAATCCCAGTGTAACTGTACAGAGAAAGGGCCCTTAAGGAGATAATAAAAAAGTAAATGAGATCATAATGATGGGGCCTCAATTGAATAAAACTAATATATTTAATTACCTAGAAAGAATAATAAGAAGAGTAAGAGGAGTGCATGTAGTCACAGAAAAGGCCATCTGAGGACACAGCAAGAAGATAGCCATCTGAAAGCCAAGTGAAATTCCTCACCAGAAAACAAACCATGCTAATCTCTTGAGCTTCAACTTCCAGCCTCTAGAACTGTGAGGAAACAAATTTCTCTTATTTAAGATGCCCAGGCTATAGTATTTTATTATGGAAACCTCAGTAGACCAAGACCATCCTTACAACAACCCTTTCAAAGAAACATGTTATTTTACCATTTTGCAAATGAGAACATTGAATTTCAGAGAGAAATTCAGTGATTTCCAATTACAATGCAAATAATACATGATACACAAAAATAAGTCATGCTTCTATTGGCTCTGAGCATAGGACCATGGAAAAAATTTGTTTAAAATCTCTTAAATTACATATTACATTAACTTTAAAGATTTAGGTTTATGAAAGTTTAATTTTTTTTTTAAAAAAAACTATTTGAGGCAGATTGTTATGCAATTGCTTTGTGTGTATGTGTATGGTATTGGGGTTGAACCAAGGCAAGCACTTTAACACTGAGCTGCATTCCTAGGCCTGTTTTAAAACAGGGTCTTGCTAGGTTGCTCAGGCTAGTCTCAAACTTTCAATCTTCCTGTCCCAGCCTCCTGAGTAGCTGGGATTACAAGCATGTACTACCACATCTGGCATGCATCTGAATTTTTAAATGAATGTCATAAATATAAAAACCTATGGAGGAGGACATTTTGTGTATGTCCTAAATTTTTAACATTCTTACAGTCTTCCTATTTTTTTATATAGCCTATTATATTTTAAAAGAGATATTCATTCAAAGAGAAAAAAATTTAAAAGTCTCTTTCCACTGCCATGGGTATTGAAAAAAATATTATCAAGTTTAAACACACATACACACTCACATACACTTTAGTTGAATCCAACTATAGGCTTAGTAAAACAAAGGAATCTATTTTATTTTAATGCAGGGAAGTAAAAGGATTTTGAAAACTCTTAAGCTCTACTTCATAGTGCTTTTGGTTTTTGTATGTCTATTAAGATTTTTTTTTCATAATGAATGTACCTAATGACTCAGTCATTTCCCCCCCAAATTATCCTATTTGTTATATAAAACATTAGGTTTTGAACATTTAAACTAAAAACATTTTCCATATTTTAATGAAGGAAAGATTATTGAAGGTGCACTTGACACCTTGATATTTTTATTCTACATATTTCAGAGAATACTCATGCATATATCTAAGATCCTGATGATACCTTTGTTTCTGGAAGGCGGAGAAGAGCTGGAGTATATTCTCTCTGTGCTTCTGAATATAACCAAGCTATTTATAAAATAGTTTTTTTGTAATTATCAAAATTCAATAATATGTCACCCAACAGTATTTGTAATATGTGAGATATTGGTATTTATAATTGTGCAAACAGCTGCCTGATGGAAAACATACAAGTTGTATTCAAAAAGGGAAAAAAAATCCCTCTGCAAATTGTAGTCAAGGACAATCTTTTCATCATTTTAGTCTTATTGGGTATAGAGTAAGAACTTACTTTACTTATAATTTGTTCCCATTTTATGGCTTACTCTCCAAAAATAAGCTAATAATCTCTCATCTTCTATATCAATGTTTTTACCTCTGTTTGTCTTTCTATTCTCTATTTCTAAATAGCAGATCTGTTGTCTGGCCTTCAACCATACAGATAGATCCATGAGTACTCTTAATTTATTCAACAGAAGACCAATTTCAGATTTCTAAGTCTCTATTGAACCTCATAATGTGAAATGCCAAAACAAATTCATGGTTCACTTGGTATTCCCAACCATAATAGCTTCTTCTTCCCGCTCACCCACCCCCAATCCCCTCACCTCTAATCCCCTCACCTCCACCCCCACCCTGGGTTGTAATCACTAGCAGTCTTCTCCTAGTTTTCCATTTTCAACTTTGTTGAGTCATTTTAAACTATTTTCCTAATCCTTAGTTGTTCAACCCACAAGTGGGAATCATCATCATGATAGTGTCTACTTTGGAGAATTCCATTTAAAAGTTACTTTTCCCTTCTATGTTTGCTCAATTATTCAAGCATTTATCATGTTACCCATCAATTCTTTCATTTTCCTATCAGTACTCTCATGTTCACTTTCAACAAATCTTCCTGGTATCAGAAAAAGTATGTCCCAGAAAACTCTTTGGTCAGTTAATTCCCCATGTAAAAACCATGAGTTCTACTTTATGAGTCACAGTATAAACCTAGATTCCTTAGGTTATAAAAGTCGTAGATGACTGTTATCAAACAAGCCCCACATCTTTCCTCATAGACAACCCAATCCTGTTCTGAGTCTTGCAAGAGTGTGAACACATGAAGACTGCTGCAGGAACAAATAACCCCTAATTGTTTCACAATTGCTGAAACAAGTAAGACTGCCGCTGGGACAAATCTGGTTTTTAAAAAACGCAAATTTATCATTTTACAGTCCGAAGGCCAGTGTACAAAACAAATCTTAGAAAGTTAAAAGCAAATGGTCAGTAGGGCTGCTCCCCTTCTTTTGAGGAGAATCTATGTTTTGCCTCTCCCAGTTCCTACAGCTGAATTCCTTGCATTCATTGCTATCTTTATTGGAAAGCTAAGAGCATAAAATTTCCTCTTATGCTTCATTTTCTCTTTGTCTTATTTTCAATGGCAAAGTGCTCCTGTGATTGCATTGAGGGCTGACCCACAGAATCCAGGAAAATCTCCCAATCTCAAGATTTTATCTCTATTTCAAATGATGAATGATCTTTTATGATAAGGAAGCAGGTAGGTTTCAAATAAACCACTTTTTTTCTGAAAATAGGAAATTTTATTCTTCCAGAGTTAGGATTATAAGGAAGTCTCCCTGCTTTAGCTCTTATCAAAACAAACAAACAAACAAATAAATAAATAAATAAGTAAATAATGCTGTGCCAATTTGGCTAGGCCCTAACACCTAGTTTTGAAAAAAACACCAGTTAAGTAGTTGCAGTGCAGGTAATTTAAGGATCTGATTAGCATTTAAATCAACAGACTTTTAGTAAAGCAGATTACTTTCCACATTGTGGGTAAGCCATATCCAGTCAGATCTAAGAAGACTAAGGTTCCTTGAACAAGAAAGAATTCTGCTTCTAGACTGCATTCAGACTCTACTTGCAACATCATTTCCTCTCTCAGTGTCCACTTTTCCCATATGTCCTGCAAATTTTAGACTTTTACAGCTTCTGTTGTGTGAGCCAATTACTTAAAATAACCTAACTATGCCTGCCCCTGCCCACCCTCTCTCTCATTCATAACTCTGATTATGTTGTCATTTCTGTTCTAACTCTTACCCTGCTATTATAAGGATCCTATTGATTGCATTGAGTCCACTTAGATAATCCAATATAAAAATCCCTATCTCAATATTCTTAACATAATCACATCTGCAAAGTTCCTTTGTGCCATGCATATTAACACAGTGACAGGTTCTGGAATTAAATCATGGTTATTTTTGGAAAGTCATTGTTATGTCTACTACAACTACATATAGTTGATTATTTACAAAAGTCAATTTGATAATCTTCATTTTAACTTGTGAGTTTTCACCATTTACATTTAGCACAATTACAAATAATTTGGGTTTTATATCTATATCTTTATGTGATTTATTATTATTCTGCTTCTCCTATTTTTCTTTCCTTTATATTCCTTATTGCTAAATTTCTGATATTGTATCATTCCATTTATTATCTGTCATATTAGAGATTATTTATTTTTAAATTTGACTTTAGTGATTATCTCAGAGACTTCACTGCATATATTTAACTTTCTACCTGGATTATTTTATTTGTGGACATTTAAATTTATAGAAGTATGTCACTTAATTTTGGTAGCTTTTGTGCACTCATAATTACAATTTCATGTTTTATTTCTTTAGAGATTCTTCATATATAAATGTTTGTTTCTAGTGTTCACTGACCGATACTCATGCTACTTTTCATGTAACCAGTAATTTGAATCAATATGTCCTTTTATCTTCATTATAGTAATACTATGGGTCCATGTTTTCAGAACCTTTTCTCCAGCAAACTGCATGCTTTTACTTCTGATGATCTTCAGAAATAGAAATTGTTGAACCAGTAAGAATCTCTGGAGCTTTTTATTCAGAATGAAACAAAAAATAAAATATAAAAAAATGATTTGATAATATAATTAAATAAGACTCAACTGAAATGCATTTTATTTTATTCAAATGTATTTACCTTTTATTTGTGAACTCACTCAAATAAAAGGTAAATACATTTGAATAAAATGTGTTTTGACCATACACAGTTCTTTTTATTTGGGTGTTCATATTTTCAAAATATTAGCCAATAAAATCTCTTTAATAGGACTTCTTCATCCTTAGAATAATGGTAGTAATCACTGAAAGTTTAGTTTCCTCTGAACATTCCAAGATATTCTAGGCCTACCTTTTATCTATCCATGGCTCAAAAGCACCTTTGATTCTTTCGAGGAAGATGTTAGAAATTATAATCTAGGTTCATGTTTTTGGGGCATGAGAGCTTTGAGTTTGCTTACTGTGGCATCAGAAATACAAAATAAATACTTGGTTTTCTTTAAAATGTATTCATTATATTGATGACCCCATTCAGTTTGAACACTATGGCATTTCTATTTATTTTACTGTTTTGTTTTTTGCAGTCCTGGTGATTGAATTCAGAGGTACTCTACCATCAAGTTACAAATTCAGTTTTTCTTATTCCTTTTTATTTTCCATTTTGAGATAGAATCTCATGACTTTTCCCAGGCTTGATTTGTGTATTCCTACCTATGACTCCTGAGTAGCTGGGATTATGTGGGCATGTGCCACCATGCCCACATATTTTGCTTAAATTGATTCAGTAATTGTACTATTATTTCCTTATAGTGAAAATGTTTATTTCTGACAAAATAAGTGTAATTATATAATTATTTGCATAGAAATCCCAAATAATGATAAAATAGATATTAATATTAAAAATAAAACACTGAAATAAGTTCTACTTTTCCTACAGGTTTTTCTACTTCTCGTATGCATTCTAATTGATAACTGTGTACAATGTACTTTGAGTTAGCATATAACTCAATCTATATGGCTATAGAGTTATTTATTCGATGTTCAATTTCTTATAATTCAGTTCAAATTCACCAGTGTTATCCTTCAAACAGATGACAGTCCTATGTTCTTAGTATCATTTTAGTAGTTGATATTTAGTTTCTGGTGAAAAGTGGTAGGAAAAAATTCTGTTGGTCTACTTTATGAGACGTGGAAATAAAAAAAAAAACCTCAGAAGTTTAATTTCCAAAGCCCTGTAGAAGTTTCTCATTTAGCCACTGCCTGGTCTATCTGCCATGGTTAAATGCATGGCTATATGGAGAAGATTCATATGTATGACTTCGGCAGAGGAATAGCAATTCTGTTTTCTGCATTCAGTTTCAAATAGTATTAAAATCTACATGTTTTTACATATGCAATTAAATTTTAAATTTGAAAATTCTGTTCTGATACATTATTTATTTGAACAATCTTAAAAAGCTCACTTTATTTTGATAAAACATAATATTCACTTACAACCTTCATATATCTTCTTGTGTACTCTTTTTTTTTGTGGGGAGATGAGGTACTGGGTGTTGAACTCAGAGGTACTCAACCACAGAGCCACATCCCTAGCCCTATTTTTTAAAAAATTATACACAGGGTCTCACTGAGTTGCTTAGTGCCTTGCTAAATCACTGAGGCTGGCTTTGAACTGGTGATCCTCCTGCCTCCACCTCCCCAGCTGCTGGGCTTACAGGCATGGGCCACTATGCTAGGCCTTCTTGTGTACTATTAAACCAATGTTTGAAAGTGTACACATTAAATTCCCAATTAGAATTATCAATAAGTACTACTTAATTCTTTAAATTTTGTTCCAGGAGGATTTTGAAGAAGACATCTACTATCTTAGAATTCCTTAATTGTTGTTAGTTTACATACCCCCCCCCCAAATGTGTTTTTTTTAAATTTTCCCAAGATTTTCTAATACATTTCACAGTTCTTAATATATATGTGACTATAATCCTTTTGACTTATAGAGAGTCTAATGAAAATTTTCAAATTATCTATTACTAAAATACTATATCCATTTAAACTTTTTAAAGTTAATTAAAATAATAGATGAACATATATACAATGCATTAAGAACAAAGGAATTAAATTACTAAAGCATTGCTATAAAAATATGTAGGAATTATACCCTGAAAATTTTCTATATATTCCAAATTCAATTTTTAATACAATGAGATAAATTTAGATGATCTGGCTTATTAATAAGTTCATAGAAAATGCTGGATTTTAGAATTTATAATTTGGTCAGTTTCATTCTGCACTTCCTCCTTTTCCCTGCCCTTCCTCTTTCCCCCTTAATCCTCTTTATCTACCCCACTGATGTCTCTTCTATTTCCATAAAATCTGCCCCCACCTTTATTTTGCTCTAGCTTCTTCATAAGAGAGAAAACATTTGATCCTTGAATTTCTGAGACTGGCTTATTTTACTTAGCATGACTATTCTCCAGTTTCATCCATTTATTAGCAAATGTCATATAACTTTCTGCTTTATGTCTGGCACCTGGATTGTTCCACAGTTTTGCTGTTGCTATGCTATGACTATTACTATGCCTGTATCACTATAGTATACATATTTTAGTATACTATAAATACCAAGGAGTGGATTAGGTGGTCCTATGGTGGTTTCATTCCTAGTCATTTGAGGAATCTCCATTTTGCTTTCCCAAGTGGTTGAACTAATTTCCAGTCCCATAAATAATGTATGAGTATACATTTTCCCCCCACATCCTTTCCATTATTTATTATTGTATTCTTGATGATTAACAGTCTAGCTGGAGTGAGGTGAAATCTCAATGTAGTTTTGATTTACATTTCCCTAATTCCTAAGAATGCCAGATATTTTTTATGTATTTGTTGGCCATTTGTATTTCTTTTGAGAAATGTATATTTTATTCTTTTGTTCCTTATTGGTTGGTAGTTTTTTTTTTTTTTTTGGTGTTAAGTTCTTTGAGTTCTGCCGTAGTCTGGCTGCAGCAAACTGCAGCAAAATAGCCCGGGGGGTGACGAACGACTTGTGTAGATTGATGCAGCAGGAGTGGGAGCCCTTTATTGTAGGACCAGAGCGATATTTATACATTCCACACAGCTTATCTTAATTAGCATAAACTAGATACATTAGTCAACCAATAAGAAATTTCCACACTTAATGGCTCACTGGCCTTACTTCACAAACCACTCCCTCTGGCATTTTGCCAGGCACCATCCAGACTTGTTTACAGACTTTAACATTCCCCTGGCAAAATGCCAGGCGGCGCCATCCTGACTTGTTTACAGACTCTAACAGAGTTCTTTATGTATTCTGGATATTACTTCCCTGTCAGAGAAGCAGCTGGCTATAATTCTATAGCCTAATTCTGTAGGCTCTCTCTTCATGTTCTTGTTTCTTTTGCTGTGCAAAAGCTTTCAGTAGCCAAATGAAACTAGATCCCTAACTCTCACCTTGCACCAAAGTAAACTCAAAATTGTCCAAAGTCCTAGGAAATAGACTGGAAACTGCAACTGCTAGAAGAAAACAGAGGCTTAACACTCCAATATATTGGCACAGGCACTGACTTTCTTAACAAAATCTCTAAAGCTCAAGATATAAAACCAAGAATCAATAAGTGGAATAGCATTAAACTTTAAATTTTTAAGAAGAAATCTCCACATCTTTCAGAAAAATAGACATTCAAATTACTAAGTTTTGAAGAAGATATTTATCTTTAAGCAAATATTTCCTGCCTTATGTTCCATTGTGAGTGCAAAAGTTGTATTTCTTTATGACTTGACTCTAGTTAAGAAAATAATAGTAACTATTGGTTTTACAATATATATATCATGGGGTTTTGTTTTTGTTACATATAAATATGTTCTCAGAGTCATTCTGACTGTCTGGTGGAAATAAGCACTCCAGCAAACTTTTCAGATATAAACTTTTTATATTTTTACAATAAAATCTTTGTGTTTAAAACCAAGTGTTTTATGTTCTTTGTTTGCAGTTTCCATTCCAAATAATCTTTCTTGAAGCCCTAAGATCCAAACATGTTTCAAGATTCAATACATCTTTATAATATGTTTTTGTGAATCATAGCATTCCAAACTTCTTTTAAGGAAGCAGATTCTTTATCTTCAAAACAAACTTGATATCACAAAGAACACATACATACATTGAAATCTTAGTATCTAAATCTCTTGGTTGAATGGAATTTCTAATTTAAAGTATGTGTCCTCTGCCTTCTTGTGTTATGTATTCTAGGGTTACTTGGAAGAGAGAATTATTCCATGTTGATAGTTTTCCAATTATTCCAATGTCTTGACTTTAACTGCTAAGTCCTTTCCTGGGTAGACGGAGTCCCCTACCTTAAGAGGCAGCCCTATCACAAAGCTTAGCATCTCTGGCCATGATGTCTGGATGGTTCGGTCTTATTTTAAAGTACCCTGTTAGGGTTCCTGGCATGCCTGAAGCCGGAATTCCAGAAACATATGGAGTCTTGATACATATGTGGACTCAGGTAACTCTAGGAATCAAGGAAGATGAGGAACTCAGTCACCCGAAAGACTACTGTCTCTGATAAGGAAGAGACCCATCTCATAACTTCAGAAACTCATGCTCAGTGTTTTAGTCAGCTTCTTCATCACTGACCAAAACACCTGACAAGGACAACTTAGAGGGGGGAAAAGTTTATTTGGTTCATGGCTTCAGAGGTTCAGTCCATGGTTGCAGGCTCCATGGCTCTGGATCTAAGGTGAAGCAGAACATCATTCATGACAGAATAATGTAGTGGGAGAAACAGTTCAGAATATGGCAGAGAATAGAACCCTGAAAGACATACTCCCAGTGACCTCTTTGCTTCAACTGTACCTTACTTCTTACAGGTACCATCCAAATAAAAATCAGTATCAGTGAATTAACCTAGTGATTATACAACACTCTTGTAATTTCACCTCTCAACATTTTGCATTGTCTCACACATTAGCCTTTGGGGAATACCTCATATATAATATATAACATTAAGTTATAGCAGTGTTGAGTGAAAATTCAGGAAGGTTTTTGACATATGAATAAGAGTGTTACTTTTCCAGTTTTAGTTCAGTATATCTTACTTAGTATTGTAATTTATTTGAGTATTTCAGTGGTAAACTTCATTTTCCCACACACACCATTACTCCAGCTGGTTAGAATGGATTTATTCCAAGTTTCAACATGTTTTAGATATGTCAGTATTCTATGGCTCCTGGGAAAATCAAGAGGAAACTATATTTTTTAATCACCTCTGTTATGGCAATATAAAACTTTCCCAATTAGGAACCATAACTATTCACTATTTTTAAGTAGGAGTGCAATGCTACCTCTATTCCTGGAAGAGAGAAGTATCCATTGTAGACTGGTTAGGACTTGAGACAAAAACAAACCTGGTACTCTCATGGCTTCTTACAGGAAAAATTAAAAGTTGTCAAGGTGTGATACAGAGCTCAATAAACATTCAGGGGTAATTTATAACTAGAGCCAGTCAAGAAGAATACCAGGGTTTGATTTACACAATTTTGTAACTATGTGTCACTCAAGATGTTGAGTATGCAGACTTAAGAACAACAATTGGTCCTTAAATGTACTTCTCCAAAATAATATATGATAACCTTTTTTTAATATTTATGTAGTGTGTTTTCTATTATATATTCACATACAAATAAATATGGGCCAATCTCATAAACATCTCTGCTAGAGATAAATATCTTGTGTCTTCTTGCTTATCCTTAATTAGTATGTCATTCCCCTGGCATGGCTGATTGAACCAAAAGTAGCTATCCAACCCCAGAGGAACCAATCCATAATCTAATCTGAAGTAATCAGCTTCCCTTTTGAGAATTTGAACTAAGACACACAGACACCTAATAAATTGCTAGCTGAGGTAATAGCAGATCATTAGAGTAAAGGCCCATAAACTCCCATGGCTCAGCTCCTTAGAGCTCTCTTATTTTCCAAGCCTACTCAAATTTAGATGTACTTTTTTCTTTAAATTTAAGAAATCTTTTTGTGACAGCAAATTCCATCATCTTGGACTAAGTTGAGTAGATTTTATTGTCTGCAACCAATTGTTTCTGACTAAAATAAATCAAAAACGATGTTTACTAAAAAACTGAGAAACAAATATTAGATTTCATCCCAGAATTATGAAATGTGTTGTTTCTACCTGAATTTAAAAACAGAGAAGCTATATTTTCTGTACATGATTTCTCCTTTTATAGGTCTTTTGTTTATTGCTTCATATAGGTTCCAGTATTTTCATGAACAACATAAATACATCTGTCTTCATTTACCGCCCCCTCCGCGCTACAAAACCCTTGTGGAAGGGCCTTGAGGTTTTTGGTATCACCCAGAACATCTAGAGTAGGGGTTTGTTTAATGCTTATTGGCTTTTTATAATCTTCTGTTTATATTTTTGGTACTGCATTCCTGAAAAAAACAACTGTGGTTCATTAAACACAGAAGAAACCCAAACTTTTCTCAGGATATGAGCAAGCACTGTTGTTTATAAGCACATAGCACTCAAGAAGGTATATGATGAAATTATGAGCATGGTATTTTAGGTTACTAAGGATGCACTGAAAACTTCAAAAATATTCATTTTTAGCCCATTCTTTTCTCAAAGGTTATACAAAAATCAGGGTGCTTTTTCTATAGCAAATAGCATATTGCTATCACTTATAGTATATTAAGACTTTAGCAATGGCCCTAAAAGTTCAGTTAATTGCTGTGTATATCATATCTTTACATCTTAGTGTCTAATTAAAATAATAGAACTCGGGAATCGATGTTGTAGAAAATCACATATGTATCATTCAAACATTATTTTTCTATCAAAACATATTTATTGCTTTTTAAAGAAAATATTCATGAATACATTTTGCTATTATACACCATTAGGAGTAGGTCTAGTATGAGAAATAATAAGTTAAATCTGAATTAAAGGAATTTACAATCTCCAGTAAATTTATATATGTATAAAAATATAAAACAACATATGAGGAATAGTGTTAAGAAATATTCTCAATGATTTGTGCTCAATCACTGACCCTATTTCTTCTGGCATTTTTATGATAGAATATGGGATTCTAGAATAAGTAAAGGCCACTCCCTGCAAATCAGCCCCTTAAAAATGTGTTTTGCACTTATATTAACAATTAAAAGTCATTTGGCTTAAATATTATATTTGAATATACACATATTTTGTTGGACGTTTAACTTCATTGATAATTCATTTCACAATTTAGCACTTCATTACTTTATACATTGCCTCCAAGAAAAATGTGTAGAAGAGTATGTATGGAAAAATGTTTTGAAAGTATGAGACTGATAAGACAGTTTTCAGTATACCTTACCAAGTAATTTTGCCCAACTAAAGAGCAATACATTGAATTTGGATTAATGGTTGAAATAATCAATCAGAGAAGTTGCTCTAAAAATTTTTGGTATGCAAATATTATTTATTTATGGTATTCAAAGTAACCAGTAATGTTATTTAAATTCAAATGGAGCATTTGACTTCAGAATTTTTCTAAATGCTGTATTTTTCTTCCCATTTTGAATTGTACGAGGTCATTTTCATCACTTCAAATTCATTATATTCAGATGTTGAAATGTAGATACTAAATACATTAAAATTACTTTTCTCTTTATTATTCATAGTATCAAGTGCTTGGAGAAGCTCTTAAAATCTCTAAGTTTGGGGCAGCTGCCTGGCAGTTTGCTTTTGGGACAGATTAATTTCTATGGCTCTTTACTCCTTCTGAACATGGACAATATGACTTGTGATTGCAAAATCTACCTTCTGATTGCAAAGTCTTCAATCTTAACTACTTCTTTAATGTGAAATATCTCCTTCAATTGAAACATTTCTTCCTTATGTTAGGTTAATTGTCTGAACTAAATCTACTAATCTGACTCCCTCCACCCTGCTATATAAAGGACCAGAGGCAAACTTTGTTTTTATTAACTGTCAATTGAAAAGCAAGAGTTTCCTGTTCTAAATAGAACTCTTGGTTCATATACAATAAATCTGCCCCCACCAAGCCACTTTTTACAATGTCTATTTGAGAGAGTCTTCCTGTCTGTTTCTTCTTTCAATAAAATGATTCTTATAGGACAGACAGAAATGCATTGTTCAGAACATCTCCTAGAGTTAAAACGACAAATTTGAAATCTCCAGCTAAATGTCACCCATCCTAAGTATTCTATAATTTTTAGTTGCTAAAGCATTACAAGGGCCAAAGAGAGAAGTAGTACTTATTTCTTAAGGAGCAGAGGGAATTTTGAATCTAAGGTCATAATAATAATAATCTCTTAAGAGGTTTTTACCAGTTTGTGAAATCTAGAACTGGAAAAAACAATACTATATGAAGGAATTGTTTTTATTAGTATTTTCCTTTTTACTAAATAGAAGGAATTTGTATAACTTTATACATAAAGTCATCCTGTATGTATGATAATATTAGAATCTCAGGATTCATTGTTTTGGGTCCCCCCCTCTACACACAATCTTGTTCACAAGAACTAGCATGCATGCGTTTCCCACCTCTCCTTCTTCCTAAGAGATAGAAAATTAGTATAAAATTATGTGTTGTCCCCTGTGTCTCTAAATAATTTTCACTCTTTATAATGATTTATACAAGCATCATGGGATTTGTTTTTACAAATTCTGAATTCATAAAGAAATTCATAAACAATAATAAAGAAATATTATACTTCAACTAAATTGCAAAGCAACCTACGATACAGATTTGCCAGGACACTTTGAAATTTGAATGCTTGAAAATGCCTGATCTTGTGCCTAAAACCAAGATAGAGATAAACAAAGATCATTATTGTCATTTTGTCTTATACTTTTGCAGATTCTGAGTTCTCATTTTCAGTTGACACTTTTACTTCGATTAATTGAACCAATTACATAGTGTTAACTATCCTGACCATGCTTTCTACATGACCAGCTTTAGATTAAATAGTCATTTTGCTTATGTAATATACTCTGCTAATTTTCACTCATTAAAATAAGGAACTTTGTCTTCAGGCCATCATAGAATCTCTGTCTGCTCTCTTCTCTTGTATCAAGTTCAGTTCACATGTTTATAGCCTTTCTGACCCCAGTAGGCATCTGAGTTTGCAATTCTCTGAGCTACAAAAGATCTAAGGTTCCATAGATCCATAGGAAGGTAATAAACAGAAGGATTATTTACAGTGTATTCAATGACATCACTGATTGGTTATTAAAGATCAGACTATAAAACCAAGATATTAGGAACTTAAATGTGGACAAACAATCTAAGTCCCATTAGCCTGAGGGAAAGCAGTGAGGATCTCATTTAATTTGTGGAAAGTTGGATAGAAGAAAGTCTGCAAATGAAATTAAGTGCTATGCCTCATTGAATGAGCTCAGAGCTCTCCAAGGAAAGATCCAAGTTCCAGTATACGACAAATAACAGGCACTGCTTTTAATTGAGCTGTAATTTTGAAATGGTTAGTTGGCAAAAGATATTGAGAAGAAGGATTCAAATGATCTAACTCTGTAGGAAACTGAGACACATCCATATCAATTTAGCTCTTAAGGATTCAAACTGAAATAAAAATGTTATATTTTAATTTTTACTTTCTGTTGACCAAGTAATGTCCAATTTACATCCTCCTATGTCTCCTCCAAAGAAACTAGATCTAATCTTGGAGGTTCTTAATCAGATCTTTCATCACAATGGGTTCAAGGATCAATTTTTACAATCATTATTTGACATTTTCTGCTCTATCATCCATTTGGCCAATTGGCCAATTTCTTTGGATCAGAAATATGGGGTCATACTGAAGCAACTGCCTTTTCACTCAATTCATTTGCAATCTATCTTTAAATGTCAAAATTTTAAATGGGGCAAAGTCAAGGCAACTGACAGCTCTTCAGCTGAAAACCAGTACACTACACACTTTCTTCAGCATTCTCTCTTCTAATTTATCAATTATAGATCTTGCATTTGAACAATTTTATTTTGTATAGACTTTTTCTATTAAAGTTATATAAAAGTTTCTTCAAATGTAATATCAGTCTAATAATTTAACACATGACAACTCTTTAAACCCTGGAGAAGCACAGATTCCTCTCACCATTTTTTTTTTGTTTTTTTATAAATTTGTCAAGAAATGACTTTGTTTTAGTCCCCTAGTCATATCTGGTGGCTGGATGGAGGATGACGAGGCCCAGAAACAGAAGATATGAACTTGAGTTCTGGTTCTGAGACCTGATAGCTTAAGTGTTTGTTGTTGTTGTTGGCTTGCTTGTTCCTTTGTTTAAAAACTCCCTTAACCTCAGAGATCTTCCATCTTCACATCTGTTCAATAGAGGTAAAGTCCCTTGTCCATTGAGTTGTTGTGAACACTAAATGAAACAACAGGTATGACAGAACTTTGTGAATGGTTGATCACTATGTTAGGTGCTAACATTAATAGTTTTTTCTATAAATTGAAATTTATATATTAAATGGAAATTGGCTCTGTGAATTGGACTCATTCATATTGGCTCAAATGCCCAATTAATTCTAATAGGGCAATAAATAAAATTTAGACACAAATGAATTTGAACTAACTTTTCTGGACAGGCTGATATTGGGACAATTTAAAGTTTTTCAAGTTGCTTCATTTTGTATAACTTTGCAAAGATATGGCTAATTGTCCAAAGCTTACTTTAAAAATAAAGATTAATAGTACTCTGATAAAGGTTTTTATTGTATAATTTTAAGGTAAAGTTTTTAAATTATTAGTAAATAACATTGGAAACTAATTAAAATGATGTAAAATCATTCACCACTCCAAGAAAAGAACATGATGCCATTAGGGGTTAATTAAAATATTTTTCACATGAATTGCACAGATTTTGTGTCAATTTGATGAGATTTATAAATGCATACAGCCATGTAAACATGTCAAAATACAGAATATTTTTTATTTCCATCATTCTAGATAGTTCCCTAGTGTCCTCTCCCAGTACTGTTGTATGCAACCATGGTAATCATTCTTGTTATAATAGATGATTTTACATTAATGGAGTTTCATAAAACTTGAGTAATAAAAATAAGTACTTTTTTGTGTGTCTGACTTCTTGAAATGATTTGGTGATTCATCAACACAATTCTAATTTGTTGCATTTTTATTTATTGCTGACTAATATTTTACTGTCTGAATATACTGCAATTTGGTTATTCATATATATAATTTTTTTAAGAGAGAGAGAGAATTTAAAAAAAAATATATATATATATATATATATTTTAGTCTTCAGCAGATACAACATCTTTGTTTGTATGTGGTGCTGAGGATCGAACCCGGGCCGCACGCATGCCAGGCGAGCACACTACCGCATGAGCCACATCCCCAGCCCCTATATAAATTTTTTAATAGATATATGTATATATATTTAGTTGTAGATGGATAAATACCTTTATTTATTTATTTTATTTGGTGCTGAGGATCAAACCCAGTGCCTCACAGGTGCAAGGCAAGCGCTCTACCACTGAGCCACAAACCCTTTCCTCTATGTATGTATATATTGTACAGTTTAGTTATTTCCATTTTAGGAAAAGTTAGAAGAAAACTATCTTTTGAAGGTCATATATTTCATTCCTTTCAACTAAACACCCATAAATAGTACCACTGAGTCAAAGGATAAGTGAATGTTCAATTTTACAAGAAATTGAGGTTTTGCCTTTTAACAACCTTTTATGTAGAAATTCTCTCTGTATCTTGAATGTAAGTTCTTTGTCAAATTATGCACTGAAAATAAATATTTCTAGTATTAACTATTTTTCATTCTCTTAATGATGTTTTTGATAAGATGAATAGTTAACTTTGATGTTGTTTTCATTTTATTTTGTAGTTGATGCTTTTAGTGTCCCCTATGAAAAAGATTTGCTTATTTCAGATCACAAATATGTTCTTTCATGTAATGGGTTAGGTTTTTACCTTTAAGTCTATGATCTATCTCAAATTAATTTTCTGAGAACTAGGAGTAGAGATACATTAAAATATTTTTTATCCAGTTTATCCAGCACTCTTTGTTGAGAAAATGATCCTATTTCTTTGGATCATCTTGGGAATCCTGTGGAAAAGCATCTATGTCTAGGTTTGTTTCTGGACCTACTCTTCCCTCAATTAATCTATCTGTTCCTACTGATTTCTATGCCACATTATTTTAAATCAGTGCTTTATACTAAGTAAAAATTCAGTATGAATCCTCCAACAAGTTTTTTATTATATTTTTGTTTTCACTACCCTTGTCATTATGAATGTGAACTTTATAATAATCAAATTCTGAAAAAAATTCTGTTGAGATTGTTGTTAAGGTCACATTGAAATACAAACTAATTTGCAGGGAATTTATATTTAATAATGATTCTTACAACTAATAAAATTATACATATGGGGGAAAATATTCATTTTTTAGGCATTTATTCTCTGGTTTCTTTTAGCAATACTTTGTTGTTTCTAGTTATTAGAGGGCTTGTACCTCTTCTGTTAATTTTATTTCCAACTATTTGATGATCCTACCATAAACCAATTTTTTCTTGATTAATTTCTTTTCCAATTATTGCTTTCTAGTATATAGTATTACATATTTGTTTCCTATAACCATGTAAGAAACAAACTGAAAATCTTAAAACAATATCCATTTATTATCTTTTAGATTTGTAGGTCAAAAGAGTGTGGAACAACTGCTTCCTGTTTTCAGGATATTCTATGATAAAAATCTAGGTAAAGGCCATACTAAGTTCTTGTCTAGAGCCACAAGTGGTGAATCTGCTTCCAAGATCATGTAAACTATTGGCATAATTCACTCCTTGCACTTGTAAGACTGAGTTTCCTGCTTCCTTCTGGGTATTCAGCTAAGGGTGAATCTCAGCAGATGCCCACATTCCTTATCAGGGGGCCCCTTCTGCCTTCAAAGCCAGCAATTGAAAATCTCCTTGTCAAATCACTCTCATACTATGAATATCTTTGATCAGCATGAGACCTGTCCCTTTTAAAGGCTCACTGGACCTGCTGAGGATAATCTATTTAAGGACAACTAATTAGGGATCTTAATTACATCTTGCTGCTGCTGCTGCATTTCAGCTTTGAGAGTGGTGCTCAGCATACAATAGGTACTCAATATATTTATTAAAGTAATAATTGAATGATTATGCAGCAAGACTCTGATAGGTGGGTGGATTTCCCAGAATACATCATGATTCTCATAATTTGGGTAATGCTACGTCATGATTGCGTAAATGATAGGCTCCCATAAAATCGTTTGCTGTAATCACAATTAATCCTCAGTTTATGATTGCACTTTTAGTTTACACTAACATTTCATCTGAATTTCTTGGGAAATGATGATAGTTGTTATTTACGGCTTAGCATTTGCAGGACAGAGATGAATGTCTTTAATCAGCACATTGTCACAGGAAAAAAATATCGATGTTTTTCAAACATGAGTAACCAAATGCTATAATATTGTAATAGTTTCATTAGGTAAAGACTATGTTTATGTCTAGGATGTGCCTCGAAATGTGCTCAAAACATCTCACCACAATCATTATATGCTCTATTAATTCTGTTTTGCAGAGAGAAACCTTAAAGCTTAGAGAGGATATTAACAGGCTGGTTCATGAAAAGTTGTTCTTGAAATTTAGGCAGCCTGACTCGAGAGGGATTCCTCCATGCTACACTATACCATTGTTAAACAACATGAATTTTTATAATGTATTAATTTATTCAAATTATTTCTCACTGGAAATGTATAAAAGAATGGATTACTTTAGAAAAAAAGAATTGATTTTAAAAAATGATAAAATAAGGAGGTTGAAAAATTCCCCTTAATCTTACAGGGACAGACTAAACATATGTTGATATATTCCTGTTTCTTTCCCAAAAGGCAATGTGAATTACTGCAATACATAACAGACATTTTATGTTGTTTGACCTCTAAAGAATAAGATTATAACCTTTATATTTTACTGATATATAGAAAGGATTAAATTGAGAAATGAGGCTATAAAAACCTTTCATATTTCATCCTTTGGATTTCTTCTTTACAGGGTGGATTCTCTTTCTCTATACGGTGAACTATAGATCATAGGCCACCATTTCTCTACTTAATAGATCAATCATCAGGTGGTGGAATGTATACCCATGACATTCAAAATGTAGAAAGAGCAACAACTACCCACTGTTGAGAAACAGTGGTTTCTTCTCTGTGCTATGCAAACTCTTGCTAATGAACCTGAATCTGGTAAACATGGACAGATAACATGTTTTGTACCATAAATATCTCATGGAGTGATGCACGATCTGGGAAGGGTCATGAATATAAGGAAGAATAGGGAGAAGGATGGAAGGTAGGAATAAGAGGTAATGCTCTTTTAATTATTTCTTATTGAGATATAACTAACATACCACAAATATGTATGTATATAAAGTGTATAAATGAATAAATGTTGATGTGTATGTGTCCATGAAACCATCATGATAATTAAGATAATAAATGAATCCATCACCACGGAATCCACCTCCTTCATAATCCCGTCCTCTATTTTGTCTGGCATATTTTACTCAGGATAATTATTTTGAGATAATCTGATAGCTCATCCCTTTTTTTTTAATGATGGATTGTATTCCATTGTTTATGTTTGTATCAATTTGTCTATCTACTTAGCTGTTGATAGGCATTTGTGTTGTATTTAACTTGGGCTATTAGAAATAAAGCTGTAAAGAATGTTGATGTTTAAATCTTTGTATGGTCATATATTTTCATTTCTCTCAGGTGAAAATCTAGAAGTGAAATGGCTAGGTCACAGATGCCTAAATTTAACTTTGTAAATATTAACATGTTGATTTAAAACAGTTTTAGATTTTACAGAAATAATTAACTGAAAAGTCCAGAGAGTTTCCATATATACCGTATCAGCTGTATTTCTCTCCCCAATTTTCTCCTCCTGCTACATCTCCCAAGTGGCAAGGTATTGAAGGGCACCACTGTGTCTAACTCAATGCATTATTCTTGACTAATGTTCATATTTTACATTAGAGTTTCCTCTTGATGTTATGTATTCTATGGATTTTGACAGACGTGTATGACAAATGCCCACTATTTTAGTATTATATAGAGTTAAGTTTCACTGCCCTAAGAATCCTCTCTGCTCCTCCTATTCCTCCCTTCTTAACATTGCATAAAATAAAAATTGACAGAGAAAAAAATTCAGAAAGGAAGTATGATATTCTCTTTCTGGAATAGAAAGAAGAGGTGAGCAGGAACATGGCAAAGTTTGGAAAATCAGAGCCAAAGCACTTCCTATGTCTATCCCTCACTGGCAGTAATGAAAACTGATGTCAATGATGTTGCTGTCCTTTCGGAGTAGAATTGAGTAGAATTGAGAATTAAGTTACTGAGCACAAGTCCAGTGACCAGGCAAGACTTAAGCTCAGAATTTGTTACTTTCTGAAAATACAGTGTCAGGAAAACTGGAAAGCAGGGATCGTTTATAAATGAACAATTAACATTTTAAAAGCCTAGTTTCAGTAGGGCACAGTGCTGGAGATAATAATATTTTACAAAGAAATAAACCAGCTGATGGTTTTTAACAGAATATTCTAGATGTAGATTTTCAGAGCCTGTCTCTTACACCTGGGAATATTAGCCTTGTCTGTTTTCACAGGTCAAATGTGGGGATGGAAAAAATCAGATTTGAATGAATGAATTAAGGGTACAGGGGATGTTTTGAGAGGTGCCGGGAATACTTGCCTTCCCAAGTGTCTGCTCCCCTGGTTTGTCACCTTTTCTTATACAGAGAAGTTGATTGCCTTAACTTGTACATGTTTGGAGTTGTGTGTGTCCCTCTCTGTACTTTTGTATTATTCAATTTGCTGCATTATTTTTTTCTTAGTTGAGGCACTGATAGAATAGAAGTTGATACAGGCAGAAGGAAGTAATGAAGCAACATAATTATAAAGTTACTAACATCTGAATATATTTATGAATACCATTTGAGATAAGATTCACTTATTAGAGATAACTTATTCAAGAAACATGGGCCCCAAGGCTTTAGTTAGATTTAACAGAAATTTAATGAGCACTTATTATGTAGCAAAATTATATTTGGCTCATTAGCATGTTGTTTTATTCTGTATAACTTCATTAACAGCTAACTATGATTTCATTCATTCAATTCTTTAAATTTTCTCATGTTAGGTTTCAATAGTTTCAGGGGATAAATAACAATATCATAATAATAGTCAAAATAATATGTTTTAGGTATATCCAGATTATCAGGTAGACTTCCAAGCACCACTTTTAAAAATCCTTACACCAAAACAAAAATTCAGGGGAGTGGGACAGGAAGTATTATTTTAACAGAGACCTCTTCTTTACCATTTAACATCCCCATCTACCCCAGTATTACATCTTGAAACATCTGTTGTTTGGACTATTGATAGCTGTGAAGCCATTTGAAAACATATTGTTGCTACCATGTATGAGTTAGTAATGCTTTCACCATAAGTGACAGAATGATTTGCTCATTCATATTGACTAAAATAACTAAGACCTTGGATTGTCTCATTTAGCAAAAATTCTGGAAGTCAGTAATTCCAGACTTGGTGTAGAAATTCAATACTATTATCAAGGGCCTAGTTTATTGTTTAAATTTTCTCTGCCAATCTCAGATTGTTGAAATTGTTGCTTCTTTTGATCACATAGTGGCTGCTAGGGCACCTCACATTATAACATTCTAAGCAGTAAGAAAAGAAAGCAGACACTCAAGCAAAAGGTGCTTTTCCTGCTGTTTTATTAGACAGAGAAAGCCTTTAGGAAAGTATAAGCAGAATGCTGTTTACATCACAGGGGCTGGAACTAGATTACATGGCCATGTTACAGTAAAGGATTACTGATCAACTTAAACTAATCACTGTTTATATTCCCAGTCTGGGCAAAATTCCAATAAAAAAAGGCAAGGTATGCACCAAGGCACACGCCTGTAATTTCAACTACTCAGGAGACTAACTCAAGTTACGAAGTCAAGACCAGCTTAGGCAACATAGCAAGACCACATTAAAAAAAAAATTGGTATTCTTCTGACAAGTGTGAAGGAGGTGAGGGCCGGTGGCTGGTGGAAGTACTCAACAAGGTCTGCTATTCTGTGGGGACTTTGGATATCCACCTCAGTGCTGCTCTGCGGAAGCACCATACTGGTATTGGTTAATGAGATTTCCCCTCCCTTTGCTTTTGGATCACTCTTTTCATGCATGCTAAAGCCATGGTTACTTTTTTTCTACTGCACCCCCCTGCATTATTGCATATGAAACTGCCCTGGTGATGACAGGAAGGGTCAAGAGTGAAAAGTTTTGTGTTTATGACCCTCCTTGCTCTCAGCAATGAGACATTTCACTTCAGCAAGCCTGTGTCTGAATCCTTCTGCAATTGGATTTCTTTTCTTTCATATAATCCTTCACACTCTTATGTGAAACCAACATCTTTTGTTCCCATATTCTCCATAGAAATATCTGAAACCTAGTGTGAGGAAAACTTGTAATCTATATGAGACCCTTATATCCAGGCATCTTCTACCTGGATTCCACTCTTCTATTCATATGGATCTTATTTCTTCTCATTCATGATTTTGAACCAACTTATAACACAATGGCTTTTCACGATTATGAAAAACAAATGGAAAAGAGTGAATTTTTTTATTTCTGCTTTCTTGACTCCAATTACCTTCAAATTTTCCACATTAATCCACAATAATTCTAAAGTAAACTGTAGAAATAGTGTAGAAAACAATTTTGAAACTAAATTTCCCAAGTAATCAAGTTCTGCTTTTAATTTAGGAAGGCAATAATTTATTCTATGCCAAAAATGTGATATTTGAAAGCACATCTTATAATTCAGGTTTATTTCTCTTTAGATTAATTCTATTGAGCACATAAGAATGAAAATTTTATGACCTATTTTTAATTGCCTGCAACATGTTTAAAAGTCAATAACATAGAGACCCCCACCTGAGCTCAGGCCCCACCCAGATCCATCTCATGACCTGTGCTGGAGTCAGGGCCTAGGGTAAGTCTGGGTTCATCCTGCCACCTGCAGACCCCTCTCCCCCCAGTGCTAAGGCCCCTGCCATGATCTGCATGGGAGGCCAGGCCCAGTATAGGCCTGGGTCCACCCCACCACCACCACCTGGGAGCCCAGATCTAACCCACTTTCACCTTGAGAAACTGCAGCCATCCCCATAGTCTTTCCCATAAAGTAGCCTCTACCTTGGAACAAAAGATAGGGCCTAGAAGCAGCTGCATCTTGGAGCAGGCATCCCAAAGCCAGTGTAAGGCCCACCCTGCCAGCCTCATCTCTGAAAGACATTGGATCTTTCATGGGGCACCTCCACTGCTATCTTGAGTTAACTCCTGCTATTACCGCCACCACCTATAGTTGCAGTAGCATCCATCCTGGGACACTGGCACTCTGCCACTGAGCCACAACCCCAACCCAGGACAGAATCTTAAAGGCTGCAAGAGAGAGGAATCAGATCACAAAGAGGAGGAGACCAATGTGTATCTCAGCAGATTTTTCAACCCAGACCCTCAAAGCCAGGAAATCATGGAACAACACATACCAAGCTCTGAAAGAAAATAGATAGTTACATACTATAGTTGCAATGGGCAATGTTAGATTTGTGTAGCTTTCAAGAAAGTTCATTGTTTAATGTTACTGTTATGTGGACAGGTTCAGGTGCAGCACAGCTTGGTGAAACATTGTGTTTGCCTAACAAGAGAGTTTCTTTATTCCTAGGATCTGTGTCTCTGAGATCATGGTGGAGGCTGATAAGACTCTAGCACAGAGCCTCCTCGTGTAGGGTATTACAATAGTAGTTAGACATCCTCTGTCTTTACACAGAAGTTTTCCTAGCAGTCAGGCATTCTGTGTCTTTGCACAGAAACTTTCTAGCCACCAAGCATGCCACAGTCATGAAGCCATCAGAATCCACAATCCCAAACACAGAACCCTTACAGAATGGCAATTATTAAGAATATGAGTAACAATAAATGTTGGCAAGAATGTGGGGGAAAAGGTTAGACTCATACATTACTGGTAGGACAGCAAATTGGTGCAAACAATCTGGAAAGCAATAAGGAGATTCCTCAAGAAAGTAGAAATGCAAACATCATTTGACCCAGTTATCTCACTTCTCTGTGTGTGTGTGTTTATGTATATTTTATATATATAATATAATATGTATATTATATTATATATATAATATATGAATTTTATTTTATTTTTTTATTGTTGGTCGTTCAAAACATTACATAGTTCTTAATATATCAAATTTCACAGTTTGATTCAAGTGGGTTATGAACTGCCAATTTTACCCCGCATACAGATTACTGTATCACATCAGTTACACTTCCATTAATTTACATATTGCCATTCTAGTGTCTGATGTATTCTGCTGTCTATCCTATTCTCTACTATCCCCCCTCCCCTCCCCTCCCCTCCCCTTTTCTCTCTCTACCCCCTCTACTGTAAATCATTTCTTCCACTTATATTATTCTTATCTTACCCCTCCATTCCTCTTATATGTAATTTTGTATAATCCTGAGGATCACCTTCCATTTCCATGCGATTTCCCTTCTCACTCCCTTTCCCTCCCACCTCTCATCCATGTTTAATGTTAATCTTCTTAAGTCAGAGAGCATTAACAAATTTCCACACATAATATTGAGATATGTTAAGGTAGAGGAAGAGATCTGGAAATAACTTGCAAACACCAGTAATATTTATCAGACAATAAGTTCCAATTCAAGTATTGAATTATTCCTTCTGTTTTCTAATATCTGACTAATCTAGACCAGTTTGACAGTCCTAACATCATATGGCAATCAACTTGGAAACCTTAAAAAGAAACATCAACATTGAGTAACTACTCTGGTTTAATTTTTCTCAGGTAGAGCACTTACAACTGAGAATCACTTTCTTGGGGAACATTACTGAATTTATGTTTATTTTCTTCTAAGTAGATATTAATGCTTGCAACATAATTTCAGTCACTTGGTTTATAATGACTTTATTTGCATCTGTGGACTATTACGGTAGCAACCATAGGTTGTTAAGTGTAATGTATGCAATTAAAAATGTTAAAGGGATATGAATAGGAAAAGAACTCAAACTATTCCTATTTGGAGACAACATAATTCTATATTTAAGAGACCAAACAAATTCTACCAGGAAACTTTTAGAACTCATAAATGAAGTGAGCAGAGTAGCAAGACATAAAATTAACACCCATAAATCAAATGTGTTCCAATACATCAGTATGAATCTACCAAAAGAAACTAGTAAAACTACTCCATTCAAAATAGCCTTAAAAATAACATTTGGGAATCAATCTATAAAAACAGGTGGAAGACCTCTACAATGAAAAATACAGAACACTAAAGAAAGAAATTTAAAAAGATAAAAACAATTGAAAAAGAACAAAGAAATTGAAAAAGACCCCCCCAAAAAAAAATACAAGCAAGATTAAATGTTGGTGATGATGTGGGAAAAAGGTACACTCATATATTGCTGGTTGGACTGCAAATTAGTGCAAGCACCCTGGAAAGCGGTATGGAGATTTCTCACCAAACTTGGAAAGGTCTAGCATTTGACCCAGTTATCCCATTCCTCAGGTTATACCCAAACATCTTAAAATCAGGATACTACAGTGATGCAGCCACATCGATGTTTATATCAGCTCAACTCACAATAAACAAACTATGGAACCAATCTAGGTGTCCTTCAACAGATGAATGGATTAAATAAAATGTATACAATACACAATGGAATATTACTCAGCCATTAAAAAAAAACAAAATCATGTCATTTTCCAGTAAGTGGATGAAACTGGAGAATATCATGCTAAGTCAAATAAGCCAATCCCCCCCCAAAAAAAACAAAGGTTGAATGTTTTCTCTCATATGCAGATGCTGATTTCACAATAAAGGTGGGTGGGAGTAGGGAAGAATAGAAGTACTTTGGATTTGAAAAAGGGGAATGAAGGGAAGGGAGGGGGATTGGAAATCAGAGCACTGGTAGAGTAAGTTGAACATATGATTACAAAACCAATGTAATTCTACATCATGTATTACAAGAATGAGATGTTATATTCCATATATGTATGTCAAAATACATTCTACCATTAGGTATTACTAATTAGAATTAAAACAATAAAAAATAAAAATAAAATATTAGGACTGGGGTTGTGGCTCAGCAGCAGAATACTCGCATAGCATGTGCAAGGTGCTGGGTTTGATCCTCAGCACCACATAAAAGCAAATAAAATAAAGGCATTGTGTCCAACTAAAAAAATGTTTTAAAAAATAAATTGTTAAAATAAAGAACTTTCATCCTTCTGTAAAGCTGCTTTTTTAAAATCCAAATACAGTCAATTCCTTCTAATCACTTCATATCTTTCTCCACTGATATTAATAAAATGATGTTCTTCTGCTGTTTAATTTTTGGCTCACATATCCCATGTAGGTAAATGTTCTTATTGATTATGTCTTCCAATATGCTGCTATTTCAAAGACATACCAGGGGTTGAACTCAAGGGCACTCGAACGCTGAGCCACATCCCCAGTCCTATTTTGTGTTTTATTTAGAGAAAGGGTCTCACCGAGTTGCTTAGTGCCTTGTTTTCGCTGATTGGCTTTAGGCTTGTAATTCTCCTGCCTCAGCCTCCAGAGCTGCTGGTATTACAGATGTGTGCCATTGTGCCCAGCTCAAATATATATTTTAACATCAATTTAGCCTTATGTTTGTTATTTTGATTCTTTGATCTTGATCATCGTTTGCTTTGAAAACAATCTTGTGCTTTAATCAATTATCTTAAAATTTAAAAAATAACTTTTATAATAAATTCTAATAGTTTCTGTTGTTATAGAATCTATTTTAAATATAGATTTCAGTTTCTCATACAAGAGACATGGCTTAGTTACACAGTGCCTAGTTCTCTGCCTGCTCCCAGTTTTTCAGTGTGGGCATTCTAGATAACTGCCTAATACAACCACTCTCTGATGGTTGTATGACCTCCCTTTTTTGGACAGCTAAATTCAAGCTACGTGAGTTGACCTACTGTCCTTTCACCTATGCATTGTCCAAATAGGCTTCAGTAACCATCTCTCAGTCACAGTGTGACTCTGTAAAACTCATACTACGCTGCTCTAAAAATCACCAATTAGAAAAACCTGCAGGAAACCCACCAAGATAATATCCTGGACCCCAAAAAAGGCCTGAGCCCACAGATGCCCCACATGAACCTCAGGTGTAGTATGCATGTTCTGAATGGAGCCCCACATCACATTGGCTCTGTGAAGCATGCTGCCTTCTTCTCTTGGGATCTATACAGAATAAATCAATGGCTTTTGTTATTTCTTATGCTTTGTAGAGTTTTCTCCAACATACCTAGTTCTAACCTCTTTCCCAGACAGAGCTCTCATAGAGAGTGGCTGTTTGACAGGAACAAACTGGACACAGGTCAGATAAGAATTCCAAGGGTGACTGCATATACAAACCAGTTTCCTGTGAGAGAAAGACCTAGTTACAGACACTTAAACATTATATCATCTTGTCTAATGAAGAATTATCACCAACGAGGCACATTGAAAACATTCACAACCAGATTCCTTGGATTCCTGGTCAGGCCAGCACTGGATTTTAAAACTACTCTCACAGCTCAAAATCAAATAGGAATAATAGCAGCTTTCCTTGCAAAGGCGGCAAAGTCTGGTAAATATACACTCTCCATACAAATATTGTCTTTAAAGCTTACTGAGGTTTCATGAATCCCATCATTAAATTTTATCCCATTTAAAGAATAAGTCTCCTGTTGGAATGCAAATGCCCTGGAAAAGACACAGTCCTTAAGTCATTAACCAATATGAGCCCTTGTATGAGGATTAGTTTGTCAACTATAATTTTAGAAATTGAAGGGCAATCTTCACAGTATCCTGCCTTAGAGAAGGTAAAGGTTAATAAGGATGCAAGGCTTTTGAAATGCTAAAGGGAAGAACTACATAGTATTGCCAAGAGAGCTCATCATGACAACATTGTAAAGTCAAGGGACCAGAGACAGCAGAGTCTCCATGTGAGCCCAGGATATCTAGAGAAGTAGAAAAATGTAGGAAAATGTGACCTAAAATTGCCATAGAAGGTAGATATTAGAAATGGAAAACAAAAGTCTGCCTATTTCCCAGATTTGATGTCAACTTCTCCTTTAGACTGAACTTCCATTTAAATGCGGAAAAATGGCCAATCACCCTTCTGCTTCCTGTATAATGATGCCTCCAGACAAGAGCCTCTGCAGTTTAATGGAATGAACTGATATGAGGCACATGGGCCCAGGATCATGTACTGCAGCTCAAATATTAAACAGCTGTGTACTAACTAGGACCATTTACTAAATGTCCTTGTTTATTTCAGTTTCTTCATCTCCAAAATATAACTGAATATAGAGCAGCCAAAACATAGTTAATGCTCAAAAAATGTGGTCTGCTATAATTTTTGTTATAAAAGATAAGATAAAAATTCAGAATTAAACACAGTTCTTGACATCTTATATGCAAAACAAAGAAGGTGACATGGATTCTAAGTATATATACACAATGATCAAATTCTGTGATGCAGTGATCACTATTTTTATAACACAAGATTGCAAAGATGGTGGACATACACAGTCACACATTAATAGTTAAGAATGTGAGGGTTTGGTTACATTCAGATGGGAAGGAAAAAATTGGAAATGCCTACTGAAATATGTGACTTTCTTTAGAAAAAAAATTGTTTCTACAATCTTCCAGAAAAAAATAATGGAAAATATTTTAATAAATATTCTTAAATGTCTCAATGTTTACAGAGAATTTTATAAATTTGGACTTAAACTGTCTTCTCACATCTCAAAACACCCAATTATAACATAACTGCAGAAAATGTCATTCAAGATTTTGGCAATGTTCTTCTTTCTTGCATATGATTTGACTATAGCTATTACAAACCGTGTCACATCATGTGTCAAATTAACTTGCTGAATTGTTATAGATTTCTCCCATATAGTTAATATTTCTGATCACATATTTCTTATATACCTTAATATTTCAAACCCAAGAACCTTCTATTCTGAAGTACACTAAAGTTATTATATATTAATTTTATTATTCTTTTTGGAAGCAATTGATAGTAAGAATGGTAAAATTTTCTTCTACAATGTTTTTAATCACCATCCTGTATTTGAGATGCATTTTAAAAATATCTTTGTGTCTTTCTTCCATAAAGATTCAAGTTAACTAAAACTAATCTGTTCACTGAGAGCATTGAGAAACCTTGGGAAACTCGCCAAGTACATCCACAATTTTGGTTCAGACATACAGCGTTTGCAAAACCTGCTTCATTCACAAAAGTTTAAACATCTGCTCTTCTTCACAACAGGTCTGTAGTGTACCATAATCCAGGATCTAGCTAATAGGGGAATGTTGGCTCACTGCTATGCTATCTGCTTCAAGAAATTGTAGTTTTCTCAGGGCATTAGAATTTTCAACTCATTAGTAATAGGATTTTATTGTTCTCATATTTGACTTTCAGCATAATGCTAACAGCTGACAAAAGAAAAATTTCAAAGTAAAAATCAGTATCTTAATGTGTAGTTACAATATGTACTTTTTGAAATAAATGCTGAAAAGAGATTTTCCCGACTTTCATAAATGTTTTTCATTTTCTAATTTTTCTAATGCACCTTTTGATTCAAATTCTTCTAGCTTGATCATGAATTGGTCTTTTCTGTTAGATCCTTGTACATGAATAACAAGCATTCTAGCAGCAACAGCTGTGCCAATGCTGCTGTGATAAGAAAAGGCAAAATTATTTTTAACACAACTTGCTAGTTTTTCACATTATTCAAGAACTAAAACTAGGTTATGTGTTATAAATCTACCAGACAAGCTGTTCAGCCTGCAGGCTAAGACCCTTTATGTAGATCTAAGTATCTTTAAGAAAATTCATGTTTGGCTGAATACAATGGCACATGGCTGTAATTACAGTGACTTGGGAGGCTGAGGCAGGACCACAAGTTTGACAACAGCTTGACCAACTTAGCAAGACCTTATCTCCAAATAAAAAAAGAAAAGGGGCTTGTGATATAGCTCAGTGGTGGACTGCCCAAATAAATGAATAAATTAAGAAACATTCAGCTATAACTTCTATTATTTTTAGTACAGTAACAAAATGCTGATAAATACATTAAAATATGCCACTCACTCAGGCTGTGAAATTTTGAAAAGGCCAAGCTTTAATAAGACAGTGAAGATTATACCAGGCTAGAAATATTTGCAATCATTTCTAATGACTTGGGATATACAGAGCAAAGGAAAAAATATTAATTTATTTTAATGACAGTTTTTGAAAATAGAATAATAAGTATTATAAACACATCTAATTGTACTTCAGGTTTTGATATAATAAGGGTCTTAAATATATACCTCTAGAGAGTTCATGTTTAGTGAAACACTAGAGGACATTGAAAGTCTTTATTCATTAAGTTTTTTATTCAACTGTTTTATCAGGAGAGAACTCCTACATTTTTAGTATTGATGATAAATTATGGTTTCCATATTACCAACTGCACTTTAGCAATTATCTCAGAACCCATCCCCTTCTCATGGTGGACATTTTACTTTGGAAATGTGACTTACACTTCAGACAGGGTTCTGTAAAACAATGTCAAGAAGGCAGCTGAAAATGTGCAGCATAGATGCCTTGACCTTATCCTCATTCACTCTTACTGGACACATGATAAATGACTGCAGTTGAAGATTCTTTTGGTGTTTCAGCTTTCATTTTTGCCCTTTTCATGTTCACCTTCCACAACCCAGATCGCTTTGTATCCACTCCTAATTTTTTTCCCTTTTTCTTCTTTCAGATCATTTACTCCAAGTCAGAATAAGATGTCAGAAGCCCTTAACTTAAATTATGATGGTCCCCCAAAAGGTATAAACAACCATCTCATAAAATAGGAAATCATACCATGTTAAGCCCAACTATTATTTATCATTCCTATTGCTCCCATTTGTTTCATTTTTTTTGTATATTTTCACTTTATGTCCTCCTAGATCTCTACCCAAGTGTTTCGTTTTAAAGGGTGATAGACAACTTGGAGGATTAGGAAGAGAATAAAAAAGAAAAAGTAAAGGAAGAAAAGAAGGGGGGCTGCTAAGTGATACATTAGGAATGTATGTTGCCAGAAGATGTTTCAAATTTTTCTTTTTACTGACAACATAAATGAGTTGATTCTGTTGTCAGTTTTGTTGAGTTTTTTGTTGATAGGATCTTATTGCTTACCTATTAGCTAATTTGTCTTGTTACTTTATCTGTCCTTCCTTTAGTCTACTCAACCTCTGCATCTGGGATTTTGAAAGTGTGATCCTCAGAACAAAAGTATCCATATCACCTAGGAACTTGCTGGAAATGCAATGCAAATTCTCAATCCTCACTCACCCCTAATCTCTAGGGGTGTCCAGTAATGTGGTCTTCAGGAGATTGTGACACACCCAAGCTTTGAAGTACCACTCCTCTGCATAATTTCTCTAAAGCACAATTTTCACCATGCTCTGGATCCTCTGTTTAAAATATTTCAACATCTTTTTCAAATTCAAAATGCAGCCCAGGCCATCATAGCATAAGAGGCAATGAGGCCTGACTCTCATCCTCCACAGCTTCAGTTCTAACCAACACCAGTGTGACAGCACAGAAAAATTCACTTACTTGCCCTTGTTGCCTTTGCAATTAGTGGAAAATTTTATGAACCTTCCATAATTGGTGATTAGTGGAAAATTCTATGAACTTTCTAGAGTTAGAATATTGCCTTGTTACTCTTCAGTACCCCTTCAGCTGTCACCTTCTCCCTTCACCTTTCCTTCAGCCATAGCCCCATAAGCAGCACCTCAGTAGGACACGTTTATTCCAACACTCTTCACTTTCTTGTCTCTTCAGATAAAAACACTTAAAGAAAATGAAATTCACTTGACGATGTCCTGCTCCTCTTACTGGGGACCTGGGGTGATTAACTACTTCCATAATGAATACAGATGGCCACAACATCTCAGTGGTCCCAGGAATCTGAGTATTCTACAACACAGTTCTGAACTTGAAATAAGAGACCTTTAAACTAAATATCCAAAGCCAGTAAACAAACAAAAACAAAAACCCATCAGTACTTTTAACATTTTTAAATAACCTTTTAAATTCTTATTTGAGCTTGCAACAAGGGATCAGGAAATCAGAGTGGTAAGTTCGCTCAAAAGCTGTGGCTCACAGAGGGCTTTTGCTGATCTTCATTATTTCTACAGGATAAAGATCAGGCCTGAGGCTAGGACAACAGCAGATATTGAAACTGAAAACTCTGAATAAAACTGACATTGTAAAAAACAACACATTCCAAGAAACAAATAACTAGAAAACACATTTCAGCCAAGAAAGGGAGACTGAAAACAACACCTCTCCATCTCATTTGAACTTGGGGGTGAGAAGGGTATCAGGAATTTAGAATAGGCCTCAGTCTTGTCCTTTCACAATCTGAACATAGCATACTAGTGCTGTCATGAAGCCACAAAGCAACAAACCAGCAAAAACAGACCTGGACTTACAGTTTAGCTTGACGCTTGAAGACCATGGACATCACCATGCCTGTCCTCAGGCAAAGAAATGCCCGAGTGAACAGAAAACCAGCCACTCCAGGTAGCTCCCTCAGAGAACTGAGGCCACAGAGCAAACTGCTGCCCTAAATCTGAAGACAGATATACACCTGGATAACAACCAAGGTCAGCTGACCATCTGGAGCCAGTCACTGGCAGGCACACTTAAACAATAACTATTAGGGGTTGCAGGTGGACCAGCTTGAGAATTGAAAGCTCCTGAGGTAGGGACCCTAATCTTAGGAGAAGGTCCCACACTCTCATGTGTCTACCTTCAGGTAACTCACCAGCTTCGCCTAAAGAAGAAAGAAAAAAAAATTCATAGTGCTCCAGGCAAGTGGAGGGGAAAGCAACCCTTCTGAAGTTGGCTCTGGCATTAATCAGTAAAGGAGAACTGCCTCCAGAGAAAGTACTTCCCAGACCCTTAACAGACCAGGGGAGAGCAATCAAATGAGACATCTGCATAAACCTGGAGGGTTCCTGACTTATTAAAGAGAAGAAAAAAAAATGTCTAAGAAACACTTCCGAAGGTCAGAGTCTAGGGACTCAGCACCACACAGAGAACTTGATATTACACAAGATGATTACAAGATGCTTCCATCCCCACTCCTTACCACATCAATCAGGCTTCAGTGTGCCCACAATAGATTACAACTGAAATTGCTGCAAGATTCAGACTCCATTTAAGAAAGAGTTCTTGGAGAAACCCAAAGGTAAAATAAGAGGAAGTTTAAAAAAAAATGAGGAAACTAGAGAAAATGGGACCCCCTGGCTGCTGCAGCTGCAGAAAATATTAAACACAGTTTACCTCCTCATCAGATTAATATAAAATTCCCATTAAAAGTCTAATTATTTCAATGGGTTGTGGTGGCAAGCACCTGTAATCCCAGGTACTCCAGAAGCTGAAGCAGAATTAAAAGTTCCATGACAGACAGCTGGGGCAAATTAGTAAAACCCTATCTAAAAAAAGAAAGAAAAGTCTAATTGCTTTAATGGCTGTTACCAGGTATATTATGTTTGACTTTTAACAACATAAAAAAAATGCAAGGCATGCTGAAGGCAAGTCTTGGCATTGTATGAGTTTAAAATGTGTAACATTTATCTAGTGGGAATAACCAAGGAGAGGAAAATGAGAAAGGAACACAAGAAATATTTGAATTAATACTGTTGAAAATCATCCAATACTAATGACAACAAACCACAGATTTGAGACTGTAATATAAAGCAAAACTGAAAACACAAAATGAATATGGAAAATCAACAAAACCAAGCTAGTTCCGGAGAAGATTAAAAAACATTGAGACACTTCTTATTGGATCAAACAAGGGTAAAAGAAACACACAATTCCTAACATAGTAGAAAGTCAAGACCACCTTTTCCTTGGACATTAAAAGGATAATAAAAAGCATTATGAGTAGCTCTATATCCACACTTTTGATAGTTCATATGAAATGAAACACTTAAAAAACACAAAATACCAAAATACACATAAGGAGAAATATATAGTATGATATTATTAAGTTGAATTAATAATTTTAAACATTCCAAAATTGAAGTACCAGGACCAGAAAGTTTTAGTGGTGAATTGTACCAAAAGTTTAAGAGAGAAGTTAGTCAAATTTTCTATATTCTTTCTAAAAAAAAAAAAGAAAGAAAGAAAATAAAAGGAGCAAAGTTGCTTTCTAACTAATTTTGGGAGGCCAGGATTGTCCTAATATCAACACCAGGCAAAGAAATTACAAAAAAAAAAGAAATTGCAGCAACATCCTTTGACATAATATGGATATAGAATGGCCCCTATGTTTTAAAGTCTTGGTCCCCAGAGTGCACTGTGCAGAAGTTGTAGAATCTTTAAAAGGTGTGGCATTTTGGGAGATCTTCACGTCATTGGTAGTGTACTCTTGAAGGGGACTGTGAGACCCTTGCCCTATTCTTGTTATTTGTATCTTGTCCATGAGGTAAGTGGGTTTCCTCTGCCACTTGCTCCCACCGTGATATGCTGGCTCACCACAGGTCCAAAGCAATGGGACAAACCAAACATGAACAGGAACCTCCAACATTGTGAGCCAAAATAAACCTTTTCTCTTAATAAGTTGGTTATCTCAGGTTATAATGACAGTAAATTAACACATCTCCATGAACATAAATGCAGACACCCTCAACAAAATATTAGCAAACAGAATCCAACAAATTATAAAAAAAAGAATTAAACATTAGTACCAAGTAGGACTTGTGTCAGATATACAAGTCTGGTACAGCATTTAAATATCAATTAGTGTAATTCATCATCTCAATGTGTTAAAGAAGAAAAATTATATGGCTATCTCAATAGATTTTAAAAACTTGATGGAATTCACTGTATTCTAATAATAAAATTTTACATCAAGCTATGACTAGAACAGAAATTAATTCGTTGAGAAGTATTTACAAAACATTTGCAACTGCCATTACACTTAGTAGTGAGAGACTGAATGCTTCCCCCCTAAGATGGGGCTATGGTATGAAAGTTTGTCCCTTCCAAAAGCTATATTGAAATTTAATTACTATCATTAATAGTATTAAGTAGGTTCACAGGGATGTGTTAATTTACCATCAGCTATATGTGAAACCCAAAACTATAAAATTTCTTTAAAAACAAAGGAAAAAAATCTATGTTTGGATTTTTTAGATACAACACCAAACTCACAATCCATGGAATAAATGAAATGAAAGAAAAAAAATTCAAAATGTCATTAGGCCATAGGGCTCCTCTCTAATGGATTGGACTGGCATCATTGCTAGTGAGTTCAGCTTCCTTGTTTTCTCCTTGCTGTTCTGCTCTTCTGCAATGTAAGGACACAGTGTGTTTCTACCCTCTGAAGTATGTGTGCTCAGGCTAGCATCTGGGAAGCAAATACCAGGCTCTTACCAGACACCAAACCCACTGGCACCATGATCTTGGATTTTCCAGCTTCCAGAACTGTGAAAACTAAATTTCTTTCCTTTATAAATTATTCAGTCTGAGGTATTTTTATATAGCAGCACAAGATAGACTAAGACAGATGGCAAACCAAGAAAGGATGCGCCTTCTCTACAATCCTATTCAACAATAGGTTGAAATTACTAGCTAATACAATCAGACCAAAAGAGGACATAAAAGATACACAAGTTGGAAAAGAAGAAATATATCTTTCCTTTTCATATACAAAATTATTATCAGTGGAGAACACCCTAAGAAATTAATAAAAAGACATTGCTGAAATTTACATGCAATTATAGCTAGATTGCAGGTGATAGGGTTATTTCACAGAACACACTTGTTTTCCTTCCTACTAGCAATTAACAATTTGAATCCAAAATTTGAAACAAAAATTCATTTATCCTGGGACAAAAAAAAATCAAATACTTAAATATAAATCTAACAAAATTGCACAGGATAAGTATGGAGAAAACTACAAAACTCATACGTAATACAACTGAAATGTGCTCTAAATGAAAGAGATTTCATATTCATGCATAGAAAGATGTGAATATTGTCAAGATTAATTATTTCTAATTTAAGCTATATATTCAATTAAGTGCTAATCAAAATTTTAGCAACTTATTTTGTGGATATCAAAAAACTAATTCTAAAGCTTATATGAAAAAGAAACAGACCAAGAAAAGCTACAGTAATATTGAAGAGAACAAAGTCAGAAGAATTACCATGCTCAATTTAAAAGTATTAATAAAGCTACAATAATCAAGACTGAGCGATATTGGCAAACGAAAGGCTAAGAGATCAATGAAACACAGTAGAGAGCAAACAGTCTACTGATTGTTGATAAAAGAATAAAGGCAATTCAATGGAAGAAAAGATATCCTTTCAACAATGGTGCTAAAATAACTGAACAACCATATGCCATATATATATGTATGTATGTATATATACACACACACACTCACACACACTCACACACACACATTTCATGCTTCACAAAAGTTAATTTAAAATGGAGCATAAGCCTGCATGTAAAACCCAAATATATGAGACTTCTTTAAAAACATAGGAGAAAATCTAGGTTTGACTGAATTTTTCATGTACAATACCAAAAGCACAGTTCATGGAAGAAAAAAAATTGATAAGTGTGACTTGATTAAAATTAAACTTTTTTTTTCCTCTGAAAAAGGCACTGTTAAGAGAATGAGGGAAGAAAGTTACAGAATGGATGAAAGTGCCAATCAAAATCCAAGATCACAGTGACAGTAGGTTTGGTGTCTGGTATTTTCAAAAAACATATTTGATAAAGGATTTGTATCCAAAAAATACAATAAACTCTTAAAAATGAAGAAAAAAACCTCAGTTTAAAAATGGATGAAATCTAAACAGACACCTCAACAAAAAGATATACAAATGGCAATAAGACTATTCAAATGCTCAATTACATTACATTTGTTATCAGGCCATTCAAAGCTAACCATGAGATGTCACTCCTCACCTATTTGGATCGCTAAAATCAAAACAAAACTAACTAGACAAAATGCTAATGGGTATATGAAACAATTGACACCTTCATTTATTGCTGGTGGGAATAAAAAAAAAAAACATGCCATATCTACTTTGGAAGAGTGTTGGCAGTTTGTTAGAAGGGCAAACATAGTCTTATATAATCTAGTAAATGCTCTCATGTTTACCCAAACAATTAAAAACTTATGGCCAAAGAAGAAGCTTTACATTAATGTTTTTAGAAGTTTTATTTGCAAATGCCAAAACCTAGGAGCAAGTTGGAAAAGTATTTCTATAAGTGAATGAATAAACAAACTGTGGAACACTCATGTAATGAAACATTACCCACTGATAAAGAAGTGTCTGATCAAGGCAAAAATGGAACATGGAAGATACTTAGAGTTAAATTACTATGTCAAATATGCTGGTGTGAAAGGCTATATAATGTAAGATATCAATTATGATTTTCTGGGAAAGGAAAAAGAACAGTGGTTTCCAGAGTTTGGGAAAGAAGAGAGGAAGGGTAAAAAGATAAACCCCGGGGGGTGGGGAGCTTGGAGGGGGGTTCCAGTGGAATGGAGATACAATAACATGATGCATTTGTTGAACCCCACTTAAAAGTAACTTTCTACAACACGAAGAGTAAATATTAATGAAACTATAGATATAATTTAATAATATTTTATTTATATTGGTTCAGTAACTATTATGATGCTCTGTCCATATATTTGGAACCTCTCTCACATGTCTTTTCCTAGTTTCTAACCTTTGTTTCTTCTAAAGGGCAGCCACACTGGACTCTTCAGAGGACACCCTCATGGTAATTGATACAGCTTTGCTCCTAGTCACAGCATTGTTCTTGGGAATTTATATCTCCACCTGTCTCCCCCTCAAACACTGAATGACTAAAGAGATATTACCTCGGGGAATGTAACACCATATATTGTAATATGTAGAATAACAGAATAATAGGAAAAGAATGAGTGTTGTAGTTCATGGCAAAGGAATTACAAGTACTTAATAATTGTAGGCTTCATGTGGTAACTCACTGTATGCTAAGTGCTGTGTTGACACTTTACATAAATTATCTCATTTGATTCATTCATTAACCTGGTGTAGAAATTACTACTCTTATCCCCCACTTTATAGTGAAAATTTAAAGGGAAAAAACTATTTTTCCAAAGGTCACATAATTGATAGATGAAGATGCTAGCTTCACTCCTAGCCCTGTTGGACTTAAAAGAAAGCCTATGTGCTTAGCCATCTGCCTCTACAATAGCAGAAACTGAAGCTCTTTCAAAAAAAAAAATCACCCTGTGACTTTGACCTCGAAAAAGTTCTTCCCATGTCTTTTTGAAATATGAATCTAATTGGTCTTAAATTGGATCACCCACCTTCTGAAGGCCTACAATGTTCTGTTTTAAATTCTTCTCACTCTAAAGCATCCTTATCGAGAAATTTTAGAAGCAGCATAATAAATCTTGTTAAAATTATTTTAAGAATCTTTTTCCAGAAAACACTTACATTCCAAAAATTGTTCAAGGGCTCTTCTAGGAAGATATCCTACATAAATCAGGGCAGTTATATGGGATAAAGCACAATAAATGAAGATATCGAGGAGCTGGGAAATACTCCAATTTCCTTAATAAGAGATTTAATAATGCAGCTTATCTTGGTATACTGTGAACACTGTCTGGTTCATATATATTATATTTTGTGTGGCTGAATGCTATTGGAATTCCAAAATATCACTTTCTAATAAATACTCTGCATATTTCATATATCCTGATCAGCATATTAGAAAGACCCCAAGCTCCATGTAATAATATTTTTAAGTTTTGAGGAGATTGTCATTTTAATTTAAGCAAGAATGATGTAATTGTTATAAAGTCTCTTTTCCACTCTTAAAGCCTCATGATCCCTATTACTGTCACTCATTTCTTCTGAATATATAGGTGAATCTCTGTGAATTAAATTTTTGTGACTTACTTGATGTAATTTTACTTCTTCTAGAGCACTGCACTATTTGAGAGAGAATAACAGATGAGAGTTTAATTGATACAGATTTAACTAAAAGAAAGATACAAGAAGACTCTCATTTTTCTTTTGCTTGAAAATATTTTTATAAATATAGAAAAATTCAAACAATAGAATATAGAGTTCCCATATACCCTTCATCCTATTTTTCCCTATTGTTATTATCCTGCCTTATCAGGATAAATGTGTCACAAGTAAGAAACCAATATTACTACATTATTATTAACTAAACTCTATATTTCATTCAAATTTCCTCAATTTTTCCCTAAAGTCCTTTTTCTGTTCAAGGAACTCACCCATCATATTACTTTAAATCTAGTTACCATGTCTCCTCAATTTTACCTAGTTCCTTATAGTTTTTCCACTTTCCTTATTTTTCAATACCTTGAAAAGTTTTGAGGTCAAGTATTTTGTAGAATGTTCTTTAAAGGTATTTGTGTGAAACTTTTCTCACAGTCCATGATTACTGGTTTTTGGAATTACTGATTTTAGCAATATAAAGGTTTGAATGTGGTTTGTGGAAGTTTGGGACCTTTTGTAGTGTTGAGGTAGCAGATTTTATAGACAAGGCCCACTAGAGGGTAATTAGCTTGCCTTCATGAACATCTTACAGAAGTAGATTGGATCTGGTAGGGGGAGTGTATTAGTTCCCATGATAGCAAGTTTTTACTAAAAGAGTGAGCCTGAACCAAGCCTCTGTCTGAGCTCTTACTTTCTTGCTCATATATGTGCCTCTTCTGGATGTACCTGGCTCCATTTCTGCTGCTCTATTATGTCGTGATTCAGCCAAAGAACCTGGGTATTGTGCGGCTTATACCCTGCACCCATGACAGTGCTGAACCACCAAAACCATTGTTTTAGCTAAGTTACCAAACATTAGACATTTTGTTATACCCACTCAAAATGTATTAAGACAGAGGTGAAGTGTGATTCTTGTCACATCATATCTATGGTAAATGCTTTATCACTGATGTTAGCCTTGCACCTGGCCTAGGTAAAATGCCTTGTTTCTCCAATATAAGTTACTTTTACCCCTTTTCATACATGACTTTCTGGAAGCACATCACTAAGTCCAGCCTACTGTCAGGAAAGAAAAGAGATTAAGCTGTATGTCCTAAAGAGAAAGGTGTCTATGTAATTTATTTGACACTTTTCTATAAGGAGAGTTTGTCTCTTCTCCCCTGCTTATTTATTTGACCATTTATTCATAACAATATGTACTCATGTATGTGTATTTTTATATTTTGAATTATAATCCACAATTACATTATTTATTTTGTTACTTGACTTGTCCCAGCTTTGGCCATTAGGAGGAGTTCTTTCAGGTTAGCTTTGTGGTCTCTCTGACATGCCCTCATTTTTTGTTTGTTTATTTTAGTTTTTGTGTTTTGAGCCCATCTTTACTTTCTGGAACTACAAAATGTTCCATATTTATCTTGTATTCAGATACTCTGAATTCTTTTTTTAAAAAAATGATATTATAAACCAAGATCTGGATACTGTGTGTGCTCATTGCTATTGCACCCTCTGAATGGAAAGAGATAGGAAGGATAGCACACACATGTGTGATTAGTTCTGTATCTACCCAGGTCTATTAAATGGAACATGAATTCATATTGTTTTCTCTGACTTTCATACAGAAGCACATGATTCATTTTAGCTTAGAACTATAATTTTCTAAGATCAAGAGACCTAACTGTCAATATCCATCATATATTGATCTGTTTGTTCAATGCCAATATACATAGCCTTTCCCTTTTGAAACCCAATTTCTCTTCTTATTATAAAATCCTTAGTAACCCAAGACAATATGTGTCAGAAAGCTTTGACATATTTGATGAATCAGCAAAAATAGGACATTTAAAGCTAAATAAAAATAAAACATGAGGATTTGAAGACAGATCCTCAAATAGTTTTGTTTTTAAATACACAGTGACCTTAATAGCTATGTGGAACAAAACAACTTCTATTCAGACTAGCTGACCTCTTACTGCAAGATTTTCTGCATATCTTGGTTGTAAAGAAAATGAAAAAGGAAAGGCACATTATATGTAGTAAAATCAAAAGTAATAGGCTTTGGGGCTGGAGATGTGGCTCAAGCAGTAGCGCGCTCACCTGGCATGCGTGTGGCCCGGGTTCGATCCTCAGCACCACATACAAACAAAAAAAGATGTTGTGTCCGCTGAAAAAAAAACTAAAAAAATAAATAAATATTTAAAAAATTCTCTCTCTCTCCCCCACCCTCTCTTTTTTAAAAAAGTAATAGGCTTTATTCTTACCTTCCAAATACTCTTCCAAGACACTAAATAGCATCGAAGTTGTACAATCAGATTCATTTCCCAAGAGTTTCTCTGTTTCCCTGTCAAATTCACCTCTAGGTCTCTGCAGATTTGAGCTCAAGAAAAGTCTCATCTTTTAGGAAAAGGTGGAGATAAGAACACCTGCCCCTTCCCTACTCCCACTTCCATCTTTAACCCCAACATCAGCTCATCTCCAACAACATTGCCCTATTGATCCTGATGTGATGTATTTTTTATAGATTTTACTAGAGGGAGTTGAATCTAATCAAAGGAAACAATTGAATATCACCAAAACTGTAGGTGAAACTAAGAATACATATTTCTTTAGATTTATTTCACAAGAAATTAAGTTCTAGAATTTCAATTAATTTTAGGTTTATTCCATTGAACATAAGGGGAAAAAGGAAAATTATTAACCCTTTTCATCATCCTTTTGCATGATTTATTATAAAATATTTCCATTTTTATTAACAATTTATACCTTGATTCACCTGTCATTTTTAAAAAACTGTCATACTAATATTTCAAAGGTCTTCTAGAAACTTACATTTGCCAGCTTTGCAATACCAGCTTTGTATGTATGTTTTCAATCTCTTTCTCCATCACCAGCAGAGAGAATGAGTAAAAATGTTACTGGATTTTTGTGAAAGGGTAGGCAATGTGCAACTAGAAAGCACATCTTAACATCTCAAGTGCACCCACACTCAAGGCAAAGGTTCCAGGGCTGAATGCAGACCTTACTAAAGTGGACATGGCTTTAATGCCAGGGAAAGCTATTCTAAGAGAAGTGTTTCACTGTAAGCATACTGCTACAAAACTACCCAAAATGGGTACTCTGGTAAATTCTGGCTACTACCACTGTATACTGCAGGAGCTACATGACAGACAAGTCATCCCTGTGCAAAAGCTGAATGAGCTACACAAAAAGAAAACTGCAAAAGCCTATCAAGGAAACACACCAGGACCAAAATGTATACTCTTTCCTTCAATGTCTCTTCAGCATCCTGTACTCAAAGTGTTCTTTCTCAGCAGTCAATGGGAAAATATATTTATAGGATCCATATTCATTTTTGCAAGCCTTTATTAAGGGTAAATTTGGAGTGAAGAGGTAAGAAATGGGTAAGTGGCACAACTCCTCATTGCAGATGAAGGTTATAAGATTTAGGAGGCTGCTTATTATATGACTGTTGTTTTCAGGATTTCCCCTTGAAACTTCCAGCTCTTCTGTGAACTTTGAACCATATCCACTGATACCTTGAACTGAAGTGTCCTCAGACCACAAGAAAACCACATGCTGTAATGCTTATCACAGTGGTCTTTCAAGGGCAACCACTCCTATTTTTCCTGCCTGCTTTGTTTAATATCTTGCTACTTCAAACAGTTGGGTTTATGTAAAAACATTTTCAATTTTTACAATCATTATTCATAAGAGACCACTGGATCACTTCACACTACTAGCATGAATGGAAGTTTTCATAATTTAGTTAAAATAGATTTCTTCAGAATCTTTTGTTCTTTTTGTTATTTGCAAAGGGGCACAAGTGATTAAAGAACCAAATCCTGAATTTTTCAATATGAGTATTTTCCAAGATCAATATTCTCTTTTTTTTTCTAGAATGATTATTAAGATGAACTCTTAGTAATAGTCAATAGCATCACTGTTTTTGTTCAAGCTAGCTTTGTGCCCACAAACAATTTGTGTCTCACCCCCTTTGTAGAATAGACTGGTTTCTGGGAAGAGACTCCCTCACCAGTTACTCATTTTGTCAAACCTACATTTTATAAATGGACTGTATTTCTCTCAACAAATGTAAGCAGAAGCATGGAAAGTTTAACATTTAGGTTAAAAATGGCAAGAAATAAGTTTTATTAACTCTCTCTTTCTTTAACTGGAAGAGAAAGTATTCACAACCACAGATGAATTGCAGGACAATAAAATGGAAGGGGCCAGATGCTTAATTGCCTCATGTAAGACTGCCACCAAACACATGAATTATACACAAGTAAGAAATAAAATTCTAATGCTGCATATGTGGGTCAGTCACAGAGCACATTCTGAACATGTTTGAGATTCTGGGTTTGGTCTCTAGAACAAGAAAAAAAATTCAAACCTCAGAAAATTCAAGAATAATAAACTACTACATTTTAGGATTTCAATAGCAGCTCACAAAACTCTAACAAATATACTAAATTAAAAGTAATATATAAACTCCTGTCTAAGTTTAATTAGTATATTAATAAGACCATATTTCTTGTTTGGATAAAAAGCATAGAATTTTTTAAAGAGAAGCATGAAAACAATCCAGTTTTTTAGAACTTATAGTAAAGTACCTGCAAGTGCATTAAATTATTTAAAATACTGTTTTCTCAGTCACAAGATATTCATTCTGTGACTTAAACTTTATACTGGAAAGAAGTGGGTAGACTGATAATAGATATTTCCAGAATTAGTTCATCTTTAGATCTGGTATTATTTGATATGTCCAGTTTTCAGAATCTAAATGTGTAAAACAAATTTTGACCTACTTAACAATGTCTCTATGAAAAATCTCTCTTATAATTAATAGGATAACAAACAAAAGATTTTAAGGCAGTAAAGCACAGTAATAGAATATTCATTCCTGGAAAGTGTAATACTATTTTCTTTTTTTCTGTAATGGAGATTGAATGCAGAAGCACTCTATCACTGAGGTCCATCTCAGCCCTTTTAAAAAGATTTATTTTAAGATAAGAGTTTGTGGCAGGGTTCAGTGGCACATACCTGTAATCCCAACATCTGGGGGGAGTGAAACAGGAGAATCACAAATTCAAAGCCAGTCTCAGCAACTTAGTGAAAGCCTGTCTGTAAAATGTAAAATGGGCTGGGGATGTAGCTCAATGGCAAAGCACATGTGTTCAATCTCTAGTACAAATATATATTGATAGAGAGAGAGTTTTGCTGAGTTGCCCATGCTGGATGGAACTTGTGTGATCTTCTTGCCTCAGCTTCTTGAGTAACTAAGATTCAGGTGTATATTTCCTGGATGGTAGGAAAAATACCATTTTCCTATCAATGATAAAAGAAGACCAGAGTTTGCCAGCACAGTTACTGTGATACTTGATGAGGTGGAACCAGTCAATTTCTAGGTAGATGACACCCCAAGCAATTCTGCAAAACTCAGAGTAGAAATCATAGGGCATTAAGAAAAAGGAAGACAGAAATTTCATGAGACTTTGTCTCAAAATAAAATAAATAAATAAAAGGGGCTGTTGATGTAACTAAGATGTAAAAGACCCCTGGTTTCAATCCCTAGTTGGAGAGAAAAAAAAGTACACAGTAGGACAAAAAACTGTAGCACAGTACCTGGGTCTGTCATTTAGGCAATTTCTTTTCTTTGGAGCAAAAATGTAATAGCCCCAACTTATTCTTAAAAATGAAGTGAATAATTAATCTTAGTGATGGAATGCTGAACAGCAAATATATTGATTATAAATAAATTTCTCTTTTGTAACTATCCTACACTTTCCAGCTATTCCTTCTCTGCCATTACTGAGTAGCCATTGACAGATCTATTTTTTCTTATGCCCAAAGAATATTAAATAGAAGATAAGTACTAGGTATGTAGATTAAGCACCCCAAATTTGAGCCCAATTTTTGAATACTAGAAATGGATATTGCCCTCAAACATTAGATGATTAGAATGAAATGGCAAGGAAGGTGCAGTAGGTAGCTTCATGAGAGGAGGACATCCAGGATCATCTACAAAGGCAACTCTAATAGTATCCGTATATCCATACTGAAGAAGATTTTTAAATTAAACAAAAAGAGAGTGTAAAAATAATTACAATTTCCTTTTATTCCTTTGTTATAGTAAAAAAGAGGAAATTGTTATAGGAGATTATAGAATTGTCAGCAGGGCAAAGGCACTAGAGAACAAGATTACATAACATATACATGACAAACCATCTTTTTATCCTTAACTGAAAGTCATGTACTATCTTCAAAACAAATGACAAGTTGTCAGGCATGGTGATGGAGTCTCAGCAGCTCAGGAAGCCAATGCAGAAATTCACAAGTTCAAGGCCAGCCTTAGCAACTTTGTGAGGCCCTAAGCAATTTATTGAGACCCCATCTCAAAAATAAAAAATAAAAATGGCTGGGGATGTGGCTCAGTGTGAAAACACCCTTAGTTAAATCCCTGGTGCCAAAAACAGAAAACAACAACAACAACAACAACAACAAAATTTCAAAGTGCCTGAGTATGCTGAGATGAAGATGAAGAGAGTCAAAATTGATGGGCCCAACACGTCTCTGACCACTGCAGCTTGAGTTCAGATATAACACACCTCACATGAGGCATTCATCTCATTTTCTAAACCTGGCTTGTTAGAAGGGATAGGGTTCTGATACTTTAGTAGATTAGGGACTGAGGAAAGTAAAATCTGAAGAATCTTGAACTTCAGTCTTCACTGCAAAACTGAGCTGGTTGAGAATGGACACGAATGAATATACACTCAATCTTTGGGGATCTAGGGTAGGCTTCATTATATAAAATTAGGAATAGTAATCAAATTATTTTATAGGCTAACTTAATTATCATTTCAGCATTTGTTTAAAAAAATTTTGTGATCTTTAAGTAACCCGGTTATGTGCTAGTAATAAAATTCTTGACCACAGCAATCCAATATTAGACATTATGTTTAAACTTGATATTCTGGAAATATCTCTCATCAGTCTACCTACTTCTTTCCAGTATAAAGTTGAAATCACAGAATGAATATCTTGCAGCTGAGGAAACGGTATTTTAAATAATTTCATGCATTTGCAGGTACTTTACTATAACAGAGGCTCAGCTCTCTGTTATATATTGAACTAAAATTATCAAAAATATAAAAATGCATTTTACTTAGAAATTTTCATTAAGAATATATATCTGTATATACATATAGTGTATTATTGATTATTTATCTAGTATTTATTCTCCTTTCTTCTTATCTGTAGCATAGATCCATCCTTCCTTCCCTCTTCCTGCTCTCCTTTCTTTTTTCTTTCTTTCTCTGTTTGCATAGATACTCAGTCTTTTCTTCTATATTTCCCATGGGTTGGTAGAAAGAAGCTGACTTCACCTCAATGCTAGAGTGGACCAGATTGAATAGTTAGCCCTATCCATGTCAGTGATTGGCTCACTTTGACAGAATGAGATAGACAAACCAAATGAAATATACGGGTCCTTAGTGAAAAAAAAGCTAGAACTACAGAAAGATTACCAATATATATATATATATATATATATATATATATATATATATAAAAGAGATAGCAGGAGAGGTTTTCTTCTGTAATACAATCATTCATCTTCCAAAAATACTTCATTAAATGGCCCTTTTTCAATTCTCTGTTTATGATCTGATGTGTAGCCACAAAGCTAATAATCATCTCAGGATGAAACTAACACCTGGAAAGAGGAAGAGACAAAAGAGCTACTGGGAAAAAGAACAAGAGTAGCTGGGTTTACTCATACTGATTTTAGTCTATGATAAGTGCCCAGTTTTTTTGTTGAAGCCAGTTTTAAATTGTTTCTAAAAGTCATATAAATGATAGAGTAAAAGTAATTTTTCTAAATATGACAGTTGTTTCCATACCAGTATTTCTCTCCATTTTTTTTCCTGTTTTTATTCTCAAGTGTTTGGAAGATCAGAAGAATAGATCTTTTAAATTATTCTAGAGCTTACTTTTGTCTTGTGGCTTTCCCTCTAATCACAGATAGATATCAAGGCTCTGTGTATTCTTCATGCCAGCATGTGAAAAATTAATTTCTACTGGAAATTGAATTTTGGACTTTCATATCTCAAAACTTGAAAGTAGAAATTTTGTCACTTCAGCAATAGAAAATTTCTATTAGCTTTTTGCTACTTATGTTGATGCTTCTTAAACAGGTCCTTTTGTCACAAAGAGGTAATATGATGCTGTTTTTTTTTTCCTCTCAGGTATGGCCATAGATTTTATATAAATGTTTATTTTGAGAGCCCAAAGGATTCTAAATGTTATCTACACTGCAGAGTGGAATTCCTATTTATAAGAAGATAAAGTACCATATGGAAAACCAATATAGCATAATCCATTTTGGCGTTAATTTGAGTTAATCTATCTAGCTGTCATGAGGCTACTGATATATTGTTCATTTGAAGATACTCTTTTATTGGCTTCATCATACTTCATATCTGTTCACCACAGAAATCTATTTGCAGATTTAAAAAGAAAATATCTGCTTATTGAATAATAATATATTTGTATTGAGTAATAAAACCAGTATATAATCTTGTATGTCCTGGTTATTAAGGAAGTTGGCACACAGGGATATGTATGCAGAAATGAGAGTAGGATCATGTCTTTTCCAACAAAAGAGATAACAGGTTAGATGACAGATTACTGAGTACAGGAAGCTGATGTAGCAAATAAAAATGCTAAATAAGTGATAAGGTTGTGTTTGAGGTTTTATGTATTTATTCTCTATTTTTGTTTGTGTTTACTTTTATTTTCTGCTTTAGTGTGGACTTAGTATAAAATAAGGTAGCTTCAACTCAATATTTTAATAGGAAACCTAATCTGTTATCTTCATTTTAGTTAATTTTACACTGGAATGTTTAATGGTGCGGGGCCTCCTGGTTTTGACATATGAAGTACTTTAAAGCCTTAAAGTTAGTTGTGGGGGGGGAAAAAAGATTCATTGGCATTGGCATGCCAGTAAATCATTAGATGTGTGTGTGTGTGTGTGTGTGTGTGTGTGTGTGTATGTGTGTGTTTGTTTGACCTTTAAATAGATTTTATATAATTACAAAGCAAGCCTTTTTAAAATTTTCTCTTATTGCATGAACTTCAACTGTACAAAGTGGTTTTTTAAATATATCTTGAGAGAAACATCAAGCAGTATCTTATTTGTTAAATTTTGCTTTATATTATATTTCTCTTCTCTAAAATTTTAGTTTTTGCAATTTGAAGGAAATTTTGAGATATTTTTCTCAAAAAAAAGTTTAATTTAAAAATGCTATTACAGGGCAAGGTGCTGTGGCTCAGTGGTAGAGTGCTTGCCTAGAATGTGTGAGGCACTGGGTTCACCCTCAGCATCACATAAAAATAAATAAATAAATGAATAAATAAATAAATAAAGTTCTGTTACAAATTAATGTTTATATTCAATTATTGCTCCAGTTTCAGTCAAAGTAGAGTAAGCAATATTTAGGAAGATAAGGTAGCATTTGTGTATGTACCAAGATTTTAGAATTGCTCTTACTAATTCATTATTAACAGCTTGTAAAACGATGTCTTGTGATATTGGAAAAGTCTCATAGCCCAGGCTGTATATTTTCATGTGTTTAAAGGGTTTGTGATTCTAAATTGTATCATCTACAGTATGTTCTAGTTACATAATTCTTGTTTCAATCACATATTATTAATCATGGTTGAATGCATAAAGGTAAATGATGAAAGAAACTCAAACAAAAATTAATTCGATAATTCAGTGTGGCAGGCAATGGAACTCCAAGTAATCCTATAATTTTAAAGTAAATGTTAAATTTATCATAGCTTGTGGGAGCCTGAAAGCTATTGTTTGATAGTACCTTTTATCTGTATGTTGAGCAGGTTAGTAACACAGTATCAGATATAGCAACTAACTCCTTAGAAAACGTAATGGTCAGTTCATCACTTGCCAGCACTTCAATATATATGAGTTAGTCCTATTGATAAAATTCACTTAATCATGAAAAAAATCGTTATTCAATATTTATAGTGAACACCCTTTCTATGCCCAAATGTATTCTAAACACCAAGGATCCAACATTAAATAAAACACAATCTGGACTGTGTGGTTGAGAGGGAGACAGAAGAAAAAAACAAAAACAAAAACTGGAGGTAAATGCTACATAGTGGAAAGAAGCAAACTGGACTAAGCCACTAGAGAATAGTGTGTTTGATATTGTGGGGTGGATAGAGCCTCTTGGATGAGAAAGTATTTGAACAGACACATCAATATAATGAGAGAACAAGTTCATAGATTTCTGAATAAAGAGTTCTCCAGGGAAAAGGAATAGACAGGACAAAGACACTGACATGGAAGTCTTAATGTCAAATATTATTAAATTAATTATATAAATTAAATGTCTATTAATTATACAGTCCAAGTAAGAGTTTTGTGGCTGAAACAGAGTAAAGAATAAAAGGGAAAGAAGACATAGTCAGCAAGGTAAGTGGGGCCAGATAATACATAGCCTTTTAAAGACCACATTAAGGCTACTGGATTTTACTGTAAGTGAAAAGGAAAGGTATACATGTGTTATAATGAGGGCAACATGATCTTGAGGCCATTTTAGAGGGATTCCTCTGAATGCTTAGATGGGAAACAAGTTATAAAGGTAGTGAATAGCCAGGGAGACCAGTCCAGAGGCCAAAGCACTGGCTCTGGTAGGAGATGACTGTGAATAATGGAATGGTTTGGGGTGTGATCTCTTTTGGAAATGTTTAGAAGGTGAAAATGAGAATGTATTGCACCCAGGATTCATTAACATTGAATAAGAAGTTTTTGTTGGTTTTGTGTATATGTGCAAATTGCAAGTGCTTCAAGACATCAAAGTCTGAACTGAGGGTGTAGCTCAGTGAAAGAGCACTTCACGAGCATGTACAAGGACCTAGGTTCAATCCTAAATTCATGCAAATAAAGGGATAAGTGGAATACCAATCTCCCACACTGGTGAAATCCCAACTCCTACCCCTATCAGTTTATATATTCTTAAAATGTACATCATATGTATTCTGTGGCTCTTGTCTTTTCTTTGAAACCCTAATATGGTTGCCTCTGCATATTTCATATTTGTGGAAATATAATTGATTCTGTCCGTCCTGTTAAAATAAACTACACTGTCTGTGCAATAAGGCAAAAGAAAGAGAGAAGACATGGAGGAGGAAGGGAGGGAAGGAGAGAAGGAAGAATGGAAGGGACGGCAGGAGGAAGAAGGGAAATAAATTAGAGATTAGAAGCAAAACCACCTTTATTTACAGATGACCTAATTATCTTCTTAAAAATCACACATAATCTAAAACAAATTTATTGGAATTAACCAGTTAATTCAGCACAGTTCTAGGATATAAAAGCAGTGATAAAAAACACCTTTTTTTTGTACTGGGGATTGAACCCAGGGACACTTTACCACTAAGCAACTCCCCAGTTCTTTTCATTTTTTTATTTTGAGACAGGGACTTACTGAATTGCTAAGAGTCTCATTAAGTTGCCAAGCTGTTTTCAAACTGTGATCCTCCTGGTTCAGTTTCTTGGGTCATTGGGATTACAGGTGCACAACACCAGGCCTGGCAAATTGTATTTCTATATACTTGTTGACAACAGTTGGAAAATGAAAAGATAAAACAAACATTGTGAATGAATAAAAAAATGATAATACAGGAATCCATCTGACAAATGATTTGTACTAAAAGTTATAAAATATTACGGAAAGAAAGAAAAGACAAACTAGTTAATAAAAAGATCTATCATATCAATGGATCAAAAAGATTCAGTGCTGTTAAGATATCAATGTTCCCCAAAATAATCTATAGATTAAAAACAATTCTTTCAAAATTTAAGCAGTAAATATTGTAGAAATTTACAGTTCAATTCTAAAATTAATATGGAAATACAAAAAACCCTAGAATAATAAAAACAACTTTTAAAAAGAAGAGGGAAGTTTGATGTCTAAAATGACTAGCTTCAAGTCTTATGATAAAACAACAGAAATCAAGACACTGTGTCATTGGCATGACACTGAAATCTCTGAGAATAGAAAAAAAAGAACTCAAACACATATGAACAATGGAATTTTTACAAAAAATAAAAAGAAGAAATTCAGCAGAGAAAGGACAGTGTTTTCAGCAGATGCTTCTGGCACAATAGGCTACCTATATACAAAAGATCAAACTTTGATTTGTGCTTTCTCTTTCAGCTGTACATAAAATTAAGTAAAATGAAGCCTAGATCTACATATACATTGTAAATCTTCCAGAAGAAATTAGAAAAAAAAATATTTTAACCTTAGGTTGGTAAATATTTTATAGATAAGGAATCAAAAGAAGGATCAATAAGAAAAAGGAAACCTGTAATTGGACTTCACCTACTATAAATAGCTTCTGCTCTTTAAAAGGCACTGTTTACATTGTCATTTTATGAGAATGAAAAGCTGAGGCACAGACTGGTACAAAACATTTACAACATGTATGTTAAAGCTCCAGAATATAGAAAAACCACTTAAAATTCAACAAGAAAATACTTAGTCCTGTTAAAATGACAATATATATGAACACCTAAGAAGATAGATGGCAAACAGGTACATGAAAAATACTCAATATCATTGGTCAGCAGGGTACCCCATTCCAAACTCTAAATGTGGAGAGTAACATCAGTAACATGGTGGAGTAGGCAGCTCCCTGACTATTTTATAGCATCGCATTTACAAAGTTCCATGTCCTTAGAGCCTAATGTTATGTTGCTCCCCATCCAATGGCAGGTTCCATGTGTCTACCTTAGGATTTCCTTCAGCACTTTTTTCAAGTGTAGCTCAGAACCACTGGTTTTCCTGGGGTGACTACCCTAAGTGGGCTAGAACACTAAAGCAGAGATCACAGTATTCTACCACCACACAGTTAGGAAGCTATACTCGGGGAGTGGATTAAATTTCTATTTAAAGACTAGCTTTGTATAAACATTTTCTCAAACTCTTTCTTCAAGATTCCCTCCAAGATTACCTCATAGCGTTCCCAGGAGGCAACCAAGAGAAAATTGAGCAATAGCTGCATTCATGTCTGTCCTCCATTTGTGTGCAAACCATTTCCTAGATGCTGGCCCCTGTCTCACGTACCAGCAAATGATGGCAAATAGATATAAGGAGGAAAAAAGGAGGTGTCAGTGACCATTAGAAAAGAACAATCCTCTGATCAACCAAAGAAAGAGAGAAAGAGGATTGCATTGAGGAAGCTTGTTCTGTTCTTTGAAATACAAATTGGAAGAGAAAAAAATATTTTTCACAATTACTCACTGCCTTATGTCAATTCAATATATCAGAGTCTGCCTCCAAACTGGTAATATTAATTATTTCATGACATTTATTGTTATTTTATTTTATTCAGAATGTTCATTGAGCGCCTGTTATATGCCAGAAACTATTCTCAGTAGAGCAATTAGCAAAACAGAGAAATGTTCCACATTCATGCAGACAACTTCTAGATAGGAAAATATAGGAATAAACTAACAAAAAACTAAACAATAATAAGCAGGATGTCAGATAATATAAATGCTATGAAGAGAAATAAAGCAGTTTGAGAGGTGGAGAGAAATATAAATGGCAAGCTACTCTTTTCCCTGGGGTAGTCAGGGAAACTGGCTTTTCCAAGATTAATGCACATTAATTATAGGAAATTTTAGCAAATAAGAATGAACAAAGTTTTAAAAATTGAAATATCTTTCATGTCATGTTGTTCTGGATCTTTCCACAGTATATTTAATTGTGTACATTGTTTTACTTTTTGAACTAATTTATACTTGCATCTTAATAAGATGATTGCATTTTTCTATTCATTGCCTTGTTACATATAGTGCCTAACTGAAGACAGAGAGCATCGTCTTGCTACATTGTTATGTTTAAACACTGACCTGTTTTGGCTAATGAAATATGAGCAAAAGAGTTCTATGACTGTTCTCAGCAGAATGTGGAAGAGCCATTGCTTGTTTCCACCACCTATTTTATATTATTCCATGATGATAAAGACATATCCCAAATATGAACTCATTTTCACAAGTGGGTCCTAAAATTCAAACCATCTTGAACAGAGTCATTTTAAACACTTGCTATTCATACAGATTGTGTTAATGTACCATAAACTAGTTAGCAATGACTGATATATATGCATATGTGATTCAATTAAAAAAAAGACAGGTCATGTAATGCGTAATGTTTTATGTAGTGGATTTCTCTATAATCAAATAATATAACTAGTGCTACATTTTTTACCAAATAATTTCTCTGTGATTTACATTAGAAATAATGCATGAGTTTTATGAAAATTTTCAAACTTAATTGTTTTAGTTAGCTTTTTCGTTGCTGTGACTAAAAGATCTGACCAGAACAATTGTAGAGGAGAAAAAGTTTATTTGAGGGCTCATGGTTTCAGAGGTCTTAGTCCAAGCCTGGGTCCACTGCAGGGGGTGGGGGTCATGAGGCTTGAGGTGAGGCAGAACATGGTGGAAGAGGGTGGCAGACAGAAGAACTTCATGTGATCAGGAAGGGGAATTGGGAGAGAGAGAGAAAGGAAGAGAAACTCCACTTGCCAGACACAAATATACCTAAAGCCATGCCCCAATTCCCACCTCCTCCAGCCACACCTACCAATGTAGATAGCACTCAGTTAATCAGTATCAGGGGAATAAATCACTGATTGGGTTAAGATTCTCACAACCTAATCATTTTTCCTATGAACCTTATTGCATTGTCTCACACATGAGCTTTTGGGAGACACCTCACACCCAAACCATAACATTAACAGAAGTGAATGAAATATCTTGCACTTCCCGATACTTGCCCAATCCCAGACAGTCCCACAGATCATATTGACAATTTACAGTGTGTGTTTCTGTCATTATAAGAGCTTCTGCCCTCTCCCTGTTCCTTCTTTCATATGTGATAGTAGGAGCAAATTTGACTCCATTTTGTTTTATGATTTCATCCTGTAAAACAACCATGCCAAGTAGAAGAGTCATGACTGGAGCAAGATGTTCTTTTCCTTTTGCTATAGAAACCTTTAAGAACACGGAACTACCTAATGGGATATTGTTTCTGTAACTAGGGTAACAGGGCTCTGTTTCTGTAACTGGGGTTACTGGGCTAACTGTGATTGGTTAGGCTTCCCTCCGCTTGACTGCACACTCCAGCTTCTGTAACCTGGCTTGCTTGCATTGGCTAGACCCCCCCCCCCGCCCCCGAACATCCCTTTTGCAGTTTTCAGGCTTATAAGGAGTGCCCTTGCAATTGTTCGTGGCTGATCCAGGGAACAGCTTTATGTTCTGGTCAGCTGCCACCTGTGTGCTTCAATAAAGGCTTGATTCGATTATACGTGAGTGGTCTGGAAGTCAGTTTATGAAACCCTGGGATGAAGCTTTAACTATAACACATATATGCACATACACATTTAAAAAAAACTGTATAATGGGGTCATATATAATACTTTAGGAGTTATGTCCCTGTATCTATGTGTTTATGTTGCTTCATATCATGGCAATCTTTCCAAGTAAGTATTAGTGTAAAAGAATGAATTTATTTTGATTATGATCTATTGTTCCATGGTCTGATTATAATATTATTTCATTATTCATATAAGGTATATCTAAATTTTGTGATAAACCTTAAAAAAATATGAAAAATATATTTTTATTCATACTATTTACTAGTATAGGAGACCTTCCTAGAAATAGACAAGAAATATATCTTTCTAAAATATTATTCAATTCTATTATTCAACCATTACTTGCCTTTATGAAACTTTCCTCAGCATTATTAATGTTTATTAGAAAGCTACAATGAACATTCTTGTATTTATTATTTCTTAATTTTAACATGAAGTCAGCTGACAGCAATGAAAAATTTTAGAATCATGATGAGCATTATCAGGACTTATGTAGTAAGTCATTTTCATCAGCATTGAACTAGAAGAGTCATTTCTTTAAATACCCGTTGACACTATTAATGCATGGGATTTATTTTTACTTTTGTCACTAGCATAATTATGTCATATGTATTTAAAATATAGGTGGCATAAATTTTTGACAGTTGAATAAATGATATAATAAGCTTCTGTACTGTATTAGTTCTCTATTAACATGACCCAACTCTCTGTCTATCCACGTTTTTTGCTATTTATTTATTTATTTTTAAATATATTTATTCTTAAGTTTTAGGTGGACACTATATCTTACATTTATGTGGTGCTGAGGATTGAACCCAGTGCCTTGTGCATGCTAGGTGAGCACTCTACCACTGAGCCACAGCCCCAGCCCTTTTGCTGCTATTTAGCATTGAGAATTTCAAGGCTTGTGTAAAAGGGAAGAAAAATAAATTCACACAGGTAAATAATATTTGAAATTCTATTGTTATGGGATATATTTACATTTTTAATAATATACTTAGTTCACTCAAAATTCCAAAATTTGGTTCTATTGATAATTAAGCTTATATTTATGGGTACCTTAATAGTTTGTCTGGATTACAATATTGCCCTTTTTCATCATTTTGATAATAATAAGACAAATAAATGTGATAAATATTAGTTTTCATGACAGTTTAAAATTATAGGTATAAGCTCTATTCTATTAAAAGTACGAGTCTCATTTCCAGGGTTTTTTCCTGAAGTCATCTATCTTTAGGACTTTTGCTTATATGACTATAGTTTCCATAAGACTTTTATGTAATTAAATAAAACAAATTCTTTGAAATGATTACGATTTTCAAGTGGCCCACTATCATTGTATTATTATTGCTGTATCACATTTTAAATATGAACCTATTTAATTTATTGACTTATATTTCCATTAATGTTCAGTAGCCTATGTTACATCCTAATACCAGTAAATATTTAGTATTATGATGCTTAAGGACCTCATTTTCTATTCAGTGCAATGAATTTCTTATTCTTACCAAAAGTGTATCTGATTTTGCTTCCCTTTTTTACATAATTTTCTTTTAGGAAGACAAGTTATCTGTGTTGCTAATGTACTCATTCATTACACTTTCGAAGAGCATACATATTTAAAAAAAATTATTCCTTTGTCTTATAGGAAAACAGTGCCTCTCACAAAAACCCAGGTTTATTAGTTTCTTAGTATTGCTGCAACAAATTACCACAGACTAGGTGGCTTAAAAACCACAAAAACTTCGGTCAGACTTCTGAAAACTAAAAGGTATCAGCAGTATCCTGCCTTTTCTAAAGGCTCTCAGGCAGAATCTATTCCATGTGTTTCTTTAGCTTCTGGCAGCAATCCCTGGTGCTGCTTAGCTTGTGGATGAATTATTTGGATCTCTGCTTATGTTGTCACATGGTGTTCTACCATGGTCTCCTCTTCCTCTTCTCTTTTTATAAGGATACCAGCCAAAGGAGATTAAGGCTCACATTAATTCAATGTGAACTCCTCTTAACTTGATTACACCTGTAAAGACCCTATTTTCAAATGAGGTCACATTCACAGGTATCAAGCAGGAGTTATTCTACATGTATCTTAGGAGGATACAATTCAATCTATAACACCAGGTGTTGTACCACAGTCTTCCTACTTTTCTCACACAGTGAGGGTCTAATTTGAAACATTGAAATGTCACCATGTAGCTTCAAGTTTCCCATCAACTAGATTTCTCATGCTGTGAGGTGATTATTCATTCACACTGTTTTTTGTTTGTTTATTTAAGTGTAGACATACATGGCTTTTGCTGTCAGTGAGCCAAAATAGTAAAGAAAAAAATAAATGGAGGTATGCTAGTCTGATTCATGTATCATGCATAAAACTGTCTGGTAAATTCTGGATCCAAATTTTTTGCTTTAGTATTAGTGACTAAAAGCAAAATAAACATGGTTTAATTTGCTGTCAGATTGTTATGTTTATGACATAAGAACATTAGAAAAATGTCACTGGAAAGCATAAACTAAGAAAATTTAATCTGAAATTCATCCATGCAGTCTTAGGAGAAACATTTTTTCAAACAATACATATATTTTATTGCTGCTTTTAATATTCACTACATTTTTCAGCAGTCTTTGCATATAAATATTAAAGGTATCTTAAATAGTAATTTATATGCAAATACATGGATATTAAATATCACATGATTGTAACACTATTAGTATTGTTTTGAAGGCTACAGGAAAAACTAATCTGGGACCTCCTAACTCATAGCTTTTTTTTTTTTTACAGCAAGGGTCCAGCTTAATTTTACCTTTGCTTTATGAGAAAATAATTTGATAAACATATTTATCTTGTAAAGAAATTGCCCTGCTTATATGACAAATTATATACATATTTCTTGTAGCCTGGAAATATTTATATATGAATAATTGATATAGTAATTATAAATTATTTTTATCCATTAGTTTAATGAAATTTTATATGTTTACCTTCTGTAGGAGATTCTCTAGTTAAAAGCTGACTCTAGTATGATAAAAGAAGTTATCAAGGCTAGCATCATTCTAAATGGAGAAAAATTGAAGGCATTCCCTCTAAAATCTGGAACAAGACAGGGATGCCCATTCTCACCACTTCTATTCAATATAGTTCTCGAAATACTGGCCAGAGGAATTAGACAGACAAAAGAAATTAAAGGCATAAAGATAGAAAAGAAGAACTTAAATTATCGCTATTTGCGGATGACATGATCTTATACCTAGAAGACCCAAAAGGGTCTACAAAGAAACTACTAGAGCTAATAAATGAATTCAGCAAAGTGGCAGGATATAAAATCAACATGCATAAATCAAAGGCATTCCTGTATATCATCAACAAATCTTCTGAAATGGAAATGAGGACAACCACTCCATTTACAATATCCTCAAAAAAAAAAATAAAATACTTGGGAATCAACCTAATAAAAGAGGTGAAATATTTATACAATGAAAACAACAGAACCCTAAAGAGAGAGATAGAAGAAGTTCTTAGAAGATGGAAAAATGTACCCTGTTCATGGATAGGCAGAACTAACATCATCAAAATGGCGATATTACCAAAAGTTCTCTATAGGTTTAATGCAATGCCAATCAAAATACCAATGGCTTTTTTTGTAGAAATAGATAAAGCAATCATGAAATTCATATGGAAAAATAAAAGACCCTGAATAGCAAAAGCAATTCTAAGCAGGAAGAGTGAATCAGGCGGTATAGCGATACCGATACCAGACTTCAAACTATACTACAGAGCAATAGTAACAAAAACAGCATGGCACTGGTACCAAAACAGGTGGGTGGATCAATGGTACAGAATAGAGGACACAGAGACCAATCCACAAAATTACAACTATCTTATTTTTGACAAAGGGGCTAAAAGAATGCAATGGAAGAAAGATAGCATCTTTAATAATTGGTGCTGGGAAAACTGGAAATCCATATGCAACAGAATGAATCTGAATCCCTTTCTCTTGCCATGCACAAAGTTAACTCAAAATGGATCAAGGAGCTTGATATCAAAATGGAGACTCTGCGTCTAATAGAAGAAAAAGTTGGCTCCAATCTACATACTGTGGGGTCAGGCTCCAAATTTCTTAATAGGGCACCCATAGCACAAGAGTTAAAAACAAGAATCAACAAATAGGACTTACTCAAACTAAAAAGTTTTTTCTCAGCAAGAGAAACAATAAGAGACGTAAATAGGGAGCCTACATCATGGGAACAAATTTTTACTCCTCACACTTCAGATAGAGCCCTGATATCCAGAGTATACAAAGAACTTAAAAAATTACACAATAAGAAAACAAATAACCCAATCAACAAATGGGGGAAGGACTTGATCAAACACTTCTCAGAGGAGGACATACAATCAATCAACAAGTACATGATAAAATGCTCACCATCTGTAGCAGTCAGAGAAATGCAAATCAAAACCACCCTAAGATACCATCTCACTCCAGTAAGATTGGCAGCCATTAGGAAGTAAAACAAAAAGTGCTGGCAAGGATGTGGGGAAAAGGGTACACTTGTACATTGTTGGTGGGACTGCAAATTGATGCAGCCAATTTGGAAAGCAGTATGGAGATTCCTTGGAAATCTGGGAATGGAACCACCATTTGACCCAGCTATTCCCCTTCTTGGACTATTCCCTGAGGACCCTAAAAGAGCATACTATAGGGGTACTGCCACATGGATGTTCATAGCAGCACAATTCACAATAGCTAGACTGTGGAACCAACCTAGATGCCCTTCAATAGATGAATGGATTAAAAAAATGTGGCATTTATACACAATGGAGTATTACTCAGCACTAAAAAATGACAAAATCATGGCATTTACAGGAAAATGGATGGCATTAGAGCAGATTATGCTAAGTGAAGCTAGCCAATCCCTAAAAAACAAATGCCAAATGTCTTATTTGACATAATGAGAGCAACTAAGAACAGAGCAGGAAGGAAGAGCATGAGAAGAAGATTAACATTAAATAGGGATGAGAGGTGAGAGGGAAAGGGAGAGAGAAGGGAAACTGCATGGAAATGGAAGAAGACCCTCATGGTTATACAAAATTACATACAAGAGGAAGTGAGGGGAATGGGAAATAAAAACAAGGGGGAGAAATGAATTACAGTAGATGGGGTAGAGAGAAAAGATGGGAGGGGAGGGGAGGGGGGATAGTAGAGGATAGGAAAGGCAGCAGAATACAACAGACACTTGTATGGCAGTATGTGAAAATGGGGATGTGTAACCGATGTGATTCTGCTATCTGTATATGGGGTAAAAATGGGAATTCATAACCCTCTTGAATCAAATGTATGAAATATGATATGTCAAGAGCTTTGTAATGTTTTGAACAACTAATAATAATAAAAGAAAAAAAGGAGTTATCAAAATGCATTTTTATATAAGAAAAAGCCTTTTAATCAATAGTTTTTCTTATTCAAATAGGCATGTCTTTTTATTTAAATTATGCAATGAAGAACATACTGTTTTCTTTACCAGGTATTTTTCCTGATTGCTAATTTGTTCACATTTTGAGATGAAAGGTGGGTTGATAGTAAGATTGATTGTTTCTATAATTGAGTGAATAATGGAACTTAGAAAATCAAGAAGTCTTCTTTATACAGTGTGGCACTGCATACCATTTCATTTGTTATTATGGAAATAATGAGGTAAGCGCACCAGACAGAATTTTTTTGGAACTGGGAAAATAACTGAAATTGCATATGACTAACATTGCTCAATAGGATTTAGGAGACTAGGGGTGGTCTGGCTGGAATCTATTACTGAAATTTACATAGGAAAAATGTTAAGACAGTCTGACTTTCTAATGTGAGTCCACAAGGAGTCTAACAGCCAGTGGTGGTTATTGAGAGCAATGAAGAGAATTCATAGCTCCAATTGCTAGAATAAAAATTCAGTGTGTGGTTTAAGTATTTCGGAGGGAAGCAGATAGATCACAGACCTGAGGCACAGACAATTCCGCTAAATACAGAGTTACTGTTTCACTCACTCCTTAATTATTTCCTCACTTGTACATACAGTTGCTTTAAGCCAACAGATTCTCACAGAGACTTAAAGGATTCAATTTGGAGAAAATATTGACAACTAGCACCACACTATATCAGTCATGTGTCAGAATGTCATTTTATGTCCCCCTAACATAATTATATTTCTAATATGTTTGCAGTGTCACAAATTCCTCATTTTATATGTTAGAAAGTTGGCTAAATGTCTGTTACCTGTATTAAAATACTTAGCCCTCCAAGTTTTTGATGTGTTTACCTTGATATTGGCATAAGAAGTGCCTATTCCATTAGTATTTATGTAACAATAGGGATTACAAAGACTGTGGCATGGTATAACTTCTGAAAACCCCAAAGTATGGAAGGGAAAGTTTTTGAATATCCAACTCAGAACCTCAGGTAGGGGTGGAGGAATTAGAAAACCCTCCATGAAGCTCCAAAATGCCCCTCATCCACAAGATAGATAAAACAGTCTGCTTATAAGGGTCACAAAGCTACAGAATCAATTCAAGGTAGAATTCTACAAGTTTCTTGATGAATATTAATATAAAATGCAAAAGTTGGAACTCAAAATACAAGGTCACTTTTTACCAAGTAAGACTGAGATAAAATGGATTATGTTAAATCTCCAAATTACCCTAAACTTTTTTTTTTATAAAAGTACTGCATCATAACTGAGAGAACCAGGCTTGCTCACTATTAAAACTTCTACCTTGGACAGGGACCCCAGGAGATAGTAATTCTCCTAAAGATTCAACTTTACAACATTTGTGGCCTCAGGCCCATAGCAAAAGATTTTTATCTTACAATAGTCCCAAAGGGAAAGAAAAGACCTACTCTGGGAAAAGATACTCAGAAGAGTTACAGAATTGCAGTAATGTAAACATTAGCAAAGTAAACATGCCTGAGGAAAGAAAGGGAAATACACAGGCATTCCAGGAGTTACTGTAGATTGGCTCTGAACTGAAGATAATTCTTAGAGCCCCAGAACTACACTAGGATTCACTAGTTAAAATCAGTAAATGGCATTGGAGGTAAGCTAAAAGATGGATATGTGGTCTGAGTTCTCATAGGACATCCATTGGAAATGTGGCCATAAACTGTGGTACTTTCCTTGATTCTTAGAACATATTCTTAATGACCAAAAGAATCTCCAGGCTCATTTCTGTGAAATGTGATCCATTATGGTGGGTGCCTCAAGTGGAAACATTACATCATACCTGCAGCAATACTTGAAGTGATACTCTGTTCCAAGGGACTGAGTGATCAATGCCGTTATCAAATACATAGAAAACTCAGGGGTGAGGATTCTTACTGCACCCTTCATTAATTTATTTTTTGGTTGCTACAAAAGTCAGACAGGCTTTGTAAAATGAATGATTGTACATGGTTATAAACCTAATCAGGTGATGGTTACCAATCAAACAGAGATGGAGAAACAGAGATTTTCATAAAAAAAATCAATATATCTTTATGTACCTATGTTTCTTTCTCTAGAATTTCTGTCAACAAAGATAATCATTCTTGGAATTTACAGAATGCCTTGACTGTCATGTCAGTCAACTTCTCTGCTCCTTGCCATCACAGTCCAGAGGGACTTTGATAGTTCTCTTATTCCTCAAATATCAGGCTGATTCGTTTTATTGATGATTCTGTGGGCCTGGTGATAGGATGCAGCAAACTCTAGCTGACTTAGTAATGCATAAATATACAAAAAAATGTGAGATGAACCTTGTAACCATTAAGGGTTCTGTCATAGCTGTGCAGTTTAAAGGGGGAAAAAAAGGAGCATGTTGAGATATCCTTCCTCATGTGAGAGGTAATTTGAACTGAAGGACTTAGGCATCCAGAGTAAGATGGCAAGTGAGGAAGTTGGGGAAAGAGCCAGAACAAAGGAGGATGGAGAGGGTCTTCTAATGAGGTCAGCTTCCTGATTGATGAAAAATTCTTGTGGACACAAATGGGGGACCCAGTCAGACACTTCCATGCATATGCTCCTAAGCCGGAGACCCAATAGAAAAACTAAAAGAGATGTGTGAAAAAAGAGGGCACCAATCAATAATAGTGAGGAGAGCATGGAAAGGGGAGGAGATAAGGAAAGGAGGAAATGACAGAGACCATAATTCCCCCACCGGATTCCCAGCTCTCGGACTCCTTCTCTTCAGAAAAGTCTCTCTGTCACTTTGGCAATAGATCTGCTGCTTGCTTGCTGTCTGTCCTGCTCTTCAATTCTTTGCTGAATGTAGACAACAAATCTAGCACTTACAGATGCAAAGAGCACCATAACATACAAGGAAAGGAGCATTTTTTAAAATTATTATTCTTAGAGTAATCAGAGAAAACGCTCCCATACTTATGTCCACTTTTCTGACCCTTTTGCCACTTGTTTTGCCTGCGTGCGTTGTAGATGGAGAAAGGATTTCATAGCAGATAACCATGTGAATTGCTCTGCTAGTCAGGCCTTATTACTTACCATGAAACTGGCAGCAGCAAAAGTGTTATATGGAGTATCTGGTAAGTTATAAAGGAATCATAAGACAAGGATTAGGAATAAGGACATGCCTTTTCTACAGAGTTCTTGGATAGCTCCTGAAGCTTTGTAGAGGCTGGTTATGAAAACTGTTCAACTCAAAGTAGCTGTCCTTCAAGACCTGGGACATTAGCAAGAGCATTTCAGGTTTAAAAGAAAAATATTTGTTAAAAGAATGTGACTTTTTATCATTTTTTGGACATTTTTTTTCTCTTTTACAACATCTTTTTTTCTGATTGATACATTTCCTTAGTTGAAAGGAAGCAAGGTAAAAGGAAGCCATTTAAAAATTTAATTTCCTGAATAATGGACAATAAATATTAAATATTGATTCATATTTAGTAAGATATATCCACCAAATATAAGGTGTTGATTCAGAAAAAATATCTTTGGGTTCCACCAAGTTATATGCATCCTTTCATCTATATTGAAGAATATTTACATATACAGAATTACCTTATCTTGGATTTTCAGGCATTCCTTCTTTATTCACTCATTAATAAATTAATAGATATGGATAGAAATAGAAGTCAGAATCATAAGCATTGCAGTGAGTTTTCAAGCAATCTCCATGACAGTGGATATACATTGGCCTGGGACATGCTTCTGCTCTAATGGATTCAATGTCTTCATCTCTAAATAGGGGTAACAAGATAACAATGTAAACAGAATTAATATTAGCATTAATTATCCATATTTTTCATGTATTTTATCCAATTAAATGATTTTTTCTTAAAAATTGAACAAAGGTATAACTGTGTTTATTCTCTTTATGGTGAATAACTGGATTAATGAAGCCTAACAAATTTTAAAAATATTTAAAGCTATGTAATGGACTCCATATTGATTTAACAACCCAAGTGCTCTATCAACCATGAAGAAAAGATGTTACAGGATCCCAGGTTAATTAGCTTTTGATACTTAACCAGTCTTATCTAGTCTTTTGAGCCTAAAAGCATAACAAGAATTTTTTAAAAATATGGTTATCCTCAAACTTGGTTTATAAGAGCTAAAGATGCTAACCCTCATTTAATGAGGCTTAACTAAGTTTAATGGAGCTTGAAATTTTTAATGAAATTTAAGTTTTAATGAGACTTAAGACCACTTTGATTTCAGATTATGAGGATTTTCCTTAATAACTGAAAAATATCTTAATTCCTGAAGCAATTATGAGTATATTGAAATATGATAAATAAAGCTGATTTCTAAAAGATACATTTTATTTTTCTTTTTTGAACTGGAGGGAAAGAAAAAATCAGGGTAACAAAATTGTGAGTTTTCCAACCCAAAAGCAAGTAATCTAATAGTTTTTTAGAATTGAAAGGGACCTTTTATTCTACATGATCCTATCTTCCACCCAAGACAGGATCCCTCTCTAAAGGATTTCTGAAATACTGTCATTTAACCCCAGACCACAAGTTCTCTTGGCTTTCATGTTTCTAAAATACTTATTTCACCATATCTCTGGAAAGTGTTTTACTGGATACAGAATTCTAGGTTTGTAGTGGCTCTATTTTTGGTGGTGGGGGTGTTTTAGCTTTTTGTGCTTAACCACTTTTAATATGACACATTTCTGTCATGGCTTACATCTAATGAGAATCAGCCACCCTGTTTAACTTTGTTTCCCTGTATTAATGTGATTCTTTCTATGAATGCCTTTAGAATTTGTCATGGATTTTCAGCAGTGTGACTACAATGTGTCTATGAGTGCTTCTCTTGCTTTTACTCTTTTTGAAATTTGCTAAGACTGTTCACTTCGTAGATTAATTTATTTCATGAAATTTGGAAAATAAACATTATTTTTTTTAAAGAGTTCCTGTCTATTTTACCATATTGCAGCACAGGACAGTCTCTTGATTATTTCATCTTGTTTTGTTCTGTTACTTCTCAGCCCTAACTTCATGGCTCTATTCTTAGCAACACTGGCGATGGTGGTGGGATAGTAAAGATAATCAATAGACCAAGCACACTATTTTCTCTTTTGAGTCTTTGCAAGACAACAATCATTTCTGCCTGCCCACACCTTGACCAATAGCTTTTCTGGACATGCCTCCACAAGTCCTTTGCTTATGAAGTGTGTCAAGATTTCTTCTCTCTCTGGGTAGACCACACCCAGTGAAAGTCCTCAGGGCTACTCTGGGGTTTGCTGCTTCCATATGAAACATTCCTCTCTCTGGGAATCAGCTCATCAAGACAGTTTTACTTCCACTGTTCTTCAATAATGCCAAGGATTTGTTTGATTTTATATTTTGTATGGGATTCCCTTTGTATTACTACAGAAATGAAAGCTGTCCATATATTTTTGCATCCTAAACACAACTGAAACCCCCATTACCTGATGTTGCTAAAATCAAATCCCTAGAAATACTGATATTCTGATATTGCTACAATCAAATTGCTGGAAATATTTTGTGTTACTTTTTTTTCCTATATGAAGGAATCCAACACAGGGACTTAAGGATACTAGGCAAGTGCTCTACCATTGAGCTTTACCCCCAACCCCTTTATGTTATCTGTACTTAACTACTCTTCAGGGATTAAAGCAAGGGGCGCTTTACCACTGAGCCACATTCACAGTCCTTTTTTGTATCTTATTTAGAGACAGGGTCTCACTGAATTGCTTAGGGTCTCGCTAAATTGCTGAGGCTGTCTTTGAACTGACAATCCCCTTGCCTCAGTCTCCCAAGCCACTGGGTTTACAGGCGTGAGCCACTGCACCCAGAATTTGACTACTCTTACTTAGATAGGTTTAGATTATTGTAACAGAGATCCAACAATCATATTTTGGCTTACTGCTATGGTGATCTATTAATTAAATCAATTTTTAAGAAAGAAAGAATACTTTTCAAAAGATGTTCTTCATAAATTCAGAGACTAGTTTTTCTCCTAAAAAACTTTAAAGTAATTAATTTAATTAATTCACATGTACTGCCAAAAACTGAATTTGTGATCTTCAATCTACTTTTATTTTCTTTTTTAATAAAGTCAATATTTAACAATGGTAGGTCTTCTCGTATACTGCCCGGTGTCCATTTCATCCACAAGATTATTAATAATGATATCACAGAAAAATTTTTAGTACCTAGTATATTTCAGTATTCTTTAATGTAATTATCTTAATACTACAAATGTGTTCAAACTTCTCTCTGTGGAAGCAAAACAAAGTAGTACTTAGTTGCTATCTCTGTTCTTTGTTCCCCTCTTCTTTATTTTATTTCATAGGTTTACATCATATTTTCCAAGTAGAAATTCTTTCTTGTTCTTCATGTTTTGCCTAAGCCGTAAAACATTCATGTTCTAATATTTTATTTCTTGTTGGTCTACAAATTTTCACTATACATTTGCAGGATATTTTTTATTTTATAATGTTTATAATGATTATCTGATGTTTCTCAAATAATTTATAAATGCACATTAATTGTTCGTGCATTTAAAACCCAACAAATAATCACAGATATTTTTCTTAGTTGAAGTCTTTTGGATAAGAAACAACCAAACTTTATATTTTTAAATTTTATTTTATATTTGAACCAGGTTAACATGTGAAAATAACCGTAGGATCTTATGTGCTTTTAAAATTAAATTTTAATCTTTCTGCAACATTATTCATTCACCTATCAACTATACCTTTTGTCTTTCCTAGGAAAAAGTAATTCTGGAATTCTAAGCCAGGGTTACTAAGTTCTGTTCTTTGGTTATTGTATCTCTTTATTTCATCTTCTAAAGGTGATACCTTTCTCCATATTAGGGATAAAAATATTCATTATATTTTTTTTGTCCTTGATTATAACCTGTGATAATGTAAATGGTAACTTTTGTAGCTGTGTTGAGCAGAATTTCCTCAGGCAAATGCAGCATTCATCTACTCAGACCTTGACCAAATGTATTAAAAATATTTTACTTACCTCACCATTTTTTTTTTTACTGCATTAGTATCCTAGTAACACTCGTCAAACTAAAACATGGCTATTAAAATATAAGGTTTTTTTCCCCTTTCTTTTGACACTTTCAAAAAGAATACCAAGAAATAAAACATTTAGATTAGAGAAAGTGATAACAAATGAGTACGTTACCAAAGTACCATTTTGATCTGATCTAATTGCAGAGCCCCCAAACAAGTCCTCAAAACTAAGCCTGACATTTCCCTTTTATTCACTTGAGCAGAGTTATATTTCAAACAATGTTTATTTTCTCCATGATTTTGCCTCTTCTGCTTTTTGTATACTCTTAGGAACCCTCTCAGCCAGAGGAAATTGACAAGTGAGTGAGACAATTATAGGTAACTATAGGTACTATAAGTCATTTAAATTTCTCTTATATTTCTTAAAAATTTATTAAAAAGTATCTTTTATTTGTTTTAAATCATTTTCTTTCTCTGATTTTAATTTTGGATAATTTCTACTTCCATGTATTAAAACTTGTTAAATCGTTTTTTTTTCTTCTGCATTCTATTTGCTTTTTTTTTTTCTAGAAAATTTTTCACTTCTGTTTTTCAATTTTGGGGTTGGAGGAATAGCTCAATGGTAGAGTACCGGCCTACCATGTGTAAGGCCCTAGTTTTGATCCTCAGCAATGCAAAAAAAAGGTCAATAAATTATAAGTATGTGTGTGTGTGTGTGTGTGTGTGTGTGTGTGTATGTGTGTGTATTCTATACATATTATACCTAGAAAATGTTTAGGACTTTTAAAAATAGAAACCTATCTCTACAAACATTGTCAATTCGTGTTGTCTAGTCTACATTCTAGATTAGATTCCTGGTCTTTTAGACTACTTTTACATCTACTCAGACCTTGTAAATTTTACCTCTAGTTATTAATATTACCCTATTTGTTCTTGAATTTTTTTTCTTGGAAACTTTTCTAACTCTTTGGTTTCAAAGCTTTCCTTTAGACTTTACTTTCTGAGACTAAAGAAGCTTTAATATAATTTCCTCTACTACGTAGATAATATTCTAATGTAACATGAAATATGAAGTTCCCCGAATTGTAGGAAAAAAAAAAAAACTTTTCCATGTCTTATTCAAGATCTCTTGATTATTCCATCTTTAAAATAATACTTCTTTAAAATAATACTTTTCCTGGTCTTGGGTATTTTCTACTTAGCTGAACACTTCCATGCAACTGGCTGAAAATCTCCAGAGCACTCTCTCTGTATAGCTCTTGTCTTTCTCCAGAAATATGCTTCCTAATACATCGACACCAAGGCCTCCCCAGGCTGTGAGCTTTCTCTTCTCAACAAAGAAATTTCCAGGATCCTCGGGTTTCTCCTAGCTGGACTTTATCTTTTTATCACTGCCTTTGTTGCTTTCATATGAATATGTAAATTTCATTACTCCATTCTATCATGGCTGGCAGAGATTGCCTCTTGTGAATTAGTATTTTTTTTAAATTCTCATCGTACATTTACCATGTTTAATCATGTTTAAAGTACAAAATGAACTAGATATTGAATAGGTGACAACCAAACTCTAAGAAAAAGAACTTTTACACAGAACACAGGCTTAATGTTTTATAAATATAATGACATTTCACTCTGAGCTTAACAACCATATAACTAATACCTGTTATGTGAGGCAGCAAACAGTAGTAAGACAACTTTTGCATGGTCTTTGTCATTTCCAATTATTTAACATTTCTTTTCCCCAGAAATTGAACTCAGGGGTACTCAACCACTGAGTCACATCCCCAGTCCTATTTTGTTTTTTATTTAGAGACAGGGTCTCAATGAGTTACTTAGCACCTCACTTTTGCTGAGACTGACTTTGAATTTGCAATCCTCCTGCTTCAGTCTCCCAAACCACTGGGATTGCAGGCCTGGCTTAAAATTTTGAGAGAAAGTTTTCATGTTTTTCAGAGAGTAAATTTGAATGAAGTTTTTTTTTTTTAGTAATTTTTTAATCTTTATTTTTTAGTTGTAGTTGGACACAATACCTTTATTTTGTTTATTTATTTTTATGTGTTGCTGAGTATGGAAACCAGGGTCTTGCACATGCTAGTGAATGCTCTACTACTAAGCCACAACCCCAGGCCTGAATGAAGTTTTAAACATATTAATAGAGCACCATTTAAATGGTGGTCAAAGAACTTTGATCTAACCCTAATTGAAAAATAAAATTCACTTGCTTTGCTCTTTACTTTTCTTGTTTTAGGTTTTAAATCTTCTAAGTATGTATGAATTTCAGAGTATGAGACAATAGCAAAATGATATATATTTAAATACAATATATAAGGTAATATATAAGCCAAATTAATATTCTGAAATTTAGTCTTTTAGAAAACTGAATCAGAAGTCCATGTTTTACAGTGAGGAATAATATTAATTTTTTGAAGTAAGAAGACATAGGAAGATAATTCTAAGTTTGATGATATGAATTTAATTTATATGCCTGCCACACCATCAGCTGTCTTTTAAGTGATGGATTCTTTCAAATATTAGAAACAAAATTCATCCATATTTATGAAAAGACAGAATGATGTTTTTATTATATTTTCACTTTTCAGGCATAGTTCTTAAATAGAAACAATCTATTTTAGGGGAGAAGAACTTAGATATCATAATGTTTACAAGATTACATACTAATTAATTACTTTATATTCTAATAGTACAACTCTGTCTAATTTGTCATATAATAAAGTTCTAGAATTCTCTCTTATGCCTCTCTTTTCAAAATAATAAATCTCAAAAGTAAACTAAATTGTCTATGATTTTAACACCATAACTTTCAAACTGTTATTTCATGTTGTTATATACATATAATATGCAAGAAATCAAAGAAAAAATATTAATGGACCCAACCAGTAAAAATAATTCTTAAAATTCTTTAAAAAATAAGTCATAGAAATCAAAACCTAATGCTATAACAAAGATATTATAAAGGGTTAGCAACCCTTTCTGCTTTTTCCCACCACTTTCTGCCTTTTGGATAGTGACTGAACCATTTAAAGAGAAACAGTCAGGATCCTCATACCATTTTTGAAAATCATAAACACAACATGACCTTAGGGCTAGAAGTAGTCTAGTGCGCTAAGTCTAGTGCCAGGATAATATGATATAGCTCTCTGCATATAAAGTAGTGTTTCTAGCCTTCCTAAATCCTTTAGCATAATGTAAACAAAAAAATCATTTAAGTGAGTAATTCATTTGTCTAATATGTCTCAGTTTCCAGATTCTACTTATTTCAATTTTTGTGCATGTTGTTTTGTTTGATTTTTAAACGTCCCCTTGTAACTATGATATGGGAATACAAATCTTAAGAATGATCTTTAAAATAATCATTTGGATATAAATCTCTCTGAAATATTGAAAAACAAATAATGCATGTAAGAACAATATTGTCCTGGGATAAAATATTTAATCACCTACTATGCTTGATCTCAAATGCGTTGGAAGCTTCTGCTTTTAAGAAAAAGAGGGAAAAACCCATTTATTCATTGGCTTATTCTTAGTATTCCACATTTAAAACCTCTGTCATTTGACTCAAAGTTTTATCCTTGCTTAAACACAAGTATTCCTGGTAGAAGTAGAAATTCAACTTCCACTTCTTATTTATGCCTTCACACAAATCATTTGTAAATTCTTGGATAAAATAGAGGTAGTATAGAACTTGAAAGCACTGAACAACTGAAAATTTTGATAAAGGGATGTCTTTTAAAATGGAAAGAATAAGAAATGCAAAAGTTGAGAGTGACAACAAATGCCACTAATGCATATACTTGCCAATTATGTATTTTTGCACTGTGTGTTACTTACTAGTATCACATATTTAAAAATGCTATTCAAATACAAGTAACCACTAGCTCCCAAAATGTCTATTATCATTTAAATGTAATTATAATTTGTATTTTACTTTTTCAATTTTATAATCTATTAATTACTTATATTATTTGTTGGAATTTTTAAAGTAATAAAAATATTATATAAATATTGTATAAAAATATAATATAAAGCAAATACTGAAATCCTAACAACAAATGTCAAGATTTCCACATGGTGAGTAAAGACACCCACAAATTTCTCTTATTTGTAGAAGGAAACCTTGAAAATACAAAGACAAGTCCAAGAGTAGTACAGAGACCTTGAAACTGATAGTCCTATACTCATGTATATGATATCATTAAAATCCTTCCACTCACTTCCCTCTAACTCAGTCTCCCCATCTACTCATATCTTTGTCTTGTATTCTATGTGCATTCTCAATGGACAGGTTAATAAAATATTACTAATTATAAATAAGCATAATTGAGGTTGTGTCCTATAATTCTTAAGAAATTCTTCTTCTAAGTATTACCTGTATATTTAGTGGAGCTTATTAAAATCAAATATCAAAGCACAGAAAATAACATTGCAATGAACAAAGAGCATGGTAGAAGCCTTTGGTTTCCATCTTCTACCAAACTCTTCACCTATACTATGGTTGCAAGTATTATCTGAGCATGGACCATGTTAATATTATAATCACAGACTTACCCAAGATGCGTTGCAATGACACTGGAAGAAGCGGGGATGGTGGGGGGATAGGTGTAAATAATTTTGGGAATCTGCAGATACCATGAAAATAAAAAACTAAAGACCTTGCTTAAAGTATGAGAAACCTTGATGGAAATAAGCAAATATAGAGAAGATCTTGAGCAATACAATAGAACTACTGTATTCCTTATAATAAATCTATAGTTTTTATTGTATGCTACAAGGAGCAGAGAACAGGATCTGGGCCAGATCAATAAAGCATGAAAAAATGATGTGTCATAATTGAGACACGTGGAAATTCTTATACAATAACGTCACTGCTTGACAATAAGAGGTTACAAGATCCTCAAAGCACCAAAAGTGCTAATTAACACCCTTTCATAATAACTTGCATGGATTTCTCTGTCTCAATAAAACTCTCAATATTCCCCTTGTGCTGTGGACATAGCAGAGACCACTCCAGCCTATATGCCTGTGTGTCCTGGATTGTAATACTATTCTTTTTCCCAAATAAAAGTTCCTTTATTGGAGATTTCATCTCTGTACTTTCACTGACTTTGACAGACATAATGATGCAGAAAGAATGCATCTAATGGAAACTCTTAGTGAGAGCTGGAATAATCCAGGCAAATAGAGGAAGCATTATAGATGCCAAGTTTCAGTAGGCAAAAGAGGGAGAGCTTTTACTGTATTAAATACAGGGAGTTAAAAGAATATCTTGTACTGTCACAGGTGAGAGTACTCGGGACTATGGAATGAAGAATAGAGATACAGAAACCAGGAACATGGAAGGAGATCTATCTAAAACAGAGGTCCCCAGTGGGGTCATGTTGAAAGGGGACCAAGTCCAGTACCAGCCACAAAATAGGTAACTATCTACAAAACTTGATTTTAGATGCTTTGGAAGAACCTGCTGTATAAAACAAAAAGAAAGAAAACTATCCATTTGCACCTCAATCAGTAGACTTAACGCTTGGACACTCCACGCAGGAGGAAAATCTATTGCCCTCAGCAAGGTGATGCAAACATTTATGATCAATCTCCAGCTTTCATAAATCTAAAATCTATGAGTAAGAGGAATCAGGGTCCTGGGTTCAATCCCCAGCACTGCAAAATAAATAAATAAATACATAAATAAATAAAATTTGCTAATTCTTTATCCTCAAAAATTAGCATAGAGTCTTTATATCGTGGGAATTTTTAAGCTTTTGTTAACCTGAATTTAACTAATGATAATTTGGTTCAAGAAGAAGAGTGAGTTTCAGACATGAAAGCTACATATTATTAATGTACATAAAAGTAAACAGCCTGAGAACTACATTTTTTAAAACTTAAGTTCTCCTCTCTAAATTAAGTGCCTTGTTTTAAACTTTATTGTCCTTACTATAGAATTACTGTTAAAAATTTAAATTATCTTTTACTTGTGTCTCATTCTGTGTCCTGGAATGTTGCATCATTTTTTTCTTAGATCTAAATTCCAGATAATACTATTGGTCTTTAGTACAGTATGGAAGGATACCCTTTATCTATCTTTAGTATGCATGTGGTTTGAAGTTATTTCTATAGTAAAGTAATATATTATGATGTGATATTGAACAAGCAAACATAAATCTTGTCTCAAATATTGCCATACAAATATACATTAAAAATCTCACATGTACATATAGTCACTTGGTCATGATTCCAACCAAAGAATCCATTTGGCTGAGATTTGGGGAAGAGCTGGTTTCACTGGAATAGAGTACAGCCAAATGCTTCATGTCTTTGTTCATATAAGCAGTGTGCATGAAGCAAATTGTCTAATAACGTGGTTTATAATGGTGTCAAAAGAATGTTTTGTACAGTTATTACATTTTATTAAGACACCAACAACCTGTGCCAGGGAATTCTTATTTTCACATAATAGCGTCTTCAACCCTAATGAATGATGCCCCCTTTTGACACTTTATTGTAATAAGATGCCTGATGTAGAAAAATTTAGATACAAGCAAATATGGCATGTTTGATTTTATTTCAGTCAGTCTATGCTAGCATATTTTTGAGTTCCTCATCTTTAAATTTTATATTTTTCCTTCTTAAGAAAATTGACTAATGGTAAGAAATCATCCAGGTCTGCATAGAAAACATTCTTGGATCCTCTCCTCTTCTTCTGAGTGAGCAACTTGTCCCAGGACCTTGTTACTACCACAGTTAACTAAACAGGGTGGACATCCAATCACATCTGGACCAACTGGAAATTGTCTTTGGTAGATATGGAGTTGCTACCCAGAGAGGTTAGAAGCAGTAATCCCTAATGCCAAAACAGCCTCTTGTGTCTGCCCCTTGGCTTCCAGGAACACATCTGACAAAGACATCTGGTGTACAAGGAAAAAGAGGAAAGAAACTGAGATACAAGAAAAAGCAGAGATTAGAGGAAGAAAACATGAACCCAGAGCTGGAGACCAAGAAACAAGAGTAATCGCTCCTACAGTGTCCGATTATTTTAGGATTCTTAATTTCCACTTCTCATGACCTAATTCCATCTGCCCTTTTACTCAAAGTTAGGAAAATGTTTAAATTATAAACGTCCTTCCTTGCTGAGGTAAAATTGAAGTTCATGTTTTCACTTTCAAAAACTATGACTACACAGATGTTACAGTAAGTATTCAAAAAGTTAGTGATTAAAATATGTGTATATTTTAAGAACAATATTTTGCTTTAAATGTTTTGTTTCCAACAAATGAAATTAATTATTTGGAGCTCTCATTTCTGATAGGGGCATTATTGGGTCCCTGATATGTAATAAATGTTGAACCAACAGCTTTATATTATCTCATTTTATCCCCCCAACAAACCTAGGATTTATAGGCTATTTCCAGCATTTCACAGATGATGAAACTGAGACCTAAACAATTTTATAAGGTCATACAGGCTTTAAATGGTGTAGCCAGAATACAAGTTCAGGTCTTCTTGACTTCAGAAACTATTTTCTTCTCATATTTAATTCATGTAAAGTTGGTGAGGTTTGTTTCTATGCAAGGAGCTATGACTAGGCTGTTCTTCCAGGATAATGGCAAATTAAAAAATAATAACCTAAGGACTACAAAGGATAGCTTATAGTATTTGTAGTTACAAACTTGCCAAATTAACAGAGTGAACAAATTCAGAATTAAATGATATATATAAATTTGGAATTAAAGGCTGTAAAATACTTAATTGTTTAAACCTAAAAGAAGACTAACAGCACTCAATGCAATTTAATTTAATACAGTAATTTATTTTGATTGTGCCTTGTAGAGAATAAAATGATCTTTTCAGTATCTTTAATTTCATCATTATTATCTGTTAAGAAGATTAAATTGGCAATGTCTTTGTTGAAAAAAATATGTATTCAGTATTCTCTAAGCATTTCAGGAACAAATTAATATATAAATACCTGTACAAGAAATATCCAAAAAGTGTGATTCATGGAAACAAACTATTTTTAATACCTTTATTTTATTTGTTTATTTTTTAGGATCAAACCCAGTGTCTCACACGTGCTAGGCAAGCGCTCTACCACTGAGCCACAACCCCAGGCCCCAAACAAAGTATTTTTAAAGCAGTTTTACAAAACCCACAGTATAAGTAGCTATTTCACATTTGAGTAAATGTATCTCATAAATATTAAACTAGATTTAACTCTTTGTGATCAAAATATTCATGTAAAATTTTAAGTACTGCCTTCTTTTTAATGCAATATCAAAATTTTATCAGTTGTCAGTGCTTAGTATGAAATCACACTTTCCAATGAGGAAAATACCCTGAATTAACGACTCAGAAAAAATACATTCAATCTTCAAGTTTTATTTTTACAAAATAAATCCACTAAAATAAGTTGAGTAAGCCACTAAAATAAGTCTATTAAGCAATATTATTTGCAATTATGCTTTCCTAGCATGTCATCAAAAGGAAAATAGTGGCTTAATTATTCCCAAAGCTATAATTATGTCATTTTAAACTTCAAAATTCTTGACTAGGGACTCAGATTAAAAATAATTTGCATGAGTTCAGGAGAATAATTTTGAAACACCACCTGGAAGCTACAATATAGTTGTATATTTTGAGGCATTTTTTTGAAAAAAAAATATTTTAAATGACTCTAAAAGTACCTCCCTTAACCCTTACAGTTTTTTTATATTTCGTTTTAAATGAAAAAGATGACAAGGACACTAGTTCATTCTTTGAGACAGGCTTTGTACATCAAACAAACATTGATTACAGGGATAATCTGAAAAGAAAAAAAATTAAAAATATAGCAATCCTCAAAAATAAGACATGAAACTATGGAGACACAAAGGGAATCAGATATAAAACCAGAAAGTAAGATCTGGACTTCCAGCATCAGTCAGAGTAGATGGAAATAGCAGGGATGAAACGTGCCTCAGAGGTAGAGGCTGAATGCATTCTCCCCCATGGAGGGAGCAAAGAAAAGCTATAACTCTTCTCACGAAAATGAACTCTCTATAGAAGAGGGTGAAAGTAGAAAAATTTTCCCACTGAGGTCTGGTACTAACCTGTTTACGACTCAATGCCTTGATGAGAAGTATCCTCAATATTCCCAGATGTTACAGTACAAAGATGACAACATAAGGTCTGTTTACATACAGGGGACTACACAGGCCAAATCCAGACAGTCAAAACTACAGGCAGGGAGAAGTATGAGCAGGGAAGAGAGAAACAAATGGACAGAAAAAAAAAGAAAGAAATAGAAAAAAAGGCCATTATAGACGGGTCTTTCAAAAGATTGTCACTTCAGATATAGTACAAAATAGTATATCTAAGATGACCTTAAATAAATGTGTTGCTGATTTTCAAAGGCCTATGGGAAGGAAACCATGAAACACAAGAGAAAGATGTTGTGAAAACAGGACTAGTTCAAAATCTTAGGTATGAAAAGTGTGATAACTGGATTTCAAAAATTAGGCCACAAGTGGTGGTACATGTCTCTAATCCCAATTACTCTGAAAAGAAAGGCAGGAAGATCACAAGTTTGAGGCTGGCCTCAGTAATTTACCAAGATCTTCAGTGATTTAGTGAGACCCTGTCTCAAAATAAAAAATAAATAAATAAATAAATAAAAAATTGGGGGTGTAGCTCGGTGGTTAAGTGCCCTGGATTCAATCCCTGGGACGCCCCCCACGACCACCACCACCACCAAAAAAAAAAAAATTTAAGAGTTAAGAGATTGTTTAAGTTATAAAGGAATATAGTGGAAGAAATGTTTCAAGTGTTTAAATGTTGTCATGAAGAATCCGCACTGAACATAATACCAGGAAACTAGAGAGTACAAACACAAAAAAAGAAATTCAGAGACAGATATCAAATGACAGATAGAAACGCTGAGAGGATCTAATTTATCTCTAGTAGAAATGTATGAGTAAAACAACAGAGGAAATATTGAACAAACAATTCCCAAAGAGGTAAGGCTGAGAATATTTTAGTGTAAATGAAATCAATCTTCAGATGGAAAGTACACATGAAATGACATGCAGAATAAATCAGAATTAATCAGTATATAAATGCATTGTGGTGATATAATGCTATTCGAGGAATAATAAACATTACTGGTAACAAAATTGATGCAAGAATAAATAATTTTAAAATTTCCCATTTAGAAACAACAGGCAAGGCTGCCTTTTCCCTAGGAAATCCACATTAATTAAAATGTTCAACATGTTCCTTTTTAAAAGAAAGAAAGAAAAACTCAGAAGGATAAGTAGCAAACATCAGATGTGGGTTTTACATTCTTTTTAAAAAATTATATTTGCTTTTCTGTTGGAACTCAATTTGAAAGAATTTGAGTTAATGACAATTTTAAATTTCAATTTATTTTAATGGATATCTAAAACCATAAAATCTGTACATATTTGTGGGGTACCATGTAATATTTCAATGTATGTATACATTGTGTAATATTTAAATCAGGGTAAATGTATCTAAGTTCTAAAACATTTATCATTTCTTTATGGTTAAAAACATTCAAAGTCTTTTCCTCTAGCTTTTTGCATTATAGTTATCTATAGTTACTCTATTGTGCAGTAGCACAGCAGAAATTCTTACTCCTATCTTGTGTACCCATCAATCAACTTTTAAATTAGAAAAAAACATTTCCATCATCCGTCTCTCTTAGGCATCCTTTTATTTTTGCCCATTGTTCATGCAATATTCTTATCTCCCCCTCTCTGTCTCAAAACTAACATGCTTAATCTGTGCCCTTAAATATAACTTTCATAAAATATGTTTTGAATGGATATATGTGTTTTTAGTTTACCTATTTGTGTAAATTCCATCTGATTTTCTACTTTTCTTACCAAAATCTCTTATTAGTGATCTTTCAGTGTTGCTAAAACACATTTGCATATTCTCAGTATTTTATAGTGAACCACGTCAAACATATACTGCATTTAAATATCTATCACCTATGGAAGAAATGAGCAAGCAGCTAGGCACATACAACCTACCAAAAATGAACCAAGAGAATATCAAAAGACCAAACAGACCAATTTAATTAGCTAAAAGCAGAAAAATAAAAGATTTCCAACAAAGAAAAGCTTAGGACTGAACCAGATGGATTCTCAGCTGAATTCTACCAGAATTTTAAAGAAGAACTAACACCAATTCTCCTCAAATTATCCCAAAAATTAGCAAGGAAGGAAGAATTTCAACCTCATTCTATGAAGCCAGTAGCACCCTGATAAGAAGAAAAGAACACACATGTAAGAAAAGAAAATCAAAGACTAATATTCCAAATAAATATAGATGCAAAAATCCTTCATAAAATATTAGCAAGCCATATTTAACAACTCATTAAGAAGAGTGTATATCATGATCAAGTTGGTTTCATTCCACAATGGAAGGATGTTTCAACATACATGAATAAATACATGCAATTCATCACATAAATAAAATGAAATTTGGAACAACCATAAAACCCAGCTGTCCCATTTCTTGGTATATGCTTTGGTCAGTATTTTTTTCTTCTTTCCTGTTGTGGACAAAATAGAGGAGAAAAATTCTATTTGGGGGCTCATTGTTTCAGAGGTCTAACTCCATAGACAGCTGATTCCATTTTGGGGAATCCAAGTGATGTATATCGAAAAGTGTGGCAAAAGAAAGTGGCTCAGATCATGGTTCCAGGAAGCAGAGAATGAGAGAGAAAGAGAGCTCTCCTCATCAAGACAAAATGTAAATTCCAGAGGCACATCCCCAGTGACCTCACTCCTCCAGCTACACGACAGCTCACTGAAGTCACTGCCCAGTTACTCTCAATAAGTGGATTAAAACACTAATTAAGTTAAAGGCTCGAATAACCCAATCATTTTATCTTTAAACATCCTTGTATCGTCTAACACATGAGCTTTTGGGGAACATGTCATATCTATAACCATAGCAGTATTTATGCAAAGGAACTAAAATCAGCATACTCCAGTGATGTAACTACATCAACGTTTATAGCAGCACAATTCACAATACCCAAGTTATGGTACCAGTCTAGCTGCCCATCAATAAATGAATGTGTAAAGAAAAATGTGACATATATACACAACAGAAATTTACTCAGCCACAAAGAAGAATGTTATGGCATTTGCTGGTAAATGGATAGAACTGGAGAACATAATGCTAAGTGAAACAAGCCAGACTCAGAAAGTCAAAGGTTAAATGATATCTTTCACATGCAGACGGTACAGCAAGATAAGGGGAAAAGTGGTGCCCTTAAAAAATAGAAGGGAAGTCAGTTGAGAATAAGGAGATTGAGGAGAAGAGAGGAAAGGCAGGAAAAGGGATGAGCTGAGAAACAAAAATGGCCAAATTATGCTATTTGCATATATTAATATACCATAATGAATTTTATCTTTATGTATGAATATAAGACATTAATTTGAAAAACAATAAATAAATAGAAGAAAACCAGTAGAATTGAGGAAGGGAAATGGGGGAAAGAGAAGAGGAGTAAAAGAGGAAGCACTGGGAACTAAAATGGAGCAAATTATATTCCACATATATGTGGTTATGTCAGAATTAACCCCACTATTCTGTATAGGTATAATTCAGTGATAAAAACACTAAAAGATAAATAAAATCAAGTACAAAAATAATATCATTATCTCAACAGATGCAGAAAAACAACTTTGATAAAAATTTCTACCTATTCATGTTAAAAACACTGAAGAAATGAAAGATAGAAGGAACTTAAATCAACATTATAAATGTTATAAACAACAAACCCCAAAACAATCTCATACTGAAAGGGGGAAAACATCAATGTTATACTGAATGGAGAAAACCTGAAAGCATTTTCTCTAAAATCAGGAACAAGACAAGGATATACACTCTCGTGACTCCTGTTCAATATAGTACTTGAGAAGAAAATAAAAGGGATACAAATAAAAAAGGAAAAAAAATCAAATCAAAACAACACTCCACCAGAATACTTCTATAGTTGATAAATAAATTCGGTAAAGTAACAGTATAAAAATCAATATACAAATATCAATACACCTTATCTATACACCAATAACAAATTTGCTGAAAATTAAATCAGTAAAACATTCCATTTATGATTGCCTTAAAAAAAAAGAAAAATTAGGAACAAGTCTAACCAAATAGGTAAAACCCTCTACAATGAAAATTAAGAATACCAAAAAAAAAAAATAAATAGAATATGACTCTAAAAGATGGAAACACCTCCTATGTTCATGGATAGGCAGAATTAATATTCTTAATATGACCATATTACCAAATGTGACCTCATATTCAGTGAAATTCCCATGAAAGTACCAAGGTCTTTCTTTACATAACTGGAAAAAAAAGTCTTAAAATTAATGCGGAAGAATAAAAGACCCAGAATAGGCAAAGAAATTCTGAGCAAAATGAATAATGTTGGAGGCATCACAACATCTGATTTCAAACTTATACTACAGAGTCGCAATAACAAAACCAACATGGTACTAGCATAAGTACACACATGAAGACCAGTGGAATTGAAGACACAAAGACAAACTCTCACACTCATCTGATTTTTAACAAAGTTGCCATAAACATATGGTGGAGAAAAGATAGCCCTTTTAACAAATGATGCTGAGGAAACTGGATAACCATATGTAGAAGAATGAAACTAGATTCCTATTTCTCACCTTTTACAAAAATCAACAGAAAGTAGATCAAAGTTCTAGTAATCAGAAATACTGCAACATAGTGTGCAGGCACCTACTTCCTTAGTAAAACTCCTAAAGCTCAAGAAAGAAGCCAAGTGGGAAGCTATTAAATTAAGAAGCTTCTGCACAACAAAGAAAACAAAAATGTGAAGAAAAAGCCAATAGAATGGGAGGAAATCTTTACCAGCTACTCTTCCAACAGAAGATTAATATCCAGAATATATAAAGAACTCAACAACAACAGAAAACAAATAACCCAATCAATAAATAGGCAAATAGTTAAACAGATGTTTCTATAAAGAAAAAACACAAATGGCCAACAAATATATCCTGATTAGTACTTCAGTTATGGAAATTAGTACGGAGGTTCCTCAGACCAGGAAAGGAACCACCATATAATTCAGTTATACCACATCTTGGTATTTTTCAAAAGAATGAAAGCCAGTATATTATAGCAATACATGCACACTCATGTTTATAGCAGCATAATTCACAGTAGCCAAGTCATGCAACTGAGCTACAAATAAATGGACAAAGAAAGCATTGCATATATACACAGTGGAATTTTATCAGCCATAAAAAAGAATGAAATTATGTAATCTACAGGAAAATGGATGGAGATAAAGAGCATCATGTTGAGCAAAATAAGCCAGACTCAGGAAACTCAAAGTTATGTTTTTTTTTCCTCATATGGGAAAACTGGAGAGAAAAAAGGAAAAGACAAAGGAATCTCATAAAATTAAAAGGTAGAACAGTGTGGTAAAAGAAGGGGATGTGGGAAAGGAAGGAGGGGTATAAGTAAAGATGCTGGCAAATGAAATTGGTCAAATTATGTGCGTGTATGAATATATGATAATGAATCCCACTATTGTGTATAACCATAACACACCAGTAAAAAATAAAAGAATGAATGAATGAATAAATGAATAAATAAATTAAATATCCCTCTTATCTCTCCCTGACAGACACAGTACCGCTCTGATTATTCTTATCTTCTTGGATGCACAGCATCCTGGATTTGATCCTTAGCATCCAAAAAGAAAAAGAAAAATGTTATCCTCATTGATGTATGGACTTTTGTTAGAATTTCTCAGAGGTATGTGTGTGTGTATATATATATATAATCATGGGTTCATTAGGCATATTAGTACTAATTTTAAGAAAATGCTTTTCACTACAAATGAAAGTCAGTACTCCATACACATTACCTAGAACTTGATTTTTTAAAATATTTGTTTAAATATGCTTTTATTTAGTTGTAGGGGACACAATACCTTTTATTTTTATGTGGTGCTGAGGATCGAACCCAGTGCCTCACATGTGCCAGGCAAGTGCTCTACTACTGAGCCACAGCCACAGCCCCTAGAACTTGATATTTTTGTCATTTTTAATTATAGTCTTTCTGAAAAGAGCAATGTTTCACTGTTTTAATCTGCATTTCTATGATTATGAGTATGAGAGTTTCTTTGTACACTGTTAAGCTGTTGTAGTTGGAACTATGGTCGTTTATCTCTTTCATTGGTCTTCTTGTCCCTGCTGGAGTTTATGTCTTTTCCTTGATTAACAGAAGTATTTCTATACTCTAGATAACAATCCTCCATTAGTTTTAAATACAGCCAACAGCTTATCCATTTATCAATGGTATCCTTCACTGAACATAAAGTCTAACTACTGATGACCTAAAAACAGCTGGTTTCATGGTACTGCAGTTTGGGCTTTGGTCTTTCCTAAGAAGTCTCTTCAGACCCATAGTCAGCAAACCTGTTCTGATTTTCTTCTCTTTGCTCATAGTCCAAATTTCCCATGTGTTTCCTTTTAACATACTGAGAATCTGCTTTTGTATTGGATATGAGAAAGGCCCAGATTTATTTTTCTCTTTTAGAGAACTTTTAGCCACTGATTTGCAGTGCCATCTTCTATATCAAGCTTCCAAAAAAAGTGTACTTATTTTCATCATTTCTATTGTGTTTCTTTTGTCCATTTTTTAGATGACAACTTGGTTCAGTTAGAACACATACTCAAGATAATTTTAGGGAATTATGTTAAATTTGTGAGCTTACTGAAGAACAGTTTATAATACGTATTTACTATGCTATGTCATTTAAACAAATTTGATATACTTTTTTACTTATTGAAATATTTTAATCAACTTATTATAATAATTTTAATAAATGCTGCATTCTTTCTTAGTTGTTTCCTATTTTGCAGAATTGGATGGTTTTTATTTGATCTAGTCACCATTATTGGTTTAAAATAGGTTATATATAATATTTCTAATCACTTATATACAGGGTGTATATTATGTAAGTACTATGTGTTATTTAAGATACCTTATATAATACATCATATATAGATATTATATACATATTTTATATTTACATATAGGAATATATGATATAAATATTGAACATGTATATTTAAATATATAATATGTATGTGTATGTGTATGTATGTATACATACATACATATAAAGGGTTAGATAGAGTTCCTGTCTCTTGAGTAGTGAGTGGAATTCATTTAGAACTTTTAAAAACTGTATCTCTTGCCTATTATCCCAGCTACTAGGGAGACAAGACAGGATAATGTTGAGTTCAAGGCCAGCCTGGTCAATTTAGTAAGACCTTTCTCAAAAATTAAAAAAAAAAAATAAAAAATTAAAAGAGCTGAGGAGCACTTGCCCAGCATGTGAAAATCCTAGTTTAAATCCTCAAGATCACAACAAACAAAACAAGCAAAAAAAAAAAAAAAAAAAAAAGCAACTACTAAGAAAAACTTCAGTTACTCTAACCATCAGGGAGATACTATTTGGATTTGAGGCCTTTGGAGGTAAAAGTCAGATAAGATCAAGAGGACAGGACCCTCATGGTGGAATTAATGCCTTAATAAGATACCAGAGCTTACTTCCTTTGTCCCAACCTCCAGAAGACACACAGCAGGAAGACTGCTCCCTGCTGGCCAAACAGTGAGCCCTCACCAGGAAACCAAACCTACAGGTACCTTGATCTTGAACTTGCTAGTCTCCATAATTGTGAGAAACTAATTCCTGTTGCTTAAGCCACCCAGTCTCTGGTATTTTGTTGTGGCAATCCAAGCTGACCAATGCAAAGCTACTTTGTTCTTGTGTTTTTTTTTTTAATTTATAATAACTTTTGTTTTTTCATTAATTTCTTTGCTTTCCCCCCTGGATCTGACCCAATTTCCTTTGATGTTGTTAAATCTATTCATTCTATTCAAGTTTTTTTTTTTTCTGGTTTCTTCCTTTCACTTCAATTTTAATTAAAAACAATATTGTTTCTATCTTCCTGCAAGACAGAGTAGATGGTTTAATATATTCTCTCTTCCTGCCATTCCCCAGCAAGGTCTTTTTTCTTCACTGGACAATACGAAACAAAACAAAAAAGAATTACAGGTTAAATAAAGATATATTTGAATATTTATGAACAATTTAAACTTCAAAAAATACTCTTAAATCAGATTCCCTCCCCTAAACTGTGAGTAATGCTGAAATTTTGCATTGTGCTACATAGGTAATCTGTAATGAACAAGCGTCAACTGCCTGATTTCTTTCTTTCCTATTCTGAAATTTGGATAACTCACTCTGAAATGAATCAAATGAAGTCTTACCCAGAGCATAATCATACTTCATTTTAGAAAATTTCAGAACTATACCAGCCGTGAAGATTTGAAGACTAATTAGCCAATTTCAAATGCCATCTTAAGTTCATTTATGCTCAGTGGACCTCAGATTCCTGTTGGCCTCAGTTACACCTAGGCAGGTGAGTAAATAAACTTGATATTTCACCCCTCTTTAATTGCTTTGAATTCCTCAGGCATACATGGGGTTTTGTGACATGAACGTTAGATTTAAAAATCAATATGGAGTGTGGTCTGTATATGAGGATCAAGGAAATGGCACAGAGAAAAACTATTGAAATCAGAGTTCAAGGTTGATTTAAAATCCAGATCAGTGCGCCTTATGAGAAGCATTAGTGAGATTTTAGCTCCACCTAGTGTTCTGTATTGGGATCACGTCTTGGAGATAAAAACTAATCCATCTAGATCTAAATTAACTGATCTAGATCTAAATTCGACAGCTAGAATAAGGCTGGGTGCTGACTCAAAGCAGCAGGATAAAAAAAAAAGTCTTTTAGTTACTGCCTGGAAAAACATTCATGCAAGAGAAACCGTTCTTAGAATAAGGAATCTGAAGTCTGGTAAATAGAAGTAGTCATTCATATATTAGCCTTCAAAAATAGGAAGGCTTGAAAAGATTTCCCTAGAGAGCTCATGTATAATGGCATAATTTGGTGTGAACATACTTTATATACAGAGTTACAAAAAATTATGCTGTTAATGTATAATTATGATTGTAATGCATTCCACTATTGTCATGTAAAAAATTAAAAATAAATAAATAAAAAGAAAGTACAAATAATAAAGAAAAAAGATTTCCATCTTCTGCTTTGGTGGAAATAAGAATGTTATGATGCTGCTTTACTGCAAAGATGGCAAAAACAACTGAAAATAAAAAGGCCACACACATAAAAGGGTCATCTCACATATGCATGAATAAGGTCATACTGTACTTTTATTAAGCTCACAAGGAAGACCTCAGTACACCCATTTTGGAACTGAATCGAGATAGCAGACAATAACCAAGGAAGGACATAGAGGCTATGAGTAACATGATTATTATATCTGATTACATAACTACAGTGATATATTGAGAGAATCTTAAATTTATCAAGAACAAACTCTACTGTTTCTATGTAACATTTAGAAAACTTGATCATGCACTTAGCTGAAACCTTGAAAAGGAGAATAATTTAAAACAAAACCTATGTGATACAGGAAAAGCAGGATTGAGGGGGGGGGAAAGTACACTGTTAAATGGCTCCGTTATTAATGAAGAAAGAATAAAAAATAAGGGGGTTAATATTTACCTTACACTACTTAGAAAAAGACTAACAAACCTAAAGCAATGAGGAAAGAGAATTAGTAAAGATGAAAAAGAAAATCTATTTGTTTAAGGGCCTTTTTTTTTTTTTTAAGAAAAAACAGTATAAAACAAATTCTGTGTCTGGTTAGATGGTTCAAAGTCAGCCCAGAAAAATTTCCAAAGTCTGACTGCAACAGAAACCTAAATCTCAGGCAATTTAATATTTTTATTTTTACATCCTACAAAGTGTATTGATACTCCATCTTTGAAGTTTTGTAAGTGTTCCTTACCACCCCAGATAGGCTCTTATGATGTCTCACATACCTTCACAGAAATTAGGAGGAGTTAAAAACTTCTATGTAAGAATACAAAAGTAAATTTTTAAAAAAATATTCATTTTTTAGGTGTAGATGGACACAACACAATGCCTTTATTTTTATGTGGTGCTGAGGATCGAACCCGGGTCCCGCCTGTACTAGGCGAGCATCCTAGCCCCCCAAAATAAATATTTTCAAGTTTGTGAGCCATGTAGTGTCTGTCTGCTTAACGTACTTTGGCACATTGCTCACAAGCAGCCACAGACAACATAGAAATGGGTAAGTGTGAGTCTGCTCCAGTATAAATTTGCTTACAAGTTTAAAAAGAGAGAGAATGGGGGCATGGATGTGGCTTATGTGCCATGTTTGTGAACTCTAGGTTACAGTTAATACTAACTTTAATAAACTATCTATCTGTCTGTGAATCCATAAGCAAGTTTAATTCAAAACAAAGAAGATATTCATTTAAGAAAAAAATAATAATGAGGCATCCATATTCAAAAAGAAATACTTGGTCCAGGTTGGCATATGCCTGACATATGAGGATATTTTTCCTGGGTGCAAGGGACTGTTTCTCCTGTCCCTTTTCCTAAGAAGGTATTCTCACTCCATTTTCCAGGAGGAAACAGTTCGTGCTACCTTTCTTGCTTCTTGGCCAGCATTGAGTTCTCTCTCCCTGCATCACTTAAACATGAGTGTAGGATCCAAGCATTATATCTAGGAAAAATGCTTGCTCTTGTCAATTCTCTGGATTAAGGTGAAAAAGTATGGTCTCTCCCACCCAGTGTATTCACCTGGACAGGTCAGATATGAGAGTGTTAAATTGTAGGCTCAAAATAAAAGTAGCCATATGCTGCCATAATTTTCAATCCAGCTTTCCTAGTAAGAATTCTGAGACTATTTTAATAGTCTTTGTCTGATCTCAATTAGTTAAGTTCACAAAGTTGCAAAGAATGATTGATTAAACTCACTCAAACCTCCTGATTATAAGAAACAGAAATTATAAGAAGCGCCTGAGGCTACTTGAGAGCAGATTCCTTCTGAAATTTTATCAACTGCCTAGACTATATCCAAAGGCAGAATAGCTATCAAGTATGTTGAATATCTCCCCGACCCATACCCCTATTTAACAACTCTAAGAGGCTTCTTAAATGATTGCCTAAAATGAAGTTAATAGAAGACTAACAAATTACAGTCTAACCACGAAATAGGCTAGAGTTGAACCTAATGAGACTCTGTGAAATTGCAGAGGACTGTGGAATGTAATTATCAGGGTCATTTGTAGTCAGTACTTTAAATGACTGGTTTCACATAATGAAGTTCCACTACGAATTGATGAGCCATGCGAATAGATGAGCAATGCCAGAGCAATCACACAAAAGGAAGGATGGTGACCAGTTCTGCCTTCGTCCAGTGGAAGTGTTCATCCCTATGTAAGAAGTATTTAACTCAGGCCCACAGAATGGTGGCAGGCCAGTAAGTAACTGAGATGAGGGCAAAACTTTCATTTCTCTGGGACATTTTTAGTGAATATCTTCTCCTTCTTTCAGTTTCTGGATTCTAAAGTTCTTGCCTAAATTAATGTGTCAAAACACTTATAAAAACCATGCCTTCCTACAATCAGGCAGGAAAAAGGATTCTCTTGGAATAATCTAGTAAGATCACAGCCTGTCAGTTTGCACTCTGAGCTGCTGGGAAAGCAAAACGTTGGGCTGTGAAAATTCTCCCTGCATAAGTGTGACAGAGGCGAGAGGGATGTCTGGCAAGTAGAAGGTGCTTTCTTAAATTACTTTGAAGAATAAAACTTGCTAAGCAAAAATTATTTAACAAGTGTAGTCTGGGAATACTCGGTAATTATTCCATTTGTCTACATGGCCTCGGTAACAATATATAAGTAATAAAGTTCTTTGCTCTGTTATTTTTGTATGTAACATTGTACCATGGTTATATCACTAGTATTTAAATATATATTCTCTTGGCCTTGGAAAGGATCTGACCAATAGACAGGTAGATGACATGAGCAACAAACTTATCAATTGTATACAAAGAAAAAATTAAGTATTAGACTGTAAGTACATGTTGGAAATAAACACTTTGAAGTACAAATCTGAGTTCAGAATATGCATAAAAGGAAGTAGTAACATAGATATGAATGTAAACATTGCTTCTAATTTATTAGAGACACTTGGTTTGAATGATGCAATTCCAAAATGTCTTTTATACAGTAAGGTTTGCATCTCAGACTTATATAAGCTTGTGTGAGTTCTTAACTCTCTGGAGGTCTTGTCTTTCCTTCTGTGACACTCTTACATAAGGGAGTAAAAAATGGGCAATTTATAGATAAATTGATAAATAAATTGTTTAATTCACAAATTAAGCAAACATGTTAGTCAATACATCCACATGTATTTACATTTACATTTGCCTACCCCTTCTACTCCCATTATTAATCTCTTAACCCCTTGGTCAAATCCAGTTTCAAAACATAAAGTATATGCTTCTTAAAGCATCTCTAAAAAACAAAACAAAATCATCATCATCATCATCATCATCATCATCATCATCATCATCTTGGGATTCTTTGACCTTATTATATTCCAAGAGCTGCTTTAAATATCTCCTACCTCAACAACTGCAAAATAATTGACTTTTTGACATTAATCAGTAGTACTTCTTTGCTCCTTTGCCAATCTCAAGATGAAAAAAAATTAATTAATTGCATAGAGGTATTAGACACCTTTTGCTTTTGTAAAAAAATTAGCATCCATACAGTGACTTAAAAACAAAACAAATTCATAATCTTGCAGCTTTGGAGGTCAGAAGTCCTAAAATCAGTGTGTTCTCACAGCTGCAGCCTTTCTGGATCTCTAGGGGAAACTCTATTTATTTGATTTATCCAGCTTCTAGGAACCCCTGCTTTGTTGTTGTTGTTGTTCATAGCTCCTTACATCTTCAAAACCAGTTGTTTGCATCTCAAAACTCTGTCTCTGACTCTACTGTCATAAGGCCCTTTCAAATTATGTTGGGCCTACCAAGATACTGCAGGATAATTTTCTCATCTCATGATCCTTCATTTAATCACATCTTCCAAGTCCGTTTTGCCAGGCAAAGTTACATATTGACAGCTCAGCGGACTGGGAAGTAGATATTCGGGGAGAAGGAACATTCTTCTTCTTTTTTTTTTTTAACCATAGTATCATTTAGAAGCTTGAGTCTAAATCCAACATGGTCTCAAGAATAGAAAGAAAGATGGATGAGAGAAGAGAAAGCTCCTTTTGAAGACCATTTAAATTTCTTTTTTTTTCTTTTTTTAAGAGAGAGAGAGAGAGAGAGAGAGAGAGAGAGAGAGAGAGAGAACTTTAATATTTATTTTTTAATTTTCGACAGACACAACATATTTGTTTGTATGTGGTGCTGAGGATCGTACCCAGGCCGCACGCATGCCAGGCGAGCGTGCTACCGCTTGAGCCACATCCCCAGCCCCCATTTAAATTTCTTATTGTTGAAACTACATTGAAAGAGGTTACTGCAATTCTTGTGAGATGTTAAATGGGAAATAATGCTGTTGAGGAAGAAGTCTGTCTTTTTCTAGACATTAATGTCTTAATTTGAATCATGAAATAAACAATTTACAGATGTAAATTGCCTTCTCCTTGCCATGATCAACCTTATGTATCCTTCTACAGATAGGAAAAATGCAAGACAGAGACAAACAGTAAGGAACTTCCCAATTAATAAATTTTATAAACGGCACCTCTCCAGTTAATTTCATAAGTATTTTCAAGTCCAAAGCCCCTCAACTCTATATGTAAATTATTGTATTTCTATTTACTAGTGCTTTTTCAAGGCTACATCTACATATCTGTCCTCCATATTATTCTTCCTAAACCATGCCACTTATTAGATCGCTTTGTTGATGTGACCCCTGAAGTTATACTCCTTGACTGACTAATTCATTAGCTAAGCTATATTTTCTTTCATCAATTAATTTTTCCAATATATTTTTGTCCTAGAAATGTTCTAAATGAACAGTAATACAGAGACTATAAATGCATGCAATTCTACAGTTTTTTCCATGCTCATTCCTTCTGACAATTATTTTGCTGTTTTAGGGAGATGATACTGCTTAGTGATGGAGATCACTGACAGTAAACTCAGATTTTCTGGGTTCAGCCAGGTGCTTAACCATTAATCATCTTTGAGATATTGACAAATTACTCACCCCTTTGGGCCTTATGTTTTTCCTCAATAATTGTTTTGGCCTTTACCTAAAGACTTGTTTTGTAGTTTAAATAATCCAATTGATATAAAGTGCTTAAATCAGTTGCTGAGTAGATGATAAACATTCTAATTTCCCAGCCCTCTCTTATTTATTTTATCATTTCTTCTTTTTAGATATATATGGCAATAGAGTATATTTTGACGTGTTATACATACATGCAGTATAACTTATTCTAATTAGGATTCCATTCTGGTGGTTGTACATGATGTAGAGTTTCACTGGTCATGTATTCATATATGAACATAAGAGAGTTATGTTGGATTCATTCTACCATCTTTCCTGTTTCCATGCCCTCTTCCTTCCCTTCATTCCCCTTTGTCTAATCCACTGAGCTTCTATTCTACCCTAGTCCTCTCCCACCATTGTGAATTAGCATCCTCATATCAAAGAAAACGTTCTGCCTTTGATTCTTTGGGATTGGCTTAATTTCACTTAGCATGATAATTTCCAGTTCCATCCATTTACTGGCAAATGCCATAATTTCATTTTTCTTTGTGGCTGAGTAATATTCCATTGTGTGTGTGTGTGTGTGTGTGTGTGTATACACACAGAATAGTTAACTAGTAGTTAACTATTAGAATAGTTAACTTAGAATAGTTAACTCTCACCTACTGTTGTGTGTGTGTTTATGTCTATATCTATCTATCTCGCTCTCTCTATATATATATCACATTTTCTTTATCCATTCATTCAGCCCTCCGTTAAGTTTAGAAGAGTTATCTCCTAAACAAAAAACCTCACACTTCTCCTAACAATAAGTGGAAAGGAAACCTGGAAAAAAGAGGTTAGGAGATATGCTTTAGCTAGAAACAGTTAAGAATGAAGGAAAGTCAGAGGAAAGTGGAGATGATGAGAGGTGTGATAGATATTGAAAGAGAGAAAACAGGAATGTAATTTTTAAGAACATACCTTATTAAGATATTGTGCCTTTAAAATGTCTAAGAGAATCTTCTAGTCCATATTATAATTGCTTTTATTTATTTGAAGTTGCCTGATAATTGATATTTTCATTCATTCAATCACCAAATTATTGAAGAGGTAAAACTATGAATCATATCATATTCTAAGTATGTGAGATTGTGTGAAGAAAATGACAATTAGATCCCTTTCTACATTTATTCTCTGTTCAGGGAGGGCCACAAAATTGAATGGCCAATGTAATGTATACATATCAAACAATTATTTGGTAAACTATCTCCTTGTAAAAGCACAAGGGTCTGATCTACTTGGTATGGTCAACAACACTTTCCCTGGGTTCTAAAGGATGATCATGCAAGTTTTCATAGCTGCTTCTGTGAACTTGAGGATGTGGCTGGGATGCACTCAGTGAGGAGGTGTGAAAGGATGCCAGAAGGGTCCACAGATGTCAGACCACGCACACTATGTAAGTGTTGGGGGATTTTGTTCTTTATCTGCAGGAATAATGGGTTAATATCCTAAGTTCTATATTATGGAAGAAGTTTTCCTCAGAGACTGCTTTTAGGAGAAGAGGACATATGAATGGACCAGGAGAAAGCTGTGTGTTAGTGCAAGTGAGAGCAGATAGTAACAAGATAGACTGGGGACGCTGTGTATGTGAATGGGCATGAGGATTTGAAAGAGTGGAATCGATCTATTCCATTAGAAATGATGCAACAGATGTGAAGAATGGAGTGCCATGGGTGGCTCCTAGATTTCTGGTTTGAGTTTCTTTTTGTATAGATAATGGTCATATTCCTGGGAATCCTGGAGGGGACTGGAAACTGGTTTTGGGTTATTTTTAGCCAATTTGTCTTCAGAATGAAAGCAGAGTTTACTTAGAATAGTTAATTCTCACCTAGAGATGGGCCAAGAGTACTGATTACCTATGAATGTGGGTAATTGAAATTTACACTTTAGAGGGATACAGGTTGACCAGACTTAGTCTGTAATTTAGGAGGAAATGTTGTTTATCGAGATAGATGAAAATTTAAAAGTTCTGGGCCATCTTTTCTCTTCTTCTTTTCATGTATTTATTTTCATTACATAGAGAAAGTCAAGAAAACTTCTCTGTAAAACAGCGACTAAACAATATTCTCAACCCAATCTTCATGGAAACACAATTTTTCAAGCATTACTTTTTCTTGGTTGGAAGAAGGTCAAGAGTAGAGGTGCCTCCGCGAATTTAAAGCCACCATGCTGGCTTGTTGTCTGCGCTTGGATCCCTGGAGAAGGCTACTGTTTGAAATTTGAATATAGCAAGGGATGTTTTCCATCAGAGACTGGAGACATGTGTAGGTCACTCTGTGAAAAATAAAGAGGAGCAAAGGAACTTGGGTGAGGAGAGCAACAGACTCTTGCTATAGAAGAGGAATGGAAAGGATCAAAGAAGCACACGAATTCTGCCAGCTTGGGAAGGTCTGGAGGATGGGCACCAGGAGACAGTGTTTCAGCAGAAGACACTCCCCTGACACTGCAGATAGGAACTCGGAATCACATACAAAATTTATAACAACTCTTTAGACAAGAAGGTTAGAAGCGATCTGCCTGGGAGCTTAAAGAGAAGAAACCTCTACTGAAATATAAATCAAGGGGCTAATGTTTGCACAGATCAGTACAAGCTGCAATAAGACACGGAGTAACCTTTCTTCAAAAAGTCATCTGTCTTGATCTCACACTGAACACAAACCTCTGTCACTTGGTGAAGTTAGGAATGAATAAAGAGGCAGAAATATTTGGGCAGGATTCTAGCACCAAGAAATAAGCAGCAGCCAGGTTTCAGAAACCGAATATCAGGCCAGTCAGCCCAAATCCCTGGGGGCTCTTTCCAGTCCCCACCTCTAAGAACATCAAGGGTGAGTCTGTGGCAGAGCTGGAGAGAACAGAGAATGTAGCTGAGCTTTCCCCCCAGTATGAAGGTAAATTGTGAAGTGGATTACTGTGATCACTTTGCTCCCCTACTTTGCATAACCCTCCTTGAAGAAAGAACAATGCAATTATAAATCTGCTGACTAAATTGGCACTTCTCATTATCCCTTCATGAATGCTCAGAAAGAAATGTGCTCAATGTGTTGTGAACACAAGAGATTGTTTCCCTCTATGTGAAAGACTTAAAGAAGTGATCCCAGACATGGTACTATTAAAACCAGCATCAGATGTATTAGTAGAACACACGTAGTAACTTATCTATAGAAAAACACATGTGCAAGTTTATAGCTTCATGAATTTCACAACGTGGATATGGTACAACCAGCTGTTAACATGCAGATCAAAATATAAAACGAGCTACCACTTAAGAAGCCCCTCACTAGCACTATTCCCCAAAGTGACCACTATTCTAACTTTTGTCATCAGAGATTAGTTCAGGCTATTGCTCTGCTTTATAGAAATAGAATCCCATAGTTTGTTTTCCTTTGAATTTATCTTCTTCAGCTCAACATTGAAGAATCACCTAAATTGTATGTATTAGTAATTTGCATATAACATAATTTATGTAACCATTCCTTCCTTGGTGTATATGTGGATAATTTCTTTATTTTTTTCCTATTAAATATTTACTTCTATGACATTCATATATATGAATATATATACACATGCACACACACATATGTATCCTCAAAGATAGATAAATATTTATCAGATCTATCTTTCTACCTGATAGACCTATCTGTCTTATCTATCTGTCTATATATCTGTCTATCTATCTTTGGGGTATGTATAGATTGGTTAGATATATACCCAGGAGTTGAATTTCACGGGTTTGTTACCCTTTAGTAGACACTGTCTAGCAATTTGCTAAGGTGGTTTTAAAAATTTCATCCACACCAGCAGTATTTAAAGTGTTTTTTTGCATTATCATCACCTAGCATTTTCAGAGTTTTACATTTTTGCCATTCTTGTACAGTTTTTCTGGCTTCTGGTTGTAGATTGAACTTTAATTTCCATAGTGGCAAATGAGACTAAGTAATATTCCTCACTGGCAACTGGCCTACCTTTTGTGAAATTTTTATAGAAGATGTTTGCCCATTTCTAGAAATTTTTGGTGGTCTTTCTGTTAGAAAATTATATATTTGCTCTAATATATTCTGCATATGAATTCTTTGTTGGATGTATGTATTGAAAATATCTCCTCCTTTTCTGTAGGCTTGCAGTTTTACTGCATTAGTGGTGTGTTTTTATTAAATTTTAATGAAGTTCAATTTGCATATCTTTACATTTATGATTAATGCTATTCTTTCCTCTTTAAGAAACTTTCTTACAAAATCATAAAGAAAAAATGTTCTTAGAACATCTTTTAGGTATTTCATGGTATGAATTCCACATTTAGGGCTACTACAGTTATGTAAGTTTTCTGCATGTACATGTATGAAGTTAAGATTCATATATTCCCCAGATAGATAACGGATTAAGCCCACACCATTTGTTGAATAGACCATACTTTATCTATGTATCTTTTGCCCTGACTTCATTTCTATTCTGACACATTGCTTTATTCATTTATTATTATGCCTATTGGTAACTTTACAATAAATCTTCATGTTTGATGTCACAAATTATTCAATCATATGCTTTTTTTTGTCAATATGATTTTCCTTGTTCTTGGTTATCGACATTGCCTCACAAGTTCAAAAGTGTTTTGTCAATTTAAAAAAAGACATGTAGATACTTTGATTAAAATTTCACTGTATGAATAACAGAGTTTGGATAAAATTGAAATATTTAAAATACAAGAACTTTACACTTCATTAAAAAAACACAGAAAAATCTCAAATCAATAACCTAACAACACAACTTAGGGAACTACAAAATTAGCAAACTAAATTCAGAACTAGCAGAAAAAAGGAAATAACAAAAATTAAAGCAGAGACACAGTAAACTTGAAAATTAGCATAAACAGATGTAGAAAATAAAAATTGAATTAAGAATGAAATACAATAGAGAAAACTAATAGAACCAAATCTGGACACTTGAAAACATCATAATTATTATAACTTTTTCTATAAACTGTTTCATTGTTCTCCTTTAGTAATAATTTCTTAGCCTTTTTCATATTTATTTTACTATGCAGTCTTAGGATAAACACACTAACTTAAAAATAAATTTGATATTTACTGAAATAGTATTATATTTACGTATTGATTTTGAAAATGTATATTTATAATGGTTTTACCATACTGGGTCTTTATATGCAAACATTAGTAACATCTACTAATATACTATGTGTATTATTATAATATTATTTTTATAATTACTGTTATTATTTAATCTTGCACATTTTTGAAATTTTCTTAGAGATTTTTTGTTGTTGTTACAATGTATCATTGTTTTCATTTTTCTGTTTCTTGCATATAGGAAATCTACTAATTTTTATAAGTTAACATTCAATGCAACTTCCCACCATATCATCTTATGTTTTATAATAAGTAGTTTTTTTATTTGTTCTTTTTAGTTATACATGACCATAGAATGTATTTTGATATATCATACATTCATGGAGTATAACTTTCCATTCTTGTGGTTGTACATAATGTGGGGTTTCACTGGTTGTGTATTCATATATGAATATTAAAAAGTTATGTTTGATTCATTCTCCTGTCTTTCCCATTTCCATATCCCCTCATTTCCTCCTCCAATCTGATGAATCTCCACTCTCTCTCATCACCACCCACCATGTATTGTGAGTCAGATTCTGTATATCAGAGAGAACATTCAGCCTCTGTTTTTTTTTTAAAGATTCACTTATTTCACTTAGCATGATATTCTCCTGCTGGTAAATTCATTCTTTATGGCTGAGTAATATTCCATTTTTTTATACATACCACATTTCTTTATCCATTCATGTATTGAAGGGCACCTAGGTTGGTTCCATAGTTAACTATTGTGAGTTGAGCTGCTGTGAACATTGATGTGACTGCCTCACTATAGTTTGCTGATTTTAAGTTCTTTGGGTATATGCCAAGGAGTGGGATAACTGAGTCAAATGATGGTTCTATTCCAAGTTTTCTGAGGAATCTCCATACTGCTTTCCAGAGTAGTTGTACCCAATTTGCACTTCCACCAACGACCTATAACTGTATCTTTTTCTCCACATCCTCACCAACATTTATTGTTACTTATATTCTTGATAATTGCCATTCTTACTGGAGTGAAATGAAATCTCAGTGTAGTTTTAATTTTCATTTCTCTAATTTCTAGTGGTGTTGAACATTTTTCACATATTTGTTGCTCATTTTTTTTCTCTTTTATGAAGTATCTGTTCAGTTCCTTTGCCCTTTTATTGACTGGGTTATTTGTAATGTTGATGTTAAGTTTTTTGAGTTCTTTATATATCATGAGATTAATGCTCTATCTGAGATACAGGTGGCAACGATGTTTCTTCTCTTCTGTGGGCTCTCCATCTCCATGGTTTTTTATTGTTTCCTTTGCTGTGAAGAAGTTTTTAGTTTGATACAATCCTATTTATATTATAAATGCTTTAATTTATTTGGTATTCATAATATAAAATTCTGCTAAAATAATATTAATGTCACCTCTTCCCTTTCAAATTTAATCATTTCCCTCTCTATTTAGTTATAATTGGCTAGAAAATTTAAACATTAAATAGGAGCACTGATATATCATTTACTTGTGTTTAATTGAAAATATATTTCCAGCATATGATGGTTAGGATATTAATTTAGTATATAAAATGAAGTAGCTACCTCATAACATTCTTCAGTTTTGAATAGAAGTGAAAATGTATTTCACTTTATTTTTCCCAGAATTATAACATTGGGCTGCATTCACATATTTCCTAATGTTACCTCATGCTGCTTTCTTGGTGTAAACACAATCTAGACACAATTATTGGTTCAATGTGTTTTTTATAGAATAAATTTACTATGTTTCTTCTTTGTTCTCTTTTCATTCTATATAGGAATTACTTATTCTGTATAAGTATATCGAACTTTCTCTTAAAATGTGCCGTTTTCATTATTAGTGGTCAATTTTCATAAATTTTCAATAACTTCTCTAATATTTATTCCAATTTTATCATTTTTAAAAAATAATTCTAATTTGTTATTCTAGTTTCAACACTGTTTACTTTAGACTTTTTAATACCTCTACAAATATATATATATATATATATATATATATATATATATATATATATATATATATATACCTTTTATTGTGGCTTTCCATTTATTGGCCTTGCAGGTAGTTTATTTATGTTATTGATTTTCCTTGAGTTTTAATAATCAAGCCTACAGTGCCTTTTTATTATTTTAAACTTTTTTATTAGCTTATACTTTTACTAATATTAATCGCTTAGTAATGGAGTTATTTTGATCTCCTATTAGTTTGTTGAATTGATTTTTCTTAACCACCAAAATATATTGAAGGTATAATTTTCTTCTGAACATTTTTCTCATATATTTATTGAGTGCTGATTTTTTGGAATGTGCAACTATGTTGGTATATCTACATTTTATAAATATGTTAGTAAATATAAGCAAATATTAATTAATTAAAATAGTAATGACAATGTGTACAGCTAAAACGTGATAACGTTAGCTCAAAAGTTGAGAATACAGTTAGTAGAGCTAAAGTGTCATGAGAATTTGGTACATTCAGTAGGAGAAAGGTAGTAATTTAAGAGATACTCAATAAATCAAAGATTAATTTTGTGATGATCTCCAGGAAAATCATCACCCTGTTCCATGCAATCACAATCTACAGCTAACCATCCAGGGGAAACAGAAAGAATCTAAAATACCTTTGATTAACTCATAAACCAAAAAAGTGATTAGACAAAAGAGGAAATAAGAACTAAAGGGAAATTTGGAAAAAAAGAGCAAGATAATCTAGATCCAAATAGATCAGTGATGATACTAAAATGGTAAGACAATTCAGTCAGAGTGAAAATAAATTAACTTTATTATTACAAAAAAAATCCACCTAAATACAAGAAAACATTAAAGTAAAAGAATACAGAAGATATGCCCTGCTTCATTAACCAAAGAAAGACTGTGCAGCTATATTAAAATTATATTTAAAAAGCTAAAGCTAGAAGCACCACTGGAAACAAGAATAACATATAATGCTAAAGCTGAACAGAATGAGAGGACACAGCAAGATTATAGATTTGTACACCAGAAATACAGCTTCAAGATGCAGAAAGCAAATATTCACAAAAATGAATGAAAAATTTACAAGCCCCCAGTCATATTAGGATGTTTCACCACACTTTTTTTGATAAGTCACTTATAAAAGGGACAGAATCAGAACGGATGTAAAATATTTGAACAATACCATTATTAAAAATAATGCAACCTACATAAATAACATTCTAACTACCCAGGAAAATAGAATATGTATTTTCCCCAAGGGTACATGGAATATTGAAGAAATCAAATCTTCTTGGACCGCAAAGCCAAAAGTATGAAAATCATTCAGAATATTTCTCTGACCAAGATGGAATTAAGGTACAAATAAATAACAACAACAACAAAGAAATTCTCAACTGTTTAGCAATTAAATATATTTCTAATAAGCCCATTGGATAAGCAAATTGACAAAGGAGTAAGATAATAATTTGAGCTATACAAAAATGGAAATAAAGCAGAACTTATGGAATGAAACTAAAGAGTGGTAAGTGAAATTTATAGATTTAAATAATATTGTGATATAGAAGAAAGCTTAAATACTAATAATTGAAGAATTAATCTCAAGAAGCTAGGGAAATATCAGCAAATAAGAGAAAATACATAATAAAGATGTTTGCAAACATGAAATAGAAAACGTGATGAGCAAAGTTCTCAGTAAAACCAAATTTAGCTTTTAAAACAAATTAAGAGAAAGAAAGAAAGAAAGAAAGAAAGAAAGAAAGAAAGAAAGAAAGAAAGAAAGAAAGAAAGAAAACTAATAGGGCTGATCAAGAAAAAAGGAAAAAAACTACCAAATTAAGAATTTAATAATGGGGGATCGATCGCTACATATTCTATAAAAATAAGATGTTAAGGGGAAAGTAAAATAGACTATTTCAGTAAGTCAACTATTTAGATAAAATGTACACATCTCTTTAAAATGTAATTTTCTATTTTTTCATGGTAATAGGAAAAATGAGTAGTTCTATACCTACTCAGGAAATTAAATAAAATATGAAAACACTATTTTCAAATAAAACACCAAATTCAGATGTTTTCACATCTGAAATTTTCTAGACATATATATCCAAATTATAAATAGTATGTATGAGTGTGTGTGTGTGTGTGTGTGTGTGTGTGTGTATAAACTTTTTCAGGAAATAGGTAAAACTGTTTGAATTCATTTATGATGTCAGCATACTCATAACTTCAATATCTGACAAGGATATTTTTAAAAACACAAATTATATGCTGATGTCTTTTATAATTATAGGTGCAAATACTCTGAGAAAAATGTTAGTATATCAAATTCAGTGTATGAAAAGGAGGACATACCATGTTATATTTGCAAGAATGCAAATTTGCAAGAATGCAAACATTGTTATATTTGCAAGAATGCAAAGGTAGTGTGACGCTAATAAAGTGGTTTATGCTAGACTTCCTTTTCCTGGTCAGGCCCTTCTTTCAGCTGTATCATTTGCCTCTTTTATTTCTTGATTGTTCCAATTTTGTTTTACATATTATTGAGATTTTTTTCTTTCCTTTGACTTTCAGAAAGCCTTGCTAGTGTCAGATGAAGGTGTCTACTAACCATAATTCCAAATTTTCCTTTAACAATACTGGGGGAAAAATTGACCGAATTATACTGTTATATTGTGTATATGGGTGAATATTTTATCAATGAATCCCACTATGACATATAATTCTAAAGCACTAATTAAAAACACTTAAGAAAAATGCTCAGGCAGCTTTCAGTAAGCAGTGTTAGGCACACAATTTTCCGATTGGATCGATTTCTGAACTCCTAATTCAGGATTCTTTGTGAAGTAAATTTCTGCATAGCTTTCCAGGCTTCCCCTGGTGGGAGTTGAGCAAACTCCTACATCCACTGAAGATTACATTAAAACTGAAATTATGTCATTAAATATTAAATCATTTATAGCCATTCACATTGTCTCAGGTAAAAATATGTAGATACATCTTGAAGTAAAACCTTAATGCATCTGATTTGTACTGGCGATTGCAGCCCAATGGGAGTAAGTTCGAAGGACTGCAATCACCACTGCAGCACAAGCAAAGAGGCTCTGGCTTCAGGTTCTAATTTCTGTAAAGGCAGAAGAACACATACAGGAGTGCAAGGATGCCTTTTGCTTTGTCTCACTGGATAGGTCCATAGAAACAGAATGGAACTACTGAATCTCAAATAGTTTAGGCCAGGAAGATGCTGAGAGGGCATTTATTCTGATTACCTCAGAACTCCTATGCCTCATTGGTCAAAGTTTTTCTCTTGTAAGATTGACTTTCCTTCACTTCAAGATGGTTCATCTGTTTCAGTTCCAGTCAATGAAGCCAAATGCTTCTGACTGCTGCGTGGAACTTTCTCTGGATATGTAGTGGCAGGAGAAGGAAAGGTCACAAAAGGTGGCAGTAGGTGATGATGCAACAGTTGAGGTAGATTGACAGCAACTGGGACCAAAAAAAAAACTGGTCTTGGAAAGTCAGATTAGGTAGAGAAATATGAGGTAGGAAGAAGTGGTGCCAGATATACTCATAATAGCCTGATTTGCCTGTTAGACACTAGAAATACATCCTATGTTTCTACAGTGTTGCCTTATTAATGAATAAAATTATTTCCTGGCTTTGAATGTGGTACTTGAGAACACTGTTATATTGACTCCCTGACTTTTTTTTTTTCAAATTTTATACCACTACACTTTAGATATCTGGGGCAAAACACTCCCCATCCTAACAAAGCTAACCTAGAAGCTTAATATCCCCAGTAATTAGTCTTCCAGAAAACATAACATAAATTGAAATCCTGAATACATTAGTAAGAACAGTGTTAATGCCAAGCTTTATCAAAGTCATCAGTTTTACCCAAATCCAGTTTTTTTTCATATTTTATAGCACTTACATATACTCATTAATTTTTTAGAATACTATGCACTTTTCAGACATTATGAAACCTGCTGTGATTCTTTTGAAATGGTTACAAAACATATTCATCGAAGATAAACTTTTAGAAATCTGAAAGTTGAGAGTGGATGGTTAGAAATAAGGAGTAGCCGTGAGCAATACACTAATTAGTTTTACAAGTTTGCTAACACTTTTATATCTAAGTTACAACAATGCTGGGACTCATATTGCCATAAGAGTTGGCTGTTTCCATTTAGCATCTTCATGTAATCGTGTTTAGGAAATGGATTCAAATTTAACTTGCCACTCAAAGCTCTTAGTAAAACTTGAAAGGAGCTGCTTTTCAACACTCTTCACTCAGCAGTCCCAGTGGGCCTGTGAGGAGGATTATGTTCTTCCGACTCTTGGCAGAATATTCTAAGCCGTCAGTGCTTGGCCAAAGCCCTTATTACATTAGGAAAAGTGAGGATCTGGAAGAGGCCATGGCCATTCTTTTTGAGTAAACAGAGAAGTCCTTAGGAGGGTGCTTGCTTTGGCTGGTGCTGGACAATGATGCAGAAGTCAGGTGGTGAGGGAATGGGGTGCTGAGTGAAGAAGCTGTCTCCTTCACCTGCTAGCTCAGGTGCACAAGTACCTAAGTACTCTTTAATTATGCTGATGCTGAAGAAGTATGTTACTATTCTTTTGTGAGCTTAAACTTTTTTTCTGATTGAAGCTGTCCTTAAAATTTAAATGCCTGGGATCCCACTCCATATCTACAAGGTTTTCAGTAAGTTCTTTCTTTCAGTAAGTTGCTTTTTTTTAAATTAATTTATTCTAATTAGTTATATGTGATAGCAGAATGCATTTCGATTCATTGTACTCAAATGGAGCACAGCTTTTCATTTCTCCAGTTGTACATGAAGTAGAGCCACACTACATGTGCAGTCATACATCTACCTAGGTAATGATATTCATCTCATTCTACCATCTTTCCTACCCACTGTCTTTTCGTTTTCCCTGTCTCCCCTTTGCCCAATCAAAGTTCCTCCATTCTCCCCATGCCTCCCTCCACCCAACCCCACTTATGGGTCAACATCTACTTATCAGAGAGAACCCTTGGCTTTTGTTTTTTCGGGGATTGGATTACTTTGTTTAGCATGATATTTTCCAACTCCACTCATTTACCTGCAAATGTCACAATTTATTCTCTTTTAATGCTGAATAATTTTCCAATGTGTATATATACCACAGTTTCTTTATTCTTTTATCTGTTGAAAGACATCTAGGTTGGTTGCACAGTATAGCTATTATGAATTGAACTGCTATGAACATTGATGTGGCTGTGTCACCATAGTGTGCTGATTTTAAGTCACTTGGATATAGACTGAGGAGTGGGATAGCTTGGTCAAATTATGGTTCTATTCCAAGTTCTCTAAGGAATCTCCACACTGCTTTCCCCAGTGGTTGCACCAATTTGCAGTCCCACCAGCAATGTATGAGTGTACCTTTTTCTCCACATCCTCGCCAACACTTATTATTGCTTATATTCTTGATAATTGCCATTCTGACTGGAGTTAAGATAAAATCTTAATGTAGTTTTGATTTGCATTTCTCTAATTACTAGAGAAGTTGAACATTTTTTAATATATTTGTTGATTGATTGTATATCTTCTTCTGAGAAGTATCTGTTCAGATCCTTAGCTCATTTATTTATTGGGTTATTTATTTATATTTTTGGTGTTTTTTTTTTTAGTTCTTTATATATCCTGGAGATTAGTGTTCTATCTGATGTGCATGTAGTAAAGATGTTCTTCCACTCTGTGGGAAAGTTCTTCATGTTATTGATTGACCCCTTTGCTGAGAAGAAGCTTAGGAAAACTATCCCATTCTCAATAGCCTCAAAATAAATAAATAAGTAAATACTTGGGAATTAATCTAACAAAAGAGGTGAAAGACCTATACAATGAAAACTACAGAACACTAAAGAAAGACATTAAAGAGGACCTTAGAAAGTGGAAAGATCTCCCATGTCCTTGGATAGGAAGAATTAATATTGTCAAAATGGCCATAATACCAAAAGCCTTAAACAGATTTAATGCAATTCCAATTAGAATCCCAACAACATTCCTCAGAGAACTTGAAAAAGCAATCATAAAATTCATATGGAAAAATAAGAGACCCAGAATAGACAAAGCAATCCTTAGCAAGAAGAGTAAAGCAGGAAGCATCACAATGTCAGACATTAAACTGTACTACAGAGCTATACTAACAAAAAACAACATGGTATTGGCAGCAAAATAGAGATGTAGACCAATGGTACATAATAGAAGACACAGAGACAAACCCAAATAAATACGGTCATCTCATACTAGACAAAGGAAGCAAAAACATCCATTGGAAAAAAGATAGCCTCTTCAATAAATGGTGCTAGGAAAACTGGAAACCCATATGCAGCAAAATGAAATTAAACCATATATCTTACCATACACAAAGCTCAACTCAAAGTGGGTCAGGGACCTAAGAATTTGACCAGAGACCCTGTGCCTAATAGAAAAAAAAAAAGTAGGCGCAAATCTTTTAAGTCCTTTGGGTATAGACTGGGAATGGGACTTGCTTAACCAGACTCCTAAAGGACAAGAAATAACATCAAGAATTAATAAATAGGGCCTGGCACTTAGCTCAGTTGTCAAAATGGCCCTAATACAAAAAGCCTTAAACAGATTTAATGCAATTCCAATTAGAATACCAACATCATTAGAGTGCTTGCCTCCCATGCAGAAGGCTCTGAGTTCAATCCCTGGCACCACAGGAGAGAAAAAAAAATTAATAAAAGGGATGGATTCAAACTAAAAAGCTTCTTCCAGCAAAGGAAACAATCAATAAAGTGAAGTAAGTTGCTTTTCTAATATAAAACTGAAGTTTGAGGTTAGCTCGGAATCTAAAGTTTAATAGGTTGTCCTACAGAGGTTAGGAGAAGGACTCTGTGACAATCCACCTGAACTAAGAATTTACGCTGGGGTGATAATCTCACTGATCGTGTTAACTGGGTTTCAAGTGTGCAGAATTGGGGATGTACTGGTTTTTCAAAATAAGTATTTTCCCAGAGATGAGAGCCCTACTTATTACAGTCTAGTCACTCCTCTACAAATGGAAAAGCCTAGACTTCCTTAATCAGAATCATCTATGTTGAGTTTTACATTAAATGTCAGAGAATTATAAGCCAAATTGTTCCCAAATCACTAGGACCTGTGCAAAGCAATTCAGGATCTTTAAGTTCCAAATCAAGTGAAGACTAATTGGATCTTAGATGGACAAAGAATGAAGGAACTAGGTTAGGATTGAGGAAAACCATCAAAAAGAGAATCTGGCTATGTTCAAGCAAACACATTCTTTGAGTTGACAATAAACTGCATTATACACATACTCCATTATGTCTCTGACTTCAATAAATAAGTGACCTTCCATGAAACAAACACCTACCATAAGTTTGAATCTCAGCTGAAATATGTATGGTATACAATGTTACAAAAAAAATTAAAACTATAGATAACATTTTAAACAACTGACTTTGGATAAAATGATGCCATTGTGCTCCAGCAACAATTTTCAGTTTTCAATTGGACTATCACCATTCTTTTGGTCTCAAAGTCCCCAAGACTCAAAAATAGCTAGAGCAGTAATACATTTCTTATATTATTTTCACCTTTTAAATGTGTTTTCAGTTTTTTATTCCCTGCTCTTGTACTATTGAAAATCATTATCATTACAGCAAGACAAATTTTTGTACCATTACAAATACTGACATTTATTCTTAATGACTCTGTGTATGGAAGCCAAAAAGCAATTGCCATTGATTTTATGTAGAAAGTTCTTTTTGTCACAATTATAGCATTTGTGGAAATTTTAAAGTCTGCAATTGTAAATGTCTCATAAGATAAATTCGCAATTATCAGTAAAACACAAAATATAATTTTCTAAAGCAAGCTCTTTTAAAAAATAAAATCTGGAACTAGTGCCTAATTCTGTCTCTAATATGTTGTTCGTTTTCTACTAGATTCCAATATAAAAGCTCTTTTTCTTTCAACTACTCCTTCCCAAAGTATAGCAAAGATTTTCTTACACTCCAAGTTCTTAAAACAAATTATCTTATTGAAATAAAGTTTAAGCATTGATTTCATATAAATTCCCTATTGTCTGCCTGGAACTTCAAAATGCATTTCTTTCCCTGAAGTACTTTAGTGCTATTATTTTTTTTACAGAAGTGATTTTTAAATCATCTTGTGTCCTCTCTGCCAACTCATGTCTCTCTTTTCCTTACCTTTCCTATTACTGGGTTAGGAGAGGCTCAAATATTTAATCAGGAAGAGAATGAATCCTAGCATTTTTTTCTTGTTGTTTTTTTTTTAACATTGATCCCCATTTCTAAATAAAAATAGAAATATAAGCCCCTTGCTCTTAGACCTAACCAAGTCAACTGTTAGAGGTTTATTGTTGAAACTGCTGCATTAATCAAAGCTTAGCACTTCAGTGGATGTTTGCTTTCATACTACTGAGGATTGAACATACAGACTCAAGACACATGCTAGGCGTGCACTGAGCTATATACCTCCATCCATTTTCAATTTTTATTTTGAGACAGGGCCTTACTACATTGCTGAGGCTGGCCTTGAACTTTAGATCCTACCCCAGCTTCCTGAAACATAACCTGGGATTACAGGTGTGCACCCCCATTCTTGGCCCTATTTGTTCTTTGAATGCACTTATCACATTGCATTACAAGTCCTGCTTATTCATTTGCTACCCTTATTTAACTTTGAAAGGTGTCTACTTTGTGCCAAGCAAAAACTAAAGCAGATAGAAGGTGTGGAACCAACATTACTATAAATTAACAACAATAAATCCCTTGCTGCTTGCCATTGAGGAATTAAAAAGAAAAGGCCTAAGGACACATTATAGACTTGTTATTGGACCTCTCTTATCTTAAATGTCCCTTATGAAACACATCTTCAGTTGTACAATGAGAGAGTTTAACTACCTTGTCTAGAGATTATGGTTAGCTCGGAGTGTCTAAATAACATGATTTATGTTCTGCCTTTTAATGTTTGAAAGGAGAATCAAAAAACAAATTTTCTTCTTATAAATTCTTGAGGATTTTCATGGATATATACATAAACTAAACATAACAATTAATTCTATATGTTAAATTGACTGTACCCTGGGATGCCCAGATATTTGGTGATTTTGTTGTCTGTGAGTGTGTTTCTGAATGAGTAAGCATTTGAGTTAGTGAATACTGAAGCAGATTGCCCTCCCCAAAGTAAGTGGGATTCTTCCAGTCTGCTGAAGGCTAAGAAGGAATTCTTTCTTTCCTAAAATACAATAAAAAGCTGAATATCTTCTGCCTGACACATTGATCTTCTCCTGCCTTTTGACTTGGATTCCAACTGGAATGATATCATCTATTCCCCTGAGTCTCAGTTTCACTGACTGCAGATCTTGGGAGTCTCAGCTTATGTAATCATGTAAACCAATTACATACACATATAACCAATATTAATACAATGAGTAATTAATAATGGGGAGGGGAAGCAGCAAGGAATGGGAATGGAGGAAAGAGTAGACCTATACTCTACAATTTAGATTGGAATTTTTTCCGATATAGCAATTGAATAAATTCAAAAATATTGAATATGATTACTAATCTCACCAAATTTACAGCTATAATGAAATTAGATTTCTGACTAAAATTGTATACAACACCTTATCTCCCATTAGGAAAAAAATAAAACATGGGAGTGTAGGAATGGATGGTTAACTGGATAGAGACAAGGCTGAAATTGAACACCAGGGGGCAGTAAAGTATTCTCTTATGTAAAATGCAGTGAATCTACATTCTTGCTACAAGGAAAAACTTCATTTGAAAATTTCAGTCAGACATGGTTACAAACACTCGATGTGTGCAGATTCTTGAAGAATAAGTTGAAGAAATTCTATAAGAAATAATGTTCACAGACCATAGGCATTTAACATGGAAAAAATTCAGTTTCACTAGCTTACACTGTAAATGTTCAATATTGTTAGTGACTACTATATTAAACTAGTAGGTATGGAATATTTCCACCATTGCAGAAAATTCTTTTGGCTAGCACTGAACCACAGAAACAGCAAGAATAAAAACAGACCTCTTCAGAAGATGCACCAGAGAATTGAGCCAGGAAAGTATGGTGTCAACAAACAAAAAATTTCAAAAAGGAAACAATACAACAGAAGTGTATTCTGGAATTTATAGAAAATTCTTCCCTAACTATACACAGTGGCTCCCTCTTCTCAATACCTTCACAGGATGACATGATTTTTCAGCAGGGAAAAGTTATTTTTTAAAAATGAGGTGCTGAATCCCAGTGGCTTAGGAGGCTGAGGCAGGAGGATCAGGAGTTCAAAGCCAGCCTCAGCAACTTAGGGAGGCCTAAGAAATTCAGTGAAACTCTGTCTCTAAATAACATACAAACAGGATTGGGGGTGTGACTCAGTGATTGTATGCCCCTGAGTTTAATCGCCAGTACCAAAAAAAGAGGGGGGGGAGAAAAATGAGGTGCTGAATTATAAATGACTGTACATAATATCAGTTAGTTAGCACAGAATCATTTCCAGTTGAAATTTTCATAGTGTGAATTTTGCAAAATCTTTGTGAAAATAAAAACTGAAAAAAAGATAAACTAATATGGCTCTTTATGGTGATATCAACTACTATCTGTGTACACTTTGTAAGATATTTTATTCATATAAAATGCTCTTATTGATGACCTAGAAAGAGTATTTTGGTGTAGAAAAATAAAAACAGCCTAACACCCCAAATTCCCAAATAGAAGGAAAGAGTGAATGGGTGAAGGCAGAATCCTCAAAAACAAGCTCTTCTCCCTGCAGAACTCATGGGATCTCACTGTGTTGCCCAGGTTGGACTCAACCTTTCCATACTCCTTCCTCAATCTCCCCAACAGCAGGGATTATAAGTGTCTGTCAACATTCTTTTTTCAAAAGAAAGAGATTATCAGAGCCCACAGAAAGACCCGAATTTTGTTTGCTGCACCATTTACTTTTAGATTAATTGAGAAACCTCAGCCTGATTCACAAATCTTATAACAAATCATTCTTGCTTGAAAATAAAGAAAAAGAGATGAAAACTAATTGAGCAAGGTTCCAGCAGACACAGGTATGGAAAGGAATCAGGAGGAGAGAGAAGAAAATCTTAGAAAAGAGTACAAAAGCCTCAGTCTTGTTAGTTAGCATAGAATCATTTCCATCACAGGGAGGGAAGGCAGATGGATAGAGAGAGAGCCCTAAATAATCAGTTCAAGAAATCCTGCAACATTGTTCACAGAGCTTCAATCAAGCTTTCTCCAAACATTTTTGCTAAATATAATCTCTACATAGAAAATTATGTTTGTGAAATATCATTACCTTTTTGCTGGATATATTTGTAAATAGATTATAAACTAATTTATCAACATTTATTAATTAAGCACTTAGAAGCTGATTGTGCTTATTACTGTTTTCATATTCTTACATGTGTTTACTTGTACAAAGACCAGAACCAGCAAAGACAGACTTTAATGCAGTATAGCTTTAATGATTTAAAATATTTAGTACAGTTGGTAATCTTACTTTTATTTGCTATTCCTGATGCATAATTTATTTTTCATCTTTCTCCACCTCTTCAAAGTCCTCCTTGTACTTTGCAGTAAGCAGTCACAGTTCCTAGGAAGCCTGTTTAATTATAATGCAGTACTATTTCCTTAAACCTGTCCACATTGATTTTACTCTAAATGAGATGTTTGGAAATTACTTTGTTATTCTGTTATTGCTCTGTTTATCCTATAATAAACTTCAATAATAATAAACTATAACATTTTAAGTAATTAACATATCAAAAACCTTATATTAGCTACATCTTTAAATCTTCTCAATAACTTTAGACATAGTTACATTATTATGTTATATGGATGACTTAATATATGCAATTGTCTTAGATCTCCAAAATTCATAATTTTAGCTCTTTACTCCTATAGACCATTAGTCAAAACTAACAACCATGCATAAGGGTGTCTAAGACACTGAGACATGGGAAGGAAAAATGACTTTCTCTGAACTTTTGGGTATTACATTTTGGAAAGAAGATAGAAATTAAACAAATATTTACACAATTAATAACTTGACCACAATAAGCAATATAAAAGCCCACAACTGGGATGATAGGAGATAGCAAAGGATTCCCCCAAGGATTTTATAAAGGAAAAATGGATAGTTGAAGGGAAACTAACACAAGAGACAAATTGGCTTGCAGTATCTTCAGAGAAGTAGCTGACTCATGATTAAGTGACTGCTAACTCCTTAGGCTTTTTTATAATAGGCTGAAAAGAAAAATCTGATTTTTTATCTGCTTATAAACATTTCAGAACGATGAATTTAGATGATTAACGTTGCATCCCAGCTGATATTTGCTGTGCAAACTGAGATGCTATTGCTCCACCTGGAGTATGTCAGTTCAAGTTGATGGTTGATCTGCTCAGAATTTCTTCCTCCATCATTTGTAATGAGGGAGGAGCACTATTTTATTTCTTCAAGGGATGCAATCACCTCTGGAAAAGAGTTGTCAACACGGGGAGGGGACAAGATGGGGTCTGTCCTCTATCAGGAGGATATTGCTGGTTATGGAGTGAAATTTAGAAGGAGGATAGGGAGGAAATTTTCAGCTATAGCTACAAATGTAATTTCACTTAAGACAAAAGCCAATTAAATATCTGGTGGTTTTCTGGAAATTTCCCTCATTTCTGATATGGTGAGAGGATTAGGGATTTTTGATATCTCTTTGGAGAGTCATCCTTAAATTGTCATTTTGTGAAATAAACAACTCTGTGTTTATTTTTTTTTCAGGTAGATCAGAAATAAAGCAACACAAGTACGAGTCTGAAAGTTAGGACTTTTTAAAATCTTCATATTGATATGAAAATTTCCTGGGAAATTATACATTAGCTTAATTTTTAATTTATTTTATGTTTTATTAAGTAAAACATAAGCATAGTTTAACAAGTTGGTCATATAAGATAATCAAACCTTTCTTATCTGCTGGGCATGGTGGTACATTCCTGTAATCCCAACAGCTCAGGAGGCTGAGGCAGGAGGATCATGAATTCAAAGCCAGATTCAGCAATTTAGCAAGAGCCTAAGCAACTCAGTGAGACCCTGTCCCTAAATAAAATATATATGTTCAAAAGGGCTGGAGAGGGGGCTCAGTGGTTAAGTGCCCCTAGGTTCAATCCCCAATACCAAAAGATAAAAAATACTTTCTTATCTTCCTGAGTTCTCCTTCCAATAATCAACCCCTTAAGTTATTTTATTTTATTTCATCTACAGTATAGTACCAAATTTACAAATAATGCATGAATGCTGATTTCTCACGATTCATCAATTTTAGATAATCGTCTATAGTGTTTATACTATGAAAATAACATTTTGCCTCTCTTTTACATGTGAATATCCTTCCAATGTGATATTAATTAAATCTACTTCGATCATATACATAATTTTGATTCTGCTAAGGCAGAGAGTACTATAATCATATTTCTTTACAAATACATATTACTCATTTTCTTAAGAAAGTTTTTTTTTTGAGAGAGAGAGAGAGAGAGAGAGAGAGAGAGAGAGAGAGAGAGAGAGAGAGAGAATTTTAATGTTTATTTTTCAGTTTTCGGCGGACACAACATCTTTGTTTGTATGTGGTGCTGAGGATCGAACCCGGGCCGTACGCATGCCAGACAAGCGCGCTACCGCTTGAGCCACATCCCCAGCCCTCTTAAGAAAGTTAATATTTGGAGAACTTCTAGAATTTCTTAATTTTAATAACATTTAGTTAAATATTTTCACATTTTCATTTTTTTTCTGTAAAATGCATGTATCTTCACCTGCAGTTGGAACTTGAATGATCTCAGAGACTGTTATACATCTGGCACATCTTCTTCCATCACTAGTGAATGAATGCCCCTTTGCACTTCTCCTTTGTGGAAACCCTATTTGTAAGATAACGGGAACATTTTAATTTGTTTACTTTTGCAATACCAGGGCCTCATCCATGCTAGGCAAGTGATGGACCATTGAGCTATACCACTCCCAGCTCCCAGGAACCTTTTGTTTTTCTTCCTCTTTGGATATTTCATGGTTCCATTGACTTCTTAAGCCAGAATGCATGAGATTATTTTTATTTCATAGAATAGATTGAGGTTGTGTGTATTTAACAAAATACCACATAATTGGTATTGTTAGCCTCTTACTTCTTAATAGGAGGAACATGATATCTGCCTGTCTTTTTGGTGATTTTAACAAGTTTTGTTTTGTTTCAAATGACCTAATTTTATAACAACCCACTCTTAGGATAACTAGTCTAGTCATGTGAGACTTAACCCATTCCTGGAAGATAGACATAATTCTTTCTGAGGATAGTGCCCCCTATACCTACCACTAGTCCTCATCTACCAAATCTTCCATTTCTCAGTACTGCTACCTGGAGACCAAGCCTGAGTACCTGAACTTTTGGGGAACAAAACACAGCTGGACAATAGCATCTTATGACTGAAATTTTATATTCTTTGAGCAAAAGTCTCCCATTTCCCCATACCCCAGCCCTTGGTATCCACCATATTTTATATATATATATATATATATATATATATATATATATATATATATGTGAGATCATGTAATACTTCTCTCTATATATCTTATTTCTTACTTTCACTAGATTTTATTTAAATTTACTTTCTGTGCCCCACTGTTTCTACCTCTACTGAGTTATTTCAATAGTTTTGTTGTTGTTGTTGTTGTTGTTGGTGGTGGTGGTGGTGGTGGTTTAATTTCCTTTCTGCTGTGCAGAAGGCACACTCCTTAAATGCCCAGGGATTTTTTTTTTCTTTTGTGATCAGTAGGAAACCAATTGGACCCTGAGAATTTCTGCATATGTTTTTAAGAGTTAGAGATTCAAATCCTGTGGACTAGAAGTCTTTATTCTAGATGATCTTGTAATAACTTTTTTTTAGAACATCAGAATGTCAGTATCACTGAGTCTACACTGTGGAGTAGATCAGTATATCAGAGAAAAATTTTATAATCTCCCTTCTGAACTATAAAATGTCATAGCCAGCATTCTGGGTACTGAGTATGGAAAAGAACCTACAACAGAGTGGGAGTCTCATTATTTAGGATGTAAGCTTTTTGTGTGTGTCCCTGTTTTCAGCCCCACTTTTTACTTCATCCTCCTCTATGTTTAATATTCTAGATTTCAAAGACTCCATGTTGCAAATTTTCTAGAGAATATATTACTTGTTTTAAATTGAGGAAGAGGGGAACATGATGAATTTAAGGGCATGACTAGAATCTGTTGCTATGCTGTTCAATTAGGTGTTCTTCAGTATCAGTTCCTTCCTGATAATTCTAACTTGAGTGGGGAAGAATGTCTTCTGATGAATTTGATTACCCTTTTGGAAGCTGTTAATGCATTAAAAGTTACAACATTATTCTCATTTGGTCTTTGGCAGTGGCAACTTTAGATGCAGACACAACATGACAGAGATTGCTAGTAATGCCCTAAAATTTATCATTACCTTTTCCTACGTTAGTTGAAACATTGATTTTTTGCTCACTGAATAGGCATGAGAATGGGCTGGCCATTCCCCCAGGCTTTCTCTCAACCAGTGGTGTGTATGATATTATGTTCTAACCAATAAGATATAAATTCAAGAATATAGAAAATAAATCTGATTTTTGCTATTCCCTTTTCCCATTGCCTGGTAAACATCTTAAATCATGTGAAAAATAGTACTTCACTACAGATGGCAAGTTCACAGGATTGAACAAGCTAATCTCCTTGGCATTTCATAGCTCTGGGTTATTTAAACCTGGACTGCCAGGTTAGAGAGAAATAAATTTCGGTTGTGTTTAAATCACTGCTTTCTTTTTCTTTTTCTATAGCAGCAGTCAAATCTGCCTTTTGAACAGGATGTGCACATGTTGAATGTTTCTCATACTTTCATAAAAACAGCAACAGGACTCCCAGATAAATGACAACAAATTGCAATTTTATAATTATATGTTTTTCTTTTAGTTTTCCCACATGAAAATGCTATGGGCCTCTGCCAAGCCTGGCTAGGAATTATTTGATAGATAATTGTTGAACATGAAATTACAAATGCAATGTATTATAGTCAGGAACATTTTGAACATAAACTCCTGATGTGTCTGTGATTTTTGTAGTCAGATTCCTGGGGCCAAAGCAATATTAGTAAATAAATGCAAGCAGAAAAATGTCCAACTCATATTAGTGTATTTTGCTAGAAGTTCAACATATTTTTTTCTTCTGATTTCCAATATTTAGTTTATAATTTTCTAACATGTTTTATTGATTATGCCTATACTTGGAAGATATTTGTAATGTCAAACTGGGGCAATGTGTTTACATGTATATCTCAGAAGATCTGAGAAATTGGAACCAGTTTAGAAATTTTTCAGCTGATAATTAATGTTCTAAAAGGGTTCTTATCTACTCTTTTTTTTATAGAGAAGTTCAATTGGCTCTTACCATCAATTACCAGTTCTTTCATTTCTGAGAATCCTTAAGAAACAAGTTGTTCATTTTGTTCCTCTGTGATTTTCAGACAGCTCTTTACAATTTTTTTTTCCACTGCCAGGTCCGAATTCTTATAATTCTGACTTAGAACAAAGCTGAAGACTGTGACAAGGTTATCTTGGCACAATTCCAGGAACTCAAATCATAATAGAGCCACACGTAAATTTTTATGTGTATTCTTATGCACATAAAAATAGTGATAGGGAACTGATTCTGGTTTTGTGGCATTGTCTTGTATATGTATTTAAGAGGGTAAAGACTGGGGGAAAAAAGGATCATAGATATTTTCCAGCAATGCTAGCATGACACTTGGAATATCAATGGGTATTTGCAAAGAAAATATGAAGTCTTAAGAATGAGAAAATCCTGAACTAGGTTATGTAGCTTAGCGAAGAGCACTTGCCTAACATGTGCAAGGCCCAAGATGTGATCCTTAGCACCATAAAAATGTATTTTAAAATTATCATGAAATTCAAATGCTCAGGACAACCAGTTTCTAAAATATGTTTATATTTTATTCATCCTTCAAAAGACATAGCCCTGTATTTTGACAACAATCAAAAACCAGTTTCTATTTTTTTTATTATTCCACAATGCAGACTAAGAAATCATCCCCTATACTTCCCACACCAGCAACTTTGGGGTCTGAATAAACAGTCCCATTTAAGGAGGCAGAAAGGAGAATGAGGCTCCTGGAGAGATGGCTGATTGAGGATAGCTTGATAGAGCAGCTTTCTCTTGATAAGAATGATCATGTGGCTCTAGATTATCCACCTTCTAAATACAAAATAGAAAACCTAGCTTCCTAATTTTTTTATTTTGGTTTTTTTTTAATTGACAAATAATAACTGGGCCTATTTCTGGGGTGCGTTGTGATATGCACACATTGTAAAAAGACTTAACCCAGCTAATTAGCATATCCATCAACTCACCAATTTATTTTTGTGGTAAGAGCATTAAAAATTCTGTTGTAGCAATTTTGCAATCTGCAATACATTTTTAATAACTGGGTCACCAGGGAGTTCAATAGGTGAGTAAACCTTCTTCTTCTAATCTAACTGAAATGTTTTACTCTTTCATCCACATCTTCATTTTCCATCCCCTCCCTGGCTTTAACCTTTCAACTTTGTTTCTATGAGATTGATTTTTTTTTTGGCTTCCACAGTTAAAATTGACCATGTAGTATTTATCTATCTGTACCTAGCTAATTTCATTTAGCATATTTTCTCCAGTTCCATCCACACTATTGTGAATGACAATATTTCTTTGTTAAGACTGCATGGTATTCCACTGGTTATGTGTACCACATTTTCTCTATGCATTAATCTATTAATGAAAACTTAGGTTGTTCTAATTTCTTAACTACTATGAATAATGCCAAAATGAACACAAGAGTGTAGATATCCCTTTGACATACCAATTTCAGTTGCTTTGGCTATGTACCAAAGTGAGAATGTTAGATCACATGTTAATACTATTTTTAGGGTTTGTTTTTTTTTGAGAAATTTCCATACTCTTTTCAAAACATACTCATTCCCATCAACAGTGTGCCCTTTTCTCCACATCCATGTCAACACATTTTATCATTTATCATTTTGATATCACAATGGGATATTATTGCCTTTTACCTGTTAGAATGGGTATGAGGAAAAAAAACAAACAGAGCTGCTCTTTGACCTTGAGTGCTTATTCTGAGATGCCTGGCATTCCTCACATGCAAGCTTAGACTTCCTTATTTTCACCATTTCTTTTCAGGCAAGTCTGTGCTTTGTATGAAGTTTCTGGAGCATGTTAGAAATTGTCATACTTATACAATATAGCAGCATCAACGTATGTTTGTGCAGCATATTAAGCAGCATGAAATCGGAACAGCAAACAAATCTCATGTCTTTCATGTTACATGTGCCATGTGGCGAATCACCGCTTTCTTCCAGGAAAAAAAAAATGTAGTGGATTAAGTAACGCTTGGATCATTCCTTTAAAAAATTAACTAGGTACCTACTCAATTACAACCTCTATTTAAAATACTTTGATACAGTAGGAAATAAACACCTCTCAGCTTTCATGCAGTATGCACATTGTACAAAACAATACTTTTTATTTATTTCAAATATTTTAAGTTTTCAGATAATTTAAATCAGATAAATTCTATGGAGAAAAGCAAAGAAATTTTTCTATGATGAGGTTCAGCCTGGGTGTGGGAATTAAGAGTGGAGGTGGTGTGAAGAAAAGGGCAATCTATGGCAGACAAAATCAGAAATTTGACTGTTAGATGTTCATCCCAAGCACTACTGCATCTAAATGAATGAATCATAAGGTTCTTAAGAAGGACAGCAAGAGTTCAAGTGGAGGGCAAGACTGTAAACCATAAAATCCATAAATAAGAATGTCCATAAAGTCAGATGATTGTTATCAAAAGAAAAAGTTGATAAAACTGGAGCACATATTTCAATGTGCAGCTCACTATTAAGAGCTTCATCATTGTAAAACTACTTCAGGTCCAGTACTATTATCTGACAGTGTTGACAAAATATTCATTCCAGAACAACAAAAAGTTTGTACAGCTTAGAACGTATATTTCATTACCACTGGATTTCCTTTATTTGCCTCATTTTCATAATACTGGTTTACAAATCTTGCAATCGGTTGCCTGATCACTGCACATTGTATAAAGCAATACTTTTTATTGATTTAAAATATTTTAAGTTTTAAGATAGCCAACTATTGTTAAGCTTATGCTGTGTTTGAATTCACTAAAAGATGCATAGAATTTTACTGGGTAAATGAAAGTCAGGTTGCTTTAAGAGAAAGTTTCATGCACTGGAAAATGTACTTGCATTTTCTCTTCAGTAAAGTAAAGATATGCTGGCAATGCATACATTATCTATGTAAAAAAAATCAGTGATTGTTTGACACTATAAAATAATTACTGCCACACTTAAGACATGATCATGGTATGGGATTAAATTGGGGTTAAATGCGCTTATCATTCAGAGATCTACACTCATATATTTTTGTAGAAAATGATGTGATGTCTGGACAAGATAGGGTTACAAAATGATTGTTCTATGGTGTGGCAAAATTTTCCAAACTCCTTTTGGGAAATAAAGTCCAACACACACTTCTGCCCTTTACCTCCAAACTTCACTGTAGCAACTCAGTGTTCTCCACTATGAGTTATTTTTCATCTGTACCTCGTATTCCAGATCACCAGATGTGGAAAGACATATACAGCAAGAAAATTATAGTAGTTTTCAGCAACTCTTTCCCAAACCGCTACACACAACATACACACAACAGCAACATCATAGACTCCGGATATGCAGATTGGGAAGCTGAGAGACTATTACCCTTGTAGGCTCTATCTGGACAGCTAGACAAGGCGAGGGGAAAGCAACAAGAAGAAATGAACCTGAGTTTCTCTCTTCCTCTCCTACTCCTCTCCCTCCCCCTTTCCCCCAAAAACACAAAATTGAGCTCTGTTCTGCTCTTCCTCTCCTCTCTCTTTCTCCAGCCACTCCATTCCATCATGCCCTGCAGGTTGTCGCCCCCCTCCCTCTCTTATCCCCAGTCCTCTCTCCTCTGCTACCTCCCTCCCCAGCAGCTGGTGCAAAAGCCACAGCTGCTGCTGCTATTGCCTCTGCAGCCAATCTCTGTCAATATCACCCCGCCCACGCCCAATCTGGATTCTGAAGTTGTGCACTGGCCTGGGGATGCGGGCGGGGGAGAGAGTGGCGTGGCCTAGAGAGGGGAGGAGGCGTGGAAAGGAGACAAAAACAGCTTCCAAGCAGCTGCTGGTAGGCGCGGCTCCACTGGGCATCTGGGCAGGAGGGGTCTCTGGATCAGTGGCTGGGGAGCCGCCCAGGTCGATTTGGTTTCTAGCTAGCAATTCATTGGGACCGGTTTACTGCTGAGCCATCCTGGCCCTGAAGGGGCAGCAGCTAGTGAGGACAGACGCCAGGCTAGCAACACCTCCTAAGCAACCAGAGCTGAGGAGACCAGAGATTGGTGAAGACACAAACCCAAGAGAAGGAAAGGCCTCCAGGGAACCTTGCTTCACAGGGTTCCCACGGGTGCTGGTGGAGACCTGTCCCTGGGTCGCAAGTAAGTGATTTTTTTTGCTATGGTGTCCAGTCTGAAGATGGTGATAGCTGTATCTGCTGCCAGCTTTTTCCCACCCACCCTGGCTGCCCACTCCATACAATGCGTGGGGTCTCCAACAGAACTGAGATCAAGATTTTGGCCACGAATTAAGAGAGCCAGGGACTCCAAGAGCACTAGAGGTCTGTGGGTGTTTGCTCTGCACTGTATGTGTGGTTAGTTGTCTCTTCCCAACAGGTAAGCTTCTGAAACCAAGGCACTGTTAGTGTACAATTTCTAGACACCTTCTATGGCAATGGCTTTTATATTACATGACACCCTGATAGTAGAAATGGAATGAAATACTTCTAAGGAATCCAGTCTCCTTATTCTATGTATCTTAGTAAATTAAAGATTAGTATTTTCCACAGAAAAAAATCATCAGTATAAAAGGAGACGCATAAATGTGATTGAAAATGCTTGAACAACTGGGCATTTTGGTTTTGTTGTGTTCAACAGCATGTTTTTGGTTTGTGTTGTGTTTGTTTCTTTGCTTTTGCACTGCATACATCAGGAAGATGCATATCTTCTGGAGGTTTTGCTTTTTGTGGGAAGAGAGTTGATGTACACTGTAACCAGAAGTGACTCTGGTTATGGGTTACCTCCAGCACTTGGGACACTGGACAAAGCAGAATAGATGCTGAATCCATGTGGAATTATCCACTGATGGACCACTTTCATTCCTGGAAATATTGGACTGAAGTTTGGATATTGGCCAGGAAAATATTTTGAAATAGGAGGAAATTTGGGTGTTCCTTTTTGTGGAACACAAAAGGATTTCCTCTCACCCAAGAAATCATTCAAGAGAATGGTTTGTGGTAAATTTAGAAGGAAACTGGGCCCTCTAATAGATAGAGCTACAGGCCCTGTACCTGCTAAGACTAGCCCCGATTAAAATACAATAATCCAGTTGCTGCCTTTACAGGTAAGAAAGATATTACCTACAAGAAGTAATTTGATGAAGTTGTCTAATTAACAATAGAACTGTAAATTCAATGAGAAAATCTTTGGGATTTAGAATTATAAAACTTGATCTCCATTTTTGTACAAAAGAAGCAAATTACTGAATTTGATTAAGATTTATTTACCTGATTTATAAATGACACATCAAAAAGTTCTACTAAGAACTAATTGACAGCAATTACATGAAGAGTTTTATGAAAGTAAAATTTTATAGAACTGTTGCTTATATAGGGAACATTTTATGTTTTTTATCAACTTTATCATTCCAGTTCTCAAAATCTAGTACAATATGAAAAGAAAAGGTTTTTCAATTGCCCTCTCTTGAATGACTAGAGGAAGTGAAACTCAGAACTGTCATTTGCCATTTGTACAGTTATAAGCATGTTCCAAACTGTAAGCCTTTTTTTCTTGCAAAAGAGTGTGCTTTGGTTAGGCTTTTTTATCCTTACATACTTTTAAATATTCTATAAATATGCTTTACTCTCATTCTCTTTTTAATTTAAAATTATATTTTAAGTATGTGATGTTGCTTCCTAGGAATGAAATCATCAAGTATATTGGATATTGCTATCTTTGTTTGGCCCATAAATTAATAAATCAGTGTTTAGGCATAAATACTCTTGACTATAGAACTCATTAAAATTTTGCACTCAAGTAAGAGGTATTATGAGCACCCTTTTCCTCTGTGGATATGTTTAAGTGATAGTAGAAGGATCTGACATTGGACACAGGCTCTGGTAAAGGGGCAAGGACAAGTTCAGACCCCTAAACCTATTGCTACATACTAGTCTCCATTGTAGACCTAGAAGAATGAAATTGTTAGAAACCGGTCATTCTGTTCCCAAAATGCTTTGTAGTGTAAAGAATTTGGTAGGATAGTTGATACACATGCTTACTATTTTACCTAAGTAGGATGATTTCAAATCTAAGCATACTAGAAATTAAAACAATGGTATTTTGTTCAATCTCCTATTTAGGGAAGAAGCATCCGGATACACGGTTGCATGTGTATTGCAACCAGGGTACTCAGAGACAGATCTGCAACTCTCTACCTACCACCTGAGACTCTTGAAAGCTTATGATGCAAGGATTAGTGTAATATAGACTTTCTTAATTTCTGAGAATCTGATTCTATTTTTTGAAATAGAATAATTTTTGAAATAGAATAATTAGAATCTGATTCTAATTATTTCCGCTAGCCACTCTCAGTATTGGTCAGTTGAGAAGGACATTTGTAAACCCTACCTACTGCCACTGGCTACCAGGAGTGCACTGTTACCTGTCATCATATGTGACTCGATTGTAGAAACAGATCTCATTTTTCCCTAACGTGGTTCTCTTCTTTTGTGTTAGCTTGGGCTTTGAGGTCTCATCTCTGCGACATAGAAAGAGTGAACCTTTGAGGGAATGTTTTCATCTGTGCATTTGTGGAGATATTTTTTATTTGGGACACATCTCTTGACTCTTTTAAGATCCTGGTTTCCATACATTTGTTTAAAATGCTTTCTTTAATAAACCAGTCTCCATTTTGCTATACTCCAACCTAATATCCTAGAAAATAGATAACCCTATTGTCTTCAAAGTATTTCTAACTTAACTGACTCAACCTGAAGCTGGCTGAGAATAGCTAACTCTGTGGACAGCTCAAAGACCTTGGTAGAAAAGCTGAAAGGAGGGTCTCAGAAAGAAAATTGTAAATTGAATGTCTGAGATTAGGATTAAGATAGGATATCAGACTTTAAACTAGAACCTCAGATGATAGGGGTCTAGGGGCCACAGTCTCTGGTTGAATATACTGTGCTCAGTGAAATATTCCATCCCTTCTGCTTTAAATGTTAGGGTGAGCCTTCTAGTCCACCAGTCTCTTACTCTCTTAAGTTCTTCCAGAGCCTTCATGGTCTAAGCACCTGATTACAAGCTAGAACTTTGGCTCTCATCCAAATTTACTTTCTCCCCTAGGCCCTTGAGCCCTAGGGAAGGAGATGTATATATATATATATATATATATATATATATATATATATATATATATTCTTTTATATTCTAATATATATATATATAAATTTTTGTCGAACTTATAATGAAATAAAAACTAACTCATGCTTACCTCAGTATATTTCAAAACTCCTCTCTAATTGCTCTCCTATTTGAAAAGGACATGGATCTATATTATGTTTGTTTCCACATTTGAAAATCTAGAGTAGCTTTTATGGGCAGGGGAGATGAGAAAAGCAGATAATTTCATAGTTATCAGGAGCAGAGGTATATAGTTCCAACAGGCCTCTAGGGTTCTAGTAAATGTGCCAATTCTGGAATTTAAAGGAACAAACAAACAAAAAAGAATTTCGTAGATCCAGTGGCATCTAAAACTGTAGACCAAAAGGTCTCAGGGTTCCTAGTGAGTAAACAAGTTGCATTCATAACAGGATCTCCTTTGTATTACTCTAGCAAAGACAAGAGTACATTCCTCCCTTTTGAGCTCTTAAATGGCCTGTGGCCAGATTGTTCTTGTCAAGGGTCTGACTGAGTAGGGCCATAGGAATGGTTCTGAAAAGATTCTGGCTTGTTTTGGTAGACTGGGCAAGCACAAAGAGACATTTTCCTCACATCTGTAGAAGCAGAAGATCCTTCTATGGAACCATGCTGCTTTCATAGGGAAGTTTAAATGAACATGTTTTAAGCCAGAGCAGCTTTCCTTCTTGTTCCTGGAGCTCTTCCCTGCCTCCTTTTTCTGGCTAGTCATCAGAGTTCACCCCGGGGAGACTCATCCTCCACAGAGACTCTACCTATGCTATGTCTCCAAGCATTCAAACTTCCACTGAGCTTTCCTTGGATGCTATTTCATAATTGAATTTGAGATCAGGTACTGTTCTCAGGAGTTTGTCTTATATCTAGTCTTTTAGTGAACGTTGACAGTGCCCATTGGAATTGGATTGTGTGTGACTGCAGTCCTCCTCCCTGGAAAAGAGACATCAGCAAAGACCTCAGCTCCTGGTTATTTTAATAAAGCTTCATTAGAATCTAAATTTATGAAGCTTTGGGGCAGGGGGATTCAGTCTTCAAAAGGCAATTTATGTATTTGGGAAAAGATGGGACTTGCACCTTTGAATTTTTACTGGTACTCATTTGTTTATTGAACTATTTCCCTTGTTTTTTTTTTTTCAATTCAGAAGAAATTCTGGATTGATATTGTTAAAAACAAAATGACAATGCACATGACAGACTTTTGTTCTTTTTTAAGACTGGGTATTATGCCATTGTATACATATATCACATTTTCTTTATGCAATCGTCCTTGATGGACATTTGTGTTCCTTCCATATGTTGGCTATTATAAATAATGCTATAATAAACATGGTAGTACAGATATATCCTAAACATATGGATATTCATTCTTTTGAACATACACTATTTTTGACAACATAAATGAACAACATAGATGACTTTATGCTAAATGAAATTTGTCAGGCATAGAAAAAATGTAGCTACTCCTTGGTATTTAGGCAGTGGGTTCTTGGATCCCCTGTGGATGCCAAAATCTGCAGATTCTCAAGTCTTATATAAAATGATGTACTATTTGTATATGATTTATGTATATCCTCCTATATACTTTAAAATTATCTCTAAAATTACTTATAATACTTAATATAATGTAAATATGTGTAAATAGCTGACACGTTGTATTGTTTAGGAAATAATGATAAGAAATTGTCTGTTCATGCTCAATACAGATGCAGGATTTCTCCAAAAATTTTTTTTAATGACTGTGAAATAGTTTCTTTATTTAATCAATACAAATCAAGGACATTGGTAAACAGCTGTTCTGCTGTCAGGATGGCACACAGTTCAAAGTAAAAGTCTACAAAGTAAAAATCTACAAAGCTGATGTTGTTTTCTAGGGCACTGAGGCTGCAATTGCCGAGATCTGAGGTATGATCCTCATCCAGCATATTTCACTTACCTCTGTCAATATTTGCTAAGTCTTATTAGCATTTATGTCTATGATCTAAATGGTTTTGATCCATTGTTAGTTGAATCTACAGTTGCAAACCCATGGCAACAGAGGGCCTACTGTGCTACATGATCTCATTTATAAGTATAATCAAAAATAGTTAAACTCATAGTTTGGGAATAGAATGGTGGTGCCCAGAAGATGGGGTGGGGAAATGGATGGGGAAAGAGGAAATGATGTAATCAAAATGTACAGTTTCAGTTAGGCGGAGGAACATTTTACTGATTTGGACAGCATGAGAACTATAGTTAACAATAATATAGTGTATGTTTCAGAATTGCTAAAACAATATGTTTTAAGTATTTTCACACAAAGAAATAATATAATTAATCAGTTTGATTCAGTTATTTTATAAAGTATGCATATATCAAATGTAACACTGTACCTCATAAATATAAACAATTACTATTTATCAACTAAAGGGCAAATACAAATTTTAAAGCTGATAATTTATACTTGTTTTTGAGAAAGTTGATTATTTTCAATTTTATTCCTCAAAATAACATATTCTAGGAATGAGTTGGCTGAAATTTTCAGAGTGAAGGAGTTGAGTTAAAAATGAGTGGATTCTAATCATTAATTGAAGAATAAGACCTACAGCCAAAATGTCTTGGCCAGAGACCCAGACATAGCTTCAGGAAGATTCTAGATCCAGGGCAAAGTGGCAAAAGTCATCTAATGTAGGCCAGATAATCTGTCTACCAAGGACAAGTAAAACACTCGGTATTAGGTAGTCAAAGCCAGAATGGAAGTAACCAATCCAAGTGGAAAAATAATGCTTTCCAAAAGCAGAAAGCCAAGCTGATAGAGGATGAGGGGAAATTTAAAGAACACTTGTTCATACGGATACAAAATCCCAAGTGAATCAGTGCCATTTAAGTCAAACTGTCATTTTTCCTCAAAACTTCAGGGTGCAAACTTTTCATTTCTAGTTTTTGAAAATACATTTGCATTTTGAGTTGTGACCAAGCAGTATGGAAATGTTAACTGGGAAGCAGCAGAATTCCCTACAACTGTTTAGTCTCTTTCCAAAAATATAATAGTTTATTTACTTCAAGAGCAGAAAATATTAGGCACAAAGTACTACAGTTAGACAGGAATAAATTTCAAGACGTCTACTGGACAATAAGCTGACTATAGTTAATGACCTGACTTCTTGAAAAAAGTAAATGAGTGTATATATTACATGCTATCACCACAAAAATAGCTATTTGAGTTAATGCATTTGTTACTAGTTCTGCAGAGTATATATATTTGAAAACATCATGCTGTACACAATAAAAGCATACAATATTGTCAATTTAAAAATAAACAGTTTTGCCTGAAATGGTGGTGTATGCCTGTAATCCCAACAACTTGGGAGGTTGTGACAGGAACACCACAAGTTCAAGTCCAGCAATTTAGCAAGGTCCTCAGCAACTTACTGAGCCCCTGTCTCAAAATAAAAATAAATAAATAAAAAGAACTGTAAATGTAGCTCAGTGGTAAAGCACCCCTAGGTACCAAAAAAATAAAATAAAATAGTTTCTAAAATTTACCCAGAAACAAGTGACACAGTTTGTTCTCAACTTTACATTTTTCACTTAATAATTGGTTTGCAAATCTTTCCATACGAGCACAGATGTGTCTATGTCTTCTCTTTATTACTGACTAGTAGTCAGTCTATGATAGCAACATCCAAGTGTTAATTGCATTATTCCTTTATACTGTGCACTTTGTTTCTCTCTGTTGAGCTAAAAGTGTGTTATAAACATACTTACAGATATGACTTCTCCAAGTTCTGAAAAAATTTTCATAAGGCAGTTTAATTTTGGGGTCAGGGTACATAAAGCTAAGAAAGTATTGACAAATTTCCCTTAAGAAGAAGAAACCTACCAAATTGCACTCTTACATGAACTGTATGAGGGTGCCTGTTACCTCCATGGACCAATCTGCAGAAGGTCATATCCATTGAGGTTAATCTGTATTATCCCTCTATAGAGTTTTAGTATTAAAATTATTGAGTATGCTAATTTTATCCTTACCATTCAGAATTTCATTATCTTCAGTCATATTTCCTCACAGGCTTCTGCTTCCTAGAAGTCAATGAGTATATTTTTTAAGCCTCCTATAAAAGAAAAAAAGTAGAGCATTGCATTTAATATCATTTGAGATCTAATCCCTGTGGGGAAAAGGAATTCTAGTTAAGAGTGCTTTAAGGGCAAAAGGTTTTGCCTCAGAGAATTTAGCTGTGAGTCATTGTGCAATGTTGGATAAGTGAATTCCAAGCCATAATACTAAATGCAGTGAGCTCCATCCCAAAATAGTCTAATTTAAATTGGTTACTAAATGACCAAATTGGTCATAAGGTGTGATTCCTACATTATCAACAATATAGATTCTGTTTAATGATTGTATTTCCTTTATATCTTTCACTTACATAAATGCTACATTTAGTCCCAAGTTAACTTATTTCATCGGTCTTACTATTATCTTTTTTTTTAAAGCAGTTATTTGAATGTCATTAGTGCAGTAGGCTTGGTACACTGTTCATGTCTGATGCAGTGTACAATTGTTTCAAAATACCTTGAAAACTATGTGAGAAGTTGTTTTCTCCTTATTTGCTATTCTATGCCCTCTTGAAATTGGATTTTAGGATATTATCCTTAGTCTAGGGATTAACTGTCCTAATTTTTTGTTTCAGTTTTCTTTATTCTTAACTTACCTTGCTCTATGATTTATATTCTTGTCTGCTAGCCTGATTTTTCTTGAATTCATCAGATAGATGAGAGAGAGAGAGAGAGAGAGAGAGAGAGAGAGAGAGAGAGAGAGAGAGAGAGAGAGGCGCACACTCAGAGGATATATCACAATTTCCAAATTCTCTCTGGCAGAGCTAATCTAGCATTTGTTTTCTCTTCTCTTTCCAGTTCCCAGAAAGCATGTACATTGATTCTTCAGATGCTACAGTTTCTATTCTCGTAGATAGGAAAAAATGGGCACAAAGAAGCTGTGAGTGCTGGGTGCCCACATCCTACATGAGGAGAATCTGTCTCCACAGTCTGGCTGAATTACAGGCAGGAATCACATTAAAGGAACAGGGGAAGCCACTGGAAGTGGGAGCAGGAAAGATGACATCTGGCATCCCTTTTACAGGCGAGCTGAGGGGAAAGAGCTTAGGTACCCAAAGAGATGAAGAGAATAGGGATCTTCTGTTATGGAATATTGTTAGGCAGGTGTTTGCCTCAGCAACTCTGATTTATGCTTTCTATTTGGCATTTGGCATATTATTCTATATAGATCCACTATCTTTTTTTTTTTTGCTGTTGTTTCATTTATCCTCATACTCAGGATATCAAATGAGAAGAAAAAAATGCACAAAGATGTCTTATTGCTTCGTAAAGGTAGTTGGATGAAGTGTAATTATCAGCCAGTAGGGTTGGGGGTTCTTTTTATGGCACCAGAAATTGAACCCAGGGGCACTTAACCAATGAGTCACATTTCCAGCCCTTTTTACTCTTTTATTTTGAGACAGAGTCTCCCTATGTTATTTAGAGCCCAGCTAAATTACTGGGGCTGGCTTTAAATTTGCAGTCCTCCTGCCTCAGCCTCTTGAGCTGCAGGGATTATAAATATGTGCCTGGCTCTCCGTTAAGTTTCTTCAGCCTGCCAGCCTTCATCAGAGTCATCTCAAGGAACTGCAACCTAAGATATTCTGAAGTTATCTGGGTTGGACCATGGGCTCCTAGGTTTTCAATATAAGCCCCAGGAGATTTCTAATGTACAGACAAGTGCTAGTTTGATCTATACCATCTATATGGAGAGAGAAGTTTCTCTCTCTACAGCTCTCAGTACAAAGGTGTAGATAGGTGTTGATAAGCGTACATCATCATTTAGCCTTTTTGTCTTCTCAAAGGCTTCAGAATTCATGAGCTACAGATTTGACACAAACACATCTAGTCTTCTTCCCAAGTCTAGTACCTTGGTGAAGTTTTATGTCCATCTAAGCTAACACAGACCCAAAGTAGGTATTAGCGATTTTTGTTTGGACTTACGTGACAACTGTTTCAAAACTCTTCTGTTGGTCACAGATTTAGGATACAATTTATGGATCTATGAGCTTAACTCCATTGCTGAGAAGCTGAGCAATAATAGAGTTTCAAGGAAATCTAGCAATGTACTCACAGATGAAGTGGACATTAAGGGAGGTCAGCTGGTTCTGACAGTTTCCCCAGAGTTTCAGAGATAGTAAAAGCTCTGAAATTTAAAAATAGAAATAGAATTCAGGTCTTCTATCTCAGGATGACTAGTTATACTAAGTACTTTAAGATCAAGAGCAAATTTTAGATTCTAATCCCATGAGAGAGCCTCCTTTATATTCCTCTGGGAAGTGACAGAAGGCACTTTTCTTTCACTTGTTGATCCCTAATATGGCCCACTAGCCAGGAATTTTTGGTCAAGGATGTAATAGACTGGGTCCACTACACATAGAATTCTAGGACAATACTGGCTCCTTCACAACTTGCTCATATTAATGGAGTAACAAGGGATAATTCGGAAATCCTAGAGGATGAGTTCACAAAACAGTGGATGCATTGAGAACATCTGGGAAAATTGGGGAAACTGAGTGTTTTAGAATATTGGGTTGGATCACTTTCTCTGGGTGACTAGTAAGGAACCAAAGACCTTTGTTGTCTTGGAAAATTCAAGTGGGAACATCTAAGGCTGAACAAGCTTTGCTCTGTATTCTTGATAAACCCCCTTTCTGGTGGCATTTCTTATTGGGTCAGGAGGCCCTTGAGAGGATCTTTTCACCACTAATCTTCACCCCTTCCTGGCATTTTAGCTGCCACTAAGCTCTTGTTACACTCATTGCACTTGTAAATTGGAGTCAGATGCAGGTAGGAGGATTTGGCTTGGTTATCTGGCACAGTTTGTGTTCTTTTAATCCTATTATGTCCACTGACTGTGTCATCCTAAAGCTTAACATCTTTTCTCCCGTCCAGAAGAAGATAGACATTAATTGATTGTTCTTGAGCTATAGGACAATGACAGTCTGAAGAATCCACCAGTGTTTGGATAATTTTAATTTCAGTCTCTGCTCCTCGTGAAGATTTAATCATTTTCAGAAATGAATAAGGTTGAAACTTTATTCTAATTTATTCACAAATCTGTTTCAGATTGTTCTTAAATTTAGTCATTTTATTTCATTAATACTTACAGCACTATTGTCTAATATCATGCTTAGCACTTAATAACTATATGTTCCACAAATGAATGTAAAAAAATATAACACCCAGTACAGACTGAATCAAATTTTCATATTATACGTATAAATATATATATGTATAAATAGTAGGTGTGAATCAATAATTTAAAAATACATAAAAAATGATTACACAATGGATAAACTTATTGCCAGATAGGGATATCTCAAACTGCAGGAGCAGTCATTTAAAGAAAAATTGGAGTTCACTTTAATATATCTGAAATAAAAATTAAAAAATAGTGAATATGATTATATTATAGAGAGACTTGCTTGTTTATACATTTTTCAAAAGAGAGCAAGCATATTCCAGCAGTTTCCAAGGAATCTGAGAGAAATTAGAATGAGGAAAGTAAGGAAGATAGAGTTAAGCAATCTGGAAAGCTGGAGCCAGCAAAATCACAGAACAGGGATCCAGAGTAGGTTTATCTTACCTCAGGCAGATATATTTAGGAATCTTGGCCAAAATTTGCACTAAGAGATTCCAAAGATATATAAATGAAAAGTCATTTAAAATGGAAAACAAAATGGTCTTGGGGTAATAAAAAGTTGTAATGAAGTGATAGCATGCTAAAGAGATGCAAATACAAGAATAATCCCAAGAGTATCAACCAGTTATACAATAGAGGAGGCAAGTTTTGAGATTGGAGCTTGTGTTTGCACCAGAATTACATGACCATTTTCTACCAGATGTTAGGTCTGTTCAGCTGGCTGCCTTTTAGTCTTCCCACATAGAATTAGCTCTTTCCCTTGGGAGTGGAAGTTATTAAGTAAAATTGTGATATGTCTTGTATTATTCTTATAGTCTGAAAACAAACAAACAAAAAACAAAACAAACAAAACAAACACCAGATCCTTATAAACCTGACTAGACTCTGGGAATCTACAGAGAATTATGCTATACTTTCAATTCCCAGGAGTCATCATCCACCAATATCAACAGTTCAAGCTGGGTCTCAGGACAAGAGAAAAATGAATGACACATTGAGTAGGGCAGAGGATAGGAGCAAGGAGGCTTCTAGATATTTAAGACTTTTGTAGCATGGTGGATTTTTTCCATTGGACATGGTGGGTTGCCACTCAAAGCCTATTATAAGGGTGCTTAAACATAGTTGTAGACAATTGTTAGAGGAGGAAATACAAGCAAACAACTTGAAAGTAATAGATGAAATCTAAAAGTCTGATGAAGAGAGATACAAATAAAACAAGAAAATGTAAAAAAATATATAAAGAACTTGGAATTTTAAAACCTACTTCAGAAAGCCACAGTATTATATATAATCATTATAACTGATTCTTGTTATTTTTTGAGCTATGAGTAAAAAATAAATTGTATTCTGCATATTCCTTGTTTAAATTCCAATAAATTATACAATTATTTCAATTTAAAAGATGGTTAAGCTTTAGTGCTTTAAAGTATTAGGAACAATGATAACTCATATTTACTGAAGTTATATTTATATATTTTTCTAGGTGCTTTTTTATTTATTTAGTTTTTTTATACTGGGGATTGAACCGAGGGGTACTTAGCCACTGAGTCACCTCTCTAGCCTTTTGTTATTTTGTATTGTGAGACAGGGTCTTGCTAAGTTGCTTAGGGCCTCACTAAATTGCTGAGGCTGACTTTGAACTTGTGATCCTCCTGTCTCAGCCTACTGAGCTTCTGGGATTACAAGTACAGGCCGCCATATGGCTGGGTATATATTTCTTAACTCATTCATAATTATATTACTCTAAGAGGTAGTTATTCTTGCTATTCCATTCTATAGTTGAGAAAATTGAGTTTAAGGACTAAAGTCAAAGAAATTACCACACTGAAATCTAGAAAATCTAGCTCCAGAACTAAACATTTTTTCCCGAATATTTATCATCAGATATAAATATATAAAACATATAAAAATATAAAAATTTTTTGATAGGACTCTGCATCAATAATTAGAATCTTCAACTATAATTTTTAGATAATTTATCATATCTCCATCTCTGCATCCCTCTAATTATGCATTTTTATAATTATTGATATTTACTGAAACAGTTTTAAATATTCATGCAATTGTAATATATAATAAGGAGAGATCCCTTGTTCCTTTACCTGTTTTTCCCCAATGGTAACAAAACTATAGGATAACAACTAGGATATTTTAATATTTTAATAATAAGATAGTTATAAATCACGGAATGAGTATTTCTCCAATAATGAAATTCTCTATATGAATTACAGTCAGTCATATAAGACAGATGTGATAGACTATCATTACTCATGACATAGATAGATAAATAGATAGACAGAATTGGGAATTAACTATTAGGGTTTTTTAATATAAGGATATTAGAAAGTACATCATTTCTTAGTTAATACATGTTCCTATTTTTAAATACTTCTATATGCATACACCTTAAAAATTGATTTGGCTACAGATGCATAAAAATTAATAGTAGTCATTAGTAAGGATACACCATACATTTTTTAATGATTACACCAGATGTACATATTGACTTCTTCTCTTCTTAAAATTACACTACCATGAAACATCTTGTCCATATAAATTGTTTGACATGTTTACCTAAGTGGTAAGTACCTTTTACTCAACTTACTAGGGAAAAGTCTACACATTTCAATGTAAAGGGTTAGTGCCAGATTTTCTTCTGGAACTGTTATATCAATTTGCCAGAAATGCTAACTAGAATATCTTTAGAATATGGCCTCACTAGCACTTTCCATATTCAAACAGTACTTTCATCTTGAATTATTATTCATAAGTTTATTTATGCTTTTTTTTAAAGAGAGAGAGAATTTTTAATATTTATTTATTAGTTTTCAGTGAACACAACATCTTTATTTTATTTTTATGTGGTGCTGAGGATCGAACCCAGCGCCCCACGCATGCCAGGCAAGCGCGCTGCCACTTGAGCCACATCCCCAGCCCTTATGCTTTCTTTTATAAGTTTTATTTTTTATTTTTTTATTTAAATTTCATTTTTCATTTGGGTAATAGAGTCTTCTAGCATTTACCTGGATAAGAAAAGTATATGGAGCCAGGGTTAATAGGAATTACACAATTATGAATCCTCCTATATATGCTCCCCGAACAATGGAGTACAAAAAATAAAGCAAATAAAACCCTCACTGTCAGCATAACCAGAAGACAGAGAATGCTCAAATTTCAAAAAGCAATAAAAGAAAAGCAAAACCAAATCCATTTGTACTTTGTATCATGATCCAAACCCTTTATGGAAATTGAAGTAAGGAAGAGAGAGAATGCCACTGGTAGTGACTAAAATTGTTTTAAAATAACTGACAGAAATAGAATGCCCACCCTAACTGTAAAATACTTGGGGTTAAGGGGGGAGCATTTTCCACAAACTTTCTTGCATCAGTTATTAAAAACCTCTATTTTCCACTATAATTTAGACAAAACATTTAATGTTTTTGTAGATTCTATATTATATATACTGATAGTTCAAGTTATGCTTAATGACAATAACAAAATCAGCATGGGAAAATAAAACCATATGGTAGATTAAAAGCCAACTTTGAATAGTCTTAAGTTCACGAAAGAATTAAGTTTAAGACTAATAGCCAAGACCTCAGTCATTTTCAAATGGCTGAGACATTAATAATAACTCAGCCTCAAACTGCCAAATATGCAGCACTTGGGCACTGCCACTGACTCCATTGCTACAATTGTCACTGAAGTTGCCAAAAGTTGCTACTGGAGCTTCTGTTTGTTTTGCAAAAATGGATTGTCTATTGCCCCTCTTACATTATATCTCCAGGTTCAAATTTAAAATCTTCAGTGTATGCATTTGATTGGTTTAGCTGAAGAAATGTGATCATATCTTAAATTCATGAGAGATTAATAATTTTCTGTATTATCTGGCTCACTTTTTCACTTCCATTGCAGGAGCTCTCCTACAATGACCCATGAAATAACAAATTCCCTAAATTTATTCAGTGGGTTATAGCATGGGGACATAGCTCAATGGTAGAGTGATTGACTAGCATATGTAAAGTTCTGAGTTTGATCCTCATCATTGAAATAATAATAATAATAATAATAATAATAATAATAATAATAATAATAAAGGGTTACCAGGTTAGGCAGTATATTGTCATTTCCAAATTAATGTTGCCTATGCTTCCTGATCTTCAGTTTTACAAAATGTGAAATATTTGACATTGGTAACATTTGCTTAAAGTTTCTAGCCATTTCCAGCTGACATTAACCTGACAACTACTTAGCAATAAAAGTTGGTGGCCAAGTGGACATTTCTAAAGGATCCACACTGAAGTATCAATTGTTTAGTCTTGCCTTAAAAATTTTAAGTTTGCATGGATTTTTTGTGGTATAATTTAAATGTATACAAATTTAGATTTAAATGCAACATGATTAGCATTCATCTCCACCACCTAAGCAGCTACACAATGATGGAGAACTTATGACACTGATCAAGTTATGTCTCCACATCTGTGAAATGGCAATCATAAGGGTGATGTAATGAGAAACGTGTAGTCTGGTGCCTCAAAACTGGTAGTCATTCAGCAAGAGTGGTCATAATTCAATTGTCAATACATTATAATGAATGTTGGGTCATATTTGAATTTGAAATTTAGGGAAAATAGTTTTTCTTTGATAATTCACCCCATATTTTGCAGGTTCAACTTTTAATTTGTACCCAAAATAAATCATTTCCAATTCAATCAGCAATTTAAATTATTAGTATAACTATAATTTGTTAGAGTCCTAGCCTGAGTTGAATATGATGCATTTATTGCCAAAAACTTACTTTAGCTATTCAATTTTTTAGAAAGGCCTTCTAATAGACAGATTAACTATTAATCTTTCTATGTTTTTCAGTCTTTAGTGCTGTATTAAGATAGCTCACTGAAAAGCATGGTGCCTGAACCATATTATATAAATACCCCATAGAAATGCTTTTACTGAATTATTATTTAATGATTAATAATTTACAATCTGCTTTCAACCATCTAGAAGTCCGACTCATGCCAGTTCCATTTGACAAATGCAGCCTTGCTTTGCAATGCTGTAGAAGACAAGGCCTTCTAGCCATTCATTCTTCTAGTTGACAATCCCACTAGTTCCATTCAATGTCAGAAATATCACCGAAAGCATCTTCTAGGATAAGTGGGTTGGGAGAATTCATATTGATGAAGCCAGTAACATGGTTTCACAATTTCTGTGTTTTCTGATTTAATCTTTACAGCATTGAGAGATGCATGAGGGCTTCCAAATTTTACATAGGAGGAAAGTAAGACTTGAGAGATGTTATTGAGGTCTCATAGCTAGTAGGTAGCAAAATGAGGAGTCAGACTATTTTACCATGGAGTAATAACAGAAAAAAAAAGAGAGAAATTATACTGGACAATGTAATAAGAAGGCAGGCTAGCAAATTGAATCTTGAGGTTTCAATGAAAGAATGAAAAATATGCAGATTCTTTTTCCATTAATGGAAGCATCTTTGCAATAAGTTTGAAACCTCCCTTTTTGCCTACTTTTAAACAAGATATTCTTTATATAAATAGATGTAATAATGTTTGTTAGTCATCAGACTAGGTCCCTAAAAACATCAGTAAGAATTCACTGTAAGCAATTCAGTAAGTAAATCAGTAAGAATTCACTGTAGTGCAAACAGATGTAAAAATGCTTTTGATTTTCTGAATTTAATGCTGTATAGGTTTAGTTTAGTTAATAGGGTAGTCCCAAATTTTAGGTCACCTGATACTGTGGAACACATTTAATCCCTAAATCTTAACATTGGAAGCTTCCAAAATTACAATTTATTGATATTTCCAGTAAATATTTGGACCCATTGCAATCATCCCACCCACTGTCAAGTCCATTCTTCCCAGTGCCAGTTAAGCAAAAGGTCTGTTGCCCAAATCAAGTCATTCCATTTTTAACAGCTATTGAGAAAAGTCTTTATTGTCTTGAACCAAATCTGTTCTGGGTTCAACTCACTGACCCTAGTTCATTCTTTCTTAATAATATGGATGTCTAATTTTCCTTCCGTATCTTTCATACCTGAAAATAGTAAGGATTCATTTACATCTTTTCTGCCTCAACTGTTATACATCCTTCCTTCTTTCTGTTGCTTACTATATGGAATCTTTTTAATTCAACCAACATCCTGTCCTGACTTAAAAACACTCCAAGTAAGAAGACAGTAGAATGAATCGAACATAACTTTCCTATATTCATCTATGAATACACAACCAATTAATTTCATATCATTGTTGTGGAACAACGGGAAGTTATACTCCACGTATGTATAATATGTTAAAATACACTCTACTGTCATGTGTATCTAAGAAGAATGAATTTTAAAAAAAGAATTTTTTAAAAAAGGAAAAAGAAAAAAACACACCTGTGAATTGAGAGGAGAGCAAAGGAACTTTCTCTGTTTTATCAATACAGACAAGGTTGTATTAGTTTTCTTGCCAGACAAAAATTGTTATTGATTTGTAAGTCTCATTACTATCAAGTAAATTTTCTTGACAGGTTTTTTTTTTTTCTGCCACAAGATCGCATCTTTTCTCTATTGTAATTTTGAAGATTGATTTATTTAGGTCAAATTTCCAAGACTTATATGTATTTCTTTCATATATTATTCCATTAGATTTGGTCTACCATTCTAAGGTATCAAATTTTATCACAATTAAAATTCACATTTATTCCTTCCCCCTCTATTCTGTGACAATTACTGTGTATCAATTACACCCATTAAACATTTATCATTATTTAACTCAATTTTATGACTGAAACAACAGGTACAAACATATTAGGTAAGTACATTTAACTGAGGTCTTTCAGAATTTTAGTAATAGTTTTGGATTTGAATATAGATCTACCCAATTTCAGTTTCAAAGTTCATGATGTTATGTTTTTTTTTAATTTCCCTTGATTTATTTCTCTACCACAACCTAAATTATTGATCTGTCTGATAAGTCATGTAGGAAATCAAAGGCTTTGATATGTCATATTTGTTGGTCAAAGGGGTTGTGGATAAAGTGCCTGGTAAGCCTATCTTCTAGTATTTATCCAGCATAGATTTTCATATTGAGACATTTTTAGAATTAATCTACTAAACAGTTAGTTTTGTTTTCCTTATTAAATAATCAAGGCCCATGTTGAGTACATAAAGCACAAATAGAATTGGTTTTTGTACAAAGAAAAAAGTCCATCCACATGAATCTTTGAAGATGGTGTTTAGAGGCACCCAGTACTCACCTACTTTCTGGGGGATAGGATCAAAGCACCTGGAGAGCAGCTGCTCATAAAAGTCATGACTGTGGGAGAACACTGAACTTCAATAGTGGACAGAGACTTGGAGAAACCCAAGGCCTTTGGATAATGGAACAGAGGGTGGTGCAGTTTCCCAGAATAGAAGGCAGTGTTGCAGAGGTTGGGGACTGAGGTAGAAGAGGGACAGTTCCAATGAGCACCACTAGAACGGGAATCAATCAACTATTTGCAGAAATACAGTTTAAACAGGCAGTCAAACTGGGATCATCGTCATACCAGTCTGCTCTAGACAAGTTTACTACACTTAGCAGTGTATTCTCACGGAACTTTCTTGAGAAAGTCCTGTCTGACTTGCTGTTCTGAGAGTCATAGAGTCCTGCATTTTCCAGCCTCTAGTGCTTCACGGAAGTAATACTACACTGACTTAATGGAGGCAGCTGCCTCCAGAGTCAGTTTGGACTTGGGGAGAGCCTCTGATGCAAAGCTGCTGAGAACTATGTGCCTTGGCCAACTGGACTGTGACATGTAAGGGAACTGAAGATGCTTCCACATTAAAACTGGCAGTTCAGGAAGCCAGCTGAAGGAGTCTAAGGTAAGGAATAGTCAACATATGATTTTGCATGGGAGCTAAGTCTCAGAACAGCAGAATCATGGGCAGTTGATTGCATGGGGCCAGCTGCCAACCCCTAGCACAGATAGTTGTGATTCTCTAACCTCTACCTACCCTCAATGGGTGCAGCACAAAAGGTGTCAGAGTTCTTGACACATTGCAAATCCCCAAAACAGCCCTGCCTTATAAGTGCACGGTACAGAGGGCACTTATGCCAGATGAGTTCCATACTCCACACTAGGTTAGCGGCATGCTGCAATATCAGTATCTGCAGCACACTTGGAGTGCACAGTCTAAATAATTACAGACTAAATCCTCTCCTCCAGAGCTCTGAGTTCCACCCTAGTTCATTCTGGAATGCAAGGCAACTCGGTTATTCCAACTGACTTCAGCAACAGACCACTTCATTTAGTTAACTGACAAGCACCACAAAGCCAAGAAGCTTGAGTAATCCCCAGAGTTTGCTTCTTGAAGGGGTGATAGCCTAAGAAGACATGGAAAAAACTTCTGAAAAGCACAGGTCTAAAACAACCAGTCTTGCCTTCATAATCCAGCATGATGGAGAGGACATTTTTTACTCTCCATTAATCCTATTTTTGTTTTTACTGTTTTTTTTTTATGTGTGTGTGTGTTTGTTTATATATATATATATTTTTTTTTTTCTTTTATTCTCCTTATATTTAATTCTTCCTTTTTACTCTGTTTTTAAATTAATTTTACTTTATATAGACACATACATGATATAAAAATTGCATTTTATATAATATGTATATCTTTCATATACATATGTATATGAATTAGATATTTACACATACTTATCTACATATGTAGTTTTTCTACTCCTTTGTCTCCTTAATTATTTTCTTTTTTCCTTGGTTGCTCTCTTTTTAAATTAATTTTACTTTTTATTATTTTTTTAACTTTTTAGTTTATTCTATATTATTTCCCCTTCTTTGTTGTTGTTGTTGTGTTGTGATTGTTTTTATTGGGATTTTACTTTATTCCTTTCTCTGTTTTTTGTTTTGGTTTGTTTTTATTATTGTTTGTTTTCTTCTTCTATGCAGTCTTGGGTATCCAACCCAGCACCTTGAGCACATTAAGTGTGAGCACTACTGCTGAGCTACATGCCCGGCCCAGCTTAGAGAAATTATTCCATATGCCAGTAATGGTCTGTCCCTGAGGCATGGCTGGGTCATGAAATCCTACTCCTAGACATTCACTGACTTCAGTCACAGCAGAGAAAAAGAACACAATGGTTGTGAATACCACATCAAGGAGGGACCTCAGCATAGGTTGCCCTCACAACCTGTCAGACTGCCCACATTGCTGACAAGACTGAAGGAGTAACCACACAGGTGTACCCACATATTTTTCGGAGCATACCACATCTGCCTGAACTACCAGAAGGACTCCACTTATGCAAGACCTATAGAGAAAGTGAGTCCCTCAGGCTCCAATGAAGTTATGCACTGCATCAAAATTCACTAATTAAAGCCAAAGAAGCAACAGAGCAACTATGCTATGAAGTCCAATTGGAATTAAGTCAGCACTACACAGCAAATTCATATTCCAGGGCAATATGAGAATGCTGCTTATAAAGAAAGCTTTCATATAAAAATGGAAGAGATATCCATCCCAATAAATCAGCAAATCTCAACACAGAAACATAAAAAGTATGAAAACACAAGGCAACATGGCACCTGTAAAGTTCAAGGTTCTCTAGTAACTGATTCCAAAGACGCCAAAGTCAATGAAATGACAAAGAATTCAAATGAACAATTTTTAAAAACTTCAACGACTTCCAAGAGAATACATTGAATAGCTGAATGAATTAAGGAAGACAATTTGGAATGTGAAGAGGAATTCAATAAAGAGATATTTTGAAAAAGAACAAAACAGCAATCTTGGACATGAAAAGCTCAATAAGTCAAATTAAAAACTTCATTGAAGGCCTCACCAACAGACTGGATCAGTGGAAGAAAAAATATCAGAACTTGAGGACAAGGTTGAGGAAGTACCATATCCATACATTAATAAATAAAAATAAGAAAGAACAGAACATATAAAATTTCTGGAACACCATTAAAATACCAGACACGCACATGATTAGAATAGACAAGAGAGAAGAGACACAGGTTGAAGACACAGAAAACTCATTCAGTGAAACCATATTAGAAAATTTCCCAGATCTTGAGAAAGACAGACATCCAGGTACAGGAGGCATTTAGGACCCCACATAAACATGACCATAAGAGAACTTCTCCGCAACAATATTTTATAGTTAAACTGCCAGAAGTACAGAACAAAGAAAGAATATTGAAAAATGCCAGAGAGAAATGGGCTGAGGGTGAATAGCTCAGTGATAGAGCACTTGTTTAACATGGGTTAGATCTGGGATTCAAACAGAAAAAAAAATCTATAAATGTGAAGTGCTGAGTCACACTGAAAGGCAAATCATTGCCCATATTGGCATACACCTGTAATCCCAACTATGTGAGGACTGAGCAGGAGGACCAGAAGTTCAAGTCCAGCCTGAGCAACTTACAGGAGACCCTGTCTAAAAATAAAAATATATAAAGGGTTGGGGATATAGGTCATTGATGGGCACCCCTGGGCACTCTATTTTTACTGCTAAATAAATAAATAAATAAATGGGGACAAAAGACAAACTTATCATTATAACAGCAGACTTCTCAGCAGAATCTCTAAAGCCCAGTGTTTGAATGATTTGTTTCAAGTACTGAAAGAGATTAAATGCCAACCTGGATTGCTAGACCCAGCAAAGTTCATGCTTCAGAATTGAAGGTGAATGAAGACCTTCCTTAAAAATCAAAAACTAGAGAAATTCATTACCACTAAATAAGCATTATTAGTAGATACTTAAAAGAATCCTACATCCAGAATAGTAGGAAGGATAAATACCATCATGAGAACATGGGAAAGAACAAATCTTATCTAGAATGGTAGATAAGCAAGTAAGAATTAGAGAAGTAGCAAACATTATTAATACAAAAAGCCATCAAACTTCCAAGATGAATAAGAGAGGAAAAAAGCCAGAATATTCAAAACTACCAGAAAATAAAATAACTAAATGACAGAAACAAGTATATGCTTTTCAACAATAATACTGAATCCAAATGGTCTTAATCTAATTAATCTACTTTTTAAAATATTTTAATTGTTATTTTTTTAAATATTTTTTAATTGTAGTTGGACACAATATCTTTATTTTATTTATTTTTATGTGGTGCTGAGGATCGAACCCATCCTTGCACGTGCTAGGTGAGCACTCTACCGCTGAACCATAATCCTCAGCCCCTGGTTTTTAATCTAATTAAAAAATGCAGACTGGGGAATGGATTTTAAAACATGACCTAAGAATATGCTGCATGCAAGAAACTCCTCACCAGCAAACACATACACAGAGGTGAGAAGAGGGGAAAGTGGTATTCCAAGAAATGGAATCCAAAAGCAAAAAGGAGTACTATAATCATACCTGACACAACAGGCTTTAAACCAAAATCAGAAGAAACAAAACCATCACAGCCATATTAATAAAGAAAGGAATTCATCAAGGAAATGTGACAAATATAACACTAAATGTTGGAGAACCCAATTTTATAAAACAAACACTATTGGACAAAAAGCGAGAGGTAGACTCCATATAATAATAGTAGTTGACTCCAATACCCACTCTCACCAATAGATTGATCATCTAGACAAGAAAATAAACAAAGAGGTTTCACTTTTAAATTACACTACCTATCAAATGTACCTGAATATTACATCTACAGAATATTACACTCAACAGCTACAGAATGTATATTCTTTTCCTAATCATACAGAACTTCTTTTCCAAATAGGTCACATTCTAAAATATAAAACAAGTATTAACCAATTCAAATTTTTAAAAAATTTTCTGCATCTTGTCAGATCATTATGGAATGAAACTAAAAATGTTATTGAAAGAGAAACTACAGAACTAATGCAAATACTTGGATAATGATTACATACTTTTCAATGATCAGGGAGGGAGTAATTGGAAAATTCAGGGGAAATCTTTTAAATTCATGAAATTAATCAAAATGGAAACACAACATACCTGAATCCATAAAATAGCAAAAGCCGTATTAAGGGAAGTTTATAGCTATGAGTGCCTACATTAATAAAATAGAGAAATCTCAAATAAATAAACTAATGATGCATTTTAAGATTTAAACTCAAAATCAGCAGAAGAAAAGAAATACTAAAGATCAGGACAGAAATAAATGAAATAAAATATCTTTAAAATAATACAAATAGGGGTTGGGGTTGTGGTTCAGTAGTAGAGCTCTTGCCTTGAATGTGTGAGGCACTGGGTTCGATCCTCAGCACCACATAAAAATAAAATAAAGATGTTGTGTCTGCCGAAAACTGAAAAATAAATATTAAAAAATTCTCTCTCTCTTTTATCTTTCTCTCTCTTAAAAAAAACAAGCCTAAACTAAAAAACTAAAACTAAACTTACCAAATGTATACCTATATATAATAGGAGATGAAAAAGGGAACATTACAACATATACCACTGACATTCATAGAATCATTAGGAATTATTTTGAAAAATTATATAACAATAAAGTGGAAAATCTAGAGAAAATGGACAAATTTCTGGACACATATAAACTATTAAAAGTGAACCAAGAGAATATAAAAGACCCAAATAGATGAGTACTGAAAAATGAGGTTAAAGCAGTAGTGAAACATCTCAACAGTGTTATATTGAGCATATTCAAATGTATCTGCATATTATGTATGAGTGTCTTAGCAAATTTTCAGTGAGTGTCAGTTTTGTGCATGATATTGACAAAGACATTTGGAAAATAAGCAAATTTTAAGGTGAGCAAGAGTGAGTTTTTATATGATTAGTCTCGGAAAGGAGCTCCAAGTAGATATATGCTGATCTTTCTAGTCCATAATCCCCTATTTAAGCTTGTTCCACGTCCAATACCTAGAACATATCTTGAGGACTTGGGAATAAGCAACCATTTCTGATGTGAAGTGGATGTCTAATTTTTATAATAAATGTTATTCCATTAATATTAACTCACCTTTTTCTTCTGATTAACAGACAAGCAAAATATTAAAGTATTAATTCAATTTTTCACAACAGTGAAAGAGGACACATGTGCTTCTGTGAATGTAATTTCTTTTTTAAGTTGTGATGGATAGAATGCCTTTATTTTATTTGTTTTATTTTTGTATGGTGCTGAGGATGGAACCCAGAGCCTCATGCATGCTAGCTAGGCAAGCACTCTGACATTAAGCTACAGCCCCAGCCTGAATGTAATTTCTGTTGTAGAAAATCTCATAAAAGAAATTCAGCTAGTGCCAGCACTGTGAGAGACATGGCATATGGATATAAAATGACACAATATCAAGTATAAAATTTTTTATTACTTATTGCAATAATAAAATTACAGAAAAAAATAGGCAAATAAAAAAAACAGTCAGTTGGCATTAAGTAAGATCAATTGAAGAGCAAATTTTGACAAGAATTAGAATAGAACAAGACAGCAAAATAGTATATTTATATATGTGAAAAACAAGGATCATAAATGATAAAATAGTGCATGAAATTCTATTTAATGAACATGCTGTCAAGTGGCCTGAGTTGAAATAGACAAAGAATACAAGACTTGACATGTGCAGATTACTAGAAGCTTCACAGATAGTGTTACAAAAAGACTATATTCAGGTGGATTTATAAATCAATTTTATTCAAGATACACAATGGAAATTATTGTAAGAAAATTATTTTGTTTAGCAAGATCGATTACAGAAGTAAAAAATGTTAATTTTCAAAGTATTTAATGTGTGTGTGTGTGTGTGTGTGTGTGTGTGTGTGTGTGTGTTTTACAATGCCTCAGAGGCAAAAGAGTTATTGTAGTCATGGGGAAACACAATGACTTTTCATTTACCTTTGTAATTGGTGCCTTTGGTGAAATTACCACATAGCCAACTGGGGAAAGAAAGTATTTGGAAAAATGTACTTGATAAATATCCATATCAAAGGAGTAATTAACCCTCTTTGTGTTTTCATTTAAAAAATGAATATAATAGAGGAGAAAGGCACAACTTTAAAGATATCAGAGTTAAAAGTTTGTTAACATTTGACCCATACAAAAATTAAGGGAAATAATAAGACATAAAAAGGAAATGATAAGAAAAAATAAAAAGAAATGCAAAAGAATAAGGCCCAGAAACAAAGAAGATTAAGTTTAGGGAAGAAAAATAATTCAATTATTATGTTCAGTTGATGTGAAATAATTGAATTTGGCCAGGGGAAAAAATCTTCTCTAGCAACCTTATAACACTTTTATTATTATGCAGAAGTTGAAAGCCAGATTTCAATAATATAAAGAATGTTCATGCATTAGTCTTTTGTCTTCATTCTGGTTTTGACCAACGATTCAAAGAGATTTCAATCAATTATTAGCCAGGTCAATATTATGTACCACCCACTCCTAGGGCCAATGTTCATTTGGGACTCACCATATAAATCAAGCAGGAGCAGTTGACAGCCTCCTGATAATGCTACAAATGGGAGCCAGTAGTCCTCCACTGGATACCAAAGACATAGTGGGAAGATTGTAATAATTAATGCTGTCAACTGGCCAACGTGATAGATAGATTCATGATAGATGGGTAGATAGAGAGGGAGACACATATTCCTGTATAACAAACTCCATTACTGCATTACTCTGGAATTATCAGAATCTCAAAGCAAATGCACTTACCATATGCAAAAAAAAAAAGAATGTTCAAGTAATGAGTAAATAAAGCCAACTGAGTCACTTGTGAAATTATATATGAAGTCTAATATTAAGTCCAATAATACTCAGTTATAACCATTCACATTTCTATAGAATTTAGCAATGTACTCCAAAAATGTATGTATTTCATTTGCTTGTCTCTATTCTAAAAATATTCTAGTTTTTGTAAATTAGATTTTCTTAATAAACCCAATTTTTATATGGAACTGAAGGAAAGTAATTTCTTACAGATACAAAATTGGAAATGTTGGATTCTATGGAACCAAAGGGCTTTGTCCCTTTCACTGAAGAATCTCTTAAACTTATAAAACAGCATATTGCTAAAAAACGCAATGAGGAACATGAAGAAGATGATTTAAAGCCAGACCCTGCCTTGGAAGTTGGCAAAAAGCTTCCATTTATTTATGGAGAACTTTCTCGAGGAATGGTGTCAGAGCCCTTGGAAGATGTGGACTCCTACTACTACGTGAAAAAAAAAATGTGAGAATTAATTGAAATTATTGTGATTAAATTTTTATTATTTTATTTCCAGACAAAGCAAAATATATAATTGAGATAGAACAAAAAAGAGAAAGTGGGTAAAGAACAGAGAAAGAGATAATTTTATATTATATAGAACTACCTAAGATATTTTATTTGGGGAATGCAGAGATTTGAGATTTCATCAGAACCGCTATATATTGGTTGGTTAGTTTGTATTGTTTACTTCTTAATATATATATTCTGTGCCTTCATGGGAACAATTTGTTTTATGACAGCAAAGTTGATTAGCTATTTATGCTTATCAATTTTAAAATAACTGTGAGATATTTAGAATAAAAACAGCTATTTAAAATGGCAAACTTGGTGAGCTTACTTAGGAGTCAGGAAAGTGAATCGAATCTGTATGAGTTTTTTAATCACTTTTTCTCATTTATTCATTCATATTTTCATACTTGATCTCCAGAAAGACTTGTGGCACCTATTAATATATCCTAGAACAAGCACAAAATGCTAAACATGAAAATAGTTGTGCTTAGAAAAGATAGATCTGTGTGGAATGATGAAGCTGAAAGTCCTCACTGAGGAAGTAAAATTTGAATTAAAGCTTGCAGAACACTTCTGATTTTAATAACACAAAAGGAGAGCCTTTTAGAAACAGGCAAGAGAAGAGATTGTTCTCGAATGAGGAAAAGAAAGCCTGATCCTGTGACTGAGAGCATGGTTATGTTGCAAGTTGTGGGAAATAAGATGAGATCATGAAGATGTCAACAGGGATTTAATGTGGTAATCAAAGGACAGGTATGAATAAAGTGATTAAGTAAAGTCAGTCTGGTAGACTTCTAAATCACTATTGCATAAAGTAAAAAAAAATGAAATAAAAGGGAGAATAATCCAAACTGCTGGATTTGAGGTCCAGATTATAATAGGGTCTTAGAGAAGAGGGAGAGAATAAACCTGACAACAAATGGGATCTGACTGACAAAGAATGTCAGGATTCTCAGCTTGGAAGAATGGTTGGAGCCATTGACAAAAATGAAGTAAATATAAAGTAGATTAAGTTTGGGGGGATGAAGATGAGCTCCATGGTGGACAAATGTGATTTGATATTCTTGTAGTATATTCAAACATATTATAAAATGAGTGAAATAAATTTGAATCAAAGTCTCTGGAGGGGAGACAAAGTGTTTTTGTTGTTGTTGTTGTTGTTGTTGTTGTTTGTTTCTTTTTCTATATTAATACAACTCTGGAATACCTTTCATGATTAGAAAATAAAAATGTGTCAGCTGCATAATCTTGAGTGTTCTTCACAGTGCAAGTCTTCATCTCCATTATTTCAGCATTCAGTTGTTGGTATGCCTAAGTGATAAGATTGCTATGGCACAGTATTAATAGTTGTGATATGGCAGAGAAAAGAGTATTTTGTTGTGTATATGATATGGTAGGCAAAGGCAGACTTGATATTGAAGACAAAGACAAGGCTATTGAAAATTAGAGTACTGCCCAGAATTATTCATGGTCTAGTTGCCATGAAAAATGTGGGGCAAAATCACAAGAATAGTTTCATGTAAAAAGTGCTGTGATTTATCAGTGACACTGTGTTATTTAAACACTTGAGTTGTATTCAGTTTATTCTCTTAAAGATAACATAGAAACAAATGATTATAAAATTAATACAAATTTGAGCCCTTAAAAATTGAGAAACCATTTTATCTGTAAGTACTCATCCCTTTACAATGACACAAATTAACTGGTTACACATATATTACATCTTGTGTGAAGTTTGAAATTGTTCTGGAAAACAGCATAGAAAGAACACTTTAAGTAATCAGATTTATTTTCTTTATTTCTTTTTAGATTTTTTTCTCTTTACATTGAAAAATCAAAAGGGGAAAAATACAATAACAGACAAACATTCATGGATTTTACCTTGAAAATGCATTTAACTAAGAATTATATCACAGCTTGATTTTTATTGGGACTACATATTCATAAAACACCAATGAGAATATGTTGGTATTAAGTGATTTATTTTTCTACATATCCACAAATACAAGACCAATAAGTAGTTACCGCTATATTCATATATAATTTATAGTAGGCTAGTTGAATATAGAATAGATTATATTTAATATAAAATATTTACTATTTGAATGCATTTATGCACAACACATAATGAACACTATTCTGAATGGATATACATATATATTATACATATAATATATATGTTTCTTAATAGTTTCGATGAATATATAAAAAAAACACATACATATGCTTCCATACATACATATACATGTATATATACACATATATAAATACATACAAGAACACACACTCATAGAGATATGAAATTCAGTTTCAATTTTAGGACACTTCTGATCATTCATCACATTTGTTAGGATTTTAATGCTTTAATGTCCCAACATATCCCAACATATACCAAGTTTCCATAATATAAAATTTTGGATTCGATACGTTTATATAGTGATATCAAAGAAATCAGATTTTATTTCACAGATAATTGTTAATGATTAATATAATATTTTAATACACTAAATCATCTTTACTATTGAAACCAACATTTGATTTGTTCTTTAATAAAATTAACTTTTATACTTTCCTTACATTCTGAGATGTGACACTTCTGGTACTTTTAAGTGTCTTCATGAGTCATCAGGATACAGTAGTCTTCCTGTTATGCTGGTGCTGTGGAGATCTGGTGGTGTAGTCTAAGGCAACGTTCTTGACTATAACAGTGGCAGGACAAAACAAAATGAAATTGGTAGATGAGCACATAAAAGTAAATATGAATGAAAACTGTAAAAATCTTTTCATTTGACTTAGTCTGTAAAAGGATATCAAAAAGATATATAGCTGTTAAAATCCTAGATGGTAATGATAGTTGGCAATGTTACATAATTAATGAAATTCCAGTTCTACATTCTTATTTCACTTCATTTGTTTTTTCTTCTTATAGACTTTCATGGTGTTAAATAAAAAAAGAACAATCTTTAGGTTCAATGCTGCTTCCATTTTGTGCACATTGTCTCCTTTCAGTCCCATCAGAGGAACAACTATCAAGGTTTTGGTGCATCCATATCCTTTGCTACTGGCTTGTGGACTGTGTTTTAAACTGTGCTAATACTAAATTCAACTATTCTGTATTTAACTGTTGCTGCCAAACTTTTCTCTTTCAAATTGATATCTCACATTAGGTGATAATGAAATGTGAATAATGCTCCATGTAGTTATTCCATGTTTGAAAATACATATGAAATATATTTTCTAAATACCCATAATAGTAGAAATTAACAAATATTAATGTCCATTGATTTTCAATAATGTTTTCAACATTTAAAAATATTTTATTATGTGTTTTTATAAATTTTGATTATAGAAATATTTTTTCTAATATTATTTATTATCCACTATTCCTTGACTGTAGCTCACCTTTTTCCGACTGTTAATTTTAATTAGCGTCCTCATTGATTGCATATTTATGACTATGACTAATTGTTCAATATGGATAACAGCAATTGTGTAAGTTTATAATTTTATTATACATAATGTCACATATGACTATATTTTCATTTTTAACATTTTGTAATTTTGATGTCATAACATTAAGTTACACAGTATATTATATACTATAACTTACATGATATAGTACTTATATTTTATATATAATAAAATATTTAAGGTATATAATGTATTTATAACTGCAACAGAATGAGTGAATTCTCCAAATAAAAATTATCATATTTATCAACTCATTAATTTTAGTATTTTTCTACCCTTTCATTATTCTTAGTTAGATTTTAAATACCTCTATTTCTCAATAAATATATATTATATATATATACATATATATATAATATAAATGTTTGAGACTTTAGTTTAATGTTTTTGTTATAATCCTTATGGAGGATATAATTTCAAAATTAATATTAAAGATTAATATATTTTAGTGCCTTGGGTCTTTACTCTTGTAACCCAACACCTGATTTGTTTCTAACTCAAATAACTTTTTTTTCTCCTTTTCATTTATCAAGAAATTGTTAGGGCTGGGGATGTAGCTCAGTGGTAGAGCACTTTCCTAGCATATCAGGGTTCAATATCCAGCATTACAAAATAAGAAAAAGAAAGCAATTGTTATTGTTCTGTTCCCCTTTCCTCTGCCACATGACTTGCATTAGACCACAATGATGGAAAGACCCTTTGAAATTTCTAGGTAGAGACTTTCTTGAAGTTATGCCCCTGAGCTTTATCAGTTCCTAGAGCTGGTTGACTTTGGAAGGTAACTCTAATACTGGTTCACTAAAGATATCTTTGTGTTTATATATGTATAAAATAAAGGTAAATCTTACATATTTCCTTAATTATTGTTAACTATTGTGCAATGTTGAGTAAATTGATATTGTTATTATTTACATAGATGAAAAGCCTATCATCTCTGAGATAGAAATAGCTAAAAGAAGTTGGTAGCCAAACTCATGGCTAATGCCACAAGAGGTAGCCATCCTAGGAGACCTATCTAAAATGATACTCAAGTTCAAGGGCACTTGCTGTTTTGTTTGTTGTCTGATTGGTTGTTTTGGCCTGCCTACCAGACATGTTTTTACCTTTCTGATGAGTTATTTTCAAATACCAGGTAGTCACTTACAGATACAGTATTTCAGAACTGACAGTATGCTATTCTCACTTTTAAAATTTATGTGAAAAATTCTCTACAGGAATACTTTACTTGGAATTTACACATTTGAAATACTTGTCAAAATCATTGCAAGAGGCTTCTGGGCAGGATCTTTTTCTTTCCTTGCAGATCCATGGAACTGGCTTGATTTCGGTATAACCTTATTTGAGTGAGTATTTCTCCAAGTTGCAGATACCTGAGTCTTTTGCTAAACAAGTGCTTTTCACTTAAAAATTGAGTTCTACAAAAACTTCTGCTTCCAAAACTTCAGCAAATAAAGAATATTTCATAAGTCATAGTTGTAGTGAGTCTCTTGGGCACTCTTTCTGAGTGAGTCCTCAGAACATGCAAAGAGAATGAAAGAAATGAGATGTTTTCTATCTTGAGCAAAAATGATAAAGATTGAATTTGTACATTTTAACTGATTTTTTTCACTGAGTAGAGAATTCCGTGAAGACTTAGGCAATCCTAGCATATTTGATTCTCACTCCTTAGTCAACATTTCATTCCGCTACATTGCTTGGACCAGTAAATATCCTAAATATCAGAATAAGATATTTTAAACACACACACACACACATATTTTTCTGTAGTGTTATATATAATTCTAATTGTTTCTTGTTATTTTTTTCAATGCTTCTATTTATTATTTTTTCAGTAGATATAGAAATGATATTATTGCCTTCTAGTTTCTTTTAAAATAATTTAAAATGATATTCTAATTTTAGTTTTTGGTCAATTAAAAATTACCCTTATAAAGAGTTTAAGCAGTGCCTGCCACATTGTAAGCAAGCAAAAATAATAAAAAGCTCTGGGTTTAATTCCCAGTACACCCTCCCCCCCCAAAAAAAATAAAAGAATATAAGCAGTTCTTGCCATATTGTAAGCAGTTAAAAAATAGTTAATATCATTTGTAATTATTATCTTTACTACTTCTATTACCACTATCATTATTTTTGTTGTTCATGTTGCTGCCAGCTAATATTAAGCTAACTTAGCTAACAACAAGAGAGCTCTTACATGTGCAAAGTGCTGATCTGTGTACATCCATATATTATCCCATCTTTTTCGCCACAAAAAGGCTTCGCATCAAGAAATCATATCCCTACTTTACCATTAAGGAAACTGCAGCAGTATTAAGTATTAGCCTGCCACATAGCTAATAAATGGTGGATCCTACATTGCCACACACAGTCTGGCTCCAGAAGCTGTGGCTCTTAACCAACATATATTCTGCCTTCTCCAGTCACCACCATTCACTACTGTCACAACCCGCATCAGCCTACCTCTGTCCCCAGTATCCTCATCCTCATTCCTGCCATCACCTCACTTGTCAGAAGTTTAAATATTGAAGATGGACCTCATTTGTTCAAAAAACATCTGTTGTTTTTATTTTAACTCTTTTCAGTAATAGATAACAAAATTTTATGAACATAAGATAGAATATTCGACATTAAATTATTCAGTGTGAAACTGTTATAAACTCCAGTAATTTTTATTATGCTATTTTTATTGGTTCTTTTTAGTTATATACAACATTAGGATTCATCTTGTCATAATTATAAAACAATGGAATATAATTTACTCTAATTCAGTCCCTGGGACTTCCCATTCTCTCCCTTCCTTTCTCTTACTATTCCTTTCCTTCTACTGATCTTTCTATTTATTTAAGTTCTTTTTTTTTAGTCTGTTCCTCTTCTCTCCTCCTTAATCTAACCCTTTGTCTACTCCATTGGTCTTCTATTTTTTTTAACTCCCACCCCACCTGCTTATTTTGGATTAACTTCCACAGATCTAAGAAAACATATAACCTCTGACTTTTGGGGACTGGACTCCAGTAATTTAAGTTTGTAAATTAATATTACCTGGCTACATTTCTTTATAGTAATTTTTGTCTTCCAAGTAATAATAAAAAAGTCGCAAAATGGAATAATCTAAGTGAAGGTAGTGCTTGGATGTATAATTTTTAAGTAGTTTTCAAAGAGCACAAGAAGCCAATGATAAGTTGTATAGATTCAATATGACTCCTAAATAACTCTAGTTTACTTCCACAGGATTATAACAAAATATTCACCTCTAAACTTCGTTCTAAATCTTAAAACTGTAAGAACTTTGAGAATTTTGAAAATTATTCTTTTAAACCAAGGTAAGAAGTGGAATTGGGTTGTTCTTACTCATTGTATTTTATACACGTCCATGTATTTGTTTGAATTTTCTAACTGCTGCTCAGAGAAAATGTTAAATTGAGTCATGTTCCACTTAGAAACCAGTGATTCATCCATCTTTGAATTCATTTGTCACTCCAGGAAAGGCAAGGAAAAAAATTACATTTGACTGTTATTTATGTGATATAGAATCAATACTTAGGATAACAGAATATAAATTAATCAGCTGTATTTTGTTTTAATTACTTATTTTTACATATTAAATGTGCACTTATAAAATTATCCTTAGACTTCTGAGAAGAGTAATCTAGACAGATGTCTAGTATGCCTCCTTTTCTTTATTGTATCAAGATACCAGTTGATTAACAGAATTAAATTAGATAAATTCCACTTTGCTGTAAGTGCTTGGATAGGATACAATTCATGTGCTACAAAGTGCGGGGAGATTGGAATTCCTTGTAAAATGATCATATTGTTGGGAGTTACAGAGGACTAATTTATGGCTTCCATTCTGACTATGTCCTGGCAAGAGTGCACCAACATTTTCTTATTTGTTGTTCTGAATGAATAAATACTTTGGAGTTCAGGATGAGCAAAAACAGAAAGACAGTATGGAGATCATAGCATATTTGTAACCTTTGAGTATTCTAAAACACTGAATTGTACACATGAAACAGATGAATTCTAGGTTTTCTGCCTTACTCAATATAGTTGCTTAGCAAAAATGGTCTGTGAATGAGTCACCCATGTGGGAATACCCACAGCTCAGGCTCTCCTCTGTTCCCTAGAAATGACCAGAACATAAAATCACATCACTTTTGTCATCATCTATATGTCAGAGGTAAGGATTATAAAAAAAAATCAGTTGAATTTAAGGTAAAACAAGAACACAAACCCCTGTGTTGGGCACACAGACTGGTAGGGAGCTCTTGCTGTATTTTTTTTAAAGAAGAATACACAAGGCATGTACCTGCAATATGGACTGCATACAAATATTTTTGCAATATATAGAAAGAAGTATTTTAATGTTCATGAGGGTAGGAACAAAAGAAATTATCCATTTTGTATTCATAATAGAAGAAAACCTGGACTTTGTCAGGCAGAAGATAAAAATAAGATAGTAAAACAGACAAATACAAATAGCTTGAAGATAAAAACAAAAAAAATGATAAAAATGTAATGCTCTTGGTGAATACTCAGTGATAAGAGGAACAGTAAAATGTAGCATTACCAGTGCATCAACAAAACCACCAGGTAAAGAAACACTAGAGAAGTTGTGTATTAGCTCAAAATGAGGTAGATTAATGAAGGAAAGAAAACTAAGTTTTATTTATGGATAATTGGTGATCCTTGAAAAGAGGCCAGGGATAAATATAAAAAGAAAATTGTTTAAAAACATATGAGAATAATAGATTTTTCATTTTTTAACGGGAGGAAAACATTACAAATAGAAAGAGTTCATCTGATACTAGACAAATAAAAATAGAGGATACACTTATACTATGAAATTTAATAAAGCATTGAAGAATAATAGTATTGTAAGACTCCTACAAACAATTAAGTAGAGAAACAGATTACAGTTTCAGAATGAGCAGGAATGTGGCCAGAAGGTGGTGACACCCGGATTCTCTACCTGTCTGTTATTACATGTGAAGTCAATAGAAAAAGATTCTCATTCATGCAAGTGTTCTGAATTTTTACAAGCATTCTGAATAACTGCTGGAAATATATGAAAATGAATAAGATATTCTAAATTTAATCACAGTGTTAATGACAATTTGTGTTTTATAAAACTTTCAAATAGATACCAGAATTTTAAAAAGCTTGACAATTTTCATTGAAATCTAAATTAACTCAGATGAATATTCAGCATAGATCCACCCACATTTGTGAATGGGAAACACCCTGTTGTAGTTAAAGAGCTGCTTCCCCTTTAAGCTGCTTCTCCTTTAAGTTCCTGTCATGCCTTCTCAATACCCTATTTGCATGAATTTAACTTTCCTTTTAAACTCTTATAAAGATTTGAATGTTGCCTGTCCAATATATCATGACAGATTACATATAAAGCTATGTATAAAGAAAATATATAATAATGTAATAATTAGGTCTAATTATATTTTTAAAAAGCTCAGAGATGGGAATAGAGAAATGGGGAAAATTGGTCATTTTCTTTTCTTATGTAGAAGAATTGGAGCAGATACTATCTCCCCCCCACCCCAGTGCTAAGGGTAGAACCCAGAACCTGAGGCTTCCCCAGGCAAGCACTTCACCACTGTATAATATCCTCCCAGCTCTGAATTATTTTTTTCTGTGTAGAGATTCACATGTTGACCCAAACTACAACTGAAATTTGACAGAAGTTCTAAAACAGATATATTTTATCTAAAATACTAGAGAAATAAATTAGCCCTTATTCAAAACAGGAATCACAGTAAATCAAAAGGGAAATACAGATACATAAAAACCAAATAGTTGTCAAGTGTAGTGGCACACGCCTCTAGTCCCAGCTACTTGGAAGGCTGAAGCAGGGGAATCACTAAGGTGCAGGAGTTCAAGACCAGCCTGGGCAACATAGCAAGAGATTGTCAAAAAAAAGAAAGAAAGAAAGAAAGGGGGGGGGGAGGGAGGAAGGAGGGAGGAAGGAAGGAAGGAAGGAAGGAAGAAAGAAAGAAAGAAAGAAAGAAAGAAAGAAAGAAAGAAAGAAAGAAAGAAAGAAAGAAAAAGAAAAAGATTTTCAGTTCTCACAATAAATGAAATAGTGTTCTCATTTTAATGATAATAAATTTGAGGCGTAGAAATTTTGATAACTTGCTAATTATCACAGAGTACTATATTCTCTCATGCATTGTTGAGCTGAGCATCTATAAGTGTTCTTATACAGACAGACAAGAAGAGAACAGTGGCAGCAGGTGGTAAAGCAGCTGAGGAAAGAAGAAAGAAAGAAAGGCAAAGAGGAGGAAGGGAGGAATGAAGTTACACACCAAAATGTTAATAGCAGTTTCCTCTAAGAGGACTAATTACATTATTTTTGCTTTTCTCTTCTAGTTTCCTATGTTTTCAGAATATAGTGTAAGTTACTTAATAATTCAAAAAATATATGTCGTTAAATAAATCCAGCTTTCAGTTTGACTTCTTACTTAGGAAACTTATACAAAGTTAACCTCATTACTAATTCTCATTCCTAATCATGAAAATTATTGTCACGAGTTTTATTAGCTCCAAAATTGAATTCTTTTAAAACTAAAAAAAATAGTGCAGAATGATGCTATTTCAAACTATTTCTTGTTTTAATATCTTCAGTGCATTTTGATTTATAACTTTACATCTTTGCTTTTACACTCATCATCACAGTTGGCATGACAAGCAGCAAAGGAGAGAAAGCCGTTTTGTTGTCTAATCAAGAGAAACAAACAAACAAAATCCAGTCTTACATATTGTGTCTGAATTATCTCATCAGGTGTTATAAACTAGCAATAATACAGAAACTTCAAAGTTTGATGTTTACTCACTTTGCTAGATTAGTTAATTAGATTTCAATTGATGTGGGAGAAATTTGTCACATCATTATCTATGAAGACATGAAATGGAGTCAACATATTTTATATACAACCAGAGATATGAAAAATTGTGCTGTATATGTGTAATAAGAATTGTAATGCATTCCGCTGTCATTTATTTTTTAATCAATAAAAAATATATATAAAAAAGAGATTTCTGTTTTTACCCAAACACACCTTTCTATTTCCAGGACTGAGGTCCCTTGTAGAGACCTTGATCCAGTGCTTGAAGAAACTTTTTGGTGCCATTATCTTAACTCTGTTTTTTCTGAGCGTATTTTCTCTAATTGGAATGGGACTCTTCATGGGCAACCTAAAGCATAAATGCTTGCGATGGCCCCAAGAAGATGAAAATGAAACCCTGCACAACCGAACTGGAAACCCATATTACATTCCAGGTAAGAATTACCTGCCATCTACATCATAAATGAAAACAGAATAGTTTGAACTCTCACCTTCAGGGCAAATTATTTAAATGCTGTAGCTATGTGAAAGATTAATTTGAGTCTACTTTGCTTTTGTTTTTGATTTTATCAAGGTAACAAAGTTTCAATCTTCAGTGAGTTAACCTAAATTTTCAAATATTATTATTTAAAATAATATGTCTAATTTTCAATTTTATCAGAAACAGATTAAAGTATGAGCCTCATAATATTTACATTTTTCAATAATTTTTTAAAATATAAATTTGATCATTAAAAATTTTGAGATGACTTAAAATTAAAAAGTTTTCTTAGATTGTGAATTCTTACTATGTTGGATTTCAATTACTATTGCACATTTAAATTAAATATTTTTGGTTCTACTTTGTTAAGTAATGGAAATATTTTAGTCATAAAATAGTAATGCAGGACAATATTGATTAGCTCTAATGCATAAGTAATTCATATGTCCAGTCTCATATATTCATCATAATTTTTGAGATAATACAATATCCACTGCCTGTTGCAAAAAAAAAAATGAAATAAGAATGCAGAGAAATTAAGCCTGTGTTCTAGGGCACTGTAACTACAAGGTAGTAAAACTAGGATTGTGTCCAAGCTCAAGCTGCCTTTAAAATCTGTTCCATTTTCACTTCTTTACTGCATTTTTCTCTCATATTAAAATTATCAAATTCTTCCCAACATTGTTTATGATAATAAAAACCTAGTTTTCAGCCATTATGAATAATATTAACAAATGTCATGTACCTGTGCTATATTAATTTACTTATAATTTTAATTTAGTAAGTTCTAAAGCAAATCATAACAACTTTCATATGATTATGATGCAAGTAACACAAAATTATTAGAATATGAGTTTGTGAAATGTTTGAATATTTGTATCTATGTCATCATCCTAAATCTAGTATTGAAGACAAGGAGAGATTAAGCTTAAATCTTAGATTCTGATTGAAATTCACATTGCATTCTTTGATGTTGTAATAAAAATATGCTAATTACCTGAAAATAAACAATTTTGCTACTTGTCTGGTCACTGCTAAGAAAACAGATCCCAGATTCTTTTTATCTTTATTAAAAAACACTATTATGAGGTTGGGGTTGTGTCTCAGTGGTAGAGCTCTCCCCTAACACTCATAAGCCACTGGGTTCGATCCTCAGCACCACATAAAAATAAAATAAAGGTCTTAAAGTATGAACACCTACATCTAAAAATACATGTTTAAAAATTATAATTTTTAAATATAATTTTAAGGATTATCACTTTAAAATCTATTCAACTGTATTTATTTCATTTCCTCAAATGACATGTTAAGAACTGCAGAAAATATTATGTTCATAAAACCTTTTCAACCCAATTGCCGTATCATAGTTCTTTCATGTAGAAAGAATACTTTATACCATTCAGTGCTACTAATGTCAAATTTCATTTGCTTTTTTGACTGGCAGCCAAAAAGCCTAATCAATGTTACTTATGTATTCATAGCTTCAAAATTATTCTAAAATTATTTTAAGTGACAAATTAAAGTCATATTAGTTGTATTAGGGTAATTTACACACACACACACACATACGTCTGTCAACCCTTCCATCCATTCATCCCATGGGCTTTGTCCATGTAATTTCAATCTAGAAACTAAAAGCCAAAGCATGTTCACACCATGCAACATGGTATCTACTATCTACAAATACACAATTTACATTTGATACATTTTGATTAACAGAAGATGTTAAGACATCTGGATACATTTTGTGGACCATGATTTATATTAGCAAGGATTGTGGTTGAAATTATGAGATATTATGACTAGTAGATGGCACTGTATGACCAATGTAGTAGAATCAACTTCAAGGTAGGAAGAACTCATAAATTAAACCCAGGGACAGTGGAATCTGGACTTCTTGCTCAAATAGCTCATCTGGAATAAACCTTGGGGGAAAAGGTCTTCAGTTTTCAAACAATATAATCTTGGAAATTTTTCTTCCTTCAGAGCTCTGGTCAGACCTGGTAATTTTATTGATTTTTCCTGAACTCTAATTTTGAAAGGAATTTTCCCCTTTTTGTACCGAGCTTATCACGACCAGGGCAGAGAAACTTCACATCCTCAAAGGCCTTTTGACATGTGCATCAGATGGTAGGTAAAAAACATCAGGATACTTGCTGCTTCCTTTTCAGCTGTAAAGTGGTGCTCATCTTCTGTGGAGGTCTAAATAGCTACTAACTCAAGATCAGATATAGAACATAATGTCTTTCTTATCTTACAGAAACAGAAAACTTTTACTACTTGGAAGGGGAACAATATGCTCTCCTTTGTGGCAACACAACAGATGCTGGGTGAGTGGTGCTAATGTTTTCTTCTATCAAGTCAGGAATATCCATCAATAGTACTTATTGAGTGATCATTTCTTTTATCACTGCTTCCCAGTTAATTACATTATCTCATTTTATTATCAAAGTCAAACTAAGAAGTTCTCTTACTCCCTTTGTGAGGTATGTAACGAAATACTGCAGACTATGCAGCTTAAAATCAACGGAAATTTACTTCTTACAGTCCAGGAGGCTGAAAAGTTCTGATCAAAGCACCAGCAAATTTGTTATCTGGCAAGGGGCCACTCATTGGCTTATAGATATGTCTTTTTGCTGTAAGACATTAATCATTTTTATGAGGCTTTGCTCTGACCTGAACATTTACTATAAACTCTACCCCTTAATGCAACCACTTGGGGGGTTAGAATTTTAGCATACAGATTTTGATCATATCAAAAGTATACATATGGTGGTAATAATTCAGTTTTACACAAAGGCTGCATTCAAGGTCAAAAAGCTAACAGATTGAAGAGCTAGAACTTCAACTAGGGTCTGATCTTCTGTTTCCAGTGTGCTCTTACCTTAATGAGATAAAAAAAAAAATACCAAGAAAGACAATCTAAATCTGTTCTTTGGCTGGAAGTTTTTAAAGAACAGACATATTAAATATGTGCTGTCATTTCACTTTTTATGTCTTATATGACTTTTAGGGTTAGAATTTACCTTAATAGTGGGTTGGGGCTGTGGCTCAGCCGTAGAGCGCTCGCCTCACATATGCAAGACCCTGGGTTCAATCCTCAGCACCACATAAAAATAAATAAATGAAATAAAGGTGCTGTATCCAACTACAGCTAAAAAATAAATATTAAAAAAAGAACTTACCTTAATAAAATTGTTATTATTGAAATACTATTTATAAATAATTGATTAGTGAGATAACAAAGTTTTCATGTCTTATATTCCTATAATTTCAGATGGAGCAAATAAAAAAGTAGAAACAGGGCACTTCTCAGCATTGTTGAACTTGTGTGATCTCCCTGTGTTACTTTGCATAGTTGGAATGACTTGACTTCTATCCACAGGCTCAACTCTTTCTTAGGATCTGGGGCCCATATCCACAAAAGGCATAATTTTTGGGAAGTAGCATAAGTGTTATAGCTTAGTTAAGTTCGGGTGATTTAGACATTTTGTCACCTACTCAGCACAAATCATTGCATCCAGTACTGCTGGGCTTCCATATTATTCTCAAATTGAGCCCAAGAAACCATCTTGTATCTGTACATCCTACTTCAACTAGCTCTTCTTATGTACATCCCTAACTCAAATACCTGAAATGCATTTTGAAGGTACCTGGGGATTAACATATAGAACACAATGATATATTTCAAGACAAGAAGACAATGTCATGGGATGTTTCACTTATACTGATCTTACTTGACTGCGTGGATAAACTACCTCATGAGTTAGTGACTAAATATAGCAATAAAAAGCTGATTTGCTCATATTCTGCAGGTCTGCAATTTAGAAAGCCTCAAAGTTGTGGCCCATTTGCAGAGTGCTTGCCTCACACATGTGAGGCACTGGATTCGATCCTCAGCGCCACATAAAAATAATAAAAAAAAAATAAAGATATTGTGTTCATCTATAACTAAAAAGACTTTTTTAAAAAAGCACAAGTGCTTTTTAAACAACACTGCTTTGTTCCATTAATGAATATTAAAACATATGACACGACTAAATTCAAAATATTGTGGGAGGGAACTATTCAAGAGCTTGGCTAGAGAGAAGTAGGACTTATTGGGTCACTACTGTAATAATCTACCACAACATAAAAGTTTGAGGAGTCCCTAAAAGGAAAGAAAATTAATATTTAATCTGATTATTCTCCCCAAGTGCAAGTTCTGCTTATCAATTATTGATGTGATAAATGTTTTCTCACCCTTAAATAGCAGGATCTAAGAGTTTGAGGAGAGAGCATTTGAAAATTAAACTCTCCATCTTGGCATATTTATTTTATCAGTATCATTTTCTAACAGCTGTACTTTCATTTTGACTTTTGGATATTTCCCACTTAATTCTGGATAGCAAAGATAGAGTTAACACTATATTGTTATATTCTTGAAAATTGCCAAGGCATTTGATTTTTAAGTATTCTCACCATAAAAAATAATAAGTATGTGGGTAATACATATGTTAATTGGCTTGATTTAGCCATTTCACAATGTATACAGATTTCTAAACATGTTGTACCTGTAAATGAATACAATTTTTATTTGCTGTTTATAATAAATAAATTGATGCAAAAAATACAATATGAAAAATCCTTTTTTTTTGGAACCCCTTTTTATTTTAGCTTGATTAACAGTGTTCATGTGTATCAACTTAAAATTATATGCATTGTTTTGGCTATACATTTTTGGAGAGAAGACTAATTCTTGTGGAAACGGGAGCCCATTACCATTCATGAACAAATGTTCTATTTTTATGATTTGGCCATAATCTGAATGTCACCTAAGAGTAAGCAGTTTTTCTTTTCTTCATCTCCTTTAGTCAGTGTCCTGAAGGATATGTATGTGTAAAAGCTGGCATAAATCCTGATCTTGGCTACACAAATTTTGACAACTTTGGGTGGGCTTTACTTGCTCTATTTCGATTAATGACTCAGGATTACCCTGAAGCACTTTATTACCAGGTAAGAACAGAGAACATGTTCATTACCTTTAAAACTGGGCCAAGACCTCTCTTCTAAAATAATGATCAAATGTAAAAAAAAAAAAAAAAAAAAAAAAACCTCATTATATTTTGATGTAGAGAATAATTTAAAGACAGAAGAAAAGAGAACCAGAATTAGTGAATGTCAAATTCTAAACTGGCTGTCATGCCAGGTCTGCTTTTGTATGTGATATCTTATTTAATCTTTAAACAATTCTAAGAAATCAGTACACACTGTTCCCAACTATGATGGTTTCATTTAAAATTCTTCCAATGGTGTTGACATGATACAAATTAAGTAAAAACCACACTTCAAATTTTGAATTTTGATCTTTTCCCCAGCTTGTGATATGTGGTTTGAATACTTAGTGCTGGGCAGTGGTAGCTAGATACAGCTCCCCAGAGGGCCATGCCATCAAGGGGGAAACAACCAATACTGTATGGTTGTACTGTGATGTTAGGATATGCAGTTCAGTAGGTTGGATGTACTAAGTGTCACATTTAGGACTTGTGATGCTTTCAAAGTCTGATGAGTTAATTGCGAAGTGATCTCATCTTAAGTTGAGTAGCACCTCTGCTTTTTATGACACTGAGATTCAGATAGACTAGGCAATCTTCCCACATCAGATGTCCCTGCTAGAGCTCGCTCTAAAGCCTGTGATATTTACCCCTTTGATATTAATTAAGAGCATTTCTAGATAATTCTCTAGTCAAAATATTTTAAGCCTATGAAATTACTATGTATTAAACAAATATTTTGAATGCAAACAGTGTACTGTTTCTTTTTATTCTTCTATTTTATCTCATTCCACTTTGATACTAATTCTTGCTCCAGTTACAATAACAGAAGGCTTGCTCCTATGAGATTTAAACTCCAAATTCTAAGAATTCATCTTCAGACCTAATTATATATGTGACACAGATTCTCAGAAATGTACAATATTTATTAAAATGGAGGATCGGTTTTTCTTTAATGAGAAGTACCATCACATTAGAAAATGAAAATTAATTTCAAATCGACATAGTCATTCCATTTGTGACTATCACTATCCTGAGAACATATGATGAGGGTGAACCTCCACCATTCTGTGTGGAGAGTTGGCTGTGCATCTGGGAAGTTCAAGACCAGCAGTGGTTTCTGATCTCACCCACAGAATTGCTACAAGGGGACCCTTGTCAAAGGTGTCTGCTCTCAGGATTTTATTGTAATACCCAGCAGGGTGTCTACAAGTATAAGCATGGTGGTAACAGACAAGAACTTGAAATGCCTCTCAAGCCAGCTGACTGGCTTGACCCTATCTGCACATGTGTGTTGTTCTGTAGGGGGACAATTTTTCTACCAGAAATAACCTTGGCACTTGCTTTCACAAATCTTCAAACAACACAGTTTAATGAAAATGCCAAGAACTCTTCATCCTTAGGCAGACCACAGGACCAAAGTCTAGCTGCTCAGAGCCATCAGCAGATCTGTCTCAGTTCTCTTTTACACCTACCTTAATACTTGTTGTGGGTGCCTCAATAACCACAGTTTATGAAAGAGTTCCATCTTATAAAAGTTAAAATAAGAATGAAGGTTTTTTTCTGAAATCTTGCAGTGCCATTCTGCCTATGCAATTTGGCAGTATTTTGAATTCTGGTTGATATCTCTGAGAAAATTTAAATACCTTCTTTGCTTAAAATGTTGCATTTGAATTGAGAGGATTATACATTAGTTTCCTTTTTTCACTAACGTATTTTCCTTTGTATAATTAAGGAGATGTTGCTGTTGCAACTTTTATGTTAGAACATTTAGGGCACTGAATTCATATAAAATATTGGCAGTTTTATTTTTTTTATTTATAAAAAACTAATCTGCTCAAAATCAGTGACAAGTATCTTTTTATATACATTTTCTCCTTGATGGATATTATAGTTTCATAACTTTATAATTGTGATTACAGTGCTAAAACGTTGACATTAAAAAGTCACATGTACATGCTGGTTTTGGTACATTGACGTTCAAATCAAGAAGTGGAAAAACTGGGTCATATGGCAGTTATATTCCTAGAATCAAGAGGATTATACATATTGCTTTTCAGTGTGGAAATCTTAATTTTCAGTCTGGATGTGTAAGATTATACTTCTCTCCCACTCCCTGCATTTCACTTATTATTTGAGAACTTGATAAATGTCATTCTGACTGGGGACATCTGAAATGTCAATGCTGTTTTGAATGCTATTTCCTTGGGTGCTAGTGATGGTGACTAATGTTTATATGGCTATGGGCAAGTTGTAGTTCCTGATTTGAAATATGTCTATCTCTTGCTTTTTGCCATTTTTTAAATTGGATTGGTGAGATTCTCCTCCGCCCTCCAGAGGGGAGATTTGTTGCTTGCCCTATGCTAGTTTCGCTGGCACAGCTGCAGTCTATTTCTTCTAGGAATGCATATTTTGTTTTAAAAGCCATGATTTCTGTGTTTCATGTGGTCACTAGTTCTCTGTCGTGGCTTCCCATTTATTCCACACAGCCTGATTTATTCATTATTATGCAGCTGTACACCAGTTTCTCTGGGTCCAAACTCTGAAAGTAGTTAGTCAGGAAACACAGCGTGATGCTGTGCTACTGTCTTACTTCTTTGAAATTCCTTTTAGTTCTTTCTGCAATGAAGAGTTTTAATTCTCTAAACAAATAGAGTGTGCTCATTGGTGTGCATAAAATACAGACACATCTTTGTACTGAATTGCTGTTCTTTTAAAATGAAATTTTGACTATGTGAATATTTTGCTCAATGAGATGCATATTTGAAAGGCTCTGGAGACTCAAAAGAAACAAGTGCAATAATATTTTCTTCCTATTCAAGATGACCCATTTGAAAGTCTCTTATCATATCAAGTATCATATGTGAGCAATCAAAAAATTGTTCAAAATGTTGTAACTCTATAACATCAAATCTAATTAAAAAACATTTTAAACAAATTTTCTACTCTTTATTTGGTAGGAGAATGCAGAGTTTACTAATTAAGCACTGGTATTAGTTGTTTTGGATATATGCATATCAGTGAGTTTATTCCTGATTTTCCCCATCAGTAGCCAGATAAAGAGCAGGACTCAGATTCACATGGACTACATGTGTCTCATGTGGAAATATCATTGCAGAAAATGTAATGGTCTAATCTGCAATTACAATGACTTCATAATGATAAATAAAACGATGTTCAAAGAGAGGAGCAGAAATCTATATAAAACTCATTATTGTCATTATTTTTACCAGAGTGATTCTGAGCAACTTCGAGAGGAGTGTGCTGCTGGCGTATCCAGTAAGTTCGATCCAAGCACAAAGAGAATAAATGGACATGGAGAAGGTAAGAAACACAGGATACAAACTGTATTGGAAAGAGAATGGCCAAAAAATAGGAGCACTGGTATACGGTACTTGTTCAAGGAATGTGCCTATTAAATAACTAGTAGGGACAAACAAATGTAAGAACTGGTGTATCTCATTGGGTTTCATCCACAGGTTGAATTGAGTGTATTTGCTAAATGAATTGTGTTGTTAGTTGCATTTGACACATGCTTCTCTCACAGGTAAATTTGAAATAAGGAAAAGGACGGAAGAAGAGGGAATGAAGACTGACAAAGGCAGTGAGTACACACATTCAAAAACAAATAGAAAAGAATCAGTGGTAGTCAGGAGAGGGTGGGAAATTCCACCTACAGATGAGAAGGGAACAGAAGAGGATTTTCTAGGTAACCTAATCAATAAATGGGCCAAGGACCTAAACAGACACATCTCAAAAGAGGATGTAAAATCAATCAACAAATATATGAAAATTGTTCATTATCTCTAGCAATTAGAGAAATGCAAATCAAAACTACTCTTTAGATTTAATCTCACTCCTGTCAGAATGGCAGCTATTATAAAGATAAACAACAATAGTGTTGGCAATGATGTGGGGGGGAAAGGTACACTCATATATTGCTGGTGGGACTGCAAATTGGTACATCCAATATGGAAAACAGTATAGAGAATCCATGGAAAACTGGGAATAGAACCACCATTTGACCTGCTATCCCTCTCCTTGGTCAATAGACAAACACTTAAAACAGCATAATGCTGGAATACAACCACATCAACGTTTATAGCAGCACAATTCACAATAGCTTAACTGTAGAACAAACCTAGATGCCCTTGACTAGGTGATTGGATAAAAATGTGGCATAAATAAACCATGGAATATTACTTAGCAATAAAAGAGAATAAAATCATGGCATTTGTAGTAAAATGGATGGTGTTGAAGAAAACAATGCTAAGTGAAGTTAGCCAATCCCAAAGAAACAAATGCTGAATGTTTTCTCTTATGTAAGGAGGCTGATTCATACTGGGGTAGGGAGGGGTAGCCTGAGAGGAATAGAAGAACTACTGATAGGCAAAGGGGTGGGAGGAGAAGGGAAGGGGCAGGGTGTTAGAAATGATGGTGGAATGTGATGAACATCATTATATCCAAAGTACATGTATCAAGACATGAATTGGTGTGAATATACTTTGTATACAAACATAGATACAAAAAATTGTGCTCCGTATGTGTAATATGAATTGTGATGCATTCCACTGCCATTTAATAAAACCATTAAAAAAAGAAAAGACAAAATTACTTAGAAATAAAAAAGAGGGAATACATTATATTAACTCATTAAACTATATTTCTGTTCAAAAAAAAAAAGAAAAGGATTTTCAAAATCTGGAAAATATTTATGTGTTTCCAGTTAAAAGTTGAATGAAAGAGAGACTAAAACTTTCCCACCCTTCCTCACTTATACACGATTAGGAATAAATTGAGGAATGAAGATATGTTTCCACAGAACTAAGTTCACTTACCCTAAATGATTAGGCATGTATATAATTAAATGACTTGAAACTTGTTGCTACACCCTAAGGCAAATAATAGGGCAGAAAAATCAAATGTAAAAGTAGAAGGAAATATGAGTGGTAATTGAGCATTTTCCAAAACTACAGGTATCTAAAATTAACAGTGGAGAGATTACAGATCTTTCCAAACTTTAGTTTGATGGAACATTTTTGGGAGGAATCCAAAGCTACATTCAAATTGCCATAGAGGAATAGAAGCTGACAAATTTCATACTGGAACTCTGGAACTTTAAGGAATCATCCCTTAAAGATCATGTTCAAACTCTTGTTCTGACTCATCAGGTCTTTGCCTCTACATGTCCATTACATTCTAAGCTGACTCCAATGATCCTGGTCTGTAGACAACATGATTTGGATCTGTTCATTGGGTATCCTTTGGGGAAATATACAAGAACCACAGCTGCTTCCTACACTTCAAGACACAACCAGATTAAGTGCAAGCATCAATCTCACTTTTATTCTGAGCATGTCTCTTGAGATGTGGGAAGAACACAAAGGACTAAGATGAAGAAATGATATTTCTAAGAGCTCTGTCACATTCGCAGGCAACAAGAGTGGCAAAGATCCATATGAAGGATGGAAATGGAAAAAGACAAGCTCCCACTTTTATGAGTTTCATTGGAAAAGTTGAAGGGAAGAGAAAGTGAGGGAGAAAACATACAATTTAAAAGGGAAAAAAACGAGTAAATAGGAGAATTCTAGTCAGCTCTCTTAGCTTTCCTTTCTTCAAGTTGAAGTCTGGTGCAGAGATTGTAAGAACCAGTGGCAACTGGCAGAATTAGGATAACCTACAGCCACCCATTTTCTGCCTCTATATCCAAGAGGCATCACAGTGCTTGAGGCATCCATTTGTGTCCTTCAGATAAGGATCCATGCATTTTTGAAGCATTCATTTCTATAAAGAAGCTGATAATTCCAATCATACTATTCCTATTACCATCCTTAATGTATCTATTTCATTATTTTATTGGAATTTTGTGAGAAACAAAGTTCCTGGACATGCCAGGAGAACATCATATTATTGAGATAAATTCTGAAGTCTAGAAAGCAAATATTGTGATCATCTGGGACTTTTGTGCAATTACTTCAAAATCTGTCTACATAAGCCTCACCAGACTCGTTTTTTAACCAGAAAACTTTATAAAGTTTGCTCCTCAAACACCAACATTGTTACTCTTCATGTATTTACCAACTTTTTTGAAACACATTAGATTATTGGTATGTGATAATTCTGCAAGAATTCAGAACACTTTTCCTTTTGGATTGCCTTGTCTGAGCTCTTTATGCTTTACCATAGATTTATTGCATAGATGTGGGACCACTATCTTTGCACAAGAGTGCCAACAGAAAGTTGGTATTGGTTAAACCAGAGTTTCTGGGAAAAGAAAATCACACCAGTTTTTTACATGAATATGAGCAAAGACCCTTAAATGTGACTCTAAACACATGTGTCAGAGCTAACTGACTCAGAGAACTCTCTAAGATGAGCAAACAAGTGTACCCTCCTCTGAAATCTTATCACAAATTTGGGTATATTAATTATAAGGCAAATAAGGAACAGAAAGCATACTTATAATAAAATGGGTTAAATAATTCTGATTGGATTTACCCAAGATATTTGCTGCCACCTTTTTAATTCTGTTTCAACATTGAACTTCTCAGGGTCAATCTTTCCTCCTCTGAAAACAGATCACTGTGCTCTCCAGCATTCTTTATCTTGACATTGGTATATATGCCAATGTTTTTCTATTAACGGTCATTGCAAAAATGACTTTGCTGTTGGAAAACTCAACTGAAAATTTTCCTAATACTTTATTCCTAATGCTGATTTCTCACTCAACATGAAGTCCCCAAATGAAAGAAGATACTTAAAGCTAAAATAGTCTTAATCAATGCTAACTAGCAGAACTAGGGTCCCATATTCATTCAGTAGAAACACGATTGTAGTTTTTAGATATTCAGGTTTCGTTGAGCATACATCTCAATCTTTTTTCAGGATGTCAGGATTCATATGCTTCCTTCAAGGTAATTCATCTTCTGTTTATTTTAAATTATTAAGTGCATGCTGGATGGGATGAAATTTAAAATGTTTATATAATATCTTCTCTCCAAGAACATCAAGCCTATGAAAGAGGATTTGCTTCACCAAGGACCAAAATTGAAGATAGTAACATGCAAAGACAAAACAGGTAACTTTTGTGGTACGACCTCTCTGGAAAACATATACAGAAACTTTGAAATGATAGCAAATCTTCACACCTCATGTGCGTTATTTTCCCACAGTGTGTAGGAAGGATTTGCAGCAATATGTGGACATTGATGCTTACACCTCTTTTCAAAATATTTCTATAAAATCACAAGAAAATTATAGTTAAAAATATCGTATAATAGATGTCTCTAAAATTATGCTTCCACATTGGATTCATTACAGTAGTTAGTTGGATTATGAGGCTGATATTTTTCACCCTAATTTTAAAAAAGCTTATGTTGGGGCACTGCTACAGTTGAGAAACCTAGGAGAATGAGGATATGGTATGGGATTGAACCCAGGAGGTCAAGAACAGTTTGTGAAACAGAAAAAAACTCATATACAAGATAATGTCAACTCTATTATGACTCCTTGTATATGAACTTATTCCATTGTATCTGTGATTTGTTTTATGGTTTTTTTGACATTCACCAATGATGTGGTCAGTCTGTAGCAAGAAATGATATAATGTATGATCATATGAATTTATTTTACTCCTTTCTTGTAAAATGAATCCATTATTGGCTAGAGAGCATTATTTTCATCTCCCACTGAAGCTCTCCCATAGACGACTCTGATTCTCTGATGGGAAGCATACTTATAATAAAATGGATAAAATAATTGTATTTTCAAGGTTCAAAAAATTGCCCACCCTCTTGTTGAAGTAGTTTCCTCAACATAGAAAGATATTGCCATGAAGAAACTACATGATAAAGGAAAGCAACATTCACAGTAGCTGCATTTACTACACATATTATTTGAATCCTGGAGTTATATTTAGGAGCAGAATCACACATTCCTGTGGCCCAGCTTCTTTCTTTGTTTCTGTAATTAGTCTTCATTTTACACAGTTCAATTAAATTGTTCTATCCTCTATATTTCCAGAAACATTCTCTCCATTCACGCTGGCATTAACTTCCTGGTGCACTGTGGCCTTCTCATTATGTATCTCCATTCGTGCACAGGTCCTTCATGTTAACCTGCTAGAGCACTGAGGATGGTCCTATTATTTATGCATATACTGCACATATGATTATCAGCCCTCCTTAGATCATGGATATCCAAACACCTTAACTGTCCTAGGAATCTTTCATAATACAAATTTTTCCTCACTGTGTTTATTGATCCCTCTCTCTGCCTGCAATATCTCTGACATTCTTCTTACCAATCACTATATCTCCATAAAACATGTTCCCTTTTAAGCCCTGTTTCTTGATGTACAGCCTTTCATGCTCGACATTTTTACCCTCTGGCACATAACCTCACTTTTTAAGTCTTCGCTCATCTCCATCTCTAGAAAATAAATCATCCTCTACACCTGTTTTCTCCTCAAGATCTTACCACAAACACAGTTGTGGGTGAAATAAACAGAACTGATGACTACAATGCAATGTAAAAGTAGTCCACTCAAGTCCAAGAACTGATAGACTTGACAGGAAAAACAAGACTTTACAGGTTACATGTTTATTACACATTTTATATGTTAGGTAGCCACAGGGGCAGAGGAAAAACAGTTTATGTCATGGACAACAGGCATAATCATGGATATTTCTCAAGACAGAGTGATTCCTAATAGAAAGAATGAACAACAGCAACAAAAAAAAATGGAAAGTAAATTTTAAAAACGACATGGAATTTGTTGATCAATGTGTAAATGTAATCAGTTTTGGAGAACACGACAAATGATGTACAATGGATATTTTCCTATCATAATTTGAAAGAAAAGACAGTAAAAACTCTGATGCCTCCTATTTCTATAGAAATATATTTTTTTCTGTGAAATTCACATTCATCTGAATTTAGATACACCTATGAGTTATTTTAGCATTGTACATAGTGACATAGGGTATCACCCCAATTGGTGTTCTGATGCATTGATCACTAAAATTACTACTAATGAGTGTCAATATGTACTGGCTTCAGAGGGACATATCTATAATTGCAGGTACTTGAAAAGCTGAGGACAGATCCCTGTCAGGTTTCAAGCAAACTTTGGTATTCATAGACACCTTGTCTCTAAATATTAATACATGAAATTTGGTATGAATGCTGTAGTTCTTGCCAAGGACATACATGCCCCTGGATAAAATACCCAGGCCTACATGTAAACAGCAATAAATATTTCAATTATGAGATATATTCATTTAAAATTAAGCTTGATAGAAACTGTACTTGAGGAAAGTAAAATTATAGGATTATTACTACTGTTCCTTTTTACTTGGATTAATTGCCATTTACATTATTTTCTAAGTAGTTTAATAAATCTGTGCATTTTTCAGCAGAGTCCCATTTGAGCAAGTCATCTCAATTAGAGCAACAGAGACTTGAAGGCCCTGGGCACAGCAAAAAACAGGTATGCACATTTGTCAAATTCCCAATTACTTCTATTCTTCTCATTCTCAGAAGATCAATTAGGCCAAGTGAATTGAACTCATAGAACACTCTTTGGGGATACAAACATCACAATTTAATATTTAAGTGTAAAGATGTTAACAGATTATTAATATAAAAATAGCTTTAGAAATAAAGGTGATTACAGGTAAGCTTTATGGTAGCATTGTTCCTATATTTTTGAAGAATGTTTGTGTTTGCAACTGTGCACCATCCATAAGTGGAGAGTGATAACTTGGAGACTTAGAAATAACCAGTTGAAACTAGGAACACATGAAAGGCAATGACTCACTGAATCCATTCATGGAAAAACAGCTTCATTCCCAAAGGCTCAACATTTAATTTCACATTACCTGTCATCTAGGCCAAGGTATCCAATGTCTCCATTGAGGAAGGGAACAGGCTCCAATCAGAAACAAAACTCTCTCCTTATGGAATGAGAACAACCCAGGATGGGTATTTTTCTGCTAATGTACAAACAATACCTATTTCCTATCCATTGTCTAAAAAATCAATAAAATCATGAAAAATGTTTACTTTACCTCTTTATGTGAGGTTAGACTAAAGATTTTGGATGCCATTTCAGGAAATTATGAAATTCTGAAGGGTTGTTTGCCTCCTTTTCTCAAATGATCTATGTTACTATGTAAAGGACTTACATGCATTTGCATGGGTTCTCATTCACTATTACATGAGGGTCCTTGTAGTACTCAAGATTCTCTTTGGGATGTGTCCTTAGCAGGACTTACATCTGAGTATCAGGTTTTAAAACCAGCATTTTCAACATGCCAGTTTCACTCACAGGTATTTCTGTGAGAGTAGACAATAAACTCCCAACAATGATCACAATTTATAGAAAAACACTTACACCTGTAAATAAAATGTATTTTTAAAATCATCTCTAGAACACCACAAAAAGAAGAGATGAAGTAGGAAATAACAATGTTTACCTGGCAAATCAAAAGAGGCCTTGGTCATAATACAATTATTAGGACTTCTGTTAAAAATGAATGAAAGATAAAGAAGTGAGTATAACAGAGACCAAACAGGAGATGAGGGGGAAATGAAGTCAAATTAGAAAGAAAAAACCTAAAATGAGAACTAAATTGGTCAAATATAATGAACACACACACAGAGACACACACACACAGTAATGGAATGAAATTCTCATACAAAAAAATAAGATTGAAGGTGAAAAACGAAATAAGGTGAAAACCCTATACCAATAGCAGTCAAAAACATAACAAGAACAACAACAGCAAAAGCTTCAGATTTCCCTTATACTAACATTACAGAAGATAGTTTGTCCAGGATTTCTAATTTTAGAAACCTACTTTGGCAGGTTTCTGGGAAACAAAAATAATCCAGCTCTTTCATTATTTGCTCTAGCCCCAAAAGGCCTAACCTGCTATTGGCATGAATAAGCTGAGCTCATAGGCTTGTTGGTCCCCCACCTCACCCAGAGAAATGAGGGAACTCTACAATTTGAAGAAAATCCTCACCCTTAGTACTTGTTCATATACACAGGGCTGTGGACCCATCTAACATGGAAACTGACAAACACTCTGGCCCTTGAACCCTGGAAACTACTCAGTAATGCAGACTCCAAGGATGGACTCCTATAGTCAGTGATGTAGAGGTGGGCAAGAGTCCATATCTCTGAGGGGTTTTCTTACAACCTATTGCAGCACAGCAATCATGACCTGCTTGCAGAATCTGTGATTTCTTTGGGGAACTGAAGGCAAATACCATTGCACCTTATAATGCCCCAGCACTGCTGGATTTTTCTGTCACTTGAATTCAAAAAAAGCACTTCTCCTTCAGTGTCATTATTCTAAACAACCATTTCTAGAGGCAGTGTTCTATGAACCTCTACTCAAACAGGCACAACACATGTATTTCTGATGATAGTTTCCATCCCATTCCTGATTATCACTATCCTGACACCATTTGATCAGGGTAAACTTCCACCATTCTGTAAGGAGAGCTGATTCTGTATTTTGAAGTTGCAAGACCTGCAGTGGTTTCTGATCCAGCACACAGAGTTACTACAATGGGACTTTTCTCCTAGGTGTGTGCCTTGAGGATTTTATTGTAATCCCCAGGAGACTTTCTGTAAGCACCAGTGTGTTGGAAATATGAACAAATCTCCAAATGCGTCTCAGCTGAGATTGTTTACCATCCCTGGTGTGGCTGCTGATTTGTGCTTTTAGAATGCAGCCTGCTTTCTACTAGCCATATCCCTGGCACTTGCTATCAGAGAGCTTCAAACAACACATTTCATTTAAAGTGCTATGACCTTTAATCTTTAGGCAGAACAGAGCTCCAAGCTCCAGCTACCCAGACCTCTCAGCAGATACAGGTCTTAGATTCTTTCTAAAACCCATCTTAATTCTTTTGGGGGGTGCTCCCAACCACTGTTTTGTGCCATAGTTCCATCTTGTAAAAGTTATAATAGGATGTATATTTTTTCAGATATCCCAGGAATAGTGGGCAAAGCAGATCATGAACTGAGTTTCTAATTGTTTCTTTGGAGATTTAGTAGTATTTTTGAATTTTGCTTGATATTCATGGAAAAACCCAAGACACTCCTTTGCTGAAAGTATTGTATTTGAATTTGAGGAGTCTATATTAGTTTCCTCCTTTTTGTCTAAAATAAGTTTCTCTATACAATTAAGGAGAATTTGGTGCTCTACTTTTTATATATTTGAAAATTTTAAGACAATATTTTAATATGTTATATGGGGATTCATTTTCACATAATGGTTTATCACATATACCTAATTTGCTGAAATTAGTGCTGAGTTTCTCAAATTTGTTGTTGTTGTTATTGTTATTATTCATTCTTCTCTTGATGGGTATCAGCGTTACTTCCATAATTCTATGATTGTGAATTGCAATACTAAAATGTTGACATTCATACGTAACATTTACATACTGATATCCATACATCCAGACTCAGACAAAGGAGTGGAAAATCTATATGCCAGTCGTATTCCTAGAATACTCTGAGGAATCTCCATCATCTTTCCAATGTAGGAAATCTTAATTTTCAGCCTGGCAGTGTAGGATTAGACTTTCCTGCCAAATCCTGCACTGCCCTTATTATTTGAATGCTAGTAAAATATAATTCTGACTGGGGGCATCTGAAATGCCAACACACTTTTGAATGGTATTTCTTTGAAAGATAGTGATGTTGACTAATTGTCATAGGTCTGTGTGCAATTTGTAATTCCTGATTTGAGAACTGTGTATCTCTTGCTTTTCCCCATTTTTTAAATTGGGTCACTGAGTTTCTCCTCAGCCTTCAAGAGGAGAGATTCATTACTTGCACCCTGCTAGTTTTTCCTGGCACTGCTGCTATCTATTTCTTCAATGAATGCATTTCTTATTTTAAAAGCCATGGATTCTCTGTTTCATCTGGTCACTGGTTCTCTGTCGTGGCTTCCCAGCATTTCCCACACAGCCTGACTTGTTCATTATGCAGCCATACACCAGTTTTTCTGGCTCCAATCTTTGAAAATACTCAGTCATTAAATAGTGTCTGATGATGTGCTACTACTGCCTTCCTTCTTTGGAATTCCTTTAAGTACTCTCTTCAGTGAAAATGGTTGCATACTATACCCAAATGCAGTGTTTTCCTTTGTCCACGTTAAATATGGAGACATTTTCTTACCAAATTTCTCTTCCTTCAACTAAAATTTTGACAACATAAATTCTTTGCTGAAAGATATTAATATTTGGAAGACTCTGGTGACTCGAATTAAACAATTACAAGAGTATTTTCTTCCCACTTAACATGACACATTTGAAATCCTCTATCACATCACATATCATATTTTAACATTAAATATTTAACCCTCCAAGGCTGCGGTTGTGGCTCAGTGATAAGAGTGTTTGCCTTGCATGTGTGTAAACCCTGGGTTTGATTCAGCACCACATAAAAATCAATCAAATAAAGGAATCGCATACATCCACAAGTTAAAAAAAATTTTAAATTTAACTCTCCTATACTTAAAATGTCAAATTTATATAACATCAAGTTCCAGTCTCAGAAGAGTTTTGATTATTTTCTACTGTGTTCTTAGTTTTGTTGGGGGAATGCACACATTGCTAGTTAAGCACTGATGTGAGATGTTTTGACTATATGTATATCAGTGCTTGTTGTCAGAGAACACATTTCCTCTTTCATTTTCCTGGTTTTACCCCATGGGTAGCTAGATGAAGAGAAGAGCTCAGCTTCATCTGGACAGCATAAGATAGGGTCTCATAAGGAAATATTGTTTCACTAAATGTAATGGTCTAATCTCTAATTCCAAAAACTGAACAATTGTAAATATGAGGATGTGCAAAGAGTAATAATAATATCTATATGCAACTCATTTTTCTCATTATTACTCCCAGAGTGATTCTGAGCAACATCAGGAGATGTGTGCTGCTTCTGAATCTGGTGAAATCAATGCAAGCACCAAAAAGGGAATAAGTGAACTCGGACAAGGTAAGAACCACATAGGATACTAAATACATTGAAAATAAAACTGGCCAGGAAATATGAGCATTGGTATATAGTAATTGTGTAAGACATGTACCTATTAAATAAGTAGTAAAGATTAACAAAAAAAAAAGGTAAGAGGTAGAGTATCTCATTAGGTTTTAGCCACAGGTTAAATTGGGTGGATAGCTAAAGGTACTGAACTGTGAGTTGCAGTTGAGACATGCTTTTATCACAGGTAAATTTAAATAAGGAAATTTCAATAACAATTGCAAATTACCTGTAAGTAAATTGGAGAGATTTTACTTTGCAATATTTTATATTTATGTTAATGGATGTGGTATGCTGCTCTTATATTTAAATTTTTAAAATAAATGTAACGTATCACTCCTAAAAAAATTTAAGGAAAAGGACATAAAAAGAGGGAATTAAGACTGATAAATGTAGTGAGTACACAGTCAAAAAAATTAAAATAAAAAAGAACTAGTGGTACTCAGGAGAGCGTAGGAAATTCCAACTACATGTGAGAAGGGAAAAGATCAGGGTTTTCAAAGTGTGAGAATTTGTGTGTTTCCAGTTCCAAAGTTGAATAATGGAGAAGGTACAATTTTTCCACCCTTCCTGACTTACTCACAGTTGAGAATGAATTGAGCAGTGAAGACCTATTCCCACAGAGATAAGTTCACTTACCCCAAATGATTAGGCAGGTGTACAAGTTAATGACATGCAACATGTTGCTACTCATTAGGGCAAAATTTTAGAGCAGAAACAGCAAATGGATTAGTTGAAAGAACCAGGAATTGTTATTGAGTACTTTCCAAATCCACAAGTATCTAAAATTAACTTTGGAAAGCTTAAAGATTCTTCTAAACTTTATTTTGAGGGAGGAATCCAGAGATACATTCAAATTAACTTAGAGGAATTAGAAGAGGACAAATTTCACACTGATACTCTACAATTGTTAGAAGTCATCTCTTGGCAACCATGTTCAAAATCTTGTTCTGACTCAGCAGGTCGTAGCTTCTATATGTTCATTATATTCTATGGTTATTCAAATGATCCTGGTCTGTAGAAAAAAATGATTTGGAGCTGTGCATTGGATATTTTTTGGGGAACTATGCAAGAAACACTATCAGTTTCTACATTTCAGGACACAACGAGGTCAAGTGCAAGCACAAATCTTGCTTTTCATTCTGAGCATGTCTCTTGAGATGTGGGAGGGACCCAAAAACTAAGGTGAAGAGAAGATATTTCTAACATAAATCTGTTACATTGACAGGCATCCAGGAGTGACAAAGAGCCACACATAAAATGGAAAATGTAAAGGGACAAGCTCCCACTTCTGTGGGTTCCTTTGGAAAAGATAAAGAGATGGTAAAATGAGGGCGGTAACATAGAATTTAACTAGGAAATATGAGGAACAGGAGAGAATTCTTCTTAGTTCTTTTCAGTTTTTCTGTTTCAACTCAAAATCCCAAGCAGTGATGATAGGAATCACTTACAACTGGAAGAATCTGAGTAACCTGCAGCTACCCATTTTACCCGTCTACATCCAGAGGCATCTCCGGTGTGTGAGGCATCCATGTGTCATTCAGATGAGCAGTGTTGCATTTTTGAAGCATTCATTGCTTTAAATATGCTAATATTTTCATACTTACTATTCTAATTATCATCCTTAATCTTGTTGATTTCATTATTTTATTGGTGCTTTGTGAGAAACCATTTCCCTGGACATGCCAGGAATGCACCATATTGCTGAGGTAAATTGTGAACTCTAGAAAGCAAATGTTGTGATCATCTGGGACTTTTGTGCAATTACTTCAAAATCTGTCTATATAAGCCTAATCAGACTCATTTTTAACCAGAAAATTTTATGATATTTGCTCCTCAAACACCAACATTGTTACTCTTCATGTATTTACCAACTTTTTTTGAAAAATAATAGATTATTGGTAAGTGATAATTCTTCAAATATTCAGAACACTTTTACTTTTGGATTGCCTTGTCTGAGCTCTTTATGCTTTACCATACATTTGTTTTATAGCTATGGGACCACTATCTTTGTACAAGAGTACAAAAATTACAAATTATATTGATATTGGTTAAACCAGAGTTTCCAGGAAAAGAAGATACACCAGATTTTTATATAAGTATGAGCAAAGACCTTTAGCTGTTACTCTGAACACATGTATCTCAGCTAATTGACTCAGAGAACTATCTCTGATGCGCAAACAAGTATACCTTCTCCTGTAATCTTATCACAACTTTGGGTATATTAATTATAAGGCAAATGAGGGTCAGGAAGCATACTTATAATAAAATGGGTTAAATAATTCTGATAGGATTCACTCAAGATATTTGCTGCCATGTTTTTAATTCAGCTTCGACATTGAACTTCTGAAAACAGATCACTCTGCTCTCCAGCATTCTGCATCTTGACATTGATATATAAGCCAATGTGTTTCTATTAAGGATCATTGCAAAAATGACTTTACTGTTGGAAAACTCAACTGAAAAATTTTCCTAATCTTATATTCCTAATGCTGATTTCATACTCAACATAAAGCCCCCAAATGAAAGAAGATACTTAAAGCTAAAATAGTCTTCTCCAATGCTAACTAGCAGAACTAGAGTCTCATATTCATTCAGTAGAACCCATGATTGTAGTTTTGTCATATTCAGATTTTGTTGAGCATACATCTCAATCTCTTTTCAGAATGCGGGATTCATGTGCTTCTTTCAAGGTAATTCATCTTCTATGTTTCAGTTACCTTATTAGGTACATGCTGGATGGGATGAAATGTAAAATGTTTACATAGTATCTTCTCTCCAAGCACATCAAGCCTATGAACAAGGATTCTCTTCCCCGAAGACAAAAATTGAAGATAATAACACAGAAAGCCAAAACAGGTAA